>NC_050079.1:11088621-11737788 GCF_009764565.3 Dermochelys coriacea | reverse complement strand
CACAGAGTCCGCCTCTTGAATCTCAGATTTCCCCAAAGTACATCAAAAATTCTGCTGGTGTTCTCTTCTGTTAAGATTCCAGTATTTTATCACAGCAATATTCGGCAAACCATGTCAAAAGGGAAAAAACAGGCAAGAAGGCCGTAATTCAATTGAACGTATTATTTTTTCTTGTTATTATTTGTTCTTATTTGAACTTGTTATTTTGAATCAGTTTGTACCTTCTTACAAGCGTATTTTCTATAGTAACTTCTCTGGCATACAGAGGTAGACACAGTCTTATTTCAAATGCATGAAACTGATACCATGAGGTGATCACTCAGATATCTTAATAGAGAGTGCTTTTAATACATAAGTGGCTTTGATCAAGTGATGTAAAAATGTTGCCTCCATCTATAATATAGATGCTCCCTTTGTCTGTTTACTTGTGTGACAGTTTTGTCAGTCCTTTGCGTAATAATGAACAGTATAGATACAAAAAGAAAAGGAGTACTTGTGGCACCTTAGAGACTAACAAGTACTCCTTTTCTTTTTGCAAATACAGACTAACACGGCTGCTACTCTGAAACCTGTCAGTATAGATACAATGAACTTTGACAACAAACACCTTTCTATTCCTACTAGCCCTGCAGAGGCAATACAGCTGTAAGCGATTGAGCAGGGTTCTCGTCTTCCTCATGCAGCACCAGTGGAACTCAGATGCATTCCAGTTGTAGAACTTTTATTAATTGATGATGTGGAAGAGGCAAAAAGAACCCAGCCTGACTTTTCACATCCCAGGCCAAGTTTGATCATGCTAAGGGCAATGGGCAGGAGGGGACAGGCAGTGAGACGGATATGGGAGAGGGGGTGGGGGAGAGAGGAGTAAAAAAACTTCCTTCTTTGGATTGAGACACTCATGAGATCTGAGTCATGGATGGTTCCTTTTGTTGCAGCTTCCCTGTTTTCTGTAGCAAGCCTTTTCAAGCCTCTTACAGGTAAAAGAGACCTGTCTGGGTTCTTGACGGAGTCACTAGTCTCATACAATCTGTCAGACTAGCATTGTATTAATCGGTATTTCTCCTGAAGAATTCGAGACAGCAGTATGGTCAGCTGGAGTTAGAACAGTGCTGAGCCTGACAAATGTCAATAAAGGGAGGAAGCATGAGCTAGTAGTGGTTGGGGAATGGCCAGCAAGTCAGAGATCTGGGTTCTATTCCTGCCTTTGCCACTGGAATGCTCAATGTAACTACATCTTGCCTTGCCTTAGCCTGCCCACCTGTAACATGGGGATAATAATGTTTCGTAAAGCACTTTGACATCTATGCATGGAAGTAGATTAGTACTAGACAGAGTTTTAAAACTTAAAAAAAAATCAGATCATTTATAAAGAGGAAATGACCTTAAAGACAACAGTCGTATGGAAGTTGGAGGAGGAAGCTAAAAGTATAAAAAGCAGTTTAATGAGGCAGTCAGTATATTCAGGGTGTTGAGAATAAGGTATAAATTGGCAATCTTGTCCGTAAAATATTAATAGGGTAAATCTGTGTCCTTATAAATGGGAAGTTTTGAAAATGTATTAAGCAGCTTTACAGAGTTATAAAGTGAAATACTATAGGTAAATTAGCCTTTCTTGGGTTTACAAAGTACATAAGAATGGTCATACTGGGTCAGACCAATGGTCCATCTTGCCCAGTATCCTGTCTTCCAACAGTGGCCAATGCCAAGTGCTTCAGAGGGAATGAACAGAACAGGTAATCATCAAGTGATCCATCCCTTGTCACCCATTCCCAGCTTCTGGCAAACAGAGGCTAGGGACACTTCAGAGCATGGTTTTGGTAAATTTTAATCTACAGTATAGTCATCCTCTATTTATGAGAACTAGGGTAAATGTGCACCACATTTTGTTTCAGTTTATGGCTCCTTTTCTCTCTAACCATGCTCAGTACGGATGTGATGGTAGGAAGATAAGAACAGCCTGCAACAACAATTTAAAAAAATCATTTCAACTAAGCTGTGATTATCCCTGGTGTGATTCTATACAAGATGATTGGGAAAAGGAAAAAATATGGGCTCGTGCCTTCCTTTAGCTTCTTTGTGCTGTATAAAGAAGGCCTGAAATATACTTTTGGTGGTTTTTGTTTTTAAAATTTCTGTACGTTTCTACACTAGAAATTCAGATGCTGTCTAGATTAATAGATTCCAAGGCCAGAAGGGACCATACTGATTACCTAGTGTGATCTCCTATATAACACAGGCCATAGAACTTCCCCAAAATAATTCCTAGAGGAGATCTTTTAGAAAAACATCCAAACTTGATTTCAAAAATGTCAGTGATGGAAAGTCTACCACAACCCTTGGTAAATTGTTCTGATGGTTAATTACCCGCCCAATCAAAAATTTACATCTTATGTCCAATCTGAATTTGTCTGACTTCAACTTCCAGTCTAGGCTGGAAGACACTTTGATGACTGGAGAGCCTTGTGTAAATTATGAGATCACAGGTGCTAAAGGAGTAAAAATAGCACCATTAAGTGGGAGAAGATAATCTTTGTCACATTGTTAAAATAACATCTGTTTGACCTCAGGGACTAATATTTCAGAATAAATGAAACATTTGTTGAAGATTGCACATTTGTGTCCCCTGCTTTAGGGAGATAAGAGCTTAGTGCCTCCCACTGGTCCTCCAACAAAACCACAGAAGATCAAGGCTTCACATTCCTAACATTTCTCTGATGAAAAAACAAGCAGAATTCGTTTCTTAATTAAACCAAACAAACTGACCCAGCCTTTCAGGCCCTAAAGTAGCACAAGCCCCTCAACTCCCCCTACCCCCACTTTTGGTATCCTTTGTAGGTCAACTTTAAAAGACTGGAGTGAAGCAGTAATAAAGGATTGGTTTTGCATAAATGGAAGGCATCACTTTTTAAAGCAGGAATTAGGCAAGACCATGTAGACCCTAGAACGATGTGGCACAACTAATGCTGTGATCTCAAGCGGAACTACCAAACCACAGTGTAAAGCTGTTCTTCCTGGAAGACAAGGAGTAGATTATAATTAGTGCCTTTTATAGAGCTCATGTCAGCTCCCAGTGAAGTCTTAATGGGAGCTCAGTAAGAATCTAGGTGACTTAAAACATCAGGCAGTACAAAATTGCTTGGGCAAACTAATGGGTTTAATCTTTTCTCTTGGCACATCTGTTTCATTTTTCATATGACAGAAATGCAGCTGCTGGTGAAGATATTTATAAGGCTAAGGATTCCGGTCACATTAACATTCTTTCCTTTTTTAATAGGACAGTAAAACATCCTCTGCTTCACAATTGTATGCTTATAATTTTCTGTTGTATCATATCTGTTCTCTCCTCTGGCTTGACTTGTCATACATTTCTGGTTTGTTTGGTTTTTTTTTTTAGGATACTGTGACCTGGACATGGCAAGGCTATTCATTGTAAGTTTCCTAACCCTATTAAAAACAACATACAGGAACTTCTCACCATTAATAAATACACTGGCAATGAGCAAACCAGCCCTGTTAAGTCCACAGGAACACATTTCTTGGTTTCTTCTTCTAATGGAATGTATTTGGGGGGTCATACTGACATGTGAGAGGCTCCAATGTTTAATCTCTTAGTAGATAGAGCACTAAACTGGTGTTCAAGACACCTGGGTCTGTTCCTGACCCTGCCACTAGTTTGCTTGATGACCTTGGGCAAATAACTTAATCTCTCTGTGCCTCAGTCTCCCCATCTATTAAAAAGGGGATAATGAGACTAATTTTCTTTGTAAAGAGCTTTGAGATCTACTGATAAAAAGAGCTAGGTATTATTATGGCAGTAAATTTTGTACTTATTTTTCCGTCCTATAAGGATTTGTCATTTTCCAGTTATATCACCCTGAGGATCCTCTTGCTTATACTGGTATCAATCTGGAGTCACTCCAGTGAAGTCAGGAGTTTTAAGCTGGCGTGCAAAGAGTGAAAGTGGAGGAAAACCGAGCCCTATTGTATCTGGAGCTGCAGGTGCATTGCATTTGTAACATTTCTCGAATAATTCTTTCCAGTTATTCTAGCATTAAATTTTATAAATGCAAAGCTTCTGCCCCTGCAGTAGAGTGTCCAATGAATAGTCTAAGGCTTGACTGCTTACAGACTTCTGCACTGTAGCTAGATCCGGATGATTCCCACAGATAGTGTAAAAAAAAAAAAAAAAAAAAAATTCAGTTCTGGATTTTCTGGTTGCTTGTAACACCAGAATAATAACTGTTATAGAAGAGAAAAATGTTGCAGTTAAATAACTGCATATTGTCAAAAGTTGATTTGGTTAGTCGTCTTCTTGTTTTTGCTTTTTCACATGTTACAATGAAGCAGATGTGGAAGTGAAATTCTCAATGTTTTTGTTTCCTTTTTCTTTTGGACTGTCACTACTGAAAAATCACAGGCATCAGCAATTTACTTGATTTTTATCTTCTTTGGTGTCATTTTAACCTCCAGCATACTCATTTCTCTGTCTGTCTTGAAGTTTCACCCCAACATACAGTAGATAAAGAGGCCAGGATATAGCAAACCTCTCTTCCTCTCCTTCATCAGATACAGAGAGACATTCTTTCTATATTCAGACTCTTGCAATACTTTTCATCTTGCACAATTAAACAAGAGTATCTTTAGCTTTAGGAGATTCCAATGAAGAGAGATCTCTTCGATTTCAGATACTAAAGAGTGAAAACTCAGAGACCAACAAAGGTCAATAGCTTAATGAAGGTGGCTTTCTAATCAGAATGATTCCAAATTTAGCTCATGCAACTGAGCATATTATAGCTTAAATATTTAATGCCATATATTTTATTTATAAAACCTTAGTAGAAACATTGTGTATAGTTTTGTAAAATTCTTAAAATTGTATAGTAGTACTGAAATGAAAATGCATTAAAATTCCAATGTAGTATAGAATTTCTTTCCATATTTACATGAAATAACCAAGGAGAACTATACTTAAGTATGTTTTAGGAGCATTTTAGTCATGGTGTCCTCAGTGTCATTGGGTGATTCCAGTATTTACATATTTGATGCAGTCTTACCAGTTGATCTAGTTCTTCTCATTGCTAATGAAGGAATTTCCTCTAATGTTTTGTCAAGCCTGGACACTTGTTCCAGAAAATTCCATTCACACAACTTGTACATGATAAAGATTTTCTTTTTTGAAAGTCGAGTAGAGAAAGTAGAATTTTCTTAATAGCAGCTAAGATTTAAGGCCAAGATTTTTCAAAAACAGGTTCCTATAAACACTCCTAAGCAAGTGTCCTGATTTTTATTTATTTATTTATTTATTTTAAGTTTTAATAGTCCCAAGCAACCACTGACTTTAGTGTGAGTTGGTCCTTTGAAAATCCTTGGTTTTGTTCATGTAATCACATAGTGGATTTGCAGTAGGAGGGATGGAATGTAGATTTTTTTATAGGCTTTGAAAGCGTGTGATTTTTACATGAGCCTTATTGCATACAGGTATTTTTTTAATCTTAGTTTATTACTTAGATGCTAAGGTAGTAAAAATAATAAATACTGTGGATGGGTGTGTATTACCTCAAGTGGCTTGAGTCACTCAAGAAACTGCCCTTTCTTGCCCATAAACCTAAGAACTATATTCAAGAACAATAAAACAGACACTTTACAAGAAGAACAGTCTTCACTTTCATGCAGATTACTTGAGACTCAATATCTGAACCACTTTGAATGAAAGAAGTGTTACCGCAGTTACATCAATCATCTTTTCCTCTTCCTGGCCCCGGATTTAGGGCTAAGCATTATTTTTCTTGCCTTAAGAAAGAAGTTGCATTTGAAGAGTGACACCTTGGATGTCGCAGTCATGGGCATACCAGAATATTAAGATTAAAGAAAAGTATGGGTCAGATTTATCAGAGAAATAGGTGAAAAGATTGGGATATTGTAAACAGGCAGTCTGCAAAGGGAATTCAAGTTCTGAATCCTCAAAATCTTACTCCCCATTCAGTTTGACTAATGTAGACATCAACAGTGTGCTTTCCCTTTGTTCCAGAGCATTTCTTCTATACAAAATTATACTAGATCCTTGTAATTAGACCATATCCATCAAGCCAGTTCTTAAGCCAATTATTTCACGTGTCCTAGGAAGGGATGATGCTAGAAAAGAATTTTCCAAATACATTTAAAAGAAAATGCTGGAAACAAATGGGTGCTAATGGGATCTGCCAGAATTGCATATCTGGGCACACAATTGCACAATACTCATGGAAAAGCCCAGAACTTATTTAACAAAAGCATAAGTAAATGAACTATGCATAAATGTTAATAAAAATATATTGGAGAGAGGGAGTTTTAAAAGGAACATGAGGATAAACTAATAGGATATTAAGTATCAGAGGGGTAGCCGTGTTAGCCTGCATCACAAAAACAACGAGGAATCTGGTGGCCCCTTAAAGACTAACAGATTTATTTGGGCATAAGCTTTCGTGGGTAAAAAACCCCACTTCTTCAGATGCAGGGAGTGAAAATTACAGATGCAGGCATAAATATATTGACACATGAAGAGAAGGGAAGTACCTCACAAATGGAGAACCAGTGTTAACAAGGCCAATTCAGTTGGTGGATTTGCTCCACTCCCAATAATTGATGATGAGGTGAGTTCAAAGAGAAACTGCAGAGCTGCAGTTCATTTGCAAATTTAACATAATTAATTTGGGCTTGATAGGGACTGGGAGTGGCTGGCTCACTACAAAAGCAATTTTCCCTCTCTTGGTATTGACACCTCCTCCTCAATTATTGGGAGTGGACCACATCCACCCTGACTGAATTGGCCTTGTTAACACTGGTTCTCCACTTGAAGAGAAGGGAGTTCTCTTACATGTGTCAGTATATTTATGCCTGTAGCTGTAACTTTCACTCTATGCGTCTGAAGTAGTGGGTTTTTTTAACCCATGAAAGCTTAGGTTTTAGTACCATTATACAAGGCACTAGTGAGACCTCACCTGGAATACTGTGTGCAGTTCTGGTCTCCCATGTTTAAAAAGGATGAATCAAACTGGAGCAGGTACAGAGAAGGGCTACTAGGATGATCCGAGGAATGGAAAACTTGCCTTATGAAAGGAGATTTAAGGAGCTTGGCTTGTTTAGCCTAACTAAAAGAAGGTTGAGGGGAGATATGATTGCTCTCTATAAATATATCTCAGGGATAAATACAGGAGAGGGAGAGGAAGAGGAATTATTTAAGCTCAGCACCAATGTGGACACAAGAACAAATGGGTATAAACTGGCCACCAGAAAGTTTAGACTTGAAATTAGACGAAGGTTTCTAACCATCAGAGGAGTGAAGTTTTGGAATAGCCTTCCAAGGGAAGCAGTGGGGGCAAAAGATCTATCTGGCTTTAAGATTCTACTTGATAAGTTTATGGAGGAGATGGTATGATGGGATAATGTGATTTTGGTAATTAATTGATCTTTAAATATTCAGGGTAAATAGGCCGAATCCCCTGAGATGGATATTAGATGGATGGGATCTGAGTTACCCAGGAAAGAATTTTCTGTAGTATCTGGCTGGTGAATCTTGCTCATATGCTAAGGGTTTAGCTGATTGCCATATTTGGGGTCAGGAAGGAATTTTCCTCCAGGGCAGATTGGAAGAGGCCCTGGAGGTTTTTCGCCTTCCTCTGTAGCATGGGGCATGGGTCACTTTGAGGGAGGCTTCTCTGCTCCTTGAAGTCTTTGAACCACGATTTGAGGACTTTAATAGCTCAGACATAGATGAGGTTTTTCGTAGGAGTGGGTGGGTGAGATTCTGTGGCCTGCGTTGTGCAGGAGGTCAGACTAGATGATCAGAATGGTCCCTTCTGACCGTAGTATCTATGAATCTATGAGAGGATGAAGGGAAGAAGATTGGGGGAAAGCAGGGGTGGGGGTGAATAGGGAAGAATAGCAGGAAATGAGAGCAGAGGCGAAGGGGTGATTTAGATTCTATAGGCCCTTGAATGAAATTTCATTATATCCTGAATAATGTCTCCCTTGTTACTCAATCTGGAAATAGTGGAGGAAGGTCTAATAAAAGAGCTAATCGATTGCATCTTGCAGTGCTGGCTTGCATTTGGTCGAGCATTTCTTGGCTCCTCCCTGAAACCTGTCCACCCCCATTCTGCTTTCACTCACTCCTTTTGTTTCAGAGGGGTAGCCACGTTAGTCTGTATCAGCAAAACAACAAGGAATCCTTGTGGCACCTTAGAGACTAATACATTTATTAGGGCATAAGCTTTCTTGGGCTAGAACCCACTTCATCAGATGCATGGAGTGGAAAATACAGGAGCAGGTATAAATACATGAAAAGATGTGAGTTGCCTTACCAAATGTAAGGTCAGTCTAACAAGACAATTCAATTGACAGCAGGATATCAAGGGAGGAAAAATAACGTTTGAAGTGGTAATGAGTGTGGCCCATTTCAGACAGTTGACAAGAAGGTGTGAGTAACCGTAGGGGGAAATTAGTATTGGGGAAATTAGGTTTAGGTTTTGTAATGACCCAACCGCTCCCAGTCTTTATTCAGGCCTAATCTGATGGTGTCCAGTTTTCAAATTAATTCCAGTTCTGCGGTTTCACGTTGGAGTCTGTTTTTGAAGTTTTTGTTGTTGAAGAATTGCCACTGTTAGGTCTGTTGTTGAGGTAACCTTTTGTGTCACTCTTTTTTAACCTGTAGGATAGGAACCTTAAAATTGTTTTACAAATTCAAGTCAGCTGTTTAAAATTCATAAGAAAGGCCCAGCTGGCTCTCCTGCTCCACCACCTCTTCTCTCTCCCCGTCCTTCTCAGAAAACTCTTCCCAAACAGAATAAAGTTGTCTGTAGGATTTGCCTTTATTTAAGGTTACACGTAAATGCTTCTCTCTTTCAGCTTGAAAGTGCTAACCGAATGAACATTTTTGCAGTCAAATGTGGAAGTGGTTAACTGTACCTCATTTCCCAACTTCCCCTGTGTTAAAACTTCATACTGCCTTTTAAAGCATTCAAGACCCAAAGTGCACTGGTGGTTTCTTGTTATAATAATGGTTAGCATTTAGATGGTACTGGAAATGTGCAAAATCCACATACCTGTAAAATCTTAACCAGTCCTCCTCCCTCTGCTCCTGGGAGGGAGGTCAATAGGTAATAGCCTCATTTTTCATATGGGAGAACAAACACACAGAGATGAAGCTCATACAAGATGTAAGAGCCAGAGCCAAGGCTAAAACTCAGGATTTCCTGTTTGTCAAACCACTGAATTTCACCTCTTACAAATTCATAGATTAAGTGCAGAAGGAATTGTTAGATCATCTAATCTGATTTCCTGCATGACACTGACAAGTTACTTCTGTAATGAGCCAAACAGGTTGGGTTTGAATATCATCTTCCAGAAAGGCATCAAGTCATGATTCGCTGTGTCCCCAATGCATCTTCAGCCATGTTTTTACAAAAAAAAAAAAATTGCTAGCAAGCTGTGAACTCTCTCAATTTTATATAAAGCACCATGAATGTGTGTGATAACTACATATATAGTGCTGTAAATGCATATGGCACTAGAAACTGTAACATGCTCTCTGCTCCAAAGAACTTGCAGCAGAAATACTAACTTTAATAGGAGCAGGATCCAGCACTACGAGGAAGAAAACCTAAGGCAGCATCTCAAGAAAGTTCAGCTCGGGGCATATAGAGATTATTGCCAAAAATAGACACTGAAAAAATGTTAACAAAAGGTATTTGCAATTCATCTGAAACTAGATTACTTTTTAAAAAAAAAAAAAAAATCTTTTCCCCCCTCCTAGCAAACAACTTTGTGTGCTGACTTTTTGCCAGCTGTTCACCAGGATAGAAATTGAGGTAAGAATTAGAGAAATGTTATTAAGTTTGGATTTTTTTGATAAACATATTGTTCCTGTATTTTTTTTATCAATATCTATCAGTAAACAAATGTCTTTTGGCAATAAGTGCAGTTCTTGTCTTAATAGATTAGCTCACCTTACAGGGAAACATGGTAGGTACAGCTCTGAATCTGCTGCCCGTGTTGACATGTCTTTTAACTTGACAAGATCCCATATGTAAAAAGGGTATTTGTTATAAAATCACAATTAAATACCATTGTTCACAAACATTTGGACTCACTGTTCTTGTAAAGACTGAACAGGTTGAATTACAAAGTAACTTGTTCTCCCTCACTGCCACCTTGAAGTGGCAGTAGAATGCTATCTATACTGACTTCCATTACGTGGCAGTTGTCATGTGATCTGTGTAACGTGTTTACACTAATACTTCCCTACAGCTCAGAGCTAAATACTTTTAAGGAATTCAGTGATTAAACTGAGTCTTTTCATTCTCAAAAAAGTGTACCTAGTCTAATGAACCTGTTGTCTTATTGGTTACTCTTAACTTTATTAACGTGTACAGTACAAACAGGTGTATCTTATATAAAGAGAAAAATACGTGCATGTCTCAGATCTTGATGAACACAAAAATGGATCACTCACTTCCCAGCAGAGACTTACTAAGTGTTGTAGTGAGGGGCTCTCTCATTACAGGCAAAGGATTCTACACAACACTTAATAATATACCAGGAAGTACTAACAAATATTGTAAGCTAAATTATACCTGTTAAATAGAAGAACAAAGTTGATTTGGGTGGAATACAGTGCCCTCTCTGTTTGTTTATTTTCAAAATTTAAGACTTAGCCATGTGTCTCCCAGTAGTTGATGTGTGTTAGCAAGTTTCCCCGTAGGTATTAATATGCATGAATTGCTGTGTAATGCAAAAGAAAATGCAGCATACCTGTTTTATATTTGTATGCAAATACTGTGGGCCTGATTCTCCTCTCAATTACTGCGGTTTTACACAAGAGTAACTCATTTGAATAAATGTCTTCATTAGACATGTAAAGAAAGAGAGAGAAAATAGTTAACGTTCTGTGTATTTTTTTTAAAAAGGACTCTTGCTGTCTCAGAATTTAATGCTACTGCGCCTGTAATAAAACAAATCTGCCCTCAAATTTTAAAATTATAAGTTAGACATGAAGCATTTTACTATCTGCATCTCCCCCCAGCAGATAAATTGAATTAATAAATGAATTAAAATAAATTAGACATCACCATGAGCTTCCATATATTTCTGTGCAGAGATGCACAGCAATGTACCAGTTTTATTTTAAGAACATATCATGAACATATCCCACTGAATTGTATATATTTGACGTGAAACAGTTAAGCTTAGAATCTGATAGGCAGACTTATTGCAAAAGATATACATGGTAAATAGCATAGGAGGGAGGGAGAAGGCCAAAAATAGGTCAGGGAGGTATTTTCATTACTTGAGTGAGTTTAAAAGGATTTTATCTTGCAGGGCTGGAATTTCCCTCTGCAATGCTCAGGAATTTCTGACTAGAAAAGAGTATTTATTCATCATCACCTGGAAAGTAGTTGTGCTAGCCCCAGTCACAGATGGGAAAAATTAAATCAAATCCTTCTCCAGAGTGTGTGTGGTTATGGGCAAGTCACATGCAGTGAGTCTCAAACATCACCATTGCCTTTGGAGGAGGTAGAGGTGTAGTCTCAGCTGGTGAAGAGTAAGCTTGCTCCTTCATACAAAGACCTGAGACCCAAACAAGCAGGCTTGTGTAGATTAATCATGTCTTTGGATTGTTCAAATGTGTTTTGACTTCATCCTACTCGAGTGCCTGCAGCCAGGGATTATGCATAGTGTGAATAACTGTGACAGCAGAGGATGTCAGTGCTTTGCTTTGCTTTGCTAGCCAAAGAGAGTTACCCACTGTTTCACTTGGGACACGTGGGGGAGGAGGAGTTAACTTAATAATGGGCAGGGTGGGCTATCGGACTCAGAACAAACTGTATGGTTATCCTCAAGGATCAGCTCTAGGACCTTCAATGCCAGAAGCGCAGACCTCTGCCTCTTGAATACCTGCCATTTGAGAGCACTCCTTTAGCTGGGAGTCAATGGTTGGTTGTTACAGCCACTTGAAAAGACAAGCTCGCAGGCAGTAAGCCAGTGCATTACTGCACACAGGCATCAGGAAGGAGATGGCTCATCAAACTGCAAAAGAAAACTGTGACTGTTAGTGCTGTGTTTATACAGAGAGCACAAACAATATATGACAAATGAGTAACAGAAACCGTTATATGGTAAGTTACTCAATTAATATACAGGACTGTGTGCAAACATCACACTGAATTAAATAGGAGTTATGCATCCCTTTCCCATCACATTGCTTTGAAAATGAACTTTTGCCTGTTTGTTTTATACGAAAGCCAACTATATTTACACAAGCCAAGCCCATTTTCCTTGTGCTCCTTCTGTTGACTTTTTATAAAAAATCACAGATGCTAATAGTGCATTTATTGAAACCCTTAACAGTAAACATTGATGTCTTTTTTAATAACAAGAAGAAAGACATTATGTTCACTCTGATGCAAATTCACTCATTTTTTCTCTTTATTTGATGTCTCAGAATAAAGACTGACTTTTATTGTGGTAGTAGAATTATGCACATTTATGGTGATGTGCTAATAGTTCAAAATGGACTTTGTAAACTAAGTTACCAAGTTCTGACCTTTTGGTGATGCCCTAGTGATTGAGAGAGTTGAATATAATTAATAATGCTTCTTACTTTTCTAATAAATTATTCCAATACAATAACTCTTCTTATAATTTCATAATAAATCTACTCAATATTTTGGGAATACAAGCTATTTCAGGGATATCTGCACACCACCAGTTTTCCCTACGATCCACATTTTCCATTTGGATCTTTGAATTAGTTGTAAGTCTTTAAACACTCAGCTTCAAATTGGTTAAATAAATCCATTAAATTTATGAATATGTATGCCCCCAAAGTGGATAACGACTCAACTGTTTCAAATAGTAGCATACAACTCACTTCAGGGTTTTTTGCTAATAATGCCCATTCTGGGGTCCAGAACCCAGCTTCTGGACATTTTCTATCAACCAAATATGTCTAATAACTTAATTCTAAGTCTGTTTACTACCTATTTCTGAGTGCTGTGGATCAGAAGACAAAACTTGACCCTAAGAAAGAACACAATTTTTATCTAACTCTTGTTGATCTCCAGTTACAGAAAAAGAGCAGAAGAATGGATAGTCATATAATGACGTTTCGACAAATTTAACTTTTTATTTTATCATTATTGACAAATATTTAAAAAAAATCTTTGCAAGATTCATTTGTGTTTGGTTAGCCTCTTCTCTGTGTATTTATTTTGTTCAAATTCCAAAAATACCAAGTATATATTATAAAATCGACTTCATCCTGAAATAAGACCATTTATCATTTTATTTCCATTGGAGAGATTTCCAGGCATTTATTTCTCCATGTCACTATTGTTGGGGCATCTGACCTTTTCCAAAAACAAAATATAGAATACCAATTCTCAAAGTTCTACAATTTAGCTGCAGCATCAATATGTGTTCAAAAGATTAGCATTAGTATAGACTAAATTTAAGTTGTAATATAGAATTAGGTACCTAGGTATTTAGCACACAGTTTTGAAAGTGTGCATACAGTCCCTGAGGCCCAAATACTGGAGCTCAACTCCTAATTTTATGAAGAACTGGGTATTTAGGCTATTTGCCCCTTTTGGTTTTGGATTTCATATTAAAGCAGCTACAACAGATCTCACTAAACCAACATGTAGCAGCCACAAATCTACAAATCTGCTGTGTAGTGTTTTGTTTGGGTAAGTAAAAAAAAAACCTGAGCTGTTTCTAAGGCTATGGAGACCTCTAGTGGCTGATTACTTAATTGCTTGACTGATATTTTTTTCTCTTTTATGATGCAAAACCCTATCAGTAATAAATTAGTGGCTGTGCAGATTTACTGAATAAATTATATTTTTCAGTTCCTACCTGTTCATGTTCCTACTGAGGAAGAGAAAAAAGATCCTTCTCTTTTTGCCAACAGAGTCCGTAATACCATGGCAACGTATGTATCCATATAAAAAAAAATTCTCAAGTGCTTACCAAGAACTGTTCTTATATAGCCTGGGCACTGGTTCAACTATATTTTGAACTGTTTTAGAGATCTGAAATATTTCAGGGAGTGGTTGACAAGGCCATGATTCACCTGAGACCTAGGTTTTGTATTTGAATCTCTAAATTAATTGTATAAGGTGTAAAAGCCTCTGTAACTAGACAGTTCCTAATTGGCTGACTATTACTGACTAGTAATAAGTTTAATTGTTCTGTGCTCCACTATAATGCATTTAATTGGTCTAAAGCTGGGGTAGTCATTTGCATGACAAGACATAAGGGCACAGATTCAGTTTTCTCTACTGTGGTTAATTGGCCTAATTCTGCTCTGTTCCAATAGTGTAAATCTCAAACAATTGTCTTGATTGTGGATTTGCACTGGAGTAACTATGAACAGACTTTGACCCGCTTAAGTGATGCAAGGATAAATTCTCATCTTGTCTGTTTACGTATCACCTTTGAGACCAGCACCGAGGAAAGTTTTGGGGGGTGGAAAGTAAGATTCAAAAATCTTTCAGATGTTTGTCTTTTCTACTGCATTTCAGGGCTTTGAATGTGCCAGTTACAGACCATACTTTTGAAGACTGCAGACTTATGATTTCAGCAGGACAGCTGACCTTGCCCATGGAAGCAGGCCTGGTGGAGTTTACCAAAATCAGCAAGAAACTGAAGTAAGAGCAGTTCTGCTATTCAGAGTTCTTTAATGACTTCAGAGCTGCACAAGACATTGTGTCATGTTCTCCAGAAACAGTAATATTGGTCTGAAGTAAATAGGATGAAATTCAATAAGGACAAATGCAAAGTACTCCACTTAGGAAGGAACAATCAGCTGCACACATACAAAATGGGAAATGACTGCCTAGGAAGAAGTACTGCAGAAAGGGATCTGGGGGGTATAGTGTACCACAAGGTAAATATGAGTCAACAGTGTAACACTGTTGCCAAAAAAGAAAACATCATTCTGGGATGTATTAGCAGGAGTGTTGTAAGCAAGACACAAGAAGTAATTCTTCCTCTCTACTCCATGCTGGTTAGGCCTTAACTGGAGTATTGTGTCCAGTTCTGAGCGCCATGTTTCAGGAAAGATGTGGACAAATTGGAGAAAGTTCAGGGAAGAGAAACAAAAATGATTAAAGGAAACATGAAAACATGAAAGGAAACTAGAAAACATGACCTATGAGGGAAGATTGAAAAAATTGGGTTAGTTTAATCTGGAAAAGAGAAGACTGAAAGGGGACATACGTTTTCAAGTACATAAAAGGTTGTTACAAGGAGGAGGGAGAAGAATTGTTCTTCTTAACCTGTGAGGATAGGACAAGAAGCATGGGCTTAAATTGCAGCAAGGGCAGTTTAGGTTGGACATTAGGAAAAACTTCCTAACTGTCAGAGTGGCTAAGCACTGGAATAAATTGTCTAGGGAGGTTGTGGAATCTCCATCATTGGAGATTTTTAAGAGCAGGTTAGACAAACACCTGTCAGGAATGGTCTAGATAATATTTAGTCCTGCGCCATGAGTGCAGAGAACCTTCGAGGTCCCTTCCAGTTCTGTGATTCTATGAACAGAGGACAAATTGCCTGGTTGATTATTGGATCTTGCATAATATATTTTAGGATTTGAAAAGTAATATAATCTCTATAGAAATTTAGAGAAGGAAAAGGCCCACTGGGGCTAAATTATGCCTTGGACTATGTGCCTGTGTGAGGAAGTAAGAATCTGCCTACTGTAGTTAAATAGCCCCCTGCTACAGTAGTATCTAAGCACTTCACAATCTTTAATGTGCCTGTGAGGTAGGGAAGTACTATTATCCCCATTTCACAGGTAGGATGCTGAGGCACAGAGACCCCAAGTGACTGCCCCAGAGTCGCAGAGGAAATTTGTACCAGAGAAGGAAATTGAACCTGCATGTCCCAAGTGCTGCCTACCACCCAAATCATGGGACCACACTTCCTGTGTGGGGGATAGGGTGCTGTCACTTCTCCTGACTGAATGAGATGTGTTCTGGGGTGCACCAGATGAGTTACATCATTACTCAGCTAGCAGGTTAGTTGCAGCTAAAAGGTGCCTTCTCCCATTTGGGAGCTAATGCTGTGACATGAAACATTGACGGCTGGGTGGATTCAAATTTAAGGCCATGAAACGTTGTCTTTAGTTCTGTTGCCAAATGTTGCCTATGCTTTTGAAAACTCTCATCTTCTGTGCAGTGAGTGCCGAGATACATAAGCACAGAATTAGCTTTAATAAAAAACAATAGTTTTCAGGGTTTTTTTTTTTAAACGCTGATTCAGTATGTAGTATCGCACATTGAAAGCACGACCTTTTCAGTGCTCAACATACTCCACGCTATCCAGTTTTCTGCTGTGGAAACTGCAATTACTCTCTCATTGCTAAAACTCCATCTCTCTTGAGCCCACAGAAGTTAATTATGTCTCCTTCCCATTTTTATAGTCTAAAATGGGATCCTATCCGAGATCAACTGGATACATTTGCTGCTATTGCAAATGCCTCCAAAGGGGGAAGAATTGGAATGGAGGAGTTTGCCGAGCATTTGAAGCTGCCTGTCTCAGATGCTCTCAAAGAGCTGTTCCTACTCTTCGATAGGGTAAGGATTTATGGCACTGACTGAAATAAGGTGTCTTGGTAACATTCTCTTAAGAATCATTTTCCCTAAAGATATTTGCAAGCATAAGTCCAGCTTACTAAAGGAGTAAATTGCCAACCAAAATCCTATAGACTAGAGAAACCAGTGGCTGCCTTTCTACAGTTTGTCAGCCATCGATTAATTAATTCACTTTGCCTACCTCAGTGGGTCAAATTCTGTGCTCCCATTACAGCCAGGCAATGCCATTATAAATTGACAGGATTGTAAGGCTGCAGGTAACTGGGGAAGCCCAGTACGTGTAATAGAAGTGCACGTCCATGCTTGTGAAAACATGCTGTAATTTGAAAGGTTGTCATTATGCACTGTGTGCTTTGTACAGTCAGCATGGTATGCTGCAAGCACTCCAGGATCTGTTGTTCACGTTTTATTTTGGGCGTTTTGCAAACTCTGCATGTTTTTCCTGGTCCTGCTTTTAGTAAACTTCCCTATCAAGGAATTGTGCCATATAGCACTGACAAGACTTGTTTTGAGATTCTCCAGGTCTGAACGAATTCATCAGCAGAAAATGAAGGGTCCAATTTCTTCTTCTTTTTAAAACGCTGACTGTATTGAAAGTGCCTGACCTACAGGTATATGTGAACATTTCATCGCCCTAGACCCTATTTAATCCCAGCTGTTCAGTAATGACCATAGGCTCTCTCTTTTTCTCTCTAGGAAACTATTGGCTAAGGCCCTTCTTTTCCCCAAGCTGGAACTTTCCCGTATGCTGAGTTAGCTGTAGTCATTTTGAGGATCACTCTCCATGCTTACAGTGTGGTGCTGATTACTAGATTAATGCATGGCTCCATGCAGCAGGGTCCTAGAGCAATAGAGTAGTAGTTTTGTTTTTTTTATTCTCACTGAAAACTCTATCTACTTGCCCCAAATGAAATCAGCTGTGCTTAAAATCCCAGCTCTTTGACTTAGGATAGCAAGCTTAATGCTGATGCTCATGTAAGTCTGGCTCGAGCATCTCAACACCCTGTTCTTCTGCCTGCTTTTTTAATTTCAAAATACTCAATTTGCATGCAAGAACACAGCTGTTTGGGGAAAGAAGGGAAATGGGTTTTGAGAACTCTCAGCTCCAGGTCACTGACTTGAGCCTCACCCAAATTTGTAGCCACCAAAAAGCCATCAAAATCTCAGATAGTAAAATGAGTAGACAGGGGCCTGTGATACAGAAACCCCCATCAAACCTGACTCTTGTTCAGTGTAAGCAGAGAGGCTAAAGACAAAAAGTGAGACTAAACTATCCTGACAGTTAGCTTGTGACCATCACAGTAAGTGGGAGGTTGAGACCCATTGGCATGGCTAGTTGGGCAATCTTATATTGCTTCTAGCCATGCTCCACCTATTTGGACAAACAAGTTACTTTAATTTCTAGGATTGTCAGTGAAGCACTGAACTCCAACAAAAGTCAAGACATTGGAGAGGAGAATGCAGGGATGGATACAACTGTGGTAGACTGAGCAGATCTCCTTGGGAAGTTAAGTTAGTTGTCTAACCTTGGCTGTGGTCCTTCTAATGTTGCATTGATCAAAGTACCACCAAGGACATTTTGAAAATTTTGCTGTATGGTTTTCAACCCCCTCAGTTTTACCCTAAAATGGTTTCACATCAGATGAAACTAATCTGATCTGTAAAATAAAAAACAAGCGTTCGGAGAGAGAAATACTTGTCAAAAGCAGAGGGTGGCTGCAGGGAGTTCAGGCAACCAAAGGCTGCATCAGACATGCCTGGGCATGGTGAATACTAATACTTCAGACAGATAATCTGTATTTTGCTCACACCCAGCTCAGACTCCATTAAAGCTCTGAGGCTGCAGGATTTTCAGCTCTCATCTGGTTAATTCTCTGTAACACATTCACCATGTTCCTCGCTCAAGCCTTGCTTGGTGGAGGGAGCAGTGGTGGAGGGGGCCTTGCGAGAGGCCTTGGGGGTCTTTTATCAGGAGGTGGACAAGGAGGAGGAAATCTTGGAGGACTCGTTGGAGGACTTGTCAACATTATCAGTGAGGTAGCAGCTCAGTACACCCCAGAGCCACCCCCACCTCCTCGCAGCCACTTCATGAATGTGGAAGCCGGCGAGAGCGAGGAGATCCGTCAGTTCCGCCGACTGTTTGTCCAGCTGGCTGGAGATGACATAGAAGTGTGCGCCACCGAGTTGATGGACATTCTGAACAAGGTGGTGGCCAGACATAAAAACCTGAAGACAGAGGGCTTCAGCCTGGACACGTGCCGGAGCATGGTGTCAGTCATGGACAGTGACACAACTGGTAGGCTGGGCTTTGAGGAGTTTAAGTACCTGTGGAACAACATCAAGAAGTGGCAGTGCGTGTACAAAGAACACTACTCTGACCAGTCGGGAACTCTTGGGAGTGCTCAGCTGCCAGATGCCTTCAAGGCTGCAGGATTCCAGCTGAATGACCAGCTCTACCAGATGATCATTCGCAGATACTCCGATGAAAATGGGAGCATGGATTTCAATAACTTCATCAGCTGCTTGGTGCGACTGGATGGCATGTTCCGTGCCTTCAAATCCCTGGACCAAGATGGAGACGGCCTGGTGAACATGAACATTGAAGAGTGGCTGCAGCTGACCATGTACTCCTAAGGGAGCACATTGGAATGAAATACTCTCCAACTGCATGCTCTTGTTTATGCCTGTGTTACTAACGGGAGCCTTTCTCCTTGTTGCTCAAGAGCCACTGTTTGTAAAGTCAAACAAGTTGTGTTGCTATGAAATAACATGCAGTACTTTAATGCTTAAAAAACCCTTAGTTTATTGTGAAATGTTGTTTGTTCTGCTATGTACGTTTTATAGTTATTTGGATTGCTGAGGGGCTAGAAAATGGAGCATTTCTTGAGCTATGCAAGACAGTGTGTGTGTGCGTGCGTGCGTGTGTGCGCACATGCTTATGGGTACCTATAATAGAAAACTAGATTTGGGCTCAAAAAGGAGAGAATGTTGATAATGCTTTCTTCTCGTGTAGCTTGTTGGTGGCTGGTGGACGTATACACATAATAGAGAATACATTTCTGATTTTTTTCCTTAAGATTGGGGTTGTTCTTGATGACTATTTTGTTTTTTATGTATTATTTATCAGAGCTTATTTTGCTGGAGACAGAAGCTGTGCTTGCCTGCAGGGAAATTGCTAGTAAACAGAGGTGTATTGATTTCTAATTGGTAAGGAATTATTTGTAATGGGGAAAATAAATTGGAGTTGTAATTATTATAATAATCAGTGGATTTTGAGAGACAAATTAAATCTCTCCTCTTTCCTACTTTTGCTGTCTCATTGTTTTCAGCTGCAATGTTTCCTGGAGACCTGGTGCTTGGCATATACTCTTTTTATTCTTGCAGCCTTCTAATAAATATTTGTATTGTAAAGTGCAATAATCTGAGTAGTGTTAAAATACAGAATTGCCTGTTGAGAGGGCTGTTGAACTGTTGCGGTCAACTATTAGACAGATGGACAAATTCAGCCTTGGCTTATCTCCATTGAAGTGGAGTTTCCTCAGGGATGAATTTGACCCACATTCTCCAACTACAGTAGTTCCATTCATGTCGGGGCAGCGATGCTTGCAGTGGCGTTAAAAGGCAAGAAGCAGCAGGAACTGTAGGTGTGTGTGCCTGCGGTTCAGAGTGTCCTCAGCTGCTTTAAAGCAAAATTTATTTTACCTGGGCCTAGTTAATATTAACGTGTGTGTGTGTGTGTGTGTGTGTGTGTGTGTGTGTGTGTGTGTGTGTGTGTGTGTGTGTGTGTGTGTGTGTGTGTGTGTGTGTGTGTGTGTGAGAGAGAGAGAGAGGGAGAGAGCTGAATGGAATGTGAAAAGATGAGTCAAGCAGCCATCTCTAGTTACAAATATCCAGAGGCCTATGCTCCTCCTGTACTACCTTTGTAAGAAAGAATCATCAGCAACTAACTAAATAACAGAGGGGTTGCATTTGATTATTAACAGGCTGATTTATTTTGAAATCATTATGGCTTCCATTTCTACGTTTTTGGAAAATACTGTTCACTGAGTCTGTGTACAGATTGTCATTGAAATCTAATCACCTGTTCGCAATGTACGAACCATCGTTTAAATCGCTTAGTGTACGATACCAGACTGAATGACAGGAACTTAGTAAAAATAAAATAGTCAAATTGTGACAAAATAGGCTAACTCCAAAACCACATCCACCACTCATTCACAAATTAATCAATCAAAGAAGCATACTTTTATCTACATAAGCATTAAGGCTAGGTGGGTAATAATCCCAGTGAAAGAGAGAGAATGACACCTTTGTGAATGTTGCTAAATTAATGTTTGCTTTAGAATCTCTGTCTTTCAGGCTAGTGAAATCTCACCTATGGGTACAGGTAATTGTTTGGCAGGGAAGGATTAAAATAACAACCTCCTGCATGATGTTCCCTATTATGAAAATGAGACATGTAAAAGCATGTCCCTACTGCTGTGTCCAATAGAAATTCCTCTCTCTCTCTCTGTTGCAGACCTATAAGCGATTGTGATGATTTTGTCCGACATGCATGAACAGTTCTTCTAGGAAATATGGTTTCTGAATCGAACTAGAAACAATGGTAAAAGTCAACATGAGAACTCTATCCCTGTTATGACACCTTTTATAGGCACAGTGCAAGTTGGGCCGCTTGGGCAGTGGCACCTCAGGCTTTTTCCACATCACTTTTGCATCCACCCGGCCTTGGAAGGGGTTTTGCTAGTTGGAAAAAAGGGTAATTCAGTGTCCGTGCTCTATCTTTCTCCCTATGGGGCTCTAAAGAGACTCTTTATTATGGGGCAGGGAGGAGGTGTGTTTTTTCTGCAATATGAAAGCTTTACTGTTTCTGAGACCACCATAAATGTATTTAACTGAGCTCATGCCTCTGACTCCAAAACGGAAAATATTTCTTAAATATATAGTACCCCATAGTGTAAATGGCAATGCAATGCTGAAGTCTGGTTTAAACTCAGAACACAAAGTAAAATTAAGTTATATTTAACTTTTACTTTTTTTTAGCAACATACAGATATTTAAATGATCTACATGTATTTGCTATGCCAAATACCCAATTAATAATAATAATTATAGCTGGGGAGCGGCATTCAGCACACTGCAGGATCCCCAAAGTCACACTAGCCAGCCGCTGCTTCGTTCATGCTTTCCAGACCCGTACACCCCATGCTCTGTCATAGCCACCCTGAACTCTGCTGGGCATATAGCAGGTAGCTAGCCCATGGAAGCCTGTTAAGTGCCGCTATTATCCTAGTGTATGACTTGGGCTATATAATAACCAGAGGCAGCGGTATATGCAGCTGGTTAGAGAATTGTGGGGGGACATTTCACCATACCGTTGCAATGAGTTAATGTGACAGAAAGACCTGAAATGAAAACCAAAATTTTAAATTGAAAAGGCAGCTGTGCATGGAATGCTCCACCCCTTACCTTTGCTATGAGGGAAATTGACGTTTTGGTTCACAGGTCACCTCTCAGAATAGCTTTGGCTACAGAGTTTAAATTTTGCATATCATGCTGCAAAGCACAATCTCCTGTGAAAGCAGAGAAGCTGCTAGGCCAAACTTATCTGCAGTGACATTGCTTGTTACTGTTAATGTTTCTCTAGATGCATTTTTAATTCAGTGCCCGTTATTTTCCCTCCTATCCTTTCTCATGCTAGGAGCCATGCAAACATCTCAGTTTCTGCTCCTGCCCCTCTCACCTCTCCTTTCATAGTGTGTCAAACCATCGGGCAAGTAGCCAGCATCCTAGGAGTTAGTATGATTAAGTCACAATATGAACTCAAAGTGCAGTTTTCACACCCGGATATCCAAAATGCTGGAATGAAGTATTTCTAATTGCACTGTGTTTAATTCTTGGTTTTGACACCTAGATGGAAATAGTTTGACCATACTAACTTTGTCATGCTCCATTTATTAGTAACGAAAGCATTAGTCCCCATTATGAACCAACTGATTTCCAAATTCTGTGTGTTTTTGTTTTAAACCAAGGCCATATTCACTTAACGTAGCTACCTCCCCCCACCTCTCACTCTTGCATTCATATTTTTATGCACCACTGGGACAATCTTAAACCATTTTTTTTTAAAAAACAAACATATTAAGTTCTGCCCAAGCTAAAACCTGTACTTCATGCCACGCCAAATGTACAAGGGAATTGTAAATTCCTGAAAACAGTTCAAGTGAAATCAGCAAAAAACTTTCATATAATACAAGCATTTCCTGGACCTTTGATGAGAAATTAACAATCCAGGCATTCAGATTGTAAAACTACACAATAAAAAGCAATGATACATTGTATATCTAGCATTTTGGATGTCACGAGATCCACAGTGTTAAAATGTCTGGCATCAGAAACCACTGGATGGGGGAAAAAAAAAAATTTACTGGGGTACCAGCTGACTATTAATCGCAGAGGTTAAAGTGCAGAGATTGAATAGAAAATTGCCAACAAACATCGAATATACCAGGCTACCTGTCTAACAGGAGGCTGGTAATTTTATTAGCAGTGAAGAATTGTATAAGGAAACTTGTTGGCAAACCTGCAAGTCTCTAAACAGTCGGTGATATTCAGCATTCTAAATGCTTCCACAAAGATTCTTTACCCTATCAATAGAAAACAAAACATGGGTGTCTGTAAACTGGAAGTGTATTGGCTTTAGAGACTGAGTAAACTTGGATATAGGTAGCAATTGTTTTAAACCTTGCAAAGTGTATTGGTTATTTTTAATTGTTTAAGAGTAAAAATACTTTCTCACCCACCTATCTGAATCCAGGACCATCCAAA
This sequence comes from Dermochelys coriacea, assembly GCF_009764565.3. Classification (NCBI taxonomy): domain Eukaryota; kingdom Metazoa; phylum Chordata; order Testudines; family Dermochelyidae; genus Dermochelys; species Dermochelys coriacea. The sequence continues at coordinate 11,714,326 of NC_050079.1, read as the reverse complement.
GTACAGAAGTACTCATTCAATAAAGGAAATCCACAGGGATCCCAAGGATCTCAAGGCACTCTACAATTGAGTCTTGGCATTGTTCCATTAGGTAGCTTATTAGTCCATTATACAAATGGGGGAACTGAGGAACAGAGATGCTAAGTGTGTTGTGTTGAGCTTATGCTGTCCTCTTGGTAGCAGAGCCAGGAAGTTATGCAGATCTCCCTTCTGCTCTGTGTGTTTACGTACAAGACCATTGTTCCTTCATTTGTCTGTAAAATGTTTCATATTGATCAAATTCCGAGGATCTTGACACTACTATTTTGCCGCCTTGAAGAATATTTTAATTCAGAAATGTACCCCCCACCCCATGAATTCTGCACCACCAACATTCAGTTTTTACAAATTTGTTTGCTGTTTAAAAAATTTTCATGACTGTCTCATGGAAACATTTCAGCCCAGGAATCGCCTGTCACCTTAACCTCAAGGTAGTTACTCTGTGTATGGTCACCTAACTTTCAAATGGTACTGTTTCTTACCCATGACAGAATATCTCCCAAGTCCACAAAGAACTTTTAAGATGGTCACATAAATACAATCAACTCAAATACGCACATGTTTTTCAGTAGGTATTTGCCACTTCCCCTCATGGCAAATAGACTCGCCAATAATTTCACCTCACCTGGAACTGATAGCCCGTCCCATCAAAGGAACCGCAGTTTAGGTCTGAATGAATTTATTGTAGCATCTTCCTACTGAAAACAATCTGGTTTTCCTACTTCCAATACAGGCCATAATGATTAAAGCGCTATATCTTGTTGTTCAACTCATGAAGCGTCTCAGGTATTTTTTACAGCCTTCTGAATGTACGACGTCTGAATGTACACAGAAAGCGCCTGATAACTTCTTGACTATGCGCATGCTATATCCTATCTTGCTGTTCTATTTCTTATAGCCGAAAGTACTTTTTGAGGTGAGCAAATGCTAATAACCAAAACTCTCTTCTTACGCAGGTAAAGATTTTAATCCTTTTGTGAACTGCTGCTTACAAAACGGCAACCAGAAGTCAATTGTTCATCTATAGAAATGGTTTCTCTGGTCACTTTTTAAATGGTATAAATGTACTGATTTTTTTTTTCCAGATTTTTTTTTTTAATAATAAATTAAGCATTAGTACAGATTGCATAGCTTGATTTTATTTCTCATATGATGACCCTTTTAAGTCATCCAAGCTATTAACTCTAACTTTTGCCGTCTGTCTTGTGGTTACAGAATGGAGATGGTACCATAGACTTCCGAGAATACGTGATTGGTTTGTCTGTTCTTTGTAATCCTGCCAACACAGAAGAGACTATTCAGATGGCATTTAAGGTAAGTTCAGTTTAGCACAGCTCTGTAAACCTGACAAACCTGGGCTGAGTGTAATTCTGTTCTCTTTCAAATCATAATATAAATGTATAGATTCAATATGTCATGTGAATGTAAGTAATGCTCTTAAACCAATTGACATTTGTAGTGAAGAAAATGCAGATGTCAGCTTCATAAATAAGTTCTTCAAAAGCCATGTGAAGGTACTAAGGAATATGTAACTTGGCAAGATAAGTCCAAAAATGATTCAGCAGCAGTTACACACTTCTGTGAGGGCATTTTGTGAGTGATATGTAGATCAGAATAGTCTGGTGGGGCTCAAGTGTTTAGTCTAGTTATTCTTTTAAAAAAAAATCATCAATGGACATGGTCAAGGCTCATAAAATCAAAAATTAGTTACCAGCTTGTTTTGGATCAAGGACACTTAGACTTCAAGATCCCTCCATTCTCTCCACTGCTCTGCTTTTGTGTATTCCTCGTGCAGTGTCTTGAGATATGAGGGTCAGTTACTCTGAATAGGACTCTCATAAGAAAGACCAGTGCTTACTCAAGAAGTTGCCTATATTTTTATATGAAATTATTGTGTCCTATTGCTGCTCTATATAGTTAAGTATTCCGGCAATCCAGCCTGTTCAACCACTGCTCCAAAAGTTGTGCTTTCTCGGAGATGTTTTGTGTCTGAAGATCTTTAGAAAGACTGGCCTTCAAACCATAGCAACTGCCAATGGTATATCAACTGTTGCATTTATTTTGAAGCAGATAATTTAGACATCATTACTCTCCTCACTGGGAAGCGTTCTACTCTGAAATGGAGCTATGACTTTTCTTCCATTATCTGCTATCAAACAAGGTTTCATTTGCAATGAGTTATGCTTGGTTGCAGGGGTTCACCCCTGGGGAGCTCTTTGCAGAATTGAAGACACCATCATAGGCGCCGACTCTGTAGGAGCTCCGTGGCTGGAGCACCCGTGGGGAAAAATTAGTGGGTGCTCTGCACCCACTGGCAGCCAAGCTCCCCTGCCCCCACCACCCCACCTCCTCCGACTCCTCCCCTGAGCGCACCACATTCCCGCTCCTCCACCTACCTCCCAGTGCTTCCCGCTCGGCTGCTACCAAACAGCTGTTTGGCCGCTCCGGGAAGGAGGGGGAGGAGCAGGAACGTGGCGCGCTCAGGGGAGGAGTCAGGGCTGGGGCGGGGATTTGGGGAAGGAGTCGGAATAGGGGCAGGGAGGGGGCAGAGTTGGGGCGGGGACTGTGGGGATGGGGCCGGGAGCAACAGGGGGTCGAGCACCCACAGGCGGGAGCAGAAGTTGGCACCTATGGCCATTGTTCCCCTTATTTCTGACACTAGTGAGTGGTTAGTGCAGCTGCTCACTGCCATTGCCATGCTAGAAAGGATGGGATGAAATATGTAGTGGGCGACAAATCATGCATGTTGTTAGAATATGGATTTTCATCCTAGCCAAAATAGTAGCAAGTTCAGTCAGTGTCATAAAAGTTTAACTTCCAGAAAAAGAAGACAAAAGCCTGATGGTATTATTTTTAGTACTTATACATGGGACACTTTTTGTAGATTATCACATCCCTTTTAAATATAACGGTTTATAACAAACTATGGACCGTGTTTTTGAAAAAGCTAATTTAGTGGTATTTTTCATGACTAGTTTCTGAGCATATTCTCCAGTACAGCATATTTACAGCATATCATGCAGCCTTTGATCTCAATGTTGTCTTTCCTTTGAAAAGTTCCTTGAAAAATGTCCCATCTCATTCTCTGGGGAAAAAAAAATTTTTTTTAAATTAAATACAAATTAGCTGTTGGAACTCCAGTCTTCAAATCACAGTGACAACTGCTGAGACATCTTGAATGGCAGAGACCATTATTGGGTGCTTTCAAAGGTTAATTTGAATTGAAATTGCTGGTCTATTACATAGGCAAACTCATACTATGGGTGTTCATATTACAATTTTGTAATCTTTCTACTTCAGCTCTTTGACGTTGATGATGACGGCAGCATAACAGAAGAAGAGTTTGCTTGTATTCTCCGGTCATCTCTTGGAGTGCCTGACCTTGATGTTTCTCAACTCTTTAAGGAAATAGACACAAATAATTCTGGGACGATCACCTATAGTAAGTATATTCCATAGAACTAATATGCTTATACTAAGAAGGAGCTTTGATATTACTACTCTAAGATCTCAGTCTCCGATTATTACAGATTCAGAACTCTTTTCCCCACAAAAAAAGTCTAACAGGTGCCTAGACTACTCATATATTGTTACTGTTGAGAAAAATATGTGGTTGGGGAACATGAACAAAGATGATGTATTCATTTCTCCATAATTATGTCTACTCTTGGAGCTGGGGATGTCATTCCCATTCGAGGAGACATACTTGCACTACCGTGCCAGGGACCCTAGGCACATAATCAGGGCTGCTAGCGAGTCCCGCCACTCTCGCTGCCATGGCTACATTCTATTTTTAGCGCATGAGCTCAATGGGAACAAGTGCAAGTATTTCTCCTCACGCTGGGAATTACTCCCCCAGCTCTCAGTGTACATGTAACATAAGAGATCTTACAACATCATTTCTTCTGATTTTTATATGCCACCTCCATTACCATGAGTGCCTTACAAGAGATTCCCACAAGCAGCCAATGGATTAACTTCTTCCATGCTTCTGCTGACACAATCGCAACAATTGGTAGATTTTCTGCCTTCCCATCTGTCCCCCCCCCTTTCTTCTTCCTTCATTGCAGGTTTTATTATGGCTGAGAGAAAGCTATGCTGAAGCAGTGAGCTTTGCACATCCCTTTTAAGGCAATGAGACTTGTGGTCGTTCTAAGCCCCTGCATTAGACAATTCCAAAGTCTGAGATTTATGCTATGAAATCTCAGTCTCCCACACTAGTGAATTCCACCATTGAGACCAATAGTTACCTCTTATGCTTCATAGCAGCTATGAACCATTATTTTTAATGAAATAGTCCACAATATCCTCACTTGTTGCAAGAGTTTCGACAGGTGTAAAATTAACTTTTTTCAAGTCACCATTCAGTTGGCATTTCAATTTCTGGATGTTTTAATAAGACTAAATATAAAACCGCTACAATATAAATAATAATTCCAAAACTTCCCACCCTGAAATCTGTTGCCCCTTCCTCTGAAGCATCTTGTCCTGGTCACTGTCAGTGAAGGGATACTGGTCTCAGTGTGGTAGTCGCTATAACTTTCTTTGCTGTCATGCTGTTACTGTGCAGTAGAATATTTTGCATTGTTGCTACTCAACACCGTAAACACCTGTCTTTAATTTCAGATGAGTTTAAGGACTTTGCCTTCAAGCATCCAGAATATGCCAAGTTATTTACTACATACCTAGATCTACAGAGGTGCCAGCTACAGACATCAGACGAAGAAGACGATTATCAGACACCAGGAGACACATACTCACAGAGTAAGACATCAATCTCAGAAAAGACCCCAATTGCAAGAAATAAAGTTTGTCCTGATGGCAATGAAGAAGACATCTCAAGTACTTCAGACAAAAAGGATGACTAAGTATAAACAGCCTGATGCTTTAGCATTTACACTGTGCAGATTTCACTGTTTTATATCAAATGTGCTTGTTGAATATTGATAAAAGTTAAGAATTTTTTTTTTTTTACTTTTTTTGTATTTCTCCGTGTGTCAAAATTGGGGGGGGTGGACGGGAGAAATAATGTATTGTATTCTGTTAATGTATTCCATTCGGTGTTGAAAGTAAAAATGCCCCCCTCAGGTAGATTGCACAATACATTCTGAATCTAAGTTAAATGAATACCATAGCCTCTCTTGGTGTCGGTCTCACAGGACTGTGAATATTGATTACTCTCTTCTAAGCAAGGTGTTTACAAGTAGCAGACATTGTTAGGGTAGCCACTGAGGAAAAGTAATCTCCCAGTAGGGGCTGAGGAGAAGATTTGCTGCTCTCTCTCACTATAGGACATTTAAATGTCAGACTTTGTTTTCTTTCGTCTACGGGCACCCTTCAACATTTGAAATTTCAAAAATATAGAAAATTTAGAATTCATAGGAGAACAAGTGTTAGGAAGTTGGTATTTTAGTTAGTGCGTGGCTGTCTTGAGGCTTTCCTTAATCTGTTGTCAGCCACAATCAAAATTTCTCAAAGCCATGTTGATTTACTGATGTTAATAGCAACATCTTTGGACAAAGGCCTACTGAAGATCGAATGGGTTGTATTTGTAACAGTAAAAATGAATTGGAGTTCAAAGATAGCAGATCATTATTTGAATAGGAAAACACAGAAAATAGGGCCTCAATGGTTAGAACACTAATTGGGGGGAAAAAAAGGCATATAAACAAACACAGTTTTTACTAATTTAATGACATGAAAACTAGAGGAAAATTTCGATCTAATAGTCAAGTGATCATGACCTTGTTCTGGATAATTACAAGGTAATTGTCAAGCTATAGTTCTAATAGTTAAAATCTACTGTAAAATCCACTTTTAGAAACCGTATCTCCACTTATCGTGCCCTGAGAGCATGATCCAAAGACCACTTGATGTCAGTGAAAAGATTCCTGTTGACTACAGTATTCTTTGCCTCAGTCCCCTACCGTGCAATTTAGGACCAGAGTTTTGAAATGTTGCTCCATCATCTTTTTCTCCCAGTAACCTGTAAGGGATTTATATTCTTAGCTTTCAACATTCCTAGGAGTTACTTGCATAAAATACCTTATTCATCAAAGGGAGAAGTGGCAGGTTAGTTTCAATTAGAGAATACCTGCTGAAAGATGGACAAGAGGCTCAGGAACATTATCTCAAAAGCCTGGAATGTATTGTGTAGCATCAGCAAGAGACCTAGTTCTGCTATTTAAGGTCCAGGTGCAATAGTGGCTTCTGACCTTTGATCAATCAATGATTTCACTGTCTCCAGGTATATTTATATGTTTTAGCTTTCATGTGTGATCTTCTGTCATATTGTGGCTCTCTCATGTTCCAGATGCTTTAAATAAATACTTATTTTTAAAGAACTTGTGAGAGTATTGGAGGAAAGACACACTGCCTAGGTGGGCTGCTAGGGTTTTCCATCAAGTCATCCCTGGCAATGTCTTCATATGGTATAAGGCACAAGGTAAGTTGAAGTTACATTCTTAGCCCTGAGAACGATGGTGCTGTCATTTGCTGCAAGGCTAGAGAAGTATCGTATGATCGCCCCTTTCCTGGAGAGACAATGGCAGAGAATTCTCCCTGCTGACTCGCCTAGTAAAAGGGAACATTGGTACAAAGGAATCGGACACAGAGGGAAAAGAATTTTGCATTCATCCCTTTTGTGGAGACTCTGAGATGCTTGTCTGTCCACAGACTGTAAATGAGGACACATCATAGGCAAGTAAAAGGAATCAGTGATTCAAACCATAATTCATAAATAGAAATGTCTGAGTGTAAATTGAACTCTAGGAATGTTCCCTCCGACACATAGCAAATAGCAAATACCAGTGGAAGGATCTAACCATCATGATTTCTGAGACACCTTCCTACATGTAGTCAGTTGATCCCTCACTTTCAGAAGCTGTGTTTGAAGATGTACCTACAGATCCCAGCCTGTGACAGATTTTTGGCTTGCCTGTTCAGCCAACTGACGGGATTTTTTTGTTGCCGCCTCCTGCTAAGCAAACAGATTTGCCAACAAAGTTAGGAACTACCAGTATTCAAAAATTTGTTACCAAAGTGTGTGATCCAGCTTAAACTTTGTTATTGGCTGGGGCCACCTCCCTACCACTCTTTGCCATGGCTATACAGTACCCCATTCGCTGAGGGCTGGTCTAAACAGACGCTTACTGGGTGTGAACCTACCTTGTACTAGCATGCTGCACTCTGGGTGTCCGTGTGGACCCTGCTGGTGTACTCTAAAAGTTCCCTAGTGCACTTTGAAGTATTGCTGTTTTAAATCAGTGTGCTCTAGGGAAATTTTAACATGTATCAACAGGGATGCTTGCGGCTCAGGAGGTTAGTGCAGGGTAGATTCATCCCTTATCTTGCAAATGCAGTCAGTGTTCATTTAAACAAGCACTTAGAGGCAAAACGAATATGAATGTCTTAGCAAAGAGGATTTTGCCTTACACACACATCAGAGGAGATTGGAAGTGTTATTCATGGTCTGTGTCAGGATAGAAGGAGGATGCTTTTGTTCCAGGTAACTAAAGTAAGAAAGGGAGTGTTAATTGATAGACAAAACAGTTTTTTTTTCTCCAGAACCTTTATATGGCAAGAGTTGCTTATACACACAGCTTGTATTTAGGGGGGGGTGGGATGCAATAAGTGAAACACCACACTATAGAGCACTGTAGTGCATAGAAACAATTGGGTTACACAATGGGAGGCTACCACAGCTCAAAAGGTATATAGCCTTATACATTAAATGGAAAATGCCACAAATGGTTGCAGAATGTAGCAATGGTTCCACCATCCACTGGAGAGAATCAATTTAGCACAAGAGACACTAACTCAATAGATGCACATCTGGTTGGTGTGCAAGAAGAGAATAAATTAATTTCTAGGCATCCTCAGGGCTTCTGAGTGCTTTTAAAAGACAAACTAAAAGCAGTTTGAAGTAACCAGGCACTATGTCTAACTAAGTGGCACAGGGGAACTGACTCTGAAAGGAAAGTTTTAAAAAGCCATGCTAAGATAAAGGAAACAGTTCTCAGTTTAGCATTGAAGGATGGTACATTTATATTTTAGTGTAGGGTAAGTGTAAGAATTCAACAGCAGTGGACCCCTGGTACATAAGACACTCATCTTGTGGTAAAAAGGACATTATTTTGAACCCGATTCTCTTCTTTGGGGGTGAAGTGACTCAATAGCCAGGGCCATCACAAGGCAGGTCAGGTCATCCAGTTTACTCTGCTCTACCAGTAATATCTTCTTATGGAGAGTGATTCATCCAGTTGTCAGGCATCCACTGTGCTCTGCCTGCCTAGCAACATGATGATGTCAAGCCAGCTTAGATGGAAACAGAGTTGAAAGAATGCCAGCATGCCTTAACCAGGCTTCTTCACAGAGATAGTCAACAGTAATGGTGATTAAACTGACCTGCACAGGAGTCCATACAAGAGGGCTTCTAGACTGATGAGAAATTCCCCAACACCTCTGATGGAGCCCTACCCAGAAAGAACTGGACAGGATCAGTGAGGTCAGTAAAACATCGATGGCTAGCAGACAAAGCAACTGTTAGATCTAATACTTTCTCTATAGCCAGCTGCCTAGCATCCATCACAGATGTGAAATGAGGTCCCGATTCACTATTGCCTTCTGCCTTGAGCTATTTCCAAGATTGTGCTTTATTTTGTTTTCACTGTGGAGTTTTTGCCCTTGTAGGAACTAACCCTTCTCCCCCAACACACATTCAATCCACACATACCCCTCCCCCCAGAAAAAAACCCCCAAACCCACTAGTTCAGCTTTTGACTGTAAAAATGAAAATTCATAACAGATTCAAAATTAAAATCCTAGGGCTTGGTGGGAATTGGCATTCATAACTGTGCAGGCAAACATACAAGATGAAGTCACCTATAATCAGAGGATGTATCTGGTTTTAATGACATTTAATTAATTAATTTTAAATCCCAGGAATAAGAGTACCCTTTCAAATGAAATAACATTTATTAGATTGATTAACATTGAGGTGAAGTTTGTCAGTAGCTCTTTAAGATAGCAAAGACACAGTTACTATACATAGAGAGGTGGAAGGTAAACATCTTTTAGGCTTAGTAGCTATGTTCATAGCTTGGTTGAAATTTGGCCATTTCATTAGTACAAGACAGATTCTGACATTTCATAAAGCCAAAATGCTAACAAAAAAATTAATCTGATACAAATACAGTATGCAGATAAAGTTCAAGACATGGTACATTCAGTGCCACAATGGAGAAAGCATAGGCTCATTTAGGCCCCAATTCAGCAAGTGCTTAAGCACGTATTTAATCCCATTGCCATCAACCATGTGTTTTGTTGATTTGGGGCCTTAGTCTGATAATAATGCAGAGCATGAAAAAATTGCACTGGCAAATGATTATTGATAGGACTAATCATAAAGTATCACAAAACAGAGAATCAGTACAATGAGTGAATAGCACGGATATTTTGATTTATAATGTCATCCATTTAGCTTTAAATCTTTCATAATCACTGCAACATGATTGATAAGATTTAGGTGATGCATGGGATTTTTATGCTTAAAAAACTACTTCATGTGGGTATTAGGGTTTTTTAACAAAGGTTCAAGGTAGATAAACCCCCAAATACTTATTATCTTAATTTTTCAGACTGTTACTTTCAATTCATTAAGTCTATATTCAAATAACTTGAAAATCTCAACTCATTATTCATTAAGGCTGAAATGTTCAGAGAGCCAAATAATCAAATGAATATTATATTATCTGTATAATGCTTCTCTCTGCCCCCTATTTGAAATGTAAAATCAGGTTAAAATGAGGGGTTTCTTTTAAAGGTTTTAGGGTTGGTTTTTTTTGTTCTAATCTGAACAAACCTATGTAGATCATCATGTTACCCTACTGTGTAACCAGAGCTTGAGTATGTTATCCTGTTAAGGCAGCTCTATTCATTCCAGTCCTGGAATTTTATACACAAGCACTGGGCATTTTAGTTTTTACATAAGTTTTGAGCCATCATTAGCCCTGATGATGATCAGACCCAATCCTGCAACCCTTACAGTACACAGAAGGCTATGTGGCAATTTTATTATTACTTCAAAGGTGTCATGAAGGCTAATGTTCATATAACACATCCCTAGAATTACCATTTTTATCCATAACAATTATTATCCATTGCTAGGCAGGTGATATTTGTCCTTAAGTATGCAAAAATTACAGAACTAAAATGAAATTATTTAAATCCCAAATCTTCTGTTCACTGTTCACTTAAAGGCCCTGATTCAGGAAAGCTCTTAAACACATACTTAATCAGCCTTCCTGAATAAGGATGCTTGCATAAAGTGGGATCAATAGGTTTGTCTTACTGGGTTTTGATCATCCCAGCTTTCCATGCACTAACTGGTCATCTAGACAAGCAAGTTACTGAGGGTTGCTCAGCCAGCACACCATGCGCAAAAGTAAACTGGCTTGTGGGTGTACAACTCCTCATCCCAGGGCAGTTTGGCAAGGAGGGAAGAGAGGAATGGTGGAGAATGGGAAGAGTCTGAGCTGGTGTGGGAATGTTGCTGGGAGAGGAGTATTTCAAAGCCCAAGGATTCAAACAGCATGTGTCACGCCACTCAACGTCTTTTCATTTTTAAGCCCATCTCATGACATTAGTTTGGGGTCTTTGTCTTATTGGTCTTGGTGCCTTTAGTGCTCACAGTTTCTAGATTCTCTGCAATCAAGAGGTTAGAAACTTAATTATTTTTAAAGAGATCTTGGATTTTCACAATCACATGGACACAGGACCTGGAGCTTCAAGAAACACATGGTAGATATCTAGAAGACTTGCACTAAAGCAGATGGTAATCCTCATATAGGCCAGCAGCATGTTACTACCTGTTCTGGGGTGGTGGGTAGGTGATGAAAGGGGAGTAGGGAAGGATTTGTGTGTCTGTCCCTGGTATGACACAACAATGTGTTATTGTTAGGAATTGCCAGACTGGATCAGATCCAAGGTCCATCTAGTCTAATGTCCTGTCTTGGACAGTGACTGATACCAGATGCTTCAGAGGAAGGAGTCAGAACCTGTCAGCAGATGAATGTGGGATAATCTGCCCTTCACATCAGTCTCAGCCTGGTCTCAGAGCATGTCTCCACTTCAGATTCCTCATGTGGGTAGACAGGCTCATGCTAGGCCCACTCAAGCTAGTGTGCTAAACACAGCAATGTGGAGATTGCAACATGGGCAGCAGCTTGGGCCAGCTACCTGAGCTCAAACACGGGGGGCTGGGTGAGCTTGACTCAAGAGGGGCTCAGCTACTATTTTTAGCATGGGAACTCAAGCTGAGCTAGCATGAGTCTCTCTGCACTGGGAATCACACCTCCCTGGTGCAGTGGAGACATACCCTATATTGCACAGTTAATCCAGGTTATTCGCACCCGTCTGGGTATCTAGCCTAGCCAGGGTATGAACAAAGCCATACCCCCATTAGTGTGTCCTCACTGTTTCTAGACTCACCGCCGTGAGTTTGAAGGCATATCCCAGTGTTCTTTGTGCTGAACCCTAGCATTCTTTCCCAGTCAATTGTATCAATTGCAGAACTTGTCTGTCCTTTGCGGGGAACTGGGGGAAGGCATTGGAGGACTATCAGCACTCAGGTAATTTGGCCTATATCTTCACTGCAAAGTCACCAGGTTTCAGCCAAAACTCAAGCTCTGATTTAACCTACAGCACTTGCTTTAAGCCTAGGCTAGCTGATCCATCTCCAAACCTAGGGTCAGAGGTTTTTGTGAGTGGACTGGAGTGAGGTTAAGCCTAAAACTTGGTAAAAGCCCAGGGTAACTGTGCAGTATAGACATACCCTTAATTAGATATTGGTTTAAGCTATGGAACTTATTACTATTAGCTCTGTTCTAGTGGCACAAAAGAGCCCAAAATCTTTAACACTACATCAGCTCAGGTTTGTTTTGTTTTTAAACGTACTTTCTTTAATAAACAAAATCCCCACAACTTTCCCTGTTGTGTCTGGACATTACTGCTCCGAATGTTTCTTAAGCATCGGACAATACGCTACCAGCAAAGTGATATAAATTAGAAAGACCTGATTAAAGCAAGGGTTTTGAGACTATAATTGTTCAAGAAGAATAATTTCCTTTCCAAAGGTAAACAGCCTTGCAGACAAAGATAAGGCCAAGTGGCATAAGACTAAAGAAAAGGAGTACTTGTGGCACCTTAGAGACTAACAAATTTATTAGAGCATAAGCTTTCATGAGCTACTTAGCTCACGAAAACTTATGCTCTAATAAATTTGTTAGTCTCTAAGGTGCCACAAGTACTCCTTTTCTTTTTGCGAATACAGACTAACACGGCTGCTACTCTGAAACCTGGCATAAGACTGCGTTTCTGCTCATACTTCCCAATATCAAAGATTTTTAGGAACATTCAGAATGTTTGCTTAAAGTGTAAAAAAGAAAGTGAACAGGAAAAAGTGTAGGAGACTAAAAGGAATCATTCAGCACTGCTGACAGCTTTTAGGGCAGCTGTTTTCTTCAATGCAAGAAGCCTTTTTGAAACTGGAGATAACTAGCCATGAAATAGAGCAGCTATTCAAAAGGAGAAATAGCCTAAATGGTGAGGATATGCACATTTCTCTTTGAACGAAAACATGCCAGTCTTGAAAGAGTTGCTTGAATTAAATTTCTTTGACAACCTGGTCACTAAATCCTTTGTAACAGAAAATATATGAGAAAGGAAAATGAATATGTTTAATATATATAAATAGCAATGGGTAGAGCGATGCTTAGGACTTACATCCATACAACCTGAACATAGGTTTGGACTAGTTCTAACTCAAACCCAACCCAATCCTAGAATCCCCTTTGAAGTAAGTGTTGGTCTTAGTTTTTTCCATCTTTGCCTTTTCCACTTTGAAAGTAGGAAAGGGATCCTTAAACTTTCCCATGATGTGGGCCATTTCTAAATAGAAAGATTAACTAGTGGACCTAAAAGGACCTTCCAGTCATGAACCTGTGAAGGGAATGATCACGGCACGGAGCTGAAGTTGAAAGCAAACTATTAACATGATACAGTTTTAATTAATGCTGTTAATTGTATTACAGCAGGACCTAGAAACCCCACCTGAGCCTGAAAAGCCATTGGACTGGCATTGTATAAACACACAGTGAGAGACTCTCCCTGCCCTGAAGAGTTTACAAAGAAGACAAAGGGAGAGAAGAGAAACAGAGGCACAGAGAGGCAAAGTATTTGCCTGAGGTCACACTCCAGGTTATTGGAAGAGCTGGAATTAAAATCCAGGTCTCCTGACTCCTGGTTCAGTGTCCTACTCACTAGACCCTACTGTCTCTCTGAAACTTGATGAAATAATCGAACTCTGATCCCTCTAAATGGGGGTAGGTTTGGCATGAGATCAAAACCACAATGTGCAAGGAGAGAGCAGATCATTTAGATTAGATTGTTTATGCCAAGAGGGTGCATGGTTTTGCCTTATACGCTACTTTGAGCATCGGTGTTTTTCTTTTTAAATGCCTGCCCTTCTCACCTGCAACTGTCTCTGCTTTGCTTGCCACTGGTAGGCATTTACAGTTCATCAGAGACTGATCCTGTCCATTGTGAGATATTGTACTCCAAAAGCAACGGATCTTAGAGTCCCTGCACCCTGCATAGTTCATGTAGGCTCTGTATTCTGGTAGGCAAGTGTCTAAGGAATGTATTGCATGCACATAGAGTCCAATCTGATTTTCATTGAAGTCAGTGGTGGACTTTCTAATGGGGAGTCAGAATGAAATCAGTCTCACATTAGTTCATTTCTCAACCTGGGGTGGGGTTTGAGAACTCAGATAATTTCATGTCAGTCAAACCCTTCTGCCTTTCCTCCCCAGGTCTCCTCACTATTTTCCCATACAGAATCCATCAACCTTTCATCAAAGACTCAGCCTCTACGTCATTGTTTTCTAAGTTTGTTAATAGTGTCCTGCCCATATCACAGAAGAGCCTGCCAAGAGAAATATATCAACCGGAAAACAAACAGGCAGAACTTGGCATGCATTAGTCTCAGTTTGGGTAGATAAACAAACAGTAGATCAAATATTGATGAGGGGGGAAAACTCTGTTTATTCCTAGTGGGTTCACTTCTTATGCACACATCTCTCCCACAGCATGGTGACAAGCACGTCTTGTGGAAGTGTGTGCCACAGTACCCGGGAAAGGGCTGTTGCTGTAAATTGGACAACACATTCTCTCCTCACAAAGCATGTCAGCTTCTTGGGGAAAAGCTATTAGTTTGTGTAGTATTGTTAAAATATATTTAAGAAATTAAGCCAGCCAAAATGCACCCTTTCAGAGTGGCACAGTGTGAGCACAAACATTACTGTATCATATGAGATAAGTGGGCCAACTATTCTTGTATCCTATCTCCAAAACCAGCCAGTAGGAGGTCAGCACACAGACGGAGTCCTACTATTCTCCATCTTTTCTCCTCTCCTGCATGTATCAGGCCAGTGGCTCTCAACCTTTCCCAACTACTGTACCCCTTTCAGAAGTCTATTTTGTCTTGTGTACTCCCAAGTTTCACTTCACTTAAAAACTACTTGCTTACAAAAAGTGTCACAGCACCCTATTATTGGAAAATTGCTTAATCTTTCATTTTTACCATATAATTACAAAATACATCAATTGGAATATCAATATTATACTTACATTTCAGTATATAGTATAAAGTCACAGTCTGTATGAAATTTTAATTTGAACTGACTTTGCTAGTGCTTTTTATGTAGCCTGTTGTAAGACTAGGCAAATATCTAGATGAATTGATGTACCCCTGGAAGACCTCTGCGTACGCCCAGGGGTAAATGTACCCCTAGATGAGAACCACTGTATCAGGCCATTGGGAGCATTATTTATTATCTTTATTATTTGTATTGCAGTAGCACCTCAGAGCCCCAGTCATATGCCAGGACCCCATTGTGCAAGACAGTGACCAAACACGTAACAGGCAGATAGCCCCTGCCCCGCACAGTTTACAATCCAAGTATAAGACAACAGGTGGATGGTGGCTTCAAACAGACAGACGGAGCACAAGGAAACAATGCGTGAGATAAGGAAGCAATGGCTGAGATACTTTTACTATGCCGATGACACGTACCTCATTGGATACAGATTGTTGAATGTCATACCCAAAGTACAGGTGAGACCAAGACATGGACAAGAATGGAGGCTAGAGTTAGCTGGCCGAAGCTCCATGCAGATGAGCCTGAGGTGATGTTGGTTGGCTGGCAGTCATAAATGGAAGACACACTGAGGAGGACGTCTTTCCTTTCGGTTGAGTGTATGCTCCTGCCATTTATTGCTAGGAGTTCACTATCTGAGGATGGTATGGGATTCCCAGCTGCTGTTGATTGATCATATGGCAGCAGTTTCTAGGAACACTTCTCCCCACAGCTCCATCTCTCCAGGGAAGTGTGGACATTTCTTGCAGAAGCAGACTTTGCTACTATAATCTATGTCTTTGTCTCCTCAAACTAGACTGTACAATGTACTCTACATGGGCCTACAACTTAAATCTACCTGGAAACTGCAGCTGGTACAGAAAGTGGCAACCCAGGAGAGAAAAAATAAAGTCATCCATTCTCTGAAGGGCCCTATAAGTTGACATTTCATGTAAGCCCCAGAGGAGGCCTCAGATCTGCTTGCCTAGGCAGAGGTTAGATAGCAGCTTTAATCTTATTTTATACTTGTGTGTAAAGGCACCTATCCCAGATTCTAGACACACCTTTAACATGACTTTAAAAATCACAAAAATCTTATCCATGCCTAACACGAGCCTTTCGTCACTGCCTGGCCCTAATTAAATTTAACAAACTGGGACATTTTAAAAAGAAACAAATACCCTACCAACCTCAAAAATCACTGTCCACATGCCCCTTCTTCATTCCACAAAGGTCTGAGACACACCTCCCATTCCAGAACCAGTTCTGGTTCCGTTCCAGGCAGTGTTCTCCTCCATGTCTCTGAAACTATTTCCCTGAACTGCTCCTCACCAGCTGAGGCATTTTCCTGCCAATGCACTTCTGACCATGGGATGATAGAGATGTACTCACTCCCTCCCCGTCCTGTGTCAGAGAAACTACCAACTCTTTTATCCTCCAGAATCAATTATTGGTATATGATACCTAAGAGGAGACTTCACACAACATCAAAAGGGAAGCATTTAACTTTACCATGAAGAAACATGTTATTTGCTATGGAACTAACTACGGATAAAAATATTGGTTAGAAAATTTAAAACCTAGTGAATGACATTATCAATTTAGAAAAGCAGCATAGCATGGGCCAGGCCATATATGAAACAGAAACTGCCTACAAATGTAAGATCGTAACAACAAATCCAGTTTAACAAATGGTAACAGTGTGATCCTCCAAGGTGCTGAACGCTATGGCATAGATCAAGTAAAACACTTAAGCATGTGTTTAATTGTGGTTAAGCATGTGTTTAATTGTAAGCATAGGACTAGGCCATTGACTTAAATTGAGTCATATGCTCAAAGATAAGCACATGCTTAAGTGCTTTCCTGAATTGCCCCCAGAAGGCTCAGCTCCTTGTAGTACTGAGCAGCAGGTATTTTTGGTGCCCAGATACCATGTTACAATGATGAACACCTTAGAAATACATACATAATGTAATACTTGAGGCTGTACAAAGAGTGTCTGAGTCATCAGACAAGACTAGGACCTAGTAGGTATCCAGAATACAGAAACAGAATAGGGAGGAGTTACTCTTGAGTCTTAAATCATTAGCCGCACCTTTGAAAAATTCTGTACCTCCTTATATAGGTCAAGAACTATAAATAATTCAGGGAAAAAATCTTTTTCAGCCAATGCCCTTTACAAAACTTGACCAGGGAATAATCTGCAAAATTTGACCACCCTTTCACAAAGGAGATTTCGGATGTGATTGTATATTGCGAGTCTGAGAATCACCTGGCCCAATGGCCTGCCACTTACTAGTTATATGCCATTTTCTGGAAATGTTTAATTTTGCTATGCAGGAGGGGAAAACAGCCCCAATTATTGAATGAGGCTACAATTACTTTATTATGTGTTGCTCATTAGAAATCCACTGAAGGGCATCTCAAATAGAGTAAAGGCGTCTTGCAGGACTAAAGAGTGGAACATATATAGCATTCATCAGGACCAGCCCAGTTATGTCTCTGGTTGCTCCACCTAAGATAATCTTTGAAGGGAGATATTTAGCTGCCCAGTCCCACACAATTTTATAAGGATACTGAAATTGCCACTTAATTTCTGGATTTGAAGCTATTCTACTTCTATTCGTGTTCTTACAGTGGTAGCTGAGTACCTTCCAGAATTAGAAAAATCAAAACAACTATCTAGGCGTGTGTAGTCCAACAACAGCTCAAGATTTTCAAGGACTTCTTATCCAGAAAGGTTTATATAAATAGGAGGAAAGACTGAGGAATTTGATTTACTCAGAGCTATTTATTGGCCACTCATTTAAGAAGAACGCATAACTGACCTGACCTTGGTCCCCTCCACTTTGTATAAAGTAGACTGCATGTGGTAAGTAAAGCTGTTCGATTTATTTTAATAAAAAGGCAGGAAAGAAACCACAAAGGAGATTTTGTTTTAGATAATCAGAATGTAATTACCCAAAATATAATACAGGCAGGGCAACAGAGTTATACTACATGTTTTTTAATGATGTAAATTGGTCAGGCCCTCCAGATCCAGACTTTGGGCCTGTGAAACATATGGACAAGGGACCCTAGATTTCATTTGACAAAAGCTTCTAGGCTCTTTTATGGTGAAGCTAACCTTCAAAACTAAATCATAAGGTTAGATGTTTGTCCGGGTGATTTCCCTTTTAAATGTAGTTATTCACGGTCTCTGCCACAGTCACCTTGCAGTCCCACAATTTTGCTGGACCAATTTACATGTGGGGGTGAGCCACCAACAAAACAAGGACTTGGGACTTTCTCCTGGTCAACCACCTGCTGCTAAGCCAGCATGCTGCCGAGGTAATGAAGCCACTAAACAAAAGAGCCAACTTAGCTCCAGGCAAGACAGAAACAGGAGGTAAAGTTTTCTAAAGCATCTAAGTTACTTCGGCATATAAGTCCATTTTCAAAAGTCCTGTAGACACTTAGGTTCCATTGAAAGTCAGTTTTAACCAGGGTCCTCCCACCATATTCTTCTCAAGACTAATCACTGTGGTACGGAGAGTGGTACAAAAATAATGCAACATAGAAGGAAGGGGAGACAGAATCCATACCGGCCCAGCCCATGATAGCAGCAGCAGGCCTTCTGGAAAACCTGAGGGCGTTGGTCTATTAGTTATGAATAGATCTCCTGAAGAAAACCATGCACAATTCCCCTTTCTCCCCTTTTTGAAGCCTCACAGAAAAAGCGACACAGGAATTGAAAATTAAAGTGTGCCAAATAAAGGCTGTGTGCCACAGGAGAGAGGATAGAGCTATGTGTTCTTCCCCTACCTCACAGAAAACATGTGGCCTAGAGCTTCTAAAGCGTTCTTTTCAAGTTGCTCTCAAGACTTGCCAAGCCAACAAAGCAGGAAGGACAGTCAAGCAGTGTTCACACCATTGGTGGAGGAGCAAAGCCGATGTCCCAATAACCACGCAGCTGAGCCCACACATCAGCCGCATACCACAGACATCTCTAGTTTATGGGTATTTGCACTTTGCACCAACTGGTGTCCAGTCAGTATCACTACTGGGGGAGGGGGAGTTTGCCATCCAGTACAAGATGTGTGTATGGCCTGCACTGAATGTCTCACTTGTGCAAGGAGAAATGTAGCTTGTTTATAGCACAGTAATGTTGACTTAGCTATCAGCACTGTAGCTTGCATGCTAGCAAGGCATGTAAGTATATGTAGGCATTCTTTCAAACAATGCAGATTCTATTCAGTTTCCTCTGTGTTCAGCCTTGGGTAGGAGAACACTAAAGTTATTTTACTATAAAGCCATATAGTGTCCTGGCAGCTTCTTGCTTTTGTGCTCCTGCTACAGCGAGTCAAACTATTAATTATAGTTTTGGCCCCATTTTAGTCAGCAAACCATTCAAGAGCCAGTTCTGATTTTCTTTGAATATATTCATTATCCATGACTATTCCCTGACTACTTTGAAGTAAACACATTCAGCCTATGGGATACCCACAAACTCTCCACTGCACTTTTTCTCCATTTGCTATTTCCTTTGCAGGGTTGGTTATCTAAATCACATGATGTCGTTTCCACTCCCAGATTGGATGAAGTTATTTTTAAAACAGGAGAACGACTGTGAAGTTGTGAATAACAAATACCATGCTTTAGGGATAAGTTTCCAGATAAATAATGCTAAAAATTAGTGAAACTATTGGCATCGTACACATTTGAGTGATCTCTGAGTTCTCTTCACTAAGGTGTTCAAGTACCCCACAAATCATAGCACACTGTACTTTGTACTTTTAAACTCAAAAATACTCCTAAATCACAGTTTGTTTCCCTACCATATTTGACTTGCCATAGGTCCCATATTGAAATATATTTTAGAACATTTGGATTCTCTTTCCACTTTCTCTGTTGTCTTTTTGCGCTTTACACAACATTAAAATGATGAGGAAATATACAGACACAGTTGGATTCCAACTAACTGTTTACTAACTATATACATAATGGATATATCTATGGCTATTCTGGTGGCCCCTATACTAGAAGAAAACGAGACCAACTAGAGATCTCACAAACTACTTAAAAAGATACTGCCCAATTGCTACAACCTCACTCCATGAGGGATATAGAGCCCTGTCAGGGTGTGCCAGACTGCCATAGCAATGGGATGACAGTTGCCCCTGCCCACCACAAGAGTAGAATGTTTTAGGAAAGCCAGGAACTTGGGAGGGTTTTTTTAAAACACCGCAAAATGCCACATGTCAGTGACCCAATCATCATCTTCCTCTGTGCTCTCTTCCCTATTTTCTCCACAGGAGTGAGGTGAGTATGTCAGAGCCCCTTTCCCCAGCACATTCAGTAGTTTGATGCAGGTTAAGACCCTCTTGTAGGCCTTTCCCTGCCCCACTCTGACTGATATCAGAGTAGCTAAATGGCTTACCCCTCCAAACACTCTTCTGAATAGCTACTTTACTAGCTTCATGAGCCAGACACTCCCCTCTCCCCCTTTGTTTTTTTTCATAAAAGAGCACACCGATATTGGAATCTGCCCTAGTCTATTGCCTTTAGATGTGGGAACCATTCATTCTCCTTACAGTAGGAAAAAGGGGATCATACCCCTCTCCGAGAGCTCTATTCCCAGACCCTAATGAAACACGTTCTGGGAAAATAAGGCATGCTTGTTTACAAGGACTCTATGAGAGCTCTGCCTGGAACCCAATCACAGCTAGCCCTGTCACAGATGAAGTGTGATGGGGAACACACAGATTTGGTTTGCAGCAGTATTGACATGTTAATTGTGATAAATTACAAGCAGTGGAACAGATAAATTTCAGAGGAACCCACCTGCGGCTGGTTGGCAGGGAACAATTCAGCTGCTGCTTCTATTGCCCCCATGATCTGTCAGTGATTATGTTTGTAGGGTTCTTCCATCACTGTTTGAAGGCCATGTCATGCATCATCTGTCACAGCTCTTTGCTGGTTATGCAAATACTATATTGAGAGTAGCATCACCTAATTGTACAGGATAAGTTGCATCCTTCAATTCTAATCTCTGTTTTTCTCCTGCATATCTGTCTTGCACTGCAGGACACAACTGGTCCCAGTGACAAACTGAGATGGAAAGTAGGGCTTGAAAAAGAAATGTGGTCATAAGCTAAACCTTGCCAAAATAAAACATAAAAGACTCAGTGCAGCCTTTTTGGTTGCTTGTAGAGTTATTACATTAACTCACAATATATACGAACTGAACTCGCCGCAGCTTTGGAGATCCCATTTTTGGGCCTCAGGCCATTTCCAAGTCTGAAGATATCTGCTCAGTGCCTCTGTTTGTTTTGTTCAGCTTTTCCTTAATGATCAATTATTAAAACTCAAATAAACACTTGGCCAAAGGTAAGTACCACTCGACTCGGTCCAATCTTTATTGGAGAAAGAAAACATTAACTTTTCTTCCAGTTATGTAATATGGAACATGTGCCTATGCTAACGTTTCATACGTGAAGCATTTTCATTGGTTTCAATGTCTGGAGAAGTTTTAAGTGACAGACATTAGCATGGCACATGCTGGGTGTAGTACCACCCAACTGCAAGGCATAGTTCTTTGACCTGCCTCCTCTAAAACACACATAGTAGGGTGCACATTAAAAAAAAAAAGTCCTACCAAAATAAAAACTACACTGCACACACAATTCTCCCTTGGGTAGAATATGAAAAACATAGATGGTAGTCATGTCACTTAATGCACTACTGGAAGGCACTCAGATATTACAGCGATGGTGAGGAAGCAGGGAAAGAAAGAGAGGGTGCAGCCATTTAAATGTCAGAGACAGAGCAACTGTTGAGCTAAGTCTTAGCCTAATATCGTGAGACCTGTAGAAGCAGGGCTCAAGTCAGAAGCGAGTGGGAAACAGCACAATAGTGTGACCTAGCCTTGAGATAACGAGAAGAGAAAGTGAGAAAATGCTGGAATAGATAGTAAACAGCCTAAATAAAATACAGATGTTTTTAATTAATGCACATCACAAAGAGGTATAAATGCTTGTGTGATTTTGCTTGTACTTTGGAGAAACTGAGGCAGAGATGCTCTCTGTCAGCTGTATTCTTCCCTTGCAATTGCTCGAATAAAGCTGTCTCTGATTTTGTTGCTTCCAACTTGAGAGTGGAGTTCGTTTTCTTCCACAATGGGGTAGGGTAAGAAACTATATAGAATAGAACAGACTCAACTGCAATGAATACATTCTTTACTGAGACTCTGACACAAACAATAATCTATAGTTCTTTTTTTGACCTCCAGTTCCCAAACATGCTAAACACAGCCTGTGTTGTCTAGTATCACCACACATAGTCTCTAGAAGACCTATATAGATTTAAGCGAAAGTGACTTCTGATTGCATGACACTTCGGAATTGTTGGATGTAAATGCCAAATATCCCAAACATCAATACTTTGATTAACGAAGTGATGAATCACTAGTACAGGGTTAATGGCAGTTTTCTGAGCATTCTGGGCAAATATGGTCCTTGCTCTGAAAACAAATAACCAATATTTGAAAAGATAGGGCCCCAAATTTAACAATATAACAAACATGGGGGTGAGCTCAGCTCTTCACTGGAAACCAGGAGAGAATATCTGCCTAGGACGGCAAACTAAATTGATTAAGTAACCAGTTCCAGAGGAACTCTGAATGTATTCAGTGCAACAATGTTTTAAGAAGGAAGTTGATTTGTTTGAGTCACATTGTTGGCTTTTGCTGAGTTTTACTCCCTGATAAGTTTTCCTCCAACATGAGCTCTAGTATTAAACAAGAGAGAAGAAATCCTCCATCAGTTGCAGCAAGGTAGCTTAAAATTAATATCAGCACTGACATTATAAGCCTCTCCTTCTAGGCCTTTATTTGGCATTTTTAAAACAGTCCAGAGCTGTCAAGTTCAGATCTGGATCCAAAGTCCTCTAAAGATTTGGATTTTGGTTCAATCCCCATCACTTGTTATCTCTGGTTACTTAGATTGTAACCTCTTTGGGGCATAGCCTCTTTTCCTCTTACATGCCTATCACAATAGGGCCCCAATCCCTGATTTGGACCTCTAGTCTCCACTGCAATACAAATAAATAATAATCTACCATGGATAGAAATTTGACCCTTTAATTCCCAGCCTCTTGAAATTAAGTTATCAAGTATATTTGCTGAGAAATAAGAGAATGTGCTCTGATTGGAAACAGATGATAATTACATTGTACGGAAATCAACTGAGGAAGCTTTAACATGGGGGAGAATGGTTCCTAATGGTTAGAAATCTGCATTCCTGTGATGTTAAGGTTGAGTTTTTATAACACCAGAGAAACACAGAATTGGGTTTCCATACCAACGACAACTCTACTGCTGTCCTCATATGCATTACAATAAATTCTTTCACTGTGAATATTGACCCTATGTACGGTAGGCACTTGCCCCAAACTTCTTTGTATGTGTGTCTGCAGCACTGATTAGAAGGAACTGGAGCAACTAGATGTTGACAGACACATTTGAAAAAGTAAAAGATTTGGAAGGAAAGGAAAAGAGGAGGGAAAGAAGCAAAAAAGGGGGAAGAGGGGTGATATTTGTATGTATTATGTATTAATCAGTATTTGTATGTATGTAATATGTACTAATCAGTTCACAAGATAGAGGAATAGTGCTTTGCTGTTACATTATTAAGTGCCTCTTATGTAAGTTTAGAAGCATGATATTTTTATTGTAAATGTCAGTAAACATCGATTTCACCATACACACACCAATCAATGAAAAAATATTTCCATCGATGATAATCAAAATTTACCACCAGACAAAGAAAGAAGAATGCTTCGTGAGAACTTATTAGAGTTTGATTTAAGGCTGATTACTTTGTATACTTTAATGTGATGTTGACAATTTGTGTTTTATGGTTATAAAGCTCTAACTTTTTGAATCTCAGTGTCGATGGTCATTAAATAATTGTCAGACCCCTCCTGTGTAATTTCTCACACTTGTGAAATTTTAAGTTGATAAAAATTGGGAAAAAAAGCCTAAAACTCATAATTTTGCACAGGTGAAAATGTAAATAGATACAAATGCTTAAAAACAAACATTGATATCATCAGCTGATATTACAAAAAATAAAAATTAAATTCTTATATCATTTTTATCAGTGCCTATGAAGGCATTGACTAGCAGCAGTGGATGCTGCAAGACCTACTGTCTACATGTTCAGAGGCTGAATGAGAACACAGCAATTTTACAGCTGGAATCATAGAATCATAGAATATCAGGGTTGGAAGGGACCCCAGAAGGTCATCTAGTCCAACCCCCTGCTCAAAGCAGGACCAAGTCCCAGTTAAATCATCCTAGCCAGGGCTTTGTCAAGCCTGACCTTAAAAACCTCTAAGGAAGGAGATTCTACCACCTCCCTAGGTAACGCATTCCAGTGTTTCACCACCCTCTTAGTGAAAAAGTTTTTCCTAATATCCAATCTAAACCTCCCCCATTGCAACTTGAGACCATTACTCCTCGTTCTGTCATCTGCTACCATTGAGAACAGTCTAGAGCCATCCTCTTTGAAACCCCCTTTCAGGTAGTTGAAAGCAGCTATCAAATCCCCCCTCATTCTTCTCTTCTGCAGACTAAACAATCCCAGCTCCCTCAGCCTCTCCTCATAAGTCATGTGCTCTAGACCCCTAATCATTTTTGTTGCCCTTCGCTGTACTCTTTCCAATTTATCCACATCCTTCTTGTAGTGTGGGGCCCAAAACTGGACACAGTACTCCAGATGAGGCCTCACCAGTGTCGAATAGAGGGGAACGATCACGTCCCTCGATCTGCTCGCTATGCCCCTACTTATACATCCCAAAATGCCATTGGCCTTCTTGGCAACAAGGGCACACTGCTGACTCATATCCAGCTTCTCGTCCACTGTCACCCCTAGGTCCTTTTCCGCAGAACTGCTGCTGAGCCATTCGGTCCCTAGTCTGTAGCGGTGCATTGGATTCTTCCATCCTAAGTGCAGGACCCTGCACTTATCCTTATTGAACCTCATTAGATTTCTTTTGGCCCAATCTTCCAATTTGTCTAGGTCCTTCTGTATCCTATCCCTCCCCTCCAGCGTATCTACCACTCCTCCCAGTTTAGTATCATCCGCAAATTTGCTGAGAGTGCAATCCACACCATCCTCCAGATCATTTATGAAGATATTGAACAAAACGGGCCCCAGGACCGACCCCTGGGGCACTCCACTTGACACCGGCTGCCAACTAGACATGGAGCCATTGATCACTACCCGTTGAGCCCGACAATCTAGCCAGCTTTCTACCCACCTTATAGTGCATTCATCCAGCCCATACTTCCTTAACTTGCTGACAAGAATGCTGTGGGAGACCGTGTCAAAAGCTTTGCTAAAGTCAAGAAACAATACATCCACTGCTTTCCCTTCATCCACAGAACCAGTAATCTCATCATAAAAGGCGATTAGATTAGTCAGGCATGACCTTCCCTTGGTGAATCCATGCTGACTGTTCCTGATCACTTTCCTCTCCTCTAAGTGCTTCAGGATTGATTCTTTGAGGACCTGCTCCATGATTTTTCCAGGGACTGAGGTGAGGCTGACCGGCCTGTAGTTCCCAGGATCCTCCTTCTTCCCTTTTTTAAAGATGGGCACTACATTAGCCTTTTTCCAGTCATCCGGGACTTCCCCCGTTCGCCACGAGTTTTCAAAGATAATGGCCAAGGGCTCTGCAATCACAGCCGCCAATTCCCTCAGCACTCTCGGATGCAATTCGTCCGGCCCCATGGACTTGTGCACGTCCAGCTTTTCTAAATAGTCCCTAACCACCTCTATCTCTACAGAGGGCTGGCCATCTCTTCCCCATTTTGTGATGCCCAGCACAGCAGTCTGGGAGCTGACCTTGTTAGTGAAAACAGAGGCAAAAAAAGCATTGAGTACATTAGCTTTTTCCACATCCTCTGTCACTAGCTTGCCTCCCTCATTCAGTAAGGGGCCCACACTTTCCTTGGCTTTCTTCTTGTTGCCAACATACCTGAAGAAACCCTTCTTGTTACTCTTGACATCTCTTGCTAGCTGCAGCTCCAGGTGCGATTTGGCCCTCCTGATATCTTTCCTACATGCCCGAGCAATATTTTTATACTCTTCCCTGGTCATATGTCCAACCTTCCACTTCTTGTAAGCTTCTTTTTTATGTTTAAGATCCGCTAGGATTTCACCATTAAGCCAAGCTGGTCGCCTGCCATATTTACTATTCTTTCGACTCATCGGGATGGTTTGTCCCTGTAACCTCAACAGGGATTCCTTGAAATACAGCCAGCTCTCCTGGACTCCCTTCCCTTTCATGTTAGTCCCCCAGGGGATCCTGGCCATCTGTTCCCTGAGGGAGTCAAAGTCTGCTTTCCTGAAGTCCAGGGTCCGTATCCTGCTGCTTACCTTTCTTCCCTGCGTCAGGATCCTGAACTCAACCAACTCATGGTCACATGAAGTTACAGGTCAAGCATTAATTTTGCCCAGACTTGAGATTTTCACAGCAAAATGTAGAGAGTTTTCATGTAATAGCTCCCTCTCCTTTATAAGTTGTAAACTGCACTGATCTGGTTCTCCTCGTATTTTACTCTTCTAGACTTGTTAAATGAAGTTCACGTATGTTGATGTGGGTCAGGATGCAACATTCCTTTTGGGTGATTTGCCATTCAGAAATAGTTTTGGCATGAATGTGTCAGAGCCAGGGAATCAGGAGCTGCAGAAAGTCGGCTCACAGGAGGTCCAGGTTAAGCAAACATATCTGCCTCCTCTCCAAAAAAAACTTCACTATAATTTCAAGTTTAATTATAGGGCTCTTGTTAAAGCAAAAGGACAGAAACCAGCAAAGTCTCTAGCCACATTGGTTCAAGCAACTTGCCAGTGTAAACTCTAAACAAATAGCATCAGCCCAAAACAGAAAAAACATGCCAGTTCTTAGGTTGCCAACACTCCTAGTCCTGGCTTCCAATCAGAAAATCCCTCTCTCCCTCACCCTCTCATGAAAGGGCAGTCCAGCCCCTCTTAAGGGGTGGAACCTAACTCACCACACCCTGGCACCTCACTAGGAGAGAAACTTGCTCCCAGTAACTGGCAGTTGGTGTGGTCATTGCTGAAGAGCTCGGAATCTGAATTACTGCTGAGAGAGACATGGTGTGCTGTGCTCTGGCAGGTTCTGTAGGAAGGGGCATATGAAAACATACAGCCAATTATTCCCAGCTTCTTGCAGTCGGAGATGAAACCCACCTATCTTTCCTATTTGCAGATGTCTACTTAAGGCTTAGATATCCATATAAACACTTACAGTATGTCTAACTGAGCTGCAGGTTCTTGCCAATAGAAAAGTCACTCAGAGCAGCATTCGCTTACGTTTCCTGCACTAACACACTGTGATTTTCCATGATAGCACATGGCACATAGTGCTTTGCCTTGGCCTGTCACCCCCCCACACTTGTTTTTCTCTCCCCCACTCTGCTTTTTGGTGGGGGGGGGGTCCATACAATCCTGTGTGAGACCGTTTTTTATTGTAAGTTTGTTTGGCTGCATGACCAAGGAGGGCTTTTTAGCTTCTGTAACAAGTGCTTGATCACACCCCTTACTCCACTTCCCCCCCCCCCCCACAATGGTGAAAATGACAGGAAGGAAAGTCTCTCTAAAAGGGCCCCCTTATGGCATTTCTTAATGAACATTTTGTGGTCGGTGAGTGTTTGCTCATCCTCAAAAAAATTCAAAAACAATCCCTTCAGTTCTAAGCAATTCTAAGGCAAGGAGTTTAGCTAATGGCAGCTCAGGAAAAGAAGACAGACTGGTACCCTGGAGAGACAGTGTAGTCTGGTGGATAGGGTGCTGACCTGGGACTCAGAGGACCGGGGTCTTAGTGCTGGCTCTGCCACTGAGCTGCTGCGTGAGCTTAAGCAAGTCACTGCACCTCTGTTTCCCCTCCTACTTTTGTCTGACCTATCTGCTTACATTGTAAAGTCTTCCAGGCTGGCCCCCCCATGTGTGTATGGTGCCTAGCCCAATGGAACCCTGCTCATAGTAGGAGCTCCTGTAATACAAACAGTGATATCTCTTCCCAAACGATACTGAAATCCTTAGCGATGGTACATGTCATCACTACAGTCTATTTCCTCATGGAACACTCTCAACAGCAGTTCATTTTTGATCCCTGCCTTGAAGAATAATACACCTAAGGATCACCAAACGAGTGAGATCAATGGATAATCCGAGGGGCCCATAGCGCAATTTGCAAACCTTCATGGAGCTAGAAAAAATTACGTTTAATGGTGGAGATGCTTGATTCTGCCTAGCTTTGTCATATACATTCATAGAGTATCCAAATTATGTATGGTTTCTGTTATTAAATGCCCTGGCTTTTAAACTCATTTCAGAGTTTAATCCTTCAAAAGGAATTTGTTGCCTTGACTAACCCTCTGCCATTTTCATTATCCCATAAATAAATAAAACAGAATCAGTTTATGTTTTGATGACAC
This sequence comes from Dermochelys coriacea, assembly GCF_009764565.3. Lineage (NCBI taxonomy): Eukaryota > Metazoa > Chordata > Testudines > Dermochelyidae > Dermochelys > Dermochelys coriacea. The sequence goes on along the minus strand of NC_050079.1, from coordinate 11,686,087 downwards.
AGCGTCATCAGTCTCCCTGTTCTATTAAGTAATTTGGTGCTTAAAACCTAAAGGCTATTACAGTTACTACGTGAGCTGTAGCTCACGAAAGCTTATGCTCAAATAAATTTGTTAGTCTCTAAGGTGCCACAAGTACTCCTTTTCTTTTTGCGAATACAGACTAACACGGCTGCTACTCTGATACGTTCTAAATGATGCAGCAATCAAAAAATCTCTCCCCTAGTTGAGCAACAAGAGGGTGATTTTTCATGGCTTACTGGCAGTGTTTATATGTTTATATTTTACTGGGATGCAATCACTACACCCTGAATAGAATTATCTATGAAAAGTTAACAGTCAGAGCAGGAAGGGAGTGGGGGCAATGCTTCTCTACTGGTTAAGGGTTAACTGATTCATTTGAAATGAACAAAGGCATAGTCAATTTTTTTTAAATCCAAATTGTATTTAAAACCTACTGGGGGTTTTTTCACTCCCATTTCCTTGAGATCACATGCTGTTTGTCTGCTCATGGCAGAGTGGGGTCAGACAGAGTTTGGTGCTAGTTTTAGAAAATCGTGTGTTTTATTTTCCCCAGCAGTCAATAAACCAATTATTCCATTTGAAGGCTGACAGGTCAGTTCTGTCTCAAAATGGGTTCCTTAAGCGTACTTCTAGGAAATGGTCATTGAACAGGTGAACTTACAGTACAAGCATTTCTGGGCTATGGAGCCTTATAGATCCGCAGTTTGGATCTACTTCACATTAGGAATGGCCCTAAAAGATGTCACCAATTAGGGTTGGATCAAGAAGGCCAGTTTTTGATTTTGGATTAACAAAGTCAACCTTGTCATTTTCGTTTTTTTTTTTTAAATAAAACTAAAAGTGGTTTGAGTTGGGTTCCATTTTAGTAGTGCCACCACAATGGAAAGAGAGGTCAAATGTGTGAGGGAGTGGGTTCCTCTCTCATACTACTAGGTCATATAAGTCTCCGAAGAAGTCCTGTGAGCTGGAGAACAGCAATGCAGGTTGGGTTCTGCAGGGGCCATTGGCATCAGAGAACAGCTAGAGCACAGTGCACTAAGTCCACACTCCTTCCCTCTGACTTTGAGATGCCCCTATGGTAGGAGATAAGGAGAAGTGGTGTAGAATCATTGCCATGAGCCAGGCAAAGAATGCCCATGTGTCGGGGGTATTGGGCATGCTCTATCAATGGCATAAAGGGATCAGAAAATCTCCTGAAGGTGGCTCATTCTGAATGATCACATAATGGGAGATGGCCAGCAGTACTGAGCAGGCTCAGAACTAGAGCTCTGAATGAGAGGAGTTCTAGCCTCCGCTCTTATACTAACGTGCGTCAGTCAGTCGGTGTGATTCACAGTTCTTTTCAATTGGACAAGCCCTCATAACCCTATCTTTAGTCATGCCCCTGGTGCATTTTGATGTCTTTAATTCCATAATCACATTCTATTTGTTTTACGGGGTCACTGCCACATTAAGTGGACGGGTCAGTCTGTGAATGAGGTAGAAGGTTCCAACAAGAAAAAAGGACGTTCTCTTATATTTAAGGCAAGGATCCAGGAGAATCGGATTCTATTCCTGGCTCTGACACAGAGTTCTAACGTGATGCTGGGCAAGACGATTAGAACACCCAATGGGGCTGAACTAAGGGTGCATGGACAGCCTTAAATATGGTATTTTCTAATGTTTGAATGCTTGACTTTGCAACCTTAATAGTCTTTTAACACAGTTTCTAAATTATTTAACTCTATGGTTTAAATAATTAACTTTTTTAGTATTGTCATGGCTGCTTGTGCCTACAGGGCCTCAAAGCAGGTGGTTTCAAGTTCTATAGAAAATCACCAAGCCTCTTGGATAACTGCAGACCAGAATATTTTATAAGAGAGCAGGACACAGGAACAGACACACAGGTAGCAGGTTCCCCTTCGGGACCATCAAGCAGGATTGTTGGTCAGTAGCATCAGTTCTTCTACATATTGTTATCTTCACACTACAACCTTCCCTCTTCATCCCTCAAACTGAACTGAACTGTAACCAGCAGGTGGAGCTTTAGGGCAACCCAAAAAGAGTTTTGCAAATCCTTGCACAGCATCAACCTGAAAGTTACATTTACCGTGTATCCGCTTCCAGGCATTCAAGACAATGCTTCTGCCAGAAAAAGCAGGCCAATTCAGAAAACTGCAGCTGAAGTACTCCAATTATTACATCTCCAGACACTTAATTGATACACACGATCTAGATAAATGCCACACTTTCTGGCAGTCCATTTCATCTTCCCCATTAGATACATAGCTAGAGGACTATGTTTGTCAGGAGAATTCTGAACAAAGGGACGCTGTGCCTCTAGGGATTTGTTGTGTTGTTCCCCTTCTTCTCCCACACCCCACAGACTTTGATACAGTCTGAAGTTAAGCACATATAACCCTCAACTTGATAGATCTACACCCATCACTGTCTCTATAACAATAACACCAACATGGTCTTGATGCATTTTTGGTTCCTAGTGAAATAAGGAAACAGCCCACGAAAATATTTGTGCCACCTTTGGAAAAGTGAATCAAGAATTACTGCTTAAAGTGAGAACTAATGGTCAGACATCACCCTCATCTATACCTGTATAATTCTAGGGGGGGTCAAATATGTCAAATTATCTGAAGTTGGTATTTCTGAGTAAAGTTTTAGTCCTGTTTATTTTAAAAAGAACAGAAATCATTAAAAAAATATTTCTTGCCTTGACCCAGTTCTTTAGGTTCCCACTCTGATGCTGTTCTATATGTCAGAATTCATTATCTATTCTATTTGTGTGTGTCTGAAGGATGGAGTTTAATATATTCTAGTACTATTTGCCAGCAATTATTTTAAATATTAATATTTGGGTTCACTCACCTTGAATAATAACAATAATTAACAAAGGAGTATATAGGAAATGGACTGTCAGAGTGGACAAGATGTTCCAGTGTGACTAATGATTCTAACTGCTCAACTTGACCCACTTTAAGGGGGACTGACTTTCACAAAGTGCAGAGCCACCTACTCTCTGAAAATCAGGCCCCTCTGGAGGGGTATCAAGTTGGGCACCCAAAAAATAAGGTACCCAGCACCTCTTGTTGCTTTTTGGATGTAAAAGTGTACAGCACCCAATGCATTTAGGATCTAAAAGTAAACTCATTTTACCCAGACTTTCCATTTTCTTTTTTCAATTCAGCTCCTTGTTTCCAACCTTTCAGCTTATCAGCATTACTTTATTTAATATAAAGTAGTGAGTTTACCTTGGATCAATTATACCTTTTCCTGTGTAATTTCCAAAGCTTAATATATCTGTTACTGCTCAGCCGCAGGGACAACTTGTCCAGCTGGATCCTAAATTATTTCAACCCTTAATTCAATTGTATTTTTGCCACAGACCAGCCAATGAGCATAATTCTTTTATGCCTAAGAAGCCTCTTTAGAAATAATCCAATAGCCCACATTAAAATATAGGTCACTGCGAGAGCTGCCAAGTGGCTGACTTGTCATAACTCTGAAGATAGGCTCTGAGTCTCCTTGGGTGCTGTTGATGCTTCCAGTGCTTGCAGGCTTAATTTTAAAACAATCAGCTCAACAAAAACAATTTACTTACAACTGTCCAAACTACTCAATGTTAGCTCGGAAGCTAATTCACTAATTCGCTACTTGGTGCTGTGGTTGGGTAAATGCTGCTCTCAGAGCAACTGGAGATTTCCTAGTACCAAGTAATTTTATAAATCTAAGTACCTTTATAGACCAATTGCTGTAGGATCAGAGAGAATTTGGGCCCAAGGAACTGAGTCAATACACCCATGAGGTAAACATGTATATCAAAAAAAAAAAAAAAAAAAGGGCAAAGCAACCTTCATATGCTGAGAAGTGAAGTATTTTCTGGTAGGATGCTCTACCCCAGCTCTCTGCTAATACTGCAAAATATATATATTAATGTCCATTAAAATAAATACAAAGATTACCTGCATTTTCACCTTGGTTTAAAAAGGTGTCTACTCAGTGGGTTAACATCTTGGGAAAGTCTTCAAGTATTAACTGGCTTTTCTTCCTCTTTCCTCTTTAGGAAACAAAGCCTAATCCAAAGGTCAATGAGGTCAATCAGGCCCTTTTAGCAGGTATTGGCCTACAGATTTATATATATCTATATCTATATATATATCTATCTCCACTGAAGACACCTTTTTCCCCCTACTGAACTGATCTGAATGTGCCATACGGAAACTGAAAGATCATCATCTGTAGATGTCCAAAATGAACCTAATTTTTACAACTGTTTGTATAGTGCTTGTGTATGTACAGCACCTAACATGTAAGTCCCTGACCTGGATAGCTGTTAAGTGCTACCCCAATAGAAATATTAGGTAATAGCATGAACCATAGATTTTGTGCATTCTTACTGGGGAGATAGCTTGCTTATTTAATACAAATTATTTATTCCTGGGTTTCCTTAGCCAAGCCAAAGATGACAACAAGTAGGATATAGACAAGTGGTGTTTCTGTTCATTCCCTCTCTTCAAATATGGGCATGTAAAGGGAGCTTTGTATTTGCATCAGAGGACATAATTTGACCCCAAAGATTAATAGTAGTACAAATAGCAATCTCCCCCTGTGAATAATTCAGATGTTTTCATTGTTTGCTTTGGATTTAGTGAAATTAATGCGTCAGTTGCTGTTTTCCAGTTGAGAATAGAGTACATTTGTGGTCCATTTGTGCTTTTGGATGTTAAGCAGGAGTCTTGTTAAAGTCAATGGGAGTTGTGTCTCTACGGGTAAAGCTGACCTCGAGTATGTTTAATATTCAGTGTTGTACACAATACACTTAGGGCCTCGTTATTTTCTCACTCTTTATACACAAAATCAAATGAACCACATTTTACACTTCCGCCACCTGCCATCTTATCATAAGTATCAAAGAGAGACTTGCCTTAGGTTGTTGCTTAAAGTCTCTTCAATTGGAGCTGGAACAGCCACTAAATTCCTAATATTTTAGCATCACATTTACCAGCCAATGCCCTCTAAAGGCAGTCTAATGATGAAAAGCTTCCTCTAAATCTCAAGCTCATCCAAATTTCAAAGTGTCTTCATATTTATTAGACTGTAAGATCTGTGGGGCGCTCTCTATGTGTTTAGGGCCCCATTTTGCTTGGCACTGTACAATCTTTGTTGGGGCCTATAGACACTACTGTAAACTACTACTACTGATGAAGTATCTTGTGACTACCTTGATTTGGAGACGCACAGAATTCCATGAGACCAAAGTTTTCCCACAATTCTTACATGAAATAACAAGTTAAAATGCTCTTTGAGAATTCCTCCAACAGGCACATCACAAGAAAGCAGTGGCACTATAACAAAAGGGGAGAGGGATGAAAAAGAAGGGGCATACAGCTACTCTATAACTCCTGGCTAAGGTATGTCCACAGCAATTCTGAGCACCTTCTGTCCCTCGGCCTTACCAACCACCTCAATGAAATGAAGGGTATGTTTACACAACAAAGAAAAACCTGTGGCCAGCTGACTCAGGCTCCGGGGGCTCAGGCTGTGGGACTGTTCCATTGCTGTGTAGACATTTGGGCTCGTACAGGAACCTGACCTTTGGGAACCTCCTGCCTCGCAGGGTTCTACAGCCTGGGCTCCAGCCCAAACCCAGGCCCGGAAGTCTACACAGCAAAGAAACAGCCCTGCAGCCTGAACCCCGAGAGCCCAAGTCAGCTGGCACAGGCCAGCCCTGGGTGTCTAATTGCTGTGTAAGACTAAATATTTTCAACCAGATTTCAATAGACCAAATGAGGGTAGGCTTGGTTATCCTTCGAGAAGAGAAAAATCAGAAAGAACACTCAATTGCTGTAGGAATTGATGATAAGTAGGCATTAGTCTTCATACTGAGTCCAAAGTGACACTACAACCCAGTGACAGGGACACTGTAATGCTAGGGATATCAGCTTTCTAGTGAAGCATGTAATGGACAACTTGATTACTTATAGCAAGTACCACCTTTTAATGAACAGCAGGAATTTAGTCCCAGTGTCTTGGCCAGTTCAGGAATGGGTTTGCTTAGTAGCCCATTTACAAAACCACAGGTAAAAGTAATCTCTTCATGGTTTGTAGTGTTGTATGGTTTCTAAACTGTTGTCATAGTATCCTTTCTTTAGAGAGTCAGTGCAAGATGGCTTTTTTTGGCTAGTGATTCAATGTATATAGGACCAACCCTAGTCCCTACCGTCACAGTTCTATAAAACAATTATTCTTGCTCATCATCTCCTTACTGAGAAATACTGCAACAGCTCTCCAAGACAGATTGATAGTCAATCCATACAATGAAGCCTAGATCTAGCAGAAGACAAGGCTTCATCCTGGTCTGTATTACTCGTCTCCCTTGTTTCCCAGTTGCATGAGCTCTCCACAGCAGAAAACCATTGAGATTGTGCTCAACCTCCCAAGCAATGGATTTTTGTCTGGCTAGTGAGAAAGAGAGGGATTTTGCTCCTATAAGGGGTCCCCTACAACAGGTGGGAAGGAGGGAGCAGTTGTGGCCCAGTCATGAGATCACTGCACTGTCCTTCTTGGTGACCAGAAGAGAAGTATTTATAACTCATGCAGCCCTGGAGAGGTCCCCTTTCATTGGGATCAGACAGCACCCACCCATGAACTGGGTAAAAGGGCTGGATTGCCTTGACCCACTATGAGCATTACGCTAGTTGCCTTCCTCCTTGGGGTGGGGGGCAGGAAGGAATTGTTCCCTCCCCATCACAGTGGCAGAGGTGGGGTGGGTTTTTTTTTTGTTTTTGTTTTTGCCTTTCCCACAGCAGTTCCAGGACCTGGTAGGATGGAGTAGGTGGCTTAGATTATAATGTCACAAGTTAAAATGCAAAACTTGTGGTTGATGTCCAGTGCCAGAACTTGGTATGGAAGGTTATCGAATAAAATGGATTGGAAATGGAAGTAAAAAGAAAGCATCCCTTAAGGAATCTGAGTAAGAGAGGGACTAAAATTCCTATGTCTCATGCAGCAGGGAGCCAATCCTCTGCCTGCTTTTTTAACTCCTTAAACCTCTTAAAAGGGGAGGGCGATGGGGTCTCACCAGTAGGATGACTGGCACCAGTTTGGAGATTCTGTGGAAATGATTAGGAAAATGATGATAACCTGCACGGTACAATTTATTGCCAAGTATTACCAGATATTTTTAAGTGTATAAAGTTGGCCTAATGAAACTACAGCTATTGCCCCTCACTTTCTTGCAGTATGGCCAGACAATGAATGATTCAGCCCTGGGATACATTGGACCCCAGCATCTAAATGTCTCTTTGGTCAGGGAATTAGAGTGACACAAAACATCCCAAAGCCCCTGCTTCATTTTTGAGGTGAGGAAGGGCTGAAGTACAGCTCCCACAGGCAATTAGTGCTAGCTAGGAAGGGGTTAGAGTGGTCAGGACATCTACTGATGCAGCATCTCTTGGGGACCCTCCATTAGGTCCTAAGTTAAAACTGAGCAGAACCCTCAAGGAATACATTGGTTTTGCCCTTCAAGACTTCAACCTCCTCACACCCACCCCTGTTCAACCTCATCCCAGCTTGCTATCTGTACTGATCTTTCCTCAGCCATTCGTTCTATTCTGGAACACTAAACACTATTCAGTATTAGTAATTAAGTTTCAACTTTTGCAATATTCTTCTTCCTTCCTGTCCTAAATTTGGTTGCTATGTGCAACTTAAACAGCTGCCGCCTTCCATCCCAGAGGTGTCTCCATTTATCGTCTGTATAAGATCAAACTTGTAAAGGAATTTAATATCTTTGGGGATGAAAGGCAATGTATACACAAGTTATTCTTATTTTTCTTGTTCCTTCACATTAACTGCTTTTTATCTGTAAAAGTTTTGGTTCTAGAGTGCAGGAGACAAGCTTCATCTCCATTATAATTTTAGTTGCAGTTAGCCTTGTGATATTACCCGTTGACTACTTGCAAAGTCATGATCATTTGGGAGGTATCCAGTTTAGTTTAAGTTTAAGTTTATGGAGGAGATGGTATGATGGGATAATGGGATTTTGGTAAGTAATTGATCTTTAAATATTCAGGGTAAATAGGCCAAATCCCCTGAGATGGGATATTAGATGGATGGGATCTGAGTTACTATAGAAAATTCTTTCCTGGGTATCTGGCTGGTGAATCTTGCCCATATGCTCAGGGTTTAGCTGATCGCCATATTTGGGGTCGGGAAGGAATTTTCCTCCAGGGCAGATTGGAGAGGCCCTGGAGGTTTTTTGCCTTCCTCTGTAGCATGGGGCATGGTTGACTGGAGGGAGGCTTCTCTGCTCCTTGAAGTCTTTGAACCATGATTTAAGGACTTCAATAGCTCAGACATAGGTGAGGTTTTTCATAGGAGTGGGTGGGTGAGATTCTGTGGCCTGCGCTGTGCAGGAGGTCGGACTAGATGATCAGAATGGTCCCTTCTGACCTTAGTATCTATGAATCTATCTAGTTACCTAAAATGTTAGGTGGCAAGTAAGTTACATTTACACCGTGTTTGTCATGTTCTTTTCAAGCAGCTGGGCCACATGAGGGATAACAGCCTACTACTGCTTCTAGCTAATGTAGTTAGTTCTTTAACTCCAGTGGGAGACATCTGTGCTAAGTTGATAGGCCGTGGATTCAGACCCTGCTGACAACCCACATTGTGAGACTTCACACAAGCAGATAGCCCAGCTGCCTCGGTGGAAATTTGGAAGCATAATGCTAAATCTAGACTACTCTTATGCCAACACAAGAGGGTTTTCTCCAAACATTAGAGATCTCAGGGCATCTCAAACTTTGAACAATTAAGGTCAACTTGAAAGCAACCAAAGGCATTCAACCATCTGACAAAACCCATCCCAAGATATGCCCTAGCTCAGAGTAACATGCAAAAGGGCTAACTGCCTGCCATCTTGCTCTGCCCCACTAAGGTTTCTTACCACACTTAGTATTCCCTTCTCCTGCCTGTAACTCAAACAGCTGTCAGGCCCCATTAGGCATAACAGGATCCAGACAAATTCAAGATTAAGCAAGTTTTTAAAAATCCAATTGAGACTTTCTTACCTAGAGGGTGCAGCAGAGATTACATTAGCCAGATTGCCCACACTTTCCACGTAAGAGCAATTATCACATATATTGAAAATAAGTGGGGGCTTCCTGGATTCCCCTCCCAACCCCCCCAATCTCATTAGAACCAAAGATCACCCCCTGCCCTTCCAATTCCCCTTTGTGGGAAAAAAGGTGTTCCCATCTGCTCCTAGCAAGATTTTATCTTGTTTGTCCGGAAGGGACCAGCCAGAGGGACAGTAATTCAATCATGTGGAGAGAGGGGAGCCGGGGTTAAAAAGCTCCTTGGTGGATCACCCGCAGCTTCTGCTCCAGGAGGCATTTCCAGTCCCAAAGGAAAGAAGGACTAGTGTGGTAAACCTCAGGGAGAGCGATCCCTCCTTCATTACTGCCCCCGGCTGCCAGGACATAGGACAGAGCCCTTCTCAGGGCCATCTGGTGAGTTTGCCCGCATGTTTGCTTCAGGGCACTGTGAGGTGGGGTTGGGAGTGCAGTTTCTTTGTGTCTAGATTTGTATTTATCCCAAGGTGCAGGATTTGTGTTTGTCCCGAGGTGCAGATGCTCCTGAGGGGGGAAGGGGTTGTGCACCTGCTGACAGTTTTTGGAGAATGTGTGTGTGTGTCTAGAGGAGGTGATTGTTTTTAAGGCAGCAGGTGTTGCTAGGTTCTAGCTGTGGTGTGAAGTGTGTGTATGAAGGGCAGGGTGGTGGTTCCCAGGAATTTGTGTGTGGTGTGTGCACACGGGATGGAGCATTCACAGGATGTGGGCCATGGGGAGTTGTGTGGGGCTAGGCTGTACTGGCATAGAGTCAGTGTGCCCCATCTGTATAGCTATAGTGCATAGAGGGCAGTGTTAGCGTACGTAGGATCTATAAAGGCTAGTTGTGGGGTGTGTGTGTGTGTGTGTGTGTGTGTGTGTGTGTGTGTGTGTGTGTGTGTGTGTGCGCGTGCGCACGCGCGTGCATATGATGTAGTCTTTACAGAGGAAGCCTGTGCAGTAAGGTACTGCATGGGGCAGCGTGTATATCGGAAGCATGAGCAATATGTCTGGGGGGTTGCATCAGGAGGGGGAAAGGAGTTGTGTGTGTGATTTATTCAGCCAAGCTGAAGGCAGGAAATATGAATATCTGGGTGCCATGTGTCCTCAGTGTGCTCTAACTCTAGAGAGTTTCCACAAGCATAGAGCTGCAATGCCTAGATCAGGGGGTTGGAACCAAGGCTCAGTTAAGGCTCAGGAAGGCTGCCAGCTGTGTGATCTGGGATGAGGGATTTCCATTCCCGAACATTACTCCTCTCCTAATTGGGTTCCTTTCTCACCTTCTGAACTCAAGGAGGCACTTGAAACTCCTCGTCAGGTCATGCTGGCATTGCCACAGTGCAGATGGCACCGGTGGATTATAAATCAATTCCAAATGCAGGTGCAGGTGCAGGCCCCCTCCCCCCCACCTCAAAGGCTAGAATAGTACTGGGGGGCGGCACGCATGAAAGCAAGGGGGCCTGCGACCTGACCTGAAGTTAGGCAGGGGCGCTGGCTGCTTAGTAGGATCACTGGCCACTACCCCCAAACTCCACTGCCTAAAGGGAGACCAAGTCTAGCCACTGCTCTGGGGGGGGGGGGAAGGAATCATACACCCCCCCCCAGATCCTGATGACAACAGATCAGCTCTGGAGAACCCCCTGGACTCAGACAATTTTAGGCCCCAGTCCCCTAGTTCTGTCCCCTAATTCTACTCTTCTTACACCAAAGCAGCGGGGCTGGAAATACCCTGATCCTGGGGTGCTGGGACATTTGTGGGGGAGGGGGTGCTGCGAGCCATTGAACCAAACTGCAACCCTGCCACGGAAACCCCTTCAAGCCAGCACCCCTCGCCCCCAGCACCTGTGCCCCGACCCCACCAGAGCCAGCCAGTTCCGGGGCCCGCACCTTCTGCCGGCGAAACGGGGACCAAGAACCCCTGCTCCGGCGCGGGGGACCCAGCGCTGGCCCCCCCCCCCCCATTGCCCCGCTCAACCCCGCGCTGCCAGAGCAGCGGAACCCGCCTCTGCAGCGGGCTCCGGCCGCCGAAAGTTGGCGGGCAGCGGCCCGAGGCGGCGGTGAGGGGCGGCGGAGGCGGAGACGCTGGTGCGGGGCCGGGCGCGGGGCGGCGCGGGCGCAGGGAGGTTTGACATTTTCAGGTGCAAGGGGAGTGGCTGGGGCTGTTCCCTATTTAGCCAGCGGGACGTGGGGAGCGGGGCAAGGAGCCGGCCGCGCCCCATGCCAGGGACCCCCGGCGGCGGAGGGTGGCCTGGGCGCTGGTCCCGCGGCCTCACCTAGGGGCTCCCCCCCAGCACCCCGGAGCCGAGGCTCCGTCCCGTGCCGCCCCTCGAGATCCCCCCCCCCTCCGCCGGCCCATGTGCCTGCCTTCTTACGGCTCCCCCAGCACCGCCGGGCGGGTGCGCCCAGAGTCGCCTCCCGTGGAAAGGGCACTTCCGTTCTCCCCTTCTCCCCCCCCGCCCAGCTCCGCTTCTGGGCGCTCCAGGCGAGGATGAACAAACCGCTGCAGCCCGAGCGCAGAGCGCCGGCGGTGGCCCCCGTGCAGGACGGCTCCGGCCAGCCGCCGCCCAAGAAGGACGTGGAGCTGCGGCTGGTGAAGGAGCAGAACGGGGTGCAATACACCAGCAGCAGCCTCCCGCCGGCCGCCTCCAGCCTTCCGTGCAGCGCCGCGGGGCAGCCGGAGCGGGAGACCTGGGGCAAGAAGATCGATTTCCTTCTCTCGGTCATTGGATTCGCTGTGGACCTGGCCAATGTCTGGAGGTTCCCCTACCTCTGCTACAAAAATGGAGGGGGTAAGAGCACGATTTTACGGGGTCTTTCCCATCCCCCGGGCTAGAGCTTTTGCAGCCCGCCGTGCTGTGTTCACTTCCCAGAGTTTCCAGCTTTGCTCTGTGTGTGTGTGTGTGTGTGTGTGCTGCAGACTGACTGAAATCGTAGCTGCGCTGTGGCTCTCTAGCCTCCCCTTAATGATCTGCAGTCCCTGTCACTGGCTAGTCGCGACAGGGCACCCTGGGGGGGGGGGACAGGGAGCTCCCTCATCCCCCTAGAAACTCGGTTCCCTTCCTCGTAGCCGGCAGACCCTCAGCCCACAGAGCGCCCTTGCCGTGTATTCCGCGGAAATCGGTCTGCTGGGAATTACGCTCCCCACCTCCCCCAGAGTAAAAGTTTTGAACTGATGCTACGACTTTCGGCTGCCACTTTAGTCTTTCCGAGCTGGTTTTCTGTCAGGCTGCTTGTTTTTTTCGCAAAAGATGTGGGTGGAGTGCAAGGGGAGGGGGGGGGGGAAATACCTGCGAACAGTAAAAGAGCATCTGGAAAAGTTGCAGGTTGGCCAGTGAGAGAGTTTCTGAGGGAGACACCGCTTTTGTTTTGGATTGGATTTCCACTATCCAGTATGCAGTTCGAGCGGGGTTTGTTGTTGTGGTGGTGGTTTTTTTTTTTTTTTTTTTTTGGTTTTGTTTGTTTTTGGTTTGGTTTGGTTTGGTTTTGGCAGAAGACTTGTCAAAAAATGGAAAGCCCCTTCTGCACATCACTGGCAAAAACAAATCGACCCCCCCCCACCTTAATTATATTCAATTCAAACAGTCTAGCACATCTATAGCAAGACTTTAAACAGAATGAGGCCTTTTTCATCCCTGTGAAAATTAAGGTGCTGCTGGTGGTGATGCCCCGGCTCCCACTCCCCACACATACTATGCAATGGAGTAACACCATCTGTGGGTGCCTACAAATCACACCTAGAACAGACCCCATCTACCAGATGGAAGACGGTTTGCCTGAGCGTTCAATGCTCTGGGTAGAAGGATGGCTGGATAGAAAGCATGTACTGTGAGACACAGCTATTTATGTCTCGGTGATGTGGTTGCTTGGTGATAAAGACTAACGGTTTCACATTCGTAGCATAAAGCCTTTCTTTCCTATGAGACGATACATGGTGCGAGAAAATCCCACTCCATGTAGATAGCTGAAACTGAGGTGTATGGTAGGTTATTGCACCTTCACTGTCTCTTCCTTAAAACTTAAGTTGATCCCAGTAAAGGCTGGTACTTAAAAACTTAGCCTGCTTTAATACCACCAAATATTTGGAGCGGGATCAGGTAAGCCATACTCCGGCTACCCATACAGCCAGCTGTACAGGTTTCAGAGTAGTAGCCGTGTTAGTCTGTATTCGCAAAAAGAAAAGGAGGACTTGTGGCACCTTAGAGACTAACAAATTTGTTAGAGCATAAGCTTTCGTGAGCTACAGCTCCGATGCATCCGATGAAGTGAGCTGTAGCTCACGAAAGCTTATGCTCTAATAAATTTGTTAGTCTCTAAGGTGCCACAAGTACTCCTTTGCTTTTAGCCAGCTGTACAGTAACTGGAAAAAAATAGCCCCCAAATATACTTTGATTCAATCCAAGATAGCTCACGCAGACACTCCAAGATACCGTGGCGCCACGCACTGCCCCTTTGTAAGGAAACGGGTAGGTGACCCTTGAGGTCTATTGCAGGTGTATCAACATCACTATCCATGCCGTTCTACCTGTGTGCACCATCGGAGAGCTTCTGTTTGACATTCAGTGAACAGATTGTATTTTATTTTCAGAGAGAGAGAGGCATAGTCCCTCTATTTTGCTATAGGGTAACAGACAGAAGTAAAGTCTACAATGGTCAAACTCACTGCATTTGCCCCATGATTGTGAGTCACTTCCAGTCAGATTCTTCCCCTTTCCCTGAGTAGTCTGCTACTAGTTCAGGCATGGGGGAGGGGGCAGGATTCTGCATCTTCCTGTGAGCTCTGTGTTAGCTGTTCACTGTAACTTCAGCCAGGGCAATTTAGACACCGCTAGCACGATTTTCTGGAAAAAAGTGGGAGATGGCAGCTGGAATGTGCCTGGCTTTTTAGTGGATTCTGTCTCTTGGACCAAAAACACTCACATGACCCTCTGATTTAGTCTTTGGGTTATATAATGTTAAAACGTCAACCTCACTGTTGAACTCTCTGGAAATATGCATGGATGGGATGACAGACAGAGCTAGCGTAATCTCCTGCCGAGCACCCTGCGATCAGCCACTCGGAAGCTTTCACTCTTCCCACCAGCAGGAAAGTGAAATCAGGGTTATTGCTGAGAAGCCCCCCAGTGGTAACAGATTCTTCGGAAACTCAGAGCTATTCTGCTCATTGGCCTGGAGACTCTAAACACTATTTTTCTGCCTCTGCTCCTCCACCTTCCTCCCTCACACTCAGCCTTCCCTTTCCCCTTAACGCATTCTTAGCAGGACAGCTCCTCGGGCCCTGGAGCAGGTTTGTTTTTGTTGAGGAGGAAAGGATGGGTTGTCATCAATGCTCAGGAGCGTCAGCTTCCGAGAGGAGGGCAGTCACTTAGCCAGGGCTTTTCTTTAAGAGCTGTTCTCAGCATGGAAGACAACCAGGGAAGGGCTGCCTCAGAGCCTTGGCTAAACTGCAGGGCATAATCACAACTAGATATTGAACGTGGCTTGTCCGGATCTTTGCCCACGGTCAGCAGCGTGTCAGCTAATTGTGTTCAGACATGGCACTGTTTCCTAGTACAGATCAGGCCTGAGGAATGGGAAACAGAACAACAGAGTGGTCTTGGCTACTACCTTCTATCTAGTCTCACTCGACTACACTTATCTTTCTGGTGTCTGAATGCTTTTCCATCCACCACCACCATGTTTGATATAGGCATTGGGCTTGTTTGGTGAGGAAGTAGAAGTCTCTGCCTCAGTGAGCTGGGCAGAGGAGACTAAGGGTGGGTGAACCTGCTTTAGGTAGTTTCAAGCCAGCTCAATGCTTTGCCGGGGTGAAGTTTGCCTACACATTTGGACATAGAAGGGTTCTTGTTCTACAGGTGTTTTCCCTGCAGTAGCAGAGGTGCAACTCAATGCAGAGAAGAGGAATGCCTTCTGGGTTTCACTCCCTTCTGGCTATCCCCGAGAACCACAGGTGTTCTCAAAGGCTCGATTTGCAGTGCCTGTGAAAGTTGCCATTGTAGGAGCAAAACAACGGCAACACTGCTTTTCTCTCGCTGCTGCAGAAGAGAACGCCACTAGCATTTAGTGAGTTTTGCTGACTCAAATTTAGTAAAGAGTTTGAGCAAGGAGCATATAACTGCTGGCTTACACATCCATTCAGGAGATGTCACAGGCAGAGACGCAAAAAATGTGATTTGAAAAGCAACAAAAATAGGAAGTGATACAGCTATCAAAGTTGCTTTTGGTTTGGCTGCTCAGTTAGCCAGAGGTGCAGTATCCACCTGGATCCCTGGGGTTGGCGAAGGCACCCATTGAATAGAATGTCCAGAAACTTTTAAAAAAGGAATTAAAAAAAACTATTAATGGTTTCTGTTCTCCTTTTTAATGTTTATAAGGGTCTTCTGAAAAGACCTGACTGTACGGGAGAAAGAGGGAAACTTTCAATACGCAGAGTGCGCTAAGATCTACAAAGTAAACAAACAAAGAGCGAGAGCACGTTAGAGCACTTGTAGACAAACGTGACTAAGGCCGATGTTCCTATAGTCGATTGCTGCGAGGAAATGCCCTGCAACAAGTTCTCTCAAATGCCAAGACAGAACTAACCGCTTGTTTTTCTTCTTAGGGCTATCTGTGATTTTTTTTAATTCAGAGTACCATGTGATATATTGGTGAACAGAATTATATTCCCATTCCAAAATCTATAATCAATAAGGCAATATTAGGGGTTCACTGCAAACAGGAACATCCAAGCACACGAAAGATCCTTCCTGAAAGCGTTATGTGGAAGAAAATCCCCCTATTATAATGGGAAGGGGGAAGGCTGTGTGAGCGCTGTCTGGGTTCCTGTGTTACTCTGAATAGGTTAGACATTGTCAGTGAAAACACAGCACACTAGAGCCTTTCCAGGCTTGTAAAGATTAAGTTGTTCATGATGTCAAAGTGAGAGCACTTGTAGGAAGCAACATGCTTTTTACAGGAGGGAAGTCTGAATACACACTGGGCTCACCTCATTCAAAGTTGAACGTTACAAGGATGTGTATGTATATACATACCCAGTTCTTATTAGTCAAATCCTTGAGTTCCTTTGTCAGGCAAACTTCAGGGGCTTTCCTGTGTAAGAACTGGAGATATGGCCCTTTGGGGATAGAACCTAAAGTTCCACACAAAGGCAATTTCCATTAGCTTGAATGGGAGTAGTGCACATGCAAGGAGTGCGGGGTAATATCATTGGTTGCTAGTTTGTCACAATGTGCAAGTTCATAAACTGCATCGCTGATGTTAAAAATAAGTTAAAAAATCTGTTTGTTTTTACCAGCTCCCAATAAAATAACAACAACAAAGAGTAAGAAGGACCCAGTAGCATTAGACTGTTAAATGAACAGCTAGAAATATCTGTGTTTTTGGCATATCTTGTGGAGTTACTCCAATGGGATTTCTGCACATAAAGGATAGAATGTAACCCTGCCTGAGCAACTGTAGCTCTCAAAAATATCCTTCAACAACTCATTAAAAAGCAAAGCAAAACAAAACAAAAACTTTAGAGAGATTCAAAAAGTTTGAGTGTTCATTTTTATTTTGCTTACCTGCGGTCACTGATTTTGCTCATCTTGCAGGTAAAGACAGCATTCAATGTCTGCTAGAGTTTCAGTTTGAAACAGGTCAAAGATTTATTTAAGAAGAAACTTTTAGTTCAAATACACTGGTCCTGATCCGGCTCTCAGACCTGCACTCAGTGAAATCAATAAGGCCACTGTATATTCTAAACTAATTTACTCTGTGACAGCAAAAATTACATACAGATACTGCAGCTTCTGGCAGACAGACAAAATGATACTCTAAAGCTAGGAGGTCCTAGAATGTTTCCACAATAGTTTGGGCTATCAGCTGTTATTGTGAATTATTTGTACTTCACTAGTCTTCACAACACAAAAGAAAACTACAGCTTCCAGTAGGGTAAAGTGTGAAATGCCTTGCTATCAAGTATACCAGTTTTCACTGATTTTCGTACTCTCATAAATTCTTAAGCTTTATTAGAACTAACTTCTCTTTATAAACCTCTGGCAAGAGGTTTTTTTTTAACGCAGTTCCTGGCTTTATTTGTGTATCTAGGGGTCTGATCATCCCTTCCTTGATCAGGCAATGTCACCGTACTTAAGTCAAGTCTGATGCCTGACCTCTTCTCCGTTTCTTGTGAGCTTGCATTCAATGGGCGGTTTTCCCTGAGTGAGGATTGCCAAATAGAGCCCTGAAGAGTTTTCCAGCACAGCTAGTAGCTTTAGAATTAGATTCTCAGAAACTTGGAATAGGATTTATATTGGTAGTTTAGAATGTATCTAATATCCCAAACTGATGCTAAATGAAGTTGAGCAACTACATGCTGAGTAATGCCCGATATGATTAATTGGTATACTCGTTGTGGGTGTAAGGTGATACTTTGCATTAATTAACAGAGCAATTAAAACATATTCATTTTTAAAGTTTTCTTGCAGTTTGTAAACAAAATGAAATGTGACCCACCATCTAGAATATTTTGCATTCAGATTTATAAAAGAAAAGACTTGTTACACTAATCATGCACTTTTCTTTGTGATCCAAACTATTTGGTAAGATTGATCATGTTCAAACTTTTTATTAGAAAGCATGTAATTGTCAGATTAGTCACCAGATCCTTATTATACCATAAGACTCAAATTAAGCTTTTCATACATTCACAAAAAAGCCACAGATACATATTTTAACAGTTCCTTGGGTATCATAATAGATATATTTTAATCTCCTCAAAAGGCACTTTTTTCCTCCTCAGTGTTTTAGACTAACAGATTTCCAGGACTGTACCTGTCTGTTTGGTTCAAAGCACAATTCACCAACAATCAATACATTTTAGCAGAGAAATGCAGCACACCATTAAAAACCTGATTATCCTACTTTCTGTGTCACATGACAGTAACCTATGGAATATTGTCTTTTGTGTTCCCTTGAAATTATATAATCAACATCTGAAGTAATTTCAGTCAATTTCACTGAAAGCTCTACCCTGGAGTGGGCCTCATTGAGCAATAAAAAGTTTGGATTCAAATGTAGTGGTTAAGTTAGGTTTCCTAATACAGAGTATCCAAGTTTTATTAGCAAAGCTGTGTCAAGCCAGTGAACTCCCATGGATCCTTCAAAATGTTATGCCTGGCCCTCTCTGCAATGTGTTCATAAGCCTTTGGTCCCAATGTATCATGGAAATGGCAGATTTGAAAAAGATCAGATTAAGGGATTGCAGTGTCCCCACCACATGACAACGTCCCCTTCTTTTCAGGGCCACAGAATCAGTTCTTCATTCTTCAGTCCCTGAGCTAACCAACTTTGCACCTAATAGAATACTGGTCATATGCGTCTCAGAAACTCCCTGCTGCTTCTCCTCCACTTGACCATCAGTCTTGCTACCTCACCAGAATGGTGCCCCAGAATTGCCGTATCCCTGGCCCAGGTCTTGGGGGCGTTATAGGTTTGTGTGGCCCTGCTTACTTGACTTACATCAGATACTTAATAAATGTTACCAGTATCTGAGAAGGAATAACTAATTCTTCCTGTCTCAAGAGATCAAATCCCTACCTATTCTAAATTGAGTTTCTGACTTTTGAGTTCAGGGTACGATGAAATATCATAAATGACAAGATACTAATAATACAGTATTACTGACCCCAAATGTTCAAAAATCTTGAGTCAGGCTCAGAAAAAAATCATGAGATTGGCTTTAAAATCATGAGATTATATAAAAGTAATAGATTTGCCTTCTGCTTTTTGAGTCTTTAGGGTGCACGGGGGGGGGGGGTGTCACATTTTGAAGCTTTCTCCACAATCATGAGGGCTAGAAGTTTACTTTTTCTTTAAGAATGAAATTATCACATATCCACTTGACTCCAGGAGCTGGGGCCTTAAGGAAAACAATCATGAGACTCCTGACAAATTCATGAGTTGGCAACACTGGTAAAACTTCCAGCTAAATTGCCTCTGAATTGAAAACTTGCATCTTTCTGAACAGCTTCCAGTAGGCTGTAGTTTGATGTTCAACAGCAGGTTAACGGTAGTGAAATGTCTTAGGGCTATATCCTATTCAGGATTATGCTGAGGTCAGTGAGAGTGAGTAAGGCAGACCAGATTTGCCACTAATAAATCCTTTTTGTGATCTGTTTGGAGAGAAGCCCCAATCCACACTCCCACAGAAAAAGATAATGGTTTTCTAGGAACTACAGTAGGTGCTTAACACCTTTCCTTAATGCAGTGCTTGCCATATAATAAACAAGGTTAGTGTTACTGTTGGCAGATTAATCAGTTCTGCTGACAGAATGCAGATGTCCCTTTTTAACAGTGCTGAATGGGACTGAAGGAACAGATCATGCGCAATTAAGGATTAGAAATTCATTGATACAATTTCAGTAGCATCTACTGCAAAGATGGGCAGAACAGCACCACATCACAATTAAAGGTGGGTGTCCTTCTGAAAGTTTGAAAGGTTTGATTCATGTTTTCATTTTCATCCCCTTGTGCTTCTGCTTGTTCTATGTGGAAACGGAAGTGCTGAAGTATCACCAGAAAGCCTGTTCTCATCCTATTTCTAGTTTATCTGAAGAGGGAAGTTCTAAAAGTGACATTAGAAAGCCTTCTCTTGTAAATATAGCAGCCTAATGAAGCAGACCCAGGAGTTCAGTGTAGTTTGGTTAAGAATCCTAATTTTTGGATTCTTATCCAAGCTGAAATGCCATACCCATTCTCTTACTGATCTCTGTTTAAACTCTTATTGAACTCAGTGGGAACTATAGAGGCAATGGAAATCGGAAGAGACCCTTAATGAGAATAATCAACAGACCCTTTTCACTGCACCTGCTGAAACATTTGTAAGACATCTGAGGGAGGGAATTGATGCTGGTCTACACACATTTTTTACTGAAATAATTAAACTGGTCAAAAACTAAGTCACACCCCTAAGAGAAATAGTTATATCAATACAATGTGTAGTGTGGGTGAAACTATATCAGTATAAAGATGGTTATAGCATTATAGAGTATTCTGCTCTCCATACAGTATATCGATATAAAGCACTGTTGTACTTATATAATTGTTGGAACTCTGCATGGATACAAAATTTGTGTCCGCATCTGATCTGCAAAAATGATCCATGGATATCCACAGATTTGCAGGGTTTTAGGTATAAAATTTGGATCCCGCATCCATCTGCGATCTGCAAAAATGGTCCAAGGATGTGGATATAAAGTGAATATCTGGATCTGCCGGGCTCTAATAAATTGTTTACACACAAAGGGGTGGGGGAGTGAGGCTTGAGAGGGTTGTACTATTTTAACTTGCGTTTAGATAGAAACTATGATTAGAATCAGTCTGTCATACGCTGGTCCACTTGCTGCAAATTTTAATGCAGGCAAATGTTTCAGAGCATTGCAAGTAGTTTTAAGAAGCATGTCTTCATCCTTCCATTGCCTAGTGCTTCTGCACTGTTCCCTAAGTTAGAATAGATGTTCCACGTTAAAGGCATCAGGCCAACATTTTCCAAGCTTGGCTGCTTAAAAAAAATCAGGCACCTGAATCCTTATTTTAGGCACAAAATCTTATTTGTAGAGGTTAGGGTGACCAGATGTTCCAATTTTATAGGGACAGCCTTGATTTTTGGGGCCTTTTTCTTATATAGACTCCTATCACCCTCCACCCCCTGTCCTGATGTTTCATACTTGCTGTCTAGTCACCTTAGTAGAGATGCTGAACATTCAGAGCTCTCACTGAAATCACTGGAGAGACTATGATGATTGAGCTTCAATTGCTCAGCCCCTTTAGGCCACTTATGTGCCTGGATATAGGATCTGTCTGCCTAGCTTTAGCCCTTTGAAAGCAATGGCCTTATTCCTTAAGCAGTAGCACCAGAACCACAGAAGAGAGCACTGCCTGCATTTGGATATGTTATTCTTTTGTTATTTATTTATAGCTGATGTTGGGAAGGTCATAGATGAGAACTTCTCAACTAATGTACCTTATCAGCACTATTCACTATTTTATTTTGTACTTATCTTTTTTTCCCCTATTTTGTAATTAAATCTGCCTTGCAGTGTCTCTCCTGAAGTATGACAGAGGTGACAGCACAATACTCTCTGAAATTTAGGGACTACAGTTCTGAGGTTGAACCTGTCTGCCAGAGGACTGATTAAATACTTCTGTCTTACTCATTTTCATCCAAAAAGACATTTCAAAGTTTCCAGTGGATGAAATTCCATGAAACAAAGTGACATAAAATTCAGAAGTCAGGTAGAAATGGACAGTTAATTATCTTTTGCCACTCCTTAAGCAGTTCTTTATGATCAAAGCTCTCTGATTGTTGCGGGAGCGGTGAAGAAAGCTGCCTTTCATTGTCGACATGCCTTTCGCAAGAGGATGCTAATTTCCAGTGCTCCCAATCTTTGTCTAAATAGTCATGAACACAATCATTTGCTTGTAAAAATATACAGAATTGCTGATGCTGTTCTCTTGATGTGTATTAACTGGTTTGCTATTGTTTAGTTATTACTATTGTTTGAGTTCATACTCTACCCTTTAAGCATGTGTAAAATAGGATTCCATCACTATCAGACTATTATTAGAATTATATATGTATATAAGCCTTGCAGCCCACTCTGTTATAATGTCTTAGAACATGCTTGTCACATCAGCATAACAAAGAAACCTTGGAGCACAAGAGCTGCCTATTGGTTTGATTCTGCCCCACTGAAGTCAATGGGAATATAGATTTCAGTGCTAGAAGGATTGAGGTCTCACTGCCTTATAATTTTTGTTATCAGCGCTTTTGGGGTGGTGTGGGCAGGTGGCAGGAATAGCCCTTGATTTCCACACATTGAAATTAGGAACAGAGTGATTAAAGAACCACATCTTACTACAGCATCCTTAGGTTGAGTAACAGTTTTGTGTGTCATTGATGTGCTGGGAGTACAGCTGGTAGAAAACTGCATAGGATTCTTCTTTATGTGAGCCTGCAGAATTGTTTGAGCCCAATAGCTGGTCTTCTGGCCCATAAAGGGCATGGAAAAATATATGCTATTTAAGTTGTCAATGAGCCAATGAAATAAGCTTTTATCCTGAGCTGATCAAATCTAAAGAAAACAATAATCAGAGGTTTGCTTAGGACATTTTTAGAACGGGTCCAGAGTGGTACTACTGAAGGGGAAAATGTCATTTTTAAATGCAGGGGAAAAGGAAGGACTGGCATTTTTCTCTGATAGTCTCGTATTCTATAGAGCAGTGTAACAGAACAAAACTTTTTTCAGACCACAAGGTGGAGCAATAAAACCTTACAAATGGATAATTAATGTAAAGTCAATGTACTGTATTTAAATAGCCAGATTAGGAGCTCAGACAACTGTATAATAATGAAAATGGTCTTTCACAACTGGCTCTTTTTCTTGGATCTTCTGACTCACTTAATATATTAGGATATTCTAGGAATGGCACCTTTCAATGCTGCCTAATTGCACCAATGAGCTGGCTTTTGCAGTAATGGTGACGGGAACACTTCGCAAAAATGAACAGTGTGTCGCTCAAATTAACCCACCATTGGTCCATTTGAAACAAGGCTAACTTAAAAGTGGAGGCATGTCCCTTTATTGGAAGGAAGGAAAAGGGCAGGGATTATTTCTCAGAAGGGTTTAAATCTTAGAGGGCTACCTGTGCAACCTTTCAGAACTGTTTTAAATATGGACAGTGAACAATCCACGTTTCCATATTACATTCACTACTGCAATCCTAGAGCACAGAACCATAGCCTGTATTTTTTTTTACAATATGAAAACTTGCATCCCCCTCTCATCAGGTCTCAAAGTCTGATCCTACTTGTGCATGACAATCTTTCAAACAGCTGGGATACAAGTTAAATGTTTGCTTTGAGAGAGAACCGTTAAATAAGTTGGAGTAATTACAATATTAGAAATTTTCACACAAGTGTTATAGAAACACAAGGATCATAAGTCACTAGCTGAATCAGAACTACATTTGTTACCTGACTTTCATCAGGACACGGGACTGCAACTCTCCATGGATGTTCAAAGAGATTGATCCCTGAGGAGGCTGAAAAACTTTTGTGCCCTACTGTTAAGAGATTAGTAATGATACCATGGATGAAATTGCTTCATAGGCACATTTTATTTTAAGATTTATGACAAAATCAAGGAATTTCATGTGCTAAGGGATGCATTTGTCTCTTATCTAAAGAGAAGTGAAAGGCACCAGTACATGAGATCACTAGGGAGGTTGTTGAGGAGAATGCGGCCCGTCGGGATTTTATTTTTGGGAATAATTTGATAGCTTGTAGCTTCTCTGTAATTTGTTACTTGTACATATGTAGTTTCATATTATTAGTTTAAAAATCCATAGATCCATGTTCTTGTTCTTATTTGTAAAACACAAGGGAGAAATCTTGGCCCCAAGGAATTCAATGCAAGCTTTTCATCAGGGCCAGGATTTCACCAGGTAGCTGACTTGGATATCTGAAGGGCTTTTGAGTAGGCAGACTTCCAGAGGAGAAACAGAGGAAGACAACAGAAAAAAGTCTCAGTACTAAGCTGGTGTAGAAGATTTTCACTTTGTAATAGCAAGTCTTTACTCAATATTATGCCCTGTAAATAATGTTAGATTTGTATAAATTGTGGTTCTCGTTAAAGGCACTAGATTTAAACGGACTCCATAAAGGTCATATTATGGTCTATGTACCCCTGCTGGAGCATAAGGCACTCCTTTCCTGCACTGCACAGGGCTTCCTTATTACAAATCACAGCACCCCAGGGAGAGCAGCCTCCATAGGACTACTATTCACCTACCCAGGCAGATGGGTGGGGAGTGGATGGAGTTTTGACTCTTCCACATGCCAGCCAGCACAACAGAGCCATTGCAGGGTGAAGTAACTTGTGCAAAGTATTCATGGCTCTAAATGATCACCATTTTATCATGAGAATTATGATGCATTAGGGATTTTACCTAAAGTCCCAGCTCACAGAGACAACTGATTGGGGGAGACTCTCAGCTTTCATTCCAAACTACAAACTTGTGATTATAGAGGAAAGTCTGAAAATGTGAACCAAGTGCACCCGAAAGGCTCAGAAGGCAAATAAAAATAACCCAATTTTTTTTTTAAAAAAAATCTTGTGGTGTTAAGCCAAACTCATGATTTTCTGGACCTGATTCATACCTTGTTGAATGTTGGTAACACTGGGTATGTGGCAGGTGCAGATTACTTCTCCCCTGAAGCAAGTAGGGGAAGTCCGGGATCAGACTCTGATTTGCAATTTGATCCCTCCTGATTTAGTCCTGGAGTCACAATTATGCATTGCCTCTTACAAAGGGCTGGTGACAAAGAATCTCTAACCCTAAGTTAACAGATCTGGACATCTTAGAGTTCACTTAACTGTGTGTGTGTGTGGGATTTTTTTTGTTTTTTTTTTGCCCTACAATAATGAGGTATAAAGAGATTAGCAGTAATAACGATCAATGAGAGGTTTCCTTTTTCTGCTGCACAACACAGTCCAAAAACTACCCAGGCAACATGGATTTATTGTAGAGTACTGTGCAGTCATAGCATAAAACTTGCCTTCTGTTTTCCATGTAAAACCTTAGTTTGGAAATGCCTTGCTTTCAAATTTTATTGGATCTTCATTTCATCTTAGCAGTAAGTTATTATGGGCCCTGAGGTCATTTTCACATTCTTAGATGGAATTTCTAGCTAGGAGGCCCTGGACACAGTGGCAGTGACAGAGTGAGTATTGGCGAATTTGGACAGAGGGAGAACTAGGCTTCTTTGTTGCTCATGGACTAAAAAGAAAATCTATTTAAAAAAAAACTGGAAAAAAGAACCTTTGCTTCTAGCCTAGATAAAAGCCGGTGTGCCTGCTTTCTCCTCTCAGAAAACAAGTGGGCAGAGAAAGGATGAAGTTTAGTGCCTAGCTATTCTATTGCAACAGCAAGAATGATTCAGCCAATGCAGGGATTATTGTAGCTTGCTGTGGTTTAGGCCAGAACCAAATTACTACCATTAATCCCTTTGGATGTGGGGATGGGACAATGGCAAGAGAACTGGGCAATAGGGTTTCAGTGATCTAATCTTCCTGTGGCAACTATTGGGGTGGTGCGATTTACACAAGACTTTTTGCTGAGAACCATGCCATAATGCATCCGATGAAGTGAGCTGTAGCTCACGAAAGCTTATGCTCAAATAAATTTGTTAGTCTCTAAGGTGCCACCGGTACTCCTTTTCTTTTTGCGAATACAGACTAACACGGCTGCTACTCTGAAACATGCCATAAGGTGTAATTTAAGAATCTCTGGGGTAGCTCTTCAAGGCAGGGGCATCATTTTATAGATGTGTTGCATCTAGCATGTTGCCAGTGCTACCCTATTATACATAATAAATGGGGCTCCTTGAAGCTTTCCAATTGTGAGTGCTTTCAATAAAAATTAGCAATATTCTTGTGGAATTCTCTAGTTTCCCAAACAGCTCTACTTGAAGATAAAGAATCCACAGCTGGAAGCTACTCTGATTCAGTGATTTTAAAATCACTGAACGTGGTCTGAGCTGATAGTGCCTGAAATCTTTTTTAAAATAAATGAGAGAACATTTTTGTATTTCCAAGGCAGTTTGGGCAACAGCAGCTGTTGCTGTAATGGTAAATTGGGTGCCAGCATAATCCCTTATTTAAATCTCTGCAGCCAGAGAGAGTTTACAAACAAATTAATTAAAATATTGTACCCTGTCCTAGTTAGCCTCACTTTACTTACAGGTAGAAATTATAACTATCATTCACTACTGAGACAGAATATATTCCTTG
Source organism: Dermochelys coriacea (assembly GCF_009764565.3). Taxonomy (NCBI): domain Eukaryota; kingdom Metazoa; phylum Chordata; order Testudines; family Dermochelyidae; genus Dermochelys; species Dermochelys coriacea. The sequence continues at coordinate 11,660,127 of NC_050079.1, read as the reverse complement.
GCTGATAGCAGAAATTTGCAGGATTCTGTAGTGCAAGGAGTGCAAGATAATATTTTCTGTACTAAGATATTACAAATAGACCTCGAGCAAAACCTGGAAGGACAGTGGGTGTTTTGGTTTGGTCCTTCAGTCCAAAAATTGGACTTAAGATAGGATTAATCACTGAACAGTAGGACAAGTTTTAAGTGTACCTCATGATGTTTATACTTGCTCTAAAACTGTTAGAGAAGAATCATTTACCTCCCATTGGTTTGTACATTAATCATCTTGAAAGCTGCCTGACACTTGTCTAGAGCTGATTTAAGATGTCTTGAGCACTTTGCTTCACTTTGGTACAGTTATGAATCTCATGCTGCCTAAAAATGGGTACTGCATGCTCCCCTGAGAGTGCTTGCATGTGGGGTAGTTTTTTGTTTTGTCAAATAACTAAAGACAACTGGGGCAGGGGGGAGCAGTCTTTAAATGTGGCTGCCTCCATGTGAAGCTGCCCTGGGAAAAAAACTACATTACTCCTTTAAGCTTGCAGAATAGCACAGTATTAAAAATACAGTCTCTCAGAATACAGACAGAATCTGAGTGCCCTGCACAGGAGCATCAAGCTCATGTGCAATCCGGGCCCAAGATTTTTATCAATCATGTGGAAATATATCAAAACTCACTGTTGATATATTTTGTGGCTGACACACCGATTGGCAGAGTAGTAAATAATGATTCAGAGAGACCAGGAGTACAGAGCAACCTGGATCGCTTGGGAAGCTAGGCCCATTCCAACAAAATGCCTTTTAAAATCCAGAGTTTAACACCTAGGAACAAGGAATGCAGACCATTTGGAACACAGTGACTCTGAAAAAGATTTAGGGATTGTAGTGGACAAGCAACAACATGCGCTCCCGGTGCGATGCTGTGGCAAAAAGGGCTAATGTCCTTTGTTGTATAAACAGAGGAGTAATGAGAAGAAGCAGGGAGGTGATTTTTCCTCTGTGAACAGTTTTGCGTTCAGTTCTGATCACATTTTTTAAAGGATGTTTTAAAACTGAAGAGTATGCAGCAAAATTGATTTAAGGGCTAAAAAAAAAAAAGCCTTATAGTGACAGACTTAAATAGCTCAATTTGTTTAGCTTATCAAAAGGAGGCAGAGGTGACTTGATTACAGTGTATCATGGGGAGAAAATACCAGGTACTGAAGGGCTCTTGATCTTGCAGAGAAAGGCATAAGAACCAGTGGCTGGAAGCTGAAGCCAGACAAATTCAAATTAGAAATAAGACACATTTTTAAGAGCAAGGGTGATTAACCATGGAATAAACTATCAAGGGAAGAAGCAGATTCTCCATCTCTTGATGTCTTCAAATCAAGACTGGATGTCTTACTGAACGGGAAGCTTTAGCCAAACACAAGTTAAGGGGGCTCAATACAGAGGTAACTGAAATCTAATGGTCTGTGGTACATAGGCTGTCAATCCCTGCTCCATCCTAGTGCCCTCATGGATGCTAACTGTGTTCTAAAGAGCTGAGAAGGGGTTGAAACCCCCTGAAGCAGCTCCCAGAGCTGGCTGGATGCAAGCTGAACTACACAGGAGCCCCCTCAGGACCAGCTCTGGCTAACTCTGGCAGAATTCACCCCGCAGGCATCCATCTGCATTGTGGCTCTTCCCCACTCTCATAGCACCCTCGGATTTGCAGTATCTTGCCTTATGCATCTAGGAACCATTTTAAGTTTGCATGTTCCAGCAGAAGCCATCCCAGAAATGCAACATTGACACTCCATTCTGGCCAAACAAGTGACATTTGAGGCATCAGTTTAATCTTTTCCCACAAGAGAGAGACAATAGAGGGCAGAAGCTCATTCCATAGTACTTGTAATTTACTTGTCACATTCATTTTTCATAGGGAACCAAAGGATTTTCAAAAGTATCCAGTGCTGGTCTAACTTGACTCTCATTGACGTCAAGGGTTAAGCTCCTAGCTACCCCAATGAGAGCAGATAGTTTTTTCAAAAACTCTCATCCTTGACCTAATGGCAAACTAATTCTCTGTACAATATCATTCTAAACACTAAAACCACCGTGCTCTCTCTGGTGTGTGTGTATAGCATGATGCTTTGGTTTTCTAGAAATTTGTAATATTCTGACCAAAAGTCACACTTATTAAAAAGCTAAAACACTACTTAGGGCAGTCCAGCAGCATTGACTACTGCACTTCAGGCACCTCCTACCAAATTTTCAGATGCTTGCAGAGTCTTCCCCATGGCACCTTAAAATGACCCACGAGTCACAGCCACATCCTTCCTCATTATGCCCTCTGTGAAATTAGTACACAAAGCCCACTGAGTAAACAGAGCATTTCAGTAGAGAAGAGGGAAGCTGATAGACTACCGTACAGTAGTTTAGTTTGCTCAATCTTCTATAGCTTATGAAAAAGAATACTGAGAGGTGACTTGATGAGTGTAAAAGTACATTCATAAGGAAAGAATAGCAGGTACTAAAAGGCTCTTACATTTAGCAGAAAGGCATAAAAACAAGAACCAAATGCTGGAAGTTATAGCCAGACAAATTCAAAATAGAAGTAAGGCACACACTTCTGACAGTGAGGATGAGTAACAATTGGAACAATCTATCAAGGGACTTTGTGGATTTGCCATTGCTTGATGTCTTCTAGATGCCTTTCTGTAAGATATGCTTTAGCCAAACACAAGTTATTGGCCTCAGTACACATGTAACTGGGTGAAATTCTACGGTCTATGATGTATAGGAAACCATACTACATGATCTAATGGTCCCTTCGAGCCTATGAATCTATGAATGGTGAAAACATTCAGTCTTGATTACTCTGGATTGAGACTAACAAACGCAGTCCCTCGGAGAGCAAATGAGAGACTGTGACTAATATTCTGCATCTGAATGGAAACAAAATGGCAGTTTCCTTAGCTCCCCCTTGCAGCAAGCAGGGACTCCTCTGCATCTCCTGTCACGTACAGAGGTTCCTATGGAACACCACAGAAAGCAACTGCTCAGTCTGTCATCTTTCAATGGAAACCTAGTATATTAATATGTAAGATTTTGACTTCTAATTTTGCACCCGATTACATGGGTCCATCTCCCACAAATGTTTCTTATCCACTGGGGGGGGGGGTGAAGCCTTGAATTTGTTCTCCTTGACGCAGATTTGCTAATGTACAGGTTGACAAGTGTTTGCCTGCTGACTTTCCAAGATGATCCTGCAGCTTGTGTTTGGGGCCTCATTGGCTTCATTCATTTATAGATGAACTTCTCTCTTGGACACTTTGCTGTACTGCAGGGTGATTGCAAGGATATGCATCATGTTCCCTTTATAGGGGCATGTGTGCTAATGCAGTAAGGTGATAAAATGGGGAAAACTGTACTAACAACTCTCTTAAGCCTCTAAGCATGTTCATTGGTAACTAGATGTTTTCAGAAGCCTACCAGTCTCACCCTGGGCTGAGTTTTTAGTGCTGTGAACTTCCTTCAGCCTCCCCATCTTGAGTGATAATTGAACATGAGTGAGGGAAGAGAGATTTCCCTAAGGGATAGAGCTAAATGTTCTGCAGGCAGCCTTTGCTACACTTGACCTTTTTGGTATTTGTGACCTGGCTAAACTGGCCAGGTCACTTGCAAAAAGTCACAGTGCCAATGGAAAAATGTGGGCACGAATGGTGGCAGCTTGACTTTCAAGTCATTAAAGACTATGGGCTAATTTCATTCTTGAATGTAATTGTTAAAATTTACATCAACCCACAATCTAGGTGACTATAATTAAGGAGGTTATGTTTATGTGACAGTGATGCAGCTGTGAGCTGGTATAATATGATCTCTGCAGCCCTAACAATATTTTGGCCTTGTACAATCAAGTATAGAACAGAGGAGGAGAAAGGCCTTAAACACCTGGCCATGCCCCTAAACAAGCAGCGGGGCAGACAGTAGAAAAGAAATCCTTCTATACAGAAGTGCTGCAACTGAGTGTGTGTTTTACAAATTAGAGAAATCACCATCCTGAAACAGAGTAATGCTCCATTTAGGCAAGTGCCATGAAGCTGGTAGTGGCCTACATCTGATGTCTAAGAGGAAGGTGGGTAGTGCACTAGCAGGATGTGACAGATGTGTCATCGTATGACAAAAAGCACTACTGGAAGGCGCTAATATACTATATGGTGATGAGTATAGTATAAGAATCTACACAGAATAGAATACCAGACAAGCTAGACCATTGGTCTGTTCAAGTATGGGAATTGCTATATTTTGTGAGGAAGGTGGCTATACCAGGCACTATTTTTCATGTTGGCATGCTATGGAAAACAGAATTTGTACGAAGCTATTAGTCAACAACTATGTTCAGTCATTTAAGGAGAATAGTTTTTTTGAGTTACTTTCACTTTCTAGCATTATGAAGTCTAAGCTGTCCTCCAAGATCTTCCATAAATATAAGTTAGATACCAGTGAAGCCTCTCCCCTCTTTCCCTCCTAGACTCATCTATATATTTTATCTGGAGCTAGTTCCTCATTTTAAGGCTGTTCCATCTTTCCACAAACCATCTCCATGGTGATCTAATTACTACACTGAGCCCTCCTCTTCCTGAGAGAGTTTCCCATTTCTGGACAGCTCTCCATTTTCCTCCAATGGAAAGACAGAGGAGGTAACTGGATTTGACCAAGATATTGCTGCCTTTCTTCTGACACTGATGTTGTTTGTGCTTTTATGACACCCCCTCCCTCCCCAGCTGAGATCACTGGTGCATAACATACATGCAGTTATACTTAAAGATCCCTCTGAAGCTTCAACTACCAGCACTGCTACCATTACCACACGGTCATCTCCACTGGCTCTTGATCCTCTTCCTGGGTTGCCTATGTTTTCTCAAACTCATGCTTTCTGCTTTGATTGCTCTTTAAATTCTTTGCTGCCCATTTGGTTGTTTCTATGATTATCTTTAAATTACACACCATTGTAAAAGGTGATCTTTTCATTAATTTATGTAAATAAGACCTTACTCAATGACTTAGCTTTTACTTATGAATGAATCATGCTGCTCTAAATGGCTGGATATATTTAACTCTCTTTAATATGTTCAAAATAGCTTCTAATGGGTCTCTTTAGCTCATTACTCTTACAACACAAAGCAGAGGAGATAACGGAGTTTGTCTGGCAGAGATGTGGTAACCCTTTCTGTTACTACCCAGTGATCAGTGTTTAAAAATACACAGCCATAAGTAACATCGCAGTGGAAGATTAGCAACAGTGTATTTAGACTTTGAAGGAGGTCAGCCAGTGAATTGCACTAAAACACTTAGAGACTTCAGCCTGTTTATCCCCCCCTTTCATTTGGGTGAAAGGAGCCCAACGATATTAGAAGTATTGACCCAAAACTGAAAATGAGAGCATAAATTTACTCACATCTAAAATCAAGCAGGATTAGAGGGGGTTGTAGCAAGAGGGCTTTGTAAGAGATGCTATACATTACTCATTACCATATAATTTCATTTTTCGTAGAGTAAAAGAATAAGCTTCTGAGAAAAACCTACTAGCATTCTTGGAAGGTGTTATTGTATGAAATATTACAAAAGAGTTGCTGAAATTTGCAAGGTATAATACTGATCATTTTTTGTTAGATGTGGACAAACTATTTACAGTGTTAGTCTTGACTACTGTAACCTACTTTATCTGTGCTTTACATCACCACCATTCAAAAAGCTGTTAAGGAATCTTCTTGGCTTGTCATTTTAAATTAAGTCTCCTCCTCTTTATATTTGTCTCCCTGTAATAGGGTCACTACCTCCAGAACACCCCTTCAGGGCATGGGGTGTCCTAGCAACACCACTGCCTCAGTCTTCCTCTCTACAGGACTCCTCATCGACTTCACAAAGGCTTTCTCATAGCCAATAACACCCTTATTTGCTCTGGCTTATTATCAAACAGTTCCAAAATCAGGCCCTGAGGGTACAAATCAGAAGTTCGTGTTCTTTAAGGTTTACATATCATCCTTCCCAACTCTTCCTTAAGATACTCCCGGGCCTTCCTTGGCTTAGCAGGTCACTCCCAGGCCTATGTAGGTACAATATTTACTCCCCCTGGTGCCTCAGAATCTGCCCCCAGGGCCTACTAACTTCCTACAGTTCTCTCCCCAACTATCTCACATGCTCCTGGAAAGGCCAATAAATCCTTGTACCTCTTTTTTCCCTAGTATCTCATAAGCTCCTGTAGACCCCTTTCTAACTCTTTACAGAAATTCCCCCCCACTATCTATCCAGGACTCTCCCATATCTATTCCAGACACCTGCTGAGGTTACATGACTCTTCATTTTCTGCACCTGGAGAGCTGGCTGTTACAGGTGGGGCTGAGATCCACCTACCCTCTTAAGGACCAGCCAGATAGGAGCACTTCTCTTCTCAGGCGCAAGTACCTTCATGATGTAGCTCCACCTGTTCCACACACCAAATGCTGCCTTTGCTCTATCCACCTTCCCAATCTTCCCCACCTACGAGTCAGCAACTCCTTCTAACACCTTTGTGCTGTCTCTCATGATGCCCCGTAGTTGGGAAAACTCTGACAAAATCCAGCTAGGCACAAGCTTATTCACTTTCTAATTCTCCCTCTAGGGCTATGCACACCAGCTGATCGTAGTTAGTCAGGTAGTGAGCCAGAACTTGTTTGCTGTGCTAGGACATTCTTGTATTACTGTGACCCTGTTTTCTCTGTCTGTGGTTGTCTTTTCTAACCTAGATATCAAGATCATTAGGATTGCCTTTGAAAAATGTGTGTGTACAGTGCCTGGTACAATAGGGCCCAAGGAGCTAAGTCAGGCTCTTGGACAACAGCTTAAGAAAGATAACACAATAAAAAGCTATTTACTAATTGCATCTGACCATCTTCAATTCACAACTTCTGAACAGATTACATGGCCACACTTTCTTAATTGTCCAAACATATATATTTCATTCTCTTATTGCTTATGACCTATTGATACTACTTTCCGTATTCTTTAACAGTTTGTAAAAAGTCAAGCAATTTTGATTGGGCACAGAGATTAGTTTGTTTTTCAGTTTCCTGCCTGAAACACCATCATTTTTAGAATCAAGTTTCTAGCCTGAATACTTGAAACACTCTTCAGTGCAAATGCCCTACAATGTTTGTTTATAATTTGCTGCCAGTAAACTTGTTTACTGGAATATTCATGGAAAGCAAATTCAAAAGAGTCACAAATGCAAATTGTTTTTAGGTAAGTTTGCCCAGCCTGTCTGTTATAGCTATTAATAAATTCATTCAAAATAGGTGGCAACTATTTTAATCACCTTGTTTTGATCCTCATCAACTTAGAATTTTCCTTCTCTGATCTCTAAAATGGAGATAAATCTTTCTTTAATGCCTGATTGAAAGATTTGTTGCAATTCTCTTCTCTAAGCTTCAAAAAGGCTATTTCAAAAATATTTTGAATATTGAAGCAAAATGGAAATTGTTGAAAACTCTTTTAGTAGATTTCACTACTATAAATGTTATTGTAACAAGATGTTTGTTTTTGTCACTGGAATCAGGGATTCTAACTCTGATTGTAAACTCTGGGCCATATTCTGACCAGCCTACAGGAAACCTATGACGGTGTTAGGAAACCATTTGTGAGGTTTCAGCCTGTAGGTTCCTTCGGATGGTTCTGGTGTGGGTGGAAAGAGGTGCAAGGTTTGATCTCATGTAGAGTGAGTAGTGGCAGCATGGTTTTCTTTCATCCACAGATACTCTGAGATCTAAGGGGAAATGTCATATGGAGATATGTTGTATGGAGAGATGAGGCATTTATGCAGTGGTCCAGGTCTTCTGCACTAGTCTCTGTGTCCCCAGAAACCATGCACTCATAGGTTTTTGCAGTTAGCCACCCAACTCCCTTCCAATATGGTGATAAAAATCTGAAGAGGGCGAATCTCAGCTCTACTCTCCCTTCCCAGCCACAGCTCCTACCCATGTAACACTGCCCTGTGGTGCAGCTTTTCCTGGCCTGAGTCACAGAGCCACAATATACACACCTTTCACAAACAACTTTTTGTCCACTGCCTTCTCCCATCAGTAGGCCCTAGTCAAGGGGCTAGAGGGTAAGGGCAATGCAGTTTATGCTCAGTGAGACTGGGTTTTGCCACAGTCAGGCTGATGCAGCATGGATACAATCATATTCTCTTCTGAAGAGTCCATGAGATGAATATAGGGTCCAGTTTAAAACTAGGAAACAGTCCTGTTGAATATATTAGGGATGACATACAAAACCTTCTCCATAAACTCAAACCATGCCTGAAGCAAGCTTTTTGGAGATCAAACAGAGCTTGGTTAATTTCTTTTCCTCTTGCATAATGACAGGTTTCAGAGTAGCAGCCGTGTTAGTCTGTATCCGCAAAAAGAAAAGGAGTACTTGTGGCACCTTAGAGACTAAAATTTATTTGAGCATAAGCTTTCGTGAGCTACAGCTCTGAATGAATCCAATGAAGTGAACTGTAGCTCATGAAAGCTTATGCTCAAATAAATTTATTCGTCTCTAAGGTGCCACAAGTACTCCTTTTTCTTTTCCCCTGTTTTTCATTTGTGCACCTGTGTGCTTCTGGGCTTTGGCTAGGAGTGGAAGAAGAAATGTCAGAACAATGGCAGAAAGGCCAAACTTTTGCTGTTTTCTGAAGCTGGCTGCACCAGAAGTCTCCTGAGATTTCCAGATCATTTTTGGAGACCGATACCTTTCAAATAAGGATCAGCATTTGGTTATTGTTCCAGACTTTGAAAATTTCACCCACCATCATTATAAATATATTTACATGAAAGGGAACTCTGGTGTGAGATACTTCTATATCACATAACAACCTTTTGTTGAAAATGACATCATAACAGATAGTGAATCTCTCCAGAAGAACCTCATTAAATCTGGGTTCACTTGCAGCCTAATATGCTTGTTTGTTTAAGTATCATTTAAGTACGAAACACTTCAGAGTTCAATCAACATATTAGTCACACTTGGAAAACACAGATTTTTAACTATGATTTAATATCTATGTGCATTACACAGCCTTTTTATTAATTGCTTCAAACAAAAACATCCCTGCTCAATATGTAGTGTTGTGTTTTCTACTGTCTCTTGACATTAAAGTTAATCAAATAGCTCTTTGTGCAAACTCCTACAAGAAGTGCCTCTCTGCGACATGCTAGGTTTGTGAGTCAGTTTTACTCATTGTAATATTGCCCAAGACAGACTAGCATTGTCTGGCTCTCACAAGATCTCTGAAAGTATAACACCTAATGTAATTAGTTAGATATTGGCCATCATGAGAACAATGTATCCTATACTAGACTGTGTTTCAACACCTATTGCAGTCAGAGTTATTAGAAATCAGTGGGAGTTAGGTGCTTAAATATATTTGAGAATACCTCCCCAAATTCTTATTAAAATGTAACAGTTCACAATAGCATTACTACTAAAAAAAAATACATATGATCAGTACTGAATTATTATATTATCTTTATTACGGTAACATGTAGGACCTAGTCATTGAACAGGACTCCATTGTGCTAGGCACTGTACAAACACAGAACAAAAACATGATGAGAGATGTAATGTATTTCTGCTCTTCCCTATTCATGATTTGTCTGCAAAGTAAGTTTAAATTTATTTATACTGTGAATATTTCTTGGTCTCTAGGTATTTCATTGCAAGATTTCAGTTTTCAAACACTGTACTCTTGATTGCTTAGCAGATTTCCTTTCCCGGATTGGATGAGCTGCATAATCCTTTGAATTCAGTGTCTGCTGTGACTAAACAATTTGTTTGCTTTTCCATTCATGTTCTTCAACGTTCACTTGAAATTCATTCTCTGAACACTCCTGCTAGTTATTTTGTTAAAATATCTGTGGGAAAAAAAACACCAAAGGTAGGGTTAGAACACAGCCGTGCAGGCTTTTTCTCTATAATGGAGTATTTGCAGAAGGTTTGTTTTTGTTTTTTTAAGTATTCAATCAGTTCTACTTATTTTCATGTTTTGGACAGTTACTCCAACGCTTTAAGCTATATTATAGGGATAGATTAAACACACTTGAGTCTAGGTTTTTATTTTTAGAAACAAAGTGGAGACTTAACATTTTGCCTTGCAAGGGAACAGAGTTTTCAAATGCACAAACCAGTCCTGCAGAGCATGATGCACAGAACCAGGTTTACACCTTCCTTTTATTCCCAACTTTCTTTTTTTCTGTATTGCCTAAAACCACCACAAATGTAATTTGGACAGTTATTTATTCTTTGATTATATGGGTCATTTAAACAGGTATCTCCCTAATTACAATTGTAACCCTAATTACACTTAGGTATATAAATTAGCCTCATACTGATTGGAGAATACATTTGTTTTCTTAGAGAGAGAAGTCATTCTGGGTATGTATTTACTCGTCTGCAACCTAGCTAATACAACAATTCAGCTATATTTTATTTTCACAAATTATAAAAGAATTAAAGTTTTCTGGACCTAGTTATGCAATAAAAATGAAAACCACATTTTGATAACCTGGCAAATCCATGGTCTGTGGAACACAATGACAGAATGTATTATTAAACATGACACATGCTATAAGTGCTTTATAGCTTCATGTGAGGATATCCATTCCTCTGGGAGTCTTTAGTTTCTGTGGTTTAGATATCATGGTGTGATCTGGCTAAGAAATGTTCAGATCAATTCTATATTAAATTATTTACTTTTTTCTTGGCAAAACCCCCCATCTTTTAACATTCAAGTGGCTTAAGACCATTTTTATGTGAGTAGCACTGACACAGCAGGATTTGCCATTTCTTAAGGATTGGTGTGTGCTGAGAAGTTGTGGACCACTGTGTAAAATCAAGTCAGGTTAGGCACCCCGTGAAGATGCAACATGAGGTGTGCCCTGCAGTTTGTCATGTTGCGATGTAATGGAGTGATAGTCCGCTTACAAATTAAAGCGAGACAGTTGTGGCCTACAGACATCGTGCATGGTGACAAAGCATCGACAAGCAGTTAGGAGACCTGACCACCACAGCGGAGGAGCCATTTCTTAAAGGAGGATGTTTATTATGCCAGTAGCCACAATAATTCACACTCTCCTTATACTGTTACTTTTTTCAAGCAAGACAGCTTCTTTAGTCCCCTAGCTGTATGACCTCCAAGGCTATTCTTATAGGATCCTTTATACAGTACCTAGTACCCTATTGCTGACCTATAATATACCACCTAAGAGGTGCAAAAACCTACATTATAAAGGGAACCAAACTCTGCCCTTTGCCAGTATGCTTAGGTAAAGAGAGCCTGACAGAAAGGCTTCCCTTTTCTTTTAGTGGTGAAAGTTGGCTTTGCACCATGCCTGAGTTTGTCCCCTCATTAAGGATAAATTTCACAGAGCCTGCTCACTGGCTTTTTAACCTCTGAAACCAGACTACTGGAGTTTTGTAATACTAGAGGAATATATATTCCATGCTAAATGCTTTTCTTGGGACTGGTCTTTGGGACCCAAACAAACAAATGAAGTGAGCAAGCAAACTTGTTAGAAAGCATGATCTCGTCCTTCCTGATTCCCGAGACAGTTTGCTCTGTCACTACAAAGGTAAAAGAACTAGAAACACTTTAATGGTAGAGAGGAAAGCAAAATGCAGGGACCACAGGACATTCAATCAAAACTGTAAAATGGTCTGTGCTGACGGGCTGCTTATGCCAACCCTCCCTCCTCATAATAAATCACCTCAGTTCAACTTCACTCTTCACCTGATCATCTTCTCTTCTCCTCCCCCTCCAGCCATTCCCTTCATTTCCCTTTTCATTCCATTTAGCGGATCCCCTCCTAACTAAATGCACCCCAAAGACAAACAAACAAACTAATTGTGGAACTAAGGGTATAGCTACACAGCAAAAAAACCCACAGCAGCGAGTCTGAAAGTCTGCTGACTTGGGCCCATGCTACAGAGCTAAAATTACAGAGCAGCGTAGACATTCCAACTCAGGCTGGGGCCCAGGCTCTGTGTCTTTTCCCCCTTGCCAAGTCTCCCGAGTCCAAGCTCCCGTCTGAGCCTGAATGGCTACACTGCTATTTTCAGCTCTGCAGCATGAGCCTCACAAGCCCAAGTCAGTTGGCCTGAGCTCTGAAAGACGCTGTTGGGTGGGTGGTTTGGGTTTTTTGCGCTGTATAGACACTCCTGAACATGACATTTGCTGCCATCACATTTTTCACTCTGCTTGTGTGGCCTGCCCCTTCTCCCACCCTGTGTTTGTCTTGCTGATATAGAAGCTTTTATAGATTATAAACTCTTTGGGGCAGGGATTGTTTTTCTGTTCTGTGTTTGTACAGTCCCTAGCACAAGGGATCCTGGGCCATGACTAAAGCTCCTAGGCTCTATAGAAATACCCATAATAAAAGTAATATAGTAATAATACATCATCACAAAAGCCTAGATTTCAATGGCTGCTTGTAATTCTGTTTTTCCAGGTGCCTTTCTTATCCCCTACATCCTCTTCCTAATCATTGCTGGAATGCCCTTGTTTTACATGGAGTTAGCACTGGGACAGTACAACCGGGAAGGGGCTGCTACGGTGTGGAAAATCTGTCCAGTTTTCAAAGGTAAGTGCCACTCCTCCACTTGGTTTGAGGAGAATATGAGGGTTTTAAACAAGTCTGATAAAAATAGAAAGGGTCTATTTTCTTCTTTCTTAGATAGTGTGAAAGTTGATGGCCTATTTGATAAGCCTGTAATCTAAGGTCCTCTTGTGATCACAGAACAAGCCCAACATGGGAAAAAGCAGGGGAATCTTCCAAGGGGTGGGGGAGGAGAATCTAGTTCAGACTCCTTGTTCATTGCAGTTTTTGGTCTCTTTGTCGAAACTCCATCAAGGGTGCCAATTAAAGCCATTTGTTGTGGCTGTTGTTTCTTGTGATGTAAACCTCTCGTGTTAAACTCTTTGGAATCACAGATTCAAGTCCCAGAAGGGTCCAGTGAGCCTGTCACAATTCTAACATAGATAAATTAGGTTTTCCATTCAGTTTATTCTCTAGGGTTTTCTTTTTGAGGCCTTGAAAGCCAAAATGTTACTGGTTTTGCTGGGGGATTAAAACTCCAAGGGCACTGACAATGGCCAGATCCTCAAAGGTATCTAGGTCCCTAACTCCCATTGGAGTTAGGTGCCTAAATAGCTTTGAGGGTCTGGGCCTAAAGGTCTCTACTCCCCCTACTGTTGAATTGCATGCTGAGTACTAGGTGCTTACATTTTCTCCATTGAACAGGTGGCTGCATTCCAGTGGGGGGTGTGTGTGTGTGTGTGTGGATATTTGTGTGGGTGTTGAGATATAGAGTTCAGTGCTTGTGGTATCCTTCAGGATGTAAGATATTATATGCTTTCAGTGTAAAATATTAATACTTTATAAGGACCCATCAAGAAAGTGCCAACTGGCAATGATTTTGGATTGCTACCATCCTATACCTGATTGGATCCATGTATGTCCTAGGTGAAAGATTCTACAATTCAGAATTGTGTGAAATGACTGACTGAAAACTAACCCAAACCCACAACATGTGTGCTCACCAGGCTTCTTGGTTTTCTTAGAAGCATAAAGTCCAGACAATGTAAAATGATTGGTGAACGGTAATGAGCTTCACAGTGGCAATCTCCTCTTGGCTGAACTGGAGCTTGATCATGGGTTATCTTGAGATAATTTTAGGCTTTTATTGTAGTGTTTTCCTTTTTGTGGGGGTTAGAACTCAAAACCAAGAGAAAAGTGCAGTTTTACTGCATTCTGCTTTGAGATCATGCTTTCAATCACACCCAAAACTCATAGTGAAGTTCGAGATGAATAGACAAGCATAGATGGACACCTAATTAAAAGTAGGCATGAAAATATAACTGCTTAGTTTTGAAATATAACTGCTTAGTTTTGCCCATTTCTGTTGTTATCCTGTTACTAAACCCATGAGTGATACTCCTCCCACCCCCAGAATCATGACATCCCTAGTCAAAAAATATTCTGACAAATAGGTTTCAGAGTAGCTGCCATGTTAGTCTGTATCCGCAAAAAGAACAAGAGGACTTGTGGCACCTTAGAGACTAACAAATTTATTTGAGCATAAGCTTGCATGGGCTACAGCCCACTTCATTGGATGCATAGAATGGAACATATAGTAAAATTTGTACATATATGTGGTCGGGAAGGAATTTTGGGGTCGGGAAGGAATTTTCCTCCAGGGCAGATTGGAGAGGCCCTGGAGGTTTTTCGCCTTCCTCTGTAGCATGGGGCACAGGTCACTTGAGGGAGGATTCTCTGCTCCTTGAAGTCTTTAAACCACGATTTGAGGACTTCAATAGCTCAGACATAGGTGAGGTTTTTTGTAGGAGTGGGTGGGTGAGATTCTGTTGCCTGCATTGTGCAGGAAGTCGGACTAGATGATCAGAATGGTCCCTTCTGACCTTATATAAGTTGGAAGTTACCATACAAACTGTGAGAAGCTAATTAGTTAAGATGAGCTATTACCATGTACATTGGCCAAACTGGACAGTCTCTACGGAAAAGAATAAATGGACACAAATCTGACATCAGGAATCATAACATTCAAAAACCAGTAGGAGAACACATCAACCTCTCTGGCCACTCAGTAAAAGATTTAAGGGTGGCAATTTTGCAACAGAAAAGCTTCAAAAACGGACTCCAACGAGAAACTGCTGAGCTTGAATTAATATGCAAACTAGATACCATTAACTTGGGTTTGAATAGGGACTGGGAGAGGCTGGGTCATATTGAATCTATTTCCTTAAGTTAAGTATCCTCCCACCTTCTTGTCAACTGTCTAAATGCGCCATCTTGATTATCACTAAAAAAGTTTTTTTTCTCCTGCTGATAATAGCTCATCTTAACTAATTAGCCTCTCACAGTTTTTGTATGGCAACTTCCAACTTATCTGTATGTATATATATTTCTTCTTACTATATGTTCCATTCTGTGCATCCGATGAAGTGTGCTGGTAGTCCACGAAAGCTTATGCTCTAATAAGTTTGTTAGTCTCTAAGGTGCTACAAGTACTCCTATTCTTTTATTCTGACTGATGTTAGCTAATTTTTTTTAATGGCAATGGGAATTTTACTTGTCAGGACTGTAACATTTGGCTTGGAGGGTCTCACAAAGTCTGATCCATAAACCATTCAAGTCAATGAAAGTCTTTCCATTGACTTCAGGCATGACAAGAAGATGAGAAAGGAAACTCAAGGTTTATTTCATGTTTAGGATTTCATGTAGAGGCTTGTTAACAATCCAGCTGTTTTTTAAGATGAGATTGTCAAGTCTGCCTAAGTGTGCATTAGAGTCCATTGCTAAATGTTTGTATTACTGAATAGTATAATACAAGGCACGTAGAATATTGGATTCTAAAAGAATAAGAAATATTGTTATATTTTAAATCCCAGCAAAGGGATACTGTTAGTAAAGTTTCAATCCCAGCTTCTAATAAGTTGCATAAATATATTTCAGTACTTTGTTAAATATACCAGAGTTCTTTGGATATATCTCTGGGTTAACTCAAATCCGTCAATGAAATGAAATGTGCATTTCAAATTTATAATAGTTTCTCTAAATGAAAAAGCACTATAGTGCTAATTTTAGCTATGAATAATTTGCTATGAAACCTAAGACTCTAATCTTAATGAAGCACTCCCATAAGGAAAGGGATCAAAAATGTATCTTGTAACCTTTACAGCACAGCCCATTAGCATCACAAGACTTTATAGGGTTTATATTAGCAGTCTGGGCGGGACAAAGTTAAAATAAATAAAAGGCTAGATCCAGAAACAATGGAGCAAATTCATGCCTGGATTTATCCTATTGTCAATGGAGTGACCCCGGGGATAGGTTTGGTCTAGTTCCTTTGAATTTTCACATTAAATTGCAACCATTTTCTCTCCAGAATTGTGGAAACAGCATATATGTGTGGGATGATTTTTAAAACAAAATCCCCCCCCTCATTTCAATGCAGTATACAGTCTTTGAGGTGGGTATGTTCATTCTAATATACATCATCTACGGAGGTTTCCACTGCTTTCTTTACTATCATTTACCAATACAGTTTCACTGCCAACATGCAGAAGCCATCCAAATCCCATGATTTTTAAGACAGTATCAAGTTTGTTCTCACCACTTTTTGCTAGAAGTCAGAGAGAAACAAACCGATTCCTATGTAAACCATTAGT
This sequence comes from Dermochelys coriacea, assembly GCF_009764565.3. Taxonomy (NCBI): domain Eukaryota; kingdom Metazoa; phylum Chordata; order Testudines; family Dermochelyidae; genus Dermochelys; species Dermochelys coriacea. Next base: position 11,643,915 of record NC_050079.1, on the reverse strand, counting down.
TAACTTTCTCCTGACAAACACAGACCATGCTTGTCACAATTTACTCTTTAAACTGTTGGCTCCTAAGGATTTGGCAGCTACTCCTTACATGAACTGAAAACCTCTTTCTATTATTGTAGCAGTTTCACAGACCATCTCCCCAAGTCCCTGGTACTCGATCTACAGCAATCTGTGTCTTCCTTGATTTGTCAAGGTGCATAAAAACCTGGTGGCATGTGATTATTAGCAAGACTCTCATGCCATTAGTATCCTGTTTCTGGACTGACTAAAACTATAAACAAAGGCTTACACTTAGGTATTGAGAGACCACAGTGATGCTGCCTGTATAAGACTGGATAGTCTTCACCTCTTAGAGATAATCCAAATGGCTTAAATGTAGCATTCGGCAAACACTGCTGCTCATAGAAGAAAGAAACTGATGGCACTGGCTGAAGCAACGCAAGCTTCTTGTCACAATTCTGAGAATGAACCTCCACTCTGACCTGTTAGTACCAGAGTACCCCCTCAGAATATGTGACAGTGATTAATTCCTTACAAGGGTCTGTTTTCATGGTGAGAACAAATGTTCACTGAAGAAATCCTACACTGAAACTCCAGACACACCTCACGATATTCCAAAGAAATTCAGATCTAGAAGGGCCAATAGGGAATGTGCAGGGTTGAGTTCACCCCAGGCTGGAGGGTCCGTACAAGGCCCTGCATACTATTTAAGGATTTAGGGTTAAGGTCTGCCCTTAGTTACACTCTGCAGATCCATTGAGATAATACAGTATGGGGTGAAAGTCAGGGTAAAATTTGGCCCAAAAGGTTGAAATTCACCATGTTTTGAAGGGTCAGCCAAATGCCCGGGACCCACTTAAATCCCTCATTGGGGGTTCCACAGTCTCCACACGCCTTGCATAATCCGGAATGAGTTTTCATGTTAGATTCATGTAAACCAACGCAGAGAATGGCAATGGGGATATGCCAGGAGAGGAAATCAGTCTGTAGTCACAAGACTGTTTGCAGGTTGGGATGGGCAGCAACCACTGTTGAAGCCCACAGATGGGAACAGCAGCTGTAGGGGTACTTCACTGCAGCCCCATGCTCTGGCCTTAACTTTACGGGGAGGGAGGTGGATTACTCTGAACCTGAACTTTACTCAGGTAAAGTGAATAGCCCTATTAACACAGGGCTTACAGCCCTCTGCACTGGGTGAGTTTTCCCCTATGAATACAGAACACTGGCTCTAGCAGAGCTGGATCAGAGCAGAGTCATGTCCTTTAATAGCAAAATTTCTAGTTTCCAGCAAACACATCAAGCTTTATTAAACACCAGGTCAATTTCATGGAATTATTATGTTAAATGGCTAGTTTTTGTGACCAGCCGCTATATTTATAGCCCTTTGCTAAGTCCTTACAAAATACTAGGCAAAAACAAGCTTGTGTTTAGGAACTGCCCTTATCTAATTAAAAAAAAAAACATGGTTCTGCTTTCAGACAATATGGTTGCAGTATATTGTTGTATGTGAAATGCAATGTATAATCTAGTTTTCCTTTGTCTTTAGGTGTAGGCTATGCCGTGATACTCATAGCTCTTTACGTGGGTTTCTACTACAACGTTATCATAGCTTGGTCTCTGTATTATCTGTTTTCATCATTCACATTTGAGCTTCCCTGGACAAACTGCGGCAACAGCTGGAATAGCCTAAACTGTACAGATCCCAAACTCTTCAACGCCTCGGTGCTTGGCAATGGCACCAAGTACTCCAAGTACAAACTCACTCCTGCTGCTGAATTTTATGAGTAAGTGTTGGGTTACCTTTGCCGTTGCTTCAAATTTCCAGTTTAGTTGAGGTGTGTGTTCATATGTCTCTAAAAGTCTCTCTCTGGTGAGGGAGCATGGCCTAGGGGACAGGACCCTAGATTAGGAGTCAGGAGACCTGAGTTATACACCTAGTTGTACCACTGACCTGCTGTGTGACTTTAAGCAAGTCACAGGTTCCTTCTGTGCCTCAGTTTCCCCAGTTCAGCTAAGTGATGCCACTAAGTGCTGTGGAGACGGAGACAAAGCACAAAATCCCCGCCCCGCCCCCACCCACCCACATGCAGCTTTTTTTCATTCTACACCAAGGTGACATTTGTGTTAGGCAAAGGAATAATACATGCAGAATAAAGCTGTCTGAATAGTTGGAAACTAATCATTTACCCAACAAATTTAGCTTCTCTGCTTGCCAAATATCTCTGAACAGATCTCTTTTTTTTCTTTTTCTGCTTCAGCAGCTCGGTGAAATGGGATGAAGCACAGTGCAGGGAGGAGATGGTAGCAGTTGCAAAACACAGGGCTTGATCCTATTCCCATTTAAGTGAGACTGAGTTCTGCTGTTGATGGTAACAGGAGCAGAATCAGTCACAGAGGCTTTGAGACACTTCAAACTAAAAGTCCTCTTTGGGTGCATAGTGGTAACAGGACCCATTACAAATTGGAATACAATTGAATGATGAAGATACAAAACAAGAATGTCTGAGATAATAGAGTGTAAGTCTCACTATGAAGGATTGGGTTCTGGACCCTTCTCCTCTTCCAGGGAAAGATGTGATTGGGTTAGTGAAAGGGGAGCACAGGCTGGACACCAGACTAATCTCATCAACTACTAAATTGATTCAGATTATTAATTAGTATTTCTGTTTTGTAATTGTAACCATGGCAATGTATATTTATCTAGTGAGCACTGGCCATGTTCTCAACACTGGGAACAGTCATAATTCCCCCCACAAGCAGCCTAACCTGTTCAGTGTGGCATACATGGCTGAGCTACGGTTGGGATCTTGTGGGTCCATGGTTACTGCACTGACACATTAATGACTCGTTTTTCCTCTTTAATGTTAGTAAATTTGAAAAGTTGGGTGTGGCATACAGTACAACCATTGGGAGACTATACAGGTTTGCTAAACTCTGTGCTTTGCAAGAGTCTGAGTGGCTATGATGGTATAGGAACTTGAGGAATGTCAGCCAGGAAATTGGCCTCTTCCCGACCAAAAAAAAAAACCATTTCTCTTAGTACTGTGGTTAATTACAGCAAAAAGATGCAGTAAGTATTCTACACTGGAGACTATGCTATTGGGTTGAAAGAAGAGGAGATCTGAACAATCTGGGAACACTTCCAAGTGGTAATTACACAACTTCAAATTTTAATGTTAATGTCATTTTAGAAAAGTTTCCTCTTAAAACTTGTGTGTATTCTTGGAGTCAGATTTTTAAAAGGTATGTAGGTGCCTAACTGATTTCCATGGGAGCTGGGCATTTAATTAGCTTTAAAAATCTGGCCCTCAGAGTTGTTACAACAATCATTGTAGTCATCTTACTTGTTCTGTCTAGTTCTATATTGCTCACTAATTGTCTAGTAACCTTTGGGTTATATCCATTTTGCCATCACATCTTACTTAGAGTTAGGAATTGTTGTGGTTCTCTCTGAATAAGACACTCACCCTTCTTCTAGGTGCTGTGATATCTGACACCTTTCAGCCTGAGTGAACTTTTACTGCTCTATGAAACACAACTCAACTTGTGACTCTGCTAAAACACAAGACTAAAAGTCAGCTCTGCCAAGTTACATACATCTCTGGTGGGATTTTTAAAAAGCCTAAGTGAATTAGGAACATAAATGGCATTTGGCTTGCCCTGGGATTCATAGTCCTAAAACTTGGGAATTTTTGAAATCCCAACACCTGTATTTACTAAGAAATGGATTATATGGCAGAAATGGGAAGAGTAACAAGGCGAATAACTTAACCTATCTATGACCTCTGATTGCCCATCTGTAAAATGTGGGGGTGGGGGAAGAATCACAAAGTGTATGATGTGCTCAGATCCAGGGTTTTGGTTAGCTTATAAAGCTCAGTTTGGGATCTGGTTACTCAAAGTTTAGAGGTGTTCAGATCCAAGCTCCAAAATTGGGTTCAACCTTTTAATAAAGGTGTCTCTTTAAGTGGTTCTAACACACCCATGAAGTGTTTACAGAATGGAGAACCAAATCCATAGTGTGTCAGTTCCATGTTGCATGTGACATGGTCAGCAAATGGGTGTAAGTGATAAAGTAATGTTAACTGACACTGCTATGGCTTTTGGTGGGTTTCCAAAAAATGTGTGTAACTGACACTGTGGGACCTGAAAGTAAGGGTGTAGCAGGAAATCACATTAAGAAGGGGGTTCTGGTTAAAATAAGACCTGTTTTCTTTTCCTGATATAAACCTCTTCTGCCCCTGAGTATGTCACTTGTATTGCATGGCTGATTAGTGAATTTATATTTATTTTCTAACCATCTTGCCCCACTGCTTGAATCACTACTGAATGAGATTTGTATAGGAATTTCACCCACTTATTCCTGGAGGATTGTCTTCATTACTTTTTCCTAAACAAATCTTTGCTGCAGGACAACTGCACTTCCTAATGAGATGGATTGTTGCAATGCATAGTTCTTTTCACACAGTTACTCTATTGCTTTCCATTAGAAATATTATTTTCTTGGGTTGGCTAACTGGTTTCTGATGGGTGGAGTCAGGGTAGAGCATGTCTGTTTAATCTGTGGAATTGCAAAGGTTTCTAACCACTTTTAGTGGTTTAAGGTTTGTTGTGTTGGCCATTGTATGACATGGATAATGGTAAGAACAGTTTTATTTAGGGCAATAGTTTTGCTGTGGGAGGTTTCAATCTCTTTTGTGTTTTGGTTTGTCACCTGGAGAAACACTGAGCTCTCACTGGGGAAAATAGAAAAGAAGGAAAAAATCCATTCTGTGATCAGAGCATAAGCGAACAAAGCTACAGCTCTTATCCAGCCTCCATATTTTTAAAGTGGGCGCTAAGAGGCTGCTGTGGTGGCACATACATAGGGACAAATCTGGGTATAAGCTCTACCCTCCTTTGTGCCACTGCTCCTTAGAATCATAGAAGTGAAGGACTGGAAGGGACCTCAGTAGGTCGTCCAGTCCAGTCCCCTACACTTATGGCAGGACTACGTAGTAACTAAACCATGCCTGACAGGTGTTTTGTCTAACCTGCTCTTGAAAACCTCCAGTGATGGAGATTCCACAAACTCGCTAAGCAATTTGTTCCAGTGCTTATCTAGCCTGACAGTTGGGATTTTTTTTTTTTGCTAATGTCCAACCTAAACCTCCCTTGCTGCAATTTAAGCCTATTGCTTCTTGTCCTAGCCTCGGAGGTTAAGAACAACAATTTTTCACCCTCCTCCTTGTAAAAACCTTTTAGGTACTTGAAAACTATCATGTGCTGCCTCAGTCTTCTTTTCTCCAGACTCAACAAACTCAATTCTTTCAATCTTTCCTCATGGGTCCTATTTTCCAGACATTTAATAAAGTTTGTTCTTCTCTGGACTTTCTCCAATTTTTCCACATCTTTCCTGAAATGTTGCACCCAGACATGGACACAATATTCCAGTTGAGGCCTTATCAGCACAGAGTAGAGTGGAAGAATTACTACTTATGTCTTGCTTACAACACTCCTGCTAATACATCCCAGAATGATGATCGCTTTTTGTTTTTTGCAGCAGTGTTACACTGTTGACTCATATTTAGCTCCTGATTCACTATGACCCCAAATCCCTTTCCGCAGTATGTCTTCCTAGGCAGTCATTTCCCATTTTGTATGTGTACAGTAGATTGTTTCTTCCTAAGTAGAATACTTAGCATTTGTCCTTACTGAATTTCATTCTATTTACTTCAGGCCATTTCTCCAGATCGTTCTGAATTTTAATCCTACCTTCCAAAGCACTTGCAACCCTTCTCAGCTTTATAACTATACTCTCTATGCCATTATCTAAATCATTGATGATGACATTGAACAGAACCAGACCCAGGACCGATCTCTGCAGGACCCCACTAGATATACCCTTCCAGCTTGACTGTGAACCATTGATAACTACTCTCTGGGAACAGTTTTCCAAGCAGATATGCATTCATCTTATGGTAGCTCCAGCTAGGTTATATTTTCCTAGTTTGTTGATTAGGAGGTCATGCAAGACAGTATCAAAAGCCTTATTAAAGTCAAGATATACCACATCTAACCTTTTCCCTCATCCACAAGGCTTATTACCTTGACAAAGAAAGCTATTAGGTTGGATTGACATGATTTGTTCTTGACAAATCCATGTTGACCACTACTTATCATTTTCTAGGTGTTTGCAAATTGATTGCTTGATTATTAGCTCCATTATCTTTCTGGGTACCAAAGTTAAGCTGATAGTATGTAATTCCCCAGATTGTCCTTATCCCCCTTTTTATAGATTAGCACTATATTTGCCCTCTTCCTGTCCTCTGGAATCTCTCCTGTCTTCCAGGAGTTTTTGAAGATAATGACTAATGGCTCAAATATCTCCCCAGTCAGTATATATACACTTGTTGAGTATTCTAGGATGCATTTTATCAGACAAATAAAGATATCTAACCTGGTGACAAAGATAGCTAACTTGTCTAATTTTTAATTTCCCTATTTTAGCCTCAGATCCTACCTCGTTTTCACTGTGTCAGACACCGATCGCTACTAAATTTTTTGGGTGTAAACAAACAAAAAAGTGCATTTAGCATTTCCACCATTTCAACATTTTCTGTTTTTCCCCCTTCATTGAGTAATGGGCTGACCCTGGGCTTGGTCTTCCTCTTGCTTCTAATGTATTTGTAAAATGTTTTCTTGTTACCCTTTCTGCCTCTAGTTAGTTTAATCTTTCCTTGGCCTTTCTAATTTTGCCCCTACATGCTTGTGTTGCATGTATGCTTAGCAACAAAAATGGCTTAAACAACTAGCTGGAGATCTGGAGTAGGGGAATCCCTGCAGTCATACGACTGGCAGAGCTGTCTGTATACCTTCTGCTCTTGGCTCCTCCCAGCATAGGGGCATTCCAGGGGCTGAGGTCAGAGAGCTGTTCTCCAGCACCCCTGAGATGGTAGAATGGCTCGGGGGGGGGGGGGGGAAGAGGGGCGGTCCTATTTTAAATGGGGCAAGTTTCAGAGCCCTGAGGCACCATTGACTTAACTGGAGCTGATCTGCATCTCCTGAGAATCTAGTTTAGTGGGGGAAAGCTCACAAGTTAATTGGTTTGCAAAGAAACACAAGCTGTCATTTCCCAACAATACAAGTTAGTAGATAATTTTGTTGAACTCTCCATTTATGTCTGTTTAATACCATGTTTCATTAGATAAATTCTGGTTCCAATCCTCCAGCCTCCAAACAGGCAAAATTCCCATTGACGTCAATGGGAACTTTGCCTGAATACGGACTATGGGAATGGGTCTTCTGTAGTACCTCATTAGAGATGCTTGAAAAAAATCATAAAATTTATACATACATTTAAAATCAGGCAAGATAAATGTTATGTAATCTGCTTCTTTTATTCTTCCTATGACATGCCAATAGTAGAGTGGTAGGGCTCACAGCCTATGCTCTTCTGCTGGGAATAATAAGTAAAGAGAAATCCCAGCTAGGAATAAAACATCAGCTCCACATTACTTTGGAAACATGTATCACTTTAATTATTTCCTTATCCTGTGGTTTGGAATTCACCCTGGAGAATACAAACTGCCTTCCATCTGTTTTAACTTTGTTAAAATAAGTCATAAAAGTTACCTCTTAAGAAAATGCCTCACTTGAAAAAAAAATTGTTCCCAAACCTATCTTACTTATTCAAACATTTTACCTGAATATAGACATACTGTATCTTTGTTCTCTCCCTTCTTGCTCCTTGGAAGGTTTTGTTACCAAACTGTCAGCAATGCATTGAGTTACAGCTATTTTCTCAGGACTGTAATCCTTTTCTCCTATGTAATAATAACACATGTTTTACAAGCAAATTTTCATGCCCCATTCAATGGAGGAAATTCACAGAAGTTTTGCAACTAAATGTATGCAAAGCTGGCCATATATGAGTAATTAATTGTAAAAAGGCTATGCAAGCAGCTACATGGAAGTTCAAACAAGCTTGAATGAACAGAGTCCACATCTATTATACTTACGAACGTAAATTTATGATGTGTGAAGTAACAGTTTTCTGCAGCACATTAACTCTGCATGTGAGAATGTAATCACAAAATCAAAATTGAAGTGCCCTAACTTTATTTGGCCAACTGCATGGTTAGAGGGTTGGACTGTAATTCCTAATAGGAAATACCATAACAAATCAGACCAGTGGGCCAAATATCTAATACAGATAGTCCAGTATCCTGTCTCTTGCTAGAGGCCAGAGGAAGGTGCTTCAGAGGAAGCTGCAGCAAACCCCAATGTAGACAGCTACGGAATAAACTCTCTCTAGGAGAGAATTTTTTCCTACCCCCATAAATCAGTAATTTATGTAATCCCTTTAAGTATGAGGGTTTATCCCTTAATTTTTGTATCCTTTTAAGTAACTGCAGGGGTGTGTGTGTGTGTGTGTGTGTGTGTGTGTGTGTGTGTATTCACACACACACCCCTGCAGTTACTTAAGAGGATATAAATATATATATATTCACACACACACACACACACACACACACACACACACTTTTATAATGTCTAACCCTTTTTTTTTAATCCTGCTGAATTCTTGCCCTCAATTTCTTGCCAGTGAGTTCCACTTCTTGAGCATACATTGTTTAAAATTGTGTTGGCTTGCTTTGTTGAATGTTGACTAACAAAATCCTGTTAATAGCCTTCCATTCAGTATAACAGAACAGACTTAAGTATCTCGTTTAAAATTGTTTCAGGAGCAAGTGTCAGCAATTCTGGTCACAAATAATATGACATCAGAGGCCAAAATCCAGGGCTTAATTTTTGCCATGGCTGATTGCCTGGCCCAGAAGCGCAGGGAGAATAGAGCCCCGGCGACTCTGGGCTTGCCGCGTCAGTTATGAAATAAAAAAATGGCTTGAGTCCTGGCACCTCTTTAAACGTTGCCAAAAATGAATGAAAGGGACAGTCTGATATTCTGTTGATTATGTTCCATAAGAAGAAAAATCCTAGCTCGTGCTAGGCTGAAAAGGGTCAGGAGTTGTCAGCAACTTTCAACTATATTTGAGTTTAGCAAGCAACAAGATCTAGTTCATAAGTTTGTACAGCATTGTTCATCTTTGAGCCTCTCAGAGAGTTTTTCCCTGAGCTCACGCTGCAGCCAGATCCAAAATACAAATTTGAGGGTTTGATTAGGAAATCGAGATGTCCATAATAATTTTTCTGGATCCCTAACTTAATCACCTCTTTGGAATGGCCATTGAAAAGGAGGGATTTCCAGATGTTTCTGAGAAAGGTTAGGGCTGGGTAAAACTGGGGAGTTTCTCTTCAGAAGGACTCATGCAAACACTAAGCTTGGTTCTAGCTTTGTGTGTCTGTCCCATAGACCTGTTCCAAATCCCCTGAAGGCAATCAAAAGACTCCCGTTGACTTCAGTGGGTTTTGGATCAGGCCCCATATTGAATAATTTATCCAGTGAATCTTGTTGTCTTTTGCTACTGGAAGAGCCATAAGCAAGTTACCTCTGGTTTATTAGCTATTCAGAAGCATTCAAGAAATATTTTAGCAAATTGTTTATAAACCCCATGAACTGACGGTGAACAGTTCTTTGAGAGTATTGTATATTTTCTATTTTAACATGTTAGACATTTTGAGACAGTCAAATAAGTCAAAGTCACATGCTATTGATTCTTTTCTCTGATTGGATGAGTGTGAAAGCCTTTCTGGTACAAATACTTGTGTGCAAATTTAAAATCATGTTCCCACAAATACACTCATGCACAGCTGGGATATTTGTTTCCCTCAAGAATTCACATCAGTAAAATTTGTTTGATGCCTACTCATAGAAAGGGGAACACAAATGAAATGTGAGTACAAAGCAAACAAGTTCATTTAAATGTACTTGCATATTCTTAGGAAATTGTCATACTTTTCCAGATCTATTTGAAGGGTTCATAAACCTTAGCAAACCTGATCTGAATTTAGATTTTATAGCAAAACCTGAAACTAGGGGACTTAGTAACATCTATGCTAGTTTAAGTTTCCAGAGGGGCTCCAAGCAATGGTATATTGCAGAGTCAACATCAATAGATTACACCTGTCCTGCATGCAATACACTCATTTTCCACTAACTTCTAGGAGCAATTCAAAGTGTTACTTTTCATGAATAAAGCCCTGTGTGATTTGGTGAGAGTATCCAGCTATCTGAGCAAGTGCCTCTTGCCCTATAAAGGATTACAAGAGCTGAAGTCAGCTCCTGTTGAGTTTCCCTAGATTTGAAATCTTGACAACCTGAGGTAGAGCCTCTCTACGTGGACTTTCCCCAGCTTAGTATTATAGCAAACTTTAGCCATGAAAGGAGGATTTGTGTGTTCATGTCCTTATCATGCATCAGTCAAGGGCACTTGAACCCTGCTCCTGTAATGAGCTCCATACCTGCAAACCCCTGTACTTGCATGCTGCCCCATTAAAATCAGTGCGTCTCCATGCAAGTATAGGTGCAAGTATTTAATGAGCTCATTGCAGGATTGGGACTTTGGTAAGAGTTTACAAAACTCTTAGTCAAGGCATACTCCATTGACAACCACAAATTATACATACTTCAGAGGACATGAATTTTTTTGAAATGCCCTTGTTGCTTTGCTTCTTACTTCTAAAGAACTTGGACATAGGCACACATGCCTCACTTTGTGTTTCTGCTATTCATTAGAGCAGCCAAGGGGTTAAACCAAAGTGTTCTATTTTTATTTGCAAACCTCAAAAGAGTAGGTGCAAAAAATCAGCTTTAACAAGCAGCTGCTTTAAAGTGCAGTGTAAACTTTAATGTGCCTAAGCCTTGTACACATAACAAGGGAGGCCAGTATTAATAATTAAATGGCAACATTAAGTAGAGCAAAGACTTCAGTGGGTTGGGATTAATATTCTCTCTCTCTGTGAAGAGTTAAATCCCAAAGCGGCCATTTATCAGCTCAGGATTAACATTCATCAAAATCTAATACCATTTCTTTTCGATCAACCAGCAGTTCATAATATACCAGCCAGGGCAATTGATAAATTGCCTGTCTCTTTGTACATACTTTGTAGCATAGGCTGTACATTACACATTTAAGGAAACCAGCACCAATAATTATTTAAAATTATGACCACAGCCTGATGGATACACGTAGGTGATTCTTCCAATTGCAGGAATGAGCACAATGAACACATTTCAAATTGCATTATAAATGTAATTAGCAGAGAGCAGTAATGTTAGTTTCTGTAGTTTACACACAGCAGTCGTTCTCAACCTGCAGCCATAGGCCGCCTGCAGCCCAATCAGCACACATGTGCAGCCCATGTGACATCCTGAGGGCCATACAAGTAGTACATCTATTGCGTGGATGCGGCCCACATAATACACACGGCGCTTCATATGTGGCCCACAATGGTAAATAGGTTGAGAACCACTGACATACAGTATATAGTGTAAGTCCCTCTAGCATCTTCTAACAAGGATGGCTGTCTAAACTTAAAAATTAAAGTGATAAAGAAATTAGTCTAGATCAGAGTAGGGACTAGACTCAGAACTCTTGGTTTAGTCCCATCTCTGTCTCTCTATAGGTGTTTCTATTGCTCTGTGATCCTGGGAAAGTAAATTAAGCCCAAATTTTCAAAAGCAGCCTCTAATTTTAAATGCCACAAATTTTGGGAGGCTAACTTGATAAATCTTTAATGTCTGAATTTTGGAGGAACTGGGCACTTGCAACTCCAAGAGACATCTCTATAGGTGCCTATACCATAATCCACATATCCTAAAACTACTTGTCCTTAGAAGATTTAGATGTCATAAGTTTTCTCCTGTAAGATTTTAAAAAAAAAAACAAAAACCGGACACTGAGGCTTTTAACAAATGCATTTGTCAAAAACATCACTACATCAGTTAATATCCAGAAGTTTATAAGTTCTAACATAAGGGCAAGAAACATACTTCTGTTTTTAATACAAGTGTGTCAAAATGAATGACTTTGTCAGATTGTATGATGTATTTGCCAAAATATCAAATCATCAACAAATCCCTCTGAGGACAGATAACCTGCCTTTCCGTATACTGTGTATGTGCATGTGCATGTAAAATTCCTTCCACTGGTGCAACACAAATGCAAAGCATACTTCTTTCAACTAAAAAATTGAGGATGGCTGTAGCTGGTTTCACTCAGAGACTGGCAGGCCATGGCTCAACAGTCCTTCCACCCCCAAAGTCCCGAGATGAATTTGCTTGGCAGTCAGAGGGTCTAGTGGTCAAGCTGTGTATGAGCTGTCATTGCCCAATGCTCCAGGGTTCTCCTGGTCAGATGGAAGAGGGAGGTGTGAAGTTAGGGGGACCTGGGCCCTACCTCTCCATCCTGTTACAGACCAGGGCCCAAAGGGGAGAGGTGTGGAATGTCTCAGTCACCTCTTCCTGGCGCACCTTACCAGCATCCCCTCGGCCGTTTCCTACTTCCCCCACTCTATCTGCAGATTGGTGTGTGGATGCTGCCCTGTCCTGCTCCAGCAGGGAGTTCCCAATCAGTGTCAGCAGCTCAGCTGGTCAAATAAGCATTCCCCAGATCTCTTCCCCATGTTCATTTAGTCTCTCTCAGCAGGGAGTGGGGGAGGGGAAAAGGCTCAGGCCTTTACCCTCCCAATTGGGGTCTTACCCACAGTCCAGACCCTTCTCCTATAGATTGTTCTGTTGCCAGGGCTGCAAACTGGCTTCCTCCCTTCAGCCATCCACTTTCTCCCACTGCTTGAGAGGCCCCTTCTGAGCAGCTCATCTATTTGGAACATGTTCCACAGCTGTTGAAGGGTCGGGCCCTTTTGGCCCAGTACAGCTCCTTCACTCCCTTAGTCTGTGTGGGGTCTGTAAACTGCATCACAATGGCAAAACAAGCCTTTTAATTGAACTTGGAATTATCATTGGACATGGACTGGACCCATAGCCTCCATTTATATACTCAAGTTGATCTGCTTGTGCAATAATCTCTGATACTTGCAAAGTACAGTGCTGTGAATCTCTCAGTAAGAATTAGTCACGCAAATAAGCTACTGAGGACTCTCTCCATAGGATTTGGTTGTACAAAGGGCAATACCACTCTGAAAGCTATTGTTTTTGTGTTTTTTCTCAGACTATGGCTTTAAAATATTTGAATGGACAATATAGTGTTCTTTCTATTGAGTTTGGTTTCCTCGTTATGCTTTAATACTTCAATGGTTCCAAAAAGAACACGTTTCAAAATAGCTCACAAAGGGGATATGATGGACTCAGGTCAGAGATGACCTAATAAAAATACCCCACTATTATACTGCACGTTTCATCCATCGATCTCAAAGCACTTCACAACAGGGATAATATCACTATCCCTTTACAGATAAGTGACACACAGGGAGCAGCGACTTGTCCAGGGTCATAGCAGAGCTAGGAATAGAACATACATCTCTTGAGTCCCAGTCCTGTGTTCTATCTCTAAGGCTACCCTGTCTCTTCAGTTTAATGAAAGCTGTGATTGTAAATGCAGGACCTTATTTGGCTCCTTGGGATCTAGAATCTGCAATCAGAGAGGACCTTGATGTGTTATGGAGGCAGAACAGAAGGCAAGGGTGTAATAAATAGCTCACTGCTGATGGCCAGTTGTCTTCTGGTTTCAGTTGAGATGAGCTGCCTCACTTTGGTGGAAATTCAAGGATTCAGGTGAGGGAGGGGAAACAATAGTCCATCCAGGAGGAAAGAGGAGAGTGAATTCTGTACAGGAAGAGCAGGCTGAAGGGAGCAGGGCAGGTGGGAGGAGTCTGCCCGTGGGGAGAACTGCTTTCCAGACACAAAGAGCCAAACACTTACTGCTGCCAAAATAACAATAAAAGGGCAAACATAAAATCTCCCTGAGACAGACAGCAAAGTCCCTGATAGTAACATCCTCCAATCTGAAACCCCACACAGCCGTGCCCCTCCCACCTCCGCAGATAGGCAGGAAGACTCTTCGGGCCTGGTTATATAGTAGTTTACAGCCCTGACAAAGCAAAGGGCCTCAAAGGTGGTGCAATTGTAATTCATGGCCACTTTAAGTCCCCTTTACATTGCCAGAGTGATGTAAAGTAGCCTTCATGTAAATTACAAGAATTAGGCCTTTTGCATTTACGCCCACCCTTGACAAGAAACTGGACTAGATGCACCACTACAGAAATTCTTGTTTTCCTATCTATCTGCAGGTTCCTCAGCATTGTTTCAATGCTATTCTAGCTGAATACCACCGGCCCTGTGTTCTGGGGTCAGGCTGCAATATTACAAAGCCTAAAAGTCGTACTAAACGATTTATCAACACTTCTTGTGTCTTGCTCAGCCTAATGTAACGAGTCCCTTATCTATTCTCTAATTGCTCTTCTCTCCCCCCAACCCCACCTCACAGGTAAAAATAATATGGTAATGTTTTTCCGCACTTTCGTTTTTCATCTTTCATCACTTTTTCTTAATATTTTGTTTACCGATTTTCATTACGATCACTGATTATTTTACTACTTCTTCTGACTTTCGCCTTCCTTTGCTGTCTTTCTCTGTGGCTGTCACTAATCTGACAATTTCCTTGTTTTGCTAATGGAGTTAGAGAACTTTATTATAAAACAGGAGTAGTACCGCTGTCAGCAAGTTTCACTCTCCATCCTCCACTGGGTAGTTTTAGATTTAGATCTGTTTAAAGAGATTGGTGGCAAAAAAACAAAAACAAATAAATAGGCTGATTCCATTAATACTGTGTTTTGACAGGTTTCTGGACTAGTTGTGAATCAACTAAGGATTTGAGAAGAGAGACAGGTGATAAATATTCCAGTTTATGTCCACTCAAGCTGATGATATTTTAAATACGTCTGTAGGGCTTATGTTACCTCAGAACACATTAAATGACAGGCTTAAAAGCGCATCTTCACAATGTTGGAGGAGATATGGGATTGTTCTTCAGTTGGTGGAGAAGGTGGTCTTTGTCTAGGAATGGACTCTGATCATTTTGCATTACTCTGCCAGTGCCAAGTGGCCCTCCACCCAGATGCTTTGACCCTGGAGAATCTCATGTGTTAGGGAATCCTCAAATGGCCTACAGCTGCTGTGAAGCCACCTTTCTCATCCCTGCAGCTGGTACAGGGATAATGGTTAGGGGGACTCCCTTAGTTCAGCAGGTCCCCAGCTGCCTTAACATTAAATTGCTGAGGTTTAAGAAACAAACAAAGCAAAACTTCCCCCCATGTTATGATTCTTTTTCCAGATGAAAGGAACAGATCTCTTGGAATCAAGCTTCCAGTGCAACTACAAATCCACATTTGAAATTGATCTTTTGGCAAATGTTCCTAACAGTGAGATCATTTGTGAGATCTTTCATGGAAAACAATCATCACTGAAGCATGCTCATTTAAAAATTCAAAAGAATATTTGGGGGAAATGAATTTTCAGTGAGAACAAGGCATGCAGAATCAGGTTTAACTTTGCTGAATATCAAAGATTTGAGGTGGTTTCCATTCACATTTTGAGAAAAGGTTTAAATGAGACTTTGTGGGGTTTATTCTTAAGAAGACCAACTTATTTATGTCCCTAAATTTGGTTGAAGAATTTTTTTTTGTTAAGCATGATAAGGAGTTTATCTGTATATTTTTGTTAATGTTTCTGCAGGTCTTAGCACTCATTGTTCTTAAAATATAAACTGAAGTTCACCTTTTAATTTCTAAAAAAGAGAAGATTCTTGAATGGGCATCACATACACACTGATCAATGTGCTTTCATTCCTTACTTGTTATTGGCCCTACAATGTAATAAAAACAGAGCAGCTACTTACTGTGGCATGATACTTTTAAACGCATTTTTCATCCAATTAAGACTGAAATTGAAGAACCAACCGAAAGCTTATGGCAACTCATCTTTATTAGATGGGATGAGCTAGCAAAGCAAAACAGTTATATTATTTAATCTCCCATTTCCTGATGCTGTGATGACCCAGATTTCTAGCTGACATTGGCCTAAGTAAAATCTAGAACTGGTCAAAAATGAGGGAAGAATATTGGTGAATATACTATATACACATACGTATGAAAATTGACATTTTTTTCATCAGTTTCAAAATCTGAAATATTTCAACCAGCTGTACTGCCGGAGAATAAG
Source organism: Dermochelys coriacea (assembly GCF_009764565.3). NCBI lineage: Eukaryota > Metazoa > Chordata > Testudines > Dermochelyidae > Dermochelys > Dermochelys coriacea. Next base: position 11,627,795 of record NC_050079.1, on the reverse strand, counting down.
GGGGTGTCCACACATTCATTTTATTTTCTGTGGTTTAATCAAAATAGAAAAAATATTAACTTTTTTTGTCCATTGAAATATGCAAAATGTTGACCAGCTCTAGTAAAAACTATATCAAGCAGAAAAGCCACTGATATTGTCATTCAGCTTTCATGTCTACTTGCAGCCCTCAGGATGAGAAGTACTAAGCAATGACCTGATGGTGTTTTTTTTTGTTTTGTTTTTGTTTCTCTTCCCCTCTTATGTCTAGACGAGGTGTACTGCATCTGCATGAAAGCAGTGGAATCCATGACCTTGGCTCACCCCAATGGCAGCTCTCGCTATGCCTCTTGGTGGTAGTAATAATTCTTTTCTTTAGTCTGTGGAAAGGAGTGAAGACTTCAGGAAAGGTAGAGCTAATATTGCTCTTGTATCTCAATATTCTTCTTTGTCCTTTTTAGAAAGTGACTTTTGGGGTGGTGGGGGGCAGGGGAATAGGGCCTGTAAATCATTGTACCCAAGGGTTCACTAGGACTAAAGTTTTAGATCTTTGTCTATCTGTTCTACAAAGTGGAGTGAACATTTCAAATACAGCTCCTGTTTTATCTGACTCAACAATTACATCATCTTTGCTCCAGTGGTGTCCAGCATTGCAAAATTCTGTTAGCTTTTTAACTTTAAGTTCAGTATTAGAGGCTTGATATAAAACTCATTAAAGTCAATGGGTCAGTCTTCCCTTTGACTTCTGTTGGAGTTGGATAAAGGTTAAAGATTGTCTCTTGTTCTCTGCAAAACTTGCTTAACGCTTTCATTGTATTGTTTAAGGGCCCTTGCTTTTATTAAATAAACATCCGTTCTAACTTAAACACTTTATCACTTCCAAAGGTTTCGGCAACTATTCTTTGAAGTACCTCAAGAGCTGAAATAAAATCACCTGGATATTTACTGACACATCATTTGGATATTTTGGAATTAAGACATTAGACCTTGATGCAACTTTATTAACTTGCTGAAAAGGAGTTTCTAGCTTCCAAACCTCAGAATATTTTTGATTTTGATAAATTAGCTACCACTTCAACAGTTTTCATCAGTTAATGTTCACATACCATGATTTAATTTCAGTGATGTGGTCGAATGCCCAGCCTTTCTTTATTCTTTCAATGCACAGCCTTTCTTTATTTGGCTTTTCAATTACAACAGTATAATTGTACAAACAGTACAATTATAACCCACCATTTATGCCATATATTTTCAGTAAATGCCAGCATTTCCTCATTTTCATGTTGATATTTTACTTAATTGATTAGAATAAATGGAACATTTCTTGGCAACGTATGATGAATGAATCAATCTCAATCTATTGTTTGCTTCCAGAAGTCCTAGCCGTGGAAGACATCTAAGAATTCTTGCTGTCTGTGGTTGCTTTGTATATTTCTATGGCATTTACAGCAAATATCTGCTCATGTCTACTTACACTTCTGGAAATAATTCATACTGAACTTGCTCAAAAGTTTAATACAACCATTAATAATATAGTCATTCCACTGCTGACATTTAATCTCACTTGCCTAACCCATCTCATACTTTAACATACTACCTATCTTTACTTGTGGCAATTTTCTTAGTCTGTGTGACTGGTAGCTAAAAGTTCTTTTTTGCTAGGACAATGCCCCTTACGATAAACAATCAAGACATCCTCCAGAGAACAGATGCAAAAAAGGGACAGCCGTATTTTCCAACATGTTTATAAAACTTCCAGTTTGTCTAACAGTAGGTTATTTAACATTTGGTGTCTGTTTGTCCCCTGCAGGTTGTGTGGATAACAGCCACTTTGCCTTATGTTGTATTATTTGTATTGTTAATCCATGGAATCACATTGCCTGGTGCATACAATGGAATAAATGCTTACCTTCACATAGATTTCAGAAGGTTAAAAGAAGCTACAGTAAGTTCTCTCTTCCATCTTCGCTTCCTATAATGAAATAATAGCCCTCGCAGAACCTCCTATCTATTGTCCGAATTAGTAGAAATGGAAACTGTTATGAAATTGTTAGTGTTAGTTTCTAAAATGATGTATTTATGTTTGTTGGCACATGAACATTACTCTAGTTTCTCTACTGTGCTTGAGTTTCTGGCTCTCTGATGGTGAGGAAAGCATCAGGGAGCCATATCAGGATGGATCTGCACAATTCTGGGCACTGGTACTGGTAGAATAGCCTGGGGGCTTCTTCATCTTATTCCTCCTTCCAGTCCCTAAGAAACTGTACATGTTTTGACCACACACCCTACCTATGATGTCGTGCTTCCTGTGTGGCCATGGGGTGGTGCAAAGGCAGGCTGCATCAGTTCTGTGCCAGCGGAGAGCTCCTGCATGCTGGGGAAATAGTTGGTAAGATCTGGTTATTTTCTGGCCCTTTATGTTGAGCAGTTGCTAATAGATAATAATGAGCAGAGCGGATTGAAATTTTTCCATTGAAAAATAATGACTACAGAAAATAGCTTTTAATTGAAAATGAAGATTTTCATGGGGAAAAAATCATTTTGGATTATGTTTCCCAGTTTGAATAGGCACTTGAAATTTTGGTTGAGTATCTGAATTGAGGGTTGGTAATGAATACCTTACTTGTCAGGGCCATTTCAGTGCAAGCCATTTTATTGTACTTTATAATGACCGAGACTTTCAGTAGTAAGAAATTAGAAACTTGAAATATATATGTTGATAGCTTTGCCTGACATTGTAAGTCAGCCAAAGCAAATGTGCCCACATACATTCAATTTGTAGCCAATATAGTCCTATAGGCCTTAGCGCCCTGAGAACATTCAAACTACTGTATATTAGAATAACTTCTGCCTTCAGCCCATTGTATTAAAAAGATCTGCAAGTCAACTCATTCAAATTTATTATGAAATTACCAGCCTTTCCAAAGCCCCAGAGGGCAATAATTTAGTGACCACAAACAGATTTTATCCCAGGGCTGGGGTTTTGGTTTGTTTTATTTTTTTACTTAGTGGAGAAAAAAAGAACCAGTCCTTAAGCAATGGCATCCCCTTGGTACAGACCAACTTGAAAATGTTAAGTGCTTTTCAAATAGATACAAAATAGAAAACTGGAAAAACGCAAGAAGAAGAAACAAACTGGCATGAAAACACCTGAAGAGAGGCCCTTCAGAGTTGGAAAAACTAGACAAAGTTAATACAAAGCTTGAGTACCAAAATCCAGGACTACTTCATGTGTTGTAATCAAAACAGCCCCTGCCCTCCTTTTTTTTTTTTTTTTTTGGTAATGTTAATTTTATCCGCTGAATGCAACAGCCAATGTTCAGGTCTCCTCATTGACAGTAGGTTGCAGTATAGCACAGCACATCTTCAAATCTGAACCCACTCACTTTGGGGTGCTTCAAATCCAGATCCAAATATTACAGCTTGAGTCATGTCTGTCACCAAAGCAATGTCACTCCCATCATACCAGAAATGTGTAATATACAGTAATGGGGGGGGGTGTCTGTGTAGCTCAAGACAGGGGAAGGGACATGAGTTATTTCATTTTCCTTAGTATTTTAAGGGATGTTTGGAAAACAATAAATATTCAGGGCCAGATCCTCAGCTGGAAGTAAATGGAGCTATGCTGACTTCACACCAGCTCAGGATCTGGTCCTCAAATTGTGTTCTGCATTTGTAGAATATATTTGTGTATTGCTCTTTGGGCTTTAAGTTTACACAGCTGCTATTTGGCTAGCCACAAAGATATTTGTTTGACACCAAGTTTTCCAGATTACTTATATAAAAGAGAGAGACAGACAGATAGAGAATGCCTGCAGGATGATGAAAGATGGAAGACCACTTACAAGAAAGAGGAAAGCCAAGTTGCCTGTTGTGTTATTCTTTCTGCAACCCCCTGTCGAGGCGGCTGGGGCCCCTGCTGGCTCTATTGACGTGTTTGTGTGCTTAATCCTTGTTATTGGGCCTTTGGGAGATTTGACAGCTGCCAGAGTACCAGTTCAGTGTGTTTCGGCAAGAGCCTTTGATTTATGAATATTTTTCCCCAGTGAAGAACAGCAGCAAATAAAAGTCACAGATAAATTGTGTTGTTCTACAATCTGCTCTGCCACTGGATCAAAAGTCCTAATGTAAAAGGCATAAGGTCCCCTCATGCCAAGAGTTTATAGGGCTCACTACTGCAAGGTGTTCAGCAACTCATGAGAGGCTTCCATTGCCAATAACACCAGCAATGTGCCAGATCAGACCCATTAAGAATACAGATAGAAATGTTGTTTTGAAGAGATCTGAAGGGAACAGGGCCTACATGCATTCTTGTTGAAAGTCCAGCAGCACAAAGCTTGATACTGTTGGCTCCATGGCACAAAAAGCAAGTGATTAATTTAAAAATCTGTGTAAATGGCAGCGGTACTTCTGTTCCACAAAAGGAACAGCAGTGAGTGATTAATAAAACCAGAGTCATCAGGAATCCTAGGCCAGGAAGGAGGTATTTTCTCCTTTGGACGTCATAAGAAGTTTCCTGAAAATTACATCATTTCTGGGGATTCACTTAGTATTTCCCCTTCCTCTCTGTATTGTAGAGTAATATTGCAAGTCCATACATGGAAGAGGTAGTGCAGGAACAAAAGTTATAGTAATATAAACAGGAAGGAAGCTTGGAGTGAAAGACTGGCTACAACCTCCCAGAATTTTTTGTAATAGTGCATAAAAAATCAAATACTATAGGATACAGTTAAACTGGATCACGGCGTGAGTCAGAAGTAACTCTATTGAAATTAGTAGAATAACATCAGCGTAAATTGTAGAAGAACCCAGCCCCATTGTCTCTGTGTTGCATCCTGTTTGTTATTACAAGGAATATTTTGCATGGAACCTTGACTTTTTAGTGACTTCTATCTTCTGCTGCTTACTCCTTAACTTGATCTGCACAGCAACTAATTGGATTAACACAGAGGATTATTTCAATACAAGGTTCAGATTTAGCAAGGCACAGAAGCACATGCTTAACTCTAAGCCCATGCTTAAATCCATCCCTATACAGCATGTGCTAAAGTCATCTTAAAGCCAGTGAGACTTAAGTGCTTTTGAATTGGGCCAAAAATACAGAACTAGCATAAGCAGCTACAAATCCAGTGGCAGGACACAAAGTGGCAAAGAGCCAGTGACCTATCAAAAAGCAATACAAGTACCTTGTGGTGTCAGTATGGCATTCCCAAGTATAGTTTATTTTTAAAAATTCTTTGTGTTTAGACTTTGTACAACTTTTCCAACAAGTGGGATGCAGAGTGTTAGCAGCATCAGCAGCTGATAGCAATACATTCTAGAGTTCTTTTGCTCAACACACACCCACGGGTGTTTTAGCCTAGGGCTATATTTGGCAGATTCGGCTACATCCAAACGTTCTGAGTCTGTACGGTGCTGGGGACTCTCAGCTCCCCTTAGCTTCAAAACCTCTTGGGATCAAGCCATGAGTTTTTTGATTTCTCAATGTGATACTTGAGGGAAGAGACATTTGAAAACCTTCATAAAACAGTTCATCTGACCTCCTCTGCCTGTATTTTCATGATCCTAGTTTAAAATCCAGGCATTGGTTCTGGACATGGGCTATATACAGTCTGAGTAGATAAAGTAGTGGGACATAATGACTATCATAGAAATAATTCTTTGGCCCTTTAAATGAGTGAGAAACGAGAAGGAATATCTCTTAGAAGTCCTATTCAAAGCATGTCAATCAGACTTCAACCTCTGATGGAAGAAAGCATCATATAAACTGTAATTACAGTCCCATGCAATAAACTCTCCTATGGGAAAGGAAAACATTCCATAACTCCTAACCTGTTGATTATTTTTATTTCTGACTGTGCAATCCAAATTAACCCAGCACTAGTGGGAAGTGTATTGCCACAACACAGCAAAAAAAATCAATTAATCGTTTCTGTACCCTGTGGAAGTTCAATAAGCAACCAGCACTCCTATAATACCACTCTGCACACACTTAGGTTTTGCTATTGCTTTAGAGTTTGCCTCTTTGTTGAAATAGTCCAGTCCATGCCTTGGTTCTTGATGGGCTGGAAAATATTTATGGTTCTGTAGTCATGGAGTATGATGAGATATTATTTCAATAGATATCCAAATCTAGTTATAACTATACAGTTCTGTCATGTCACTCAACTTTTCTCTTTTAAACTAAGCTAACACATCTAATAATTTTCATTTCTTTATGCAGGTATGGATTGATGCAGCCACTCAGATATTTTACTCTTTAGGAGCTGGGTTTGGAGTTTTAATTGCATTTGCTAGTTATAATAAGTTTGACAACAACTGTTATAGGTAAGAGAGTCTATTTCTCAATTGACAATTGACTTTAAAAAGCTCTGATTTCAGTCTCACTTTACTTGCACTCTGATACCAACGTTCCAATAAAATATCTGAGAAATTTGGAATGTAATCTAATTTTTTATGTATTTCTTGATACATATTTCACAATTCAAGAACTCTATTTTCATGTTGGCTTTGGATTTTTTTACTTCTGATTATATATATAATGCTATCCTATATAATATACCTATAATATAATAAAATATATCTATTTTATATAATAGTATGTTATACAGGTAACAGGTATGTTCTATTATTTATTATTATTTATTTAGCCAGTGGAACTGATAATTACAACCTAATATGCACCAGTGTACTTCATTCACTTAATTGTGATTTTATTATTGACTGGCATTCTGATTTGGACATGAGAACCAACCCAAAACGTGACCCAAACACACCCACATTACTTTTTTGCTGAAAGTTCAGCAGTAAGAACCTGCAAAGTTATTGGCTCTCCTGTGCAAAAGTATAGGGTTAATTTTAGACTTTAGACAGCTGTGTAAACTGCAATTATATTTGTCTTTCACAAGTAGCACTAGAGACGAGAGAATATTCAATGAAATCTGATTTGTCCACAACCCCAGAGCAGGAGGATGTTTCCACCTTTTGTTCAAGTTTAACAGAAACAAGGAGTTTAGAGTCAAATCCTAAAGTAATTTTATGTTTCGGGATTACCTATTTGTGATTTTTTTTTTCAGTAGGCCTTGATTCAGCAAAACACATAGTTCAAGTTCAACATGTACATACATGCTTTGCTGAATCAGGGCCATTGTGTGTAGAGGTCCCAACCAGGGCTGGAGGTCCCATTGTGGGAGGCATTGTACAGAGAAATAGTAAGAGACAGACACTGTTACTTTACATTTTAATGTCAATCATTTGAATGTGCATTTTAATTGTTCTATGTGTGTCTACTATGCTGCCTTATCAAAAAGACCTAAAGAATGGAACTAGCTGAAAAACTTTGAATTTTGAAGGGTTTCATTACCAATCAAAGGGATACTTTTTTTGTACAAATTTTAATTAAAGTGTCTCCCCAAGGTTTCCATTATTTTAGCTAGTTTGACTTTAAAGGACTCACATTCTGGGACATTTCATTTGCGTGTGTGTGTGTGTGTGTGTGTGTGTGTGTGTGTGTGTGAGCATTTGTGGGCCAGACTGACTAGTCTCTTTGAAATGTCCAACCTAAGAGAAGTGCAAAAAGCACAAAGAGTGACAAGTACACTCTAAAATGTCTCTCAGGTTTAATAATGCATTGCTTGTAAATCCAGTTTAGGATTTTATTCAAAAATATGGATTTTAATCCAGAATATTTGTAATGCAAAAAGACAACAAAAATGGAGTTCCTGTAATTAGCCAGAGGAATAAACTGGAGTGACTGAAAATACCCATAATAGAAAGCATCAGAGAACATCACTGCATGTTAGATAGTCCTGGGCTGGGTGCTAACAGTTACCTACCGTAGCTCCTTTTGAAAACATCTGTGAGTAAAAGCTAGGAAGCAAAGGGCTTGGTGGTGACTGTAGAAACAGCCCTGAGTGGTGCATAAACTGCACCATCCCAGAAGTAGTTGCAGGAGGCAGTGTGTTTGAGACAGACCTCTCAATCACAGTGCCACACCACTTCCCCCTGCTCTAGGCATGTAGTAGCATGAAGCCCATGAAGGGGTATAAGGTAGTCCTTATTCCCTGCCTGGGCCAGTAGCCTAGTCACGGGTCTCACCAAAAGGACTTGCACAGACACACTGTGACACTTGAATGGTAAGCCTAGTTTAGAAATATATAGCTTTCCTAATATTTGCTGGAATATAGTAGTACTATATATATTACCATAAAGAGGAAAATGGGCACCTACCATGCCTTTAACAAACACGCCTATAGCAGTCCATAAAAAGCACAAAAGACTACATAGATTTTAGTTTGCTGGAATGGTCTGTTAAATTTGTTCAATTCTCTGAACACAGGGCTTGATCCAAAGTCCTTTGAAGTCCATGGAGGGATTCCAATTGATTTCAGTGAGCTTTGGACCAAGCCCACTGTAACTTCAGATTCACAAGTGGGTTTTCATGTTAGGTGACATTAATGTGGGTAATGCAGAAGTAAAAATGACACCTCTAATAATAGCTATTCTCCAAAGTGGCAATCATTGCATTCTACAATTAGGTTAACATTAATCTTACAGATTTCTAGGAAGCCTGGCTTTAAGATGTTTCCTACATAATTGTTTTATTCTGTACCTTGAGTAAATTTGCCATGAAACACACTCTGGAACTTAAAAAAAATGCCTTGAGGCAATACCCCAAATTACATTAAACTGTGCTGAGCTTATTACACTTGTCTTATGTTGTTTACCAGAATCACTCTGGCTGTATTGTAGAGTGATCTGCAGTGTTTCTAAAATATTATGTTTTATCTTTAATCCTATAAACCAGCTTCCATTCAAAGACAATTGACACTTAAATGAATCCATTCTTTGGTAAAATACTGTGGAGTATGTCAGTGACATCTTTATTACATTGGCAACGCATTACTGAAGTGGAACAAAACACATTTAAATTAGCATTGTATTTCCAAATAAAGGGCATGATTCACCACTACATTACTCCAGTTGTTTTATGGCAGTGAAACTCCATTGAAATCAATAGTTACGCAGGTATAAAACTGGGGCAACACAGTGGCAAATCAGAGCCGGAGAGTCTGAAGTGCTGAAGCATTGCAACAGAGCATTTTGTCAACTTCTATATTTTGCACGTAAATCTGTCAGCTTAAAAATGGGATAAAGTGTGTGGTTGATGATGCAAATGGAAAAAGCTACTTGCATGTGAATGTTCTGGAATTGAGGAAAATGGTAATGATTACCTTGGCCATAATATTTCACAGATACTCAGAGGTGAAGGTAAGCTGGTCCGGTCCGGCATACTGGCAAGAGCCGGTATTCAGCCGACCGTACTGGCAGGGGGCAGGTTCCCCAGGCCGAAAAATTAAAAGGGCCCTGGGCTTCTGGCAGCAACTGGAGCCCCTGGCCCTTTGAATTGCTGCCAGAACCCCACTGCCAGATCCCTGGGTTAGTGGCAGCGGTCAAGAGCCCTGGGGCTCCGGCAGTGATTTAAAGGACCCAGAACTCCCGGCTGCCACTGCTGCCACTACTATGGGGCTCTGGCATTGATTTAAAGGGCCTGGGGCTTCCTGCCACCACTACCACAGCCAGAGTCCTGGGCCCTTTAAATCACTGCCAGAGCCCCAGGATAGTGGTAGTGGCCAGGAGCCCTCAGGCTCCGACGGTGATTTAAAGGGCCCGGGGATTTAAAGGCCCTGCCCCTTCCACCCAAGGCCCTGCCCCTTTCGCCCGAGTGACCCCCAGTCCCCCGCACACACACACATACACACACACACACACACCTTGCTCAGGACCCCAGCCCTGCGTACCGGTAAGTCCCTTAAGTTACTTTCACCCCTGCAGATACTTGCCAACTTTTGTCCTGAAGGAGTCCAAAGAATTTTACAAGTATATAGGCCTGAATTAGTCCCTCCTCTTATGTACACACTACTCTACAGAAATACAATCAAGTCTGGGGTGCAGTGAGGTAATTAAATGTGACAGATGTGGAAACTCTAGCTAAGGCAAACTCTATCATTAACAAAAGCACTATGGTGTATGACTGGTGTCCACACACTGGAGACAGGACCTCAATTTTAAAGGTCTTCTCCAACAGTAGACTGTATGGAACTCATTATATCTACTTCTATAACAGATCTATTTTGACAATCCTGTTGTGGTTCATTTGATTTTAACTAGGGGCCCGTGAAGCCTGGGTATTTCATACTTAAGGCTGAAAGCACTGAACAATCCTCTGTGGAATGGAGTTCATGACATGACTAAAGCCAATTAATCATATTACTTACATTTTGCATAAGGCTTGTCTTTATGCCCCTTGTCAGGATCATGAACAAGACGTGGGTGGTTGGGCCTAGCAGTCGGAGTCATAGGGATTGCCTGGTCTGGGGCTTAGCATGGAGTCAAGGATCAATGCCAAAGGACAGCCATGGAAGCTGATGGGAGCAGAGCTGAGATTCAGACACAGGGATCAGAAGACGAATGCCAGAGCCAATGGGCTAGCTAGAGACACAATCGGGGAGCTGAGCTGGGGGTCAGAGCCAAAGGCGTCAAGGATGGGGAAGGCTAGGAACTGAAGTGGGCACAAGAGGAGGCTGGGCATGGGCAGGCGTAGGCTGGATGGGAGAAAGAAAAGGCACAGGAAGCAGGGTCCAGCACAGCTGCAGTGTGCAATGCGGTGAGCAGCCGACAAGCTCTGGCCACTACTGGGTCAAGGCGTAGCTTAGCTCCGCCATCCCCACCTGTCAGGAAGTATAGTCAATGAGGCAGAGCAGCTCCTGCTAGGGTCAGCTATGCCCAGTGTGTTGCTAGGAGATTGATCCTGCTGCAGCTGGCTCCCCGATGCCACTAAACATCAAACATTCATAGTTCTGGGGAATTATCACCCTGAGGTGGAACTTTCTCCTGTGCTCTAGGGGAGTGTATTACCATAAGTTTACATGGAAGAGCTGGTTAAACTAAACAAAAACAAAAACAATGTATGAAGGACAGATTTGCTAGAGAAAATTTGAACAGAGCAGTTTACAGCAAACAGCCCGTGAGGTATATTTGCAGGTGTCATTATGAAGATGGCAGCCTTGCAAAAGACAATGTTTATAAAATCTTGCTAGGTTTCAGAGTAGCAGCCGTGTTAGTCTGTATTCGCAAAAAGAAAAGGAGTACTTGTGGCACTTTAGAGACTAACAAATTTATTTGAGCATAAGCTTTCGTGAGCTACAGCTGAGCTGTAGCTCACGAAAGCTTATGCTCAAATAAATTTGTTAAAATCTTGGTGTTACTGATATTTAACAATGGGGAGGAAAGGGGGAAACATTTTCAGCCTCTGACTTATTAAATACTAACAAATTATGATCACTTTCTTTGCATTAATGTACGCACCACAAATAAATGCTAGAGCTAGTGCAAAATGGGGGGGTGGGGAGGAGCAATCTCCTCTTTTTGTAAACATTTGGAATTTCAACAAAAAATGTTCAATTAAATGTTGAAGTTCAAAACCAGGTGACCAGTTGTAATATGTGTATTAGGATGGGGCTGACATTCCAAATTAATGTTGACAACCGTGGCCAGATTTAATTTTGACATAAATGTACATAACTCCCAGGGCTGAATCTTGATTTTCCTTTGTGGGTCCTGTCATTGATCTAAAACAATAGCACATTAATAATAAAGTTATCAGCATTTTTGTCAGATTCATGACTAAACTGATGGTTACCTCTTTATATTATACAATGATGATGGTTGGGTCAGATTCCAATCTCACTGACGTTCATGGGAGTTTTGCCATTGATTTCAATGGGAGCCGGATGAGGTCTTTCCATGCACCTTATCTGAAATGCCTGCTTAACTGGAAGGATTGATGAACAGATTCTATGCAATACCTTGAAAATGGCATCAAAGTTCACTAAAATGCATACGTTGTCTGAAAACATTCACAATTGTTTATAGGTATGGATTGGTATTTGCTAGTAATCATTTCCCTGTGTAACCTTTTGTTCACTTCGGGTTACTTCCCTGTTCCATTACTGTTGCCAGCTAAGACCATCTTACAATTTGTTATAATTTTTTAAAATTTTTGAACACAGATTAATTTCAAAACAATTTAGGAAATAACAGTGAATCTCTAGCAGCACATTATGCTCGTATAAGCCTTTGATCATCAGGATGATTACTTAATTGGCATGTTTCTCTTTTCAACCAGAATTTTATTACCATAATAACACAATTCCTACCTACTTCCTAAAGTGCTTTTCACTAGATTGTTCTTCTCTCTCTCATATTAGGGATGCTTTGCTGACTAGCACAATCAACTGTGTCACAAGCTTCATCTCAGGATTTGCAATTTTCTCTATACTGGGCTACATGGCTCATGAGCACAAAGTAAAAATTGAAGATGTAGCCACTGAAGGTAGGCAGTTCATTTTACTCCAGATTTACTGAAAAATTAACCACCTGCTCCAATGCTGCCCTGCAAATTTGTTTATGTTCATTTCAAATTAAACAAGACAAAGAAGCCCATCTACAATGGACTCAGCTGTGGCCCTGATTCAGCAAGCCATTTAGGGTACGTCTACACTGCAATTGGGAGCATGCTTCTCAATGTGAATTGACAGACACACTAGCTTTGCTTGAGCTAACACTCTCAAAATAGCAGTGTAGCTGGATCGAGCACAGGCGATGGTTTGGGCTAGCTGCTTAAGAACGGACTCTTGGGGCTGAGCAGGTTTGTACACAGGCCGGTAGCCTGAGCTGCTGCCAGTGCTATCCCTGGCTACATCACTATTTTTAATGCAGGAGCTTGGACAGAGCTATCATGTGTCTGTCTGCTCACATCGCAGATGTACCTTAGGCACATGCCAACTTTGAGTATGTGAGTTATGACCCGAATGGGACCACTCAAGTGTTTCAAGGCACGCACAGGCGTAAGCACGTTGTTGAATTGTAACCTCTGCAAGGTGTTGAGTGGTCCAAGCTCCAGGGAGTTGAGGGTGCTTGGCCCCTGGCTGGAAGCGCGCAACACTCTAAAGGGTCAGGTCTGTACTGAACACATACATAATCTACTGAGACAAGCCTACTGGCTAGTTCGATAGGTTACTGCCTGAACAATATTCAAATATGACACTCTTAGACATAGAGCCAAGGAATGGAAATAAATAGGTAAGAAAATCAGGTTCATGGTTATGATCTGAGGCCTAGATCCACAAAGAGACTTAGGCTTCTAAATTTCAGATTTAAGCACTACTATAATCCATATAATCAACCCCTAAATTCACTCAGTGCCTAAACTTTGACTGTAAAAGTTCCCTTGGTGCCTAAGTTTCTGCCTCTGGGTATGAGCACTGCTGACCCAGTCAGGTGTCCAGGCACCCGCCTGATACCTAAGCCTCAGTGCAATCCTCAAACCAGATAAAGATAGGCATTTCCCTGCCAGCTCACCTGTAGGGCACAATCTAGAACATAAGAATGGCCCTACTGGGTCAGACCAAGGGTTCATCTACCCCTGTATCCTGTCTTCTGACAGTGGCCAGTGCCAGGTGCCTCAGAGGGAATGAACAGAGCAGGTAATCATCAAGTGATCCATCCCCCTGTCACTCATTCCCAGCTTCGAGCAAATAGAGGCTAGGGACACCCAACTCCACATAAAATGCTGTGGAGTAAGTGGAAAGAGGTGGCCTTCCTATAACATTTAGCCAGGGTTAAGGTATTCACCTGGGATAAGGGAGACCCTGATTCAATTCCTCCCTATTCTTGGTAAGGGCAAGGGATTTGAAGGAGTTTGAGAGGTTCTTGACCTCTCAGGTGAGTGCTGTAGTCACTGCACTCTGGGATATTCTGATGTGTCTCTCTTTCAGTCTCTCTTGTTGAAAAGATTCCACTTTGCATTAAAAAAATTAATTGGGCCAGTTAGATTGTGAGACTGACTCTGTAGTTGCAACACCTAAGTACCTTTGTGCATCTGGGCCTGAGAATGGCTTCAAAAATCTAACTGGCTTCAAGACTGAGCTTGATAAATTTATGGAGGAGATGGTGTGATGAGCCTGCCTACAATGGCATGTAGTCTATCTGCGACTGCTAGCAGCAAATATCTCCAACAGCTAGTGATAGGACAATAGATGGAGAGGACTCTGAGTTATCAGAGAATTCTTTCCCAGGTGTCTGGCTGGTAGGTCTTGGACACATGCTCAAGATCTAACTGATCACCATATCTGAGATCGAGAAGAAGTTTTCCCCTGGAACAGACTGGCAGAGACTCTGGGAGGTTTTCACCTTCCTCTGCAGGATGGGGTATGGGTCACTTGCAGGTTTAAACTAATATAAATATAATATAAATGGTGGATTCTCTGTAATTTGAAATCTTTAAATCGTGATGTGAGGACTTCAGTACTCAGCCAGAGTCTAAGTTGTTCAGATACTATGGTGAGGGACACCAATATAAGAATCTAGGCAGGTCAAATCTTATTTTCATTAATCTTTTTATAGCTTTAAAAATTTAACAAAAGCCTCCATGCAGAAATGAGATTTTCTTTCCTCTTGCTTTTCAGGAGCTGGATTAGTTTTCATCCTTTATCCAGAAGCCATTTCAACCCTTTCAGGATCAACATTTTGGGCAGTGGTGTTCTTCATAATGCTTCTCACACTGGGCATTGACAGTTCTGTGCGTATCTTCCATGCCTATCATTTTTCTTTAATAACATTCTCTGGTAATAAGTACGGAGACACCAGTCTGATTCCACTAGGTTTCAGAAGCCACATGCTGTGCTCTCAGTGTATCTGTTTTCATAGTTAAGGCCAATATACCAAGTAGCATTGAACTCAGCAGTTTATTTAATCACAGATTCACAGTGTGCAAAAGGCTTGGAAAGGGCCATCTAGTTTATGAACCAGCAAACACAGTTTGCTGGTTTCCATGATTCTGGGTTGGGCTCAAAGTTATTACACTTTAAGGATATGATACTGTATCACTGACTCGAATGAGAATTTTACCATTCATTTCTACAGCAGCATACTCGGAGCCTAAAAATGAAGTGCTTGGAAAAAGCACTGGAACAAGATGCTGAATTGCCTGCCTATGGTTCTGTAGTATTTTGTATCAGAGATTTCTATTTGTTATTTCCCACGACATCCTAAGTGATACTCATGACACAAAGGCTGAGGATAGCATCTAATTATATCTTTGATTTCCTATAATATGGAACTGTATGTAAGATACTTTCCTTACAACAATAGTCTCATTGTGATCATCTTTTAAAAATCAATTTCATTTACACTATTATTTTGTGTTTGTTAGGTGTCTTGGCAAAAGGCAACAATGTCATCTGTATGTTGACAGATAATAGATATTTAGGAATGGTAAAAAATGAGCACTAAGATGGGCTGCCTCATTTTACAGTTAAATTCAGTTTTAGATTTAGGACTGAACTTCATTCAACATGAAAGGGGAGTATTTGTGCTTTGTACAAAGTGAAAGTATATTGTCCTGGGATAAAAAAAAAAGATAACAGAAACTTCAACCCTAGATGAAATATTCTAAGTACCCTAACAGCACTTCTACCACCTTATTCTTGCCAAAGAGGAATTAAGACTTCTTTTTCTACTTAACATAAAAGTTAATTTTCTTCTGGGAAAAGTAAATAGCATCTTTAAAGAACAGAACTGTGAACAGTCTAGTCATGTTCATAAGGAATTTTTACTGTTCCAAAATAAGAATTGCCAAGAAGAAAGAATTCACTCGTTTTCAGAAATAGAAAGGGAAGGAAAAACAGAGACAAGAGAGGGAACAAAGCTGCGGGGGGGGGGGAGAAGAGATCACACAAAGGAGCTTTGATAGTCATCTGCAAGTATTTGAAGAACATATTCTAGAAGGGGTTGGAGCTGTGAAGTTCAGCTCCAGCTCTGAACACTTCCCAGATCTTTGAATTCTGGATTTTGCTTCAGGCTTGCTAGCGATTAGATCAAGTTGTAAAATTGAGACTCTGGAACCTTATTCTAAAAACTTGAGGCAAAGTCAGATCTGGGGTTCCAGTCTGGACCTATTTGTACCATAAACAAACATGAAGGAAGGAGAAGAGTAGATTAGGGTGGCAAGAATGATTAGTAGTAATGAGTCAAAATTAAGAAAAGTAAAATCTAGGTTGTATATTATAGGTTGAGCGCTACTAGGCCCAATCATGCAAACATTTAGGGATTTCTTTAACTCTACCATGGTAAACCACATGTGTAAATGTTTGAAGGGTCAGCACCTTAAATTGTAGAATAATAATTTTTCAGTGGAAGGGGTCAAATTATTCAAAGTGGATAAACTGTGGAAAGTCTAGCATTTTCTGTTCTTGGTCAGGCTTTGATGTTTGCCTATTTATTTGCTGTTCAGAATTATTTTCCCGCAGGGGAAGAGAGGGGGAGTTGTCAACACGACTACATTGAACACTTCTATCTTAGTAACATCCCATCACCCAGTCAAAGGCCTTTGAAGACACTGACATGCCACGGGGGGAAGACCAGTCCAGTGCGACTCCTCCAGTTATAGAACCTCCTGTGTCAATCAATCAACTAGCCAGACATAGAAAAGTATTTACCCCCATTCAATGTCATTGCCATCTACATGCACCATCCGCAAGTCATTCATTTTATAGAGACGTGCAGAGCTTTGCTTTCATTACCCTGCTATATGGAGCACAAACATGACCATTAAAAACAGCTGAGGAGAGGAATCTAAACAGTTTTCAGTGTCAGAAGTTACAGTGGATTCTTAACATCCATTGGTTTGATTTTTGTCACAAACAAGGAGATACTTAGATGATCCTAGCCAGTTGCAGTCTCGCACAGGTTGAGAACAAGATGACACTGCAATTGTGGGGTCATGTGCAGAAGAAGATATGTTTTACAGAAATTTTACAGAAGTTTTGTAGAGTTGAGGCTGAAGGAAGCAGAACACAAGGCCGACCGTGAATGAAGGAGGTTGGAAGATGCAATTTTGAGGGATTTAAGAATCCTAAATCCTCCCTGTCATGAGGTGCTCTTCTCACTGCTGTGTAGTATCCTTGTGGCCCATCTGGAGATGAGCTCACACCCATTCTGATGCCCCCTCCTTCAGTTTCTCGCCCCATGATCTCACACTCTTTTTCTGGAGTCACTTCCTCTTCATCACTCAGGGTGCTCCCCCTTCATGGCTCGGCCCTCCAGCCAGGTCACTATCATTTTGTTCTTCCAGGGTATCAAAGTCCCATTGGATGACTTTCCCAGGCAGTCTTTTGCTCCGTTGTCCAGCCTGTGCCACTTCCCCAGCTAAGGTCTGCAATATCCTAAACCTTGCTGCTGTTTCCCTGGGCTGCTTCCTGCTTCACCTCTATCAGGCCCTTCTCCACCCTTCTCTATGCATGCCCTTCCCTCAGAGCCAGGGTCTCAGGGTTTCTATTCTCCCCCTGGTTTGCTCCTTTCCCTCTGTAAGCCCGAAGAGTGACTGCAGGCCTTCTGTATTGCAGCCTCCATCTTGCTCTCTATTTCCTGGTTTTATAGCAGCTTAGTCTTCTCCTTGCCCAGCTGGGCTTCATCATCAGTTAAAAGCTTATCAGCCCTGACTCTCCTCCAGGCATAGCTTGTCACAGGGCTACTTGTCCCTTTCTCTGTAGTCGGGCCTTGTGTGGAATAGGTACCCCACCCCATGCCCATACTGACTCTTGTTAAAAGAGAAGTCTTCCAGGGGACCGTTCCAGATGAATTCCATTCTGTGCACCACCACAGCTACATCAATGCCCTATCAAGCTGCGGCTGCTCATAATTATTTACTGGTTTTATGCAAGCAACTGTGGGGTTGTTTGCAGACTGTTTCCCTTGATTACCCACTCTACGTGCTGTGAGCTCGGTCACCTAGGACACGTGATACTGTTGCTTATCCCTGATTAGAAAACAAAGTAGAAAAAAAATGGAGGAATAATGCATTAACACCCTTGTTCGTGCACAAAACCCCTTATTGACATATGGAGACAGTTTTCTGGAACGCCCCCAAATGTTTATGGAAAGAGAAACTTCCTTATGAATGTGTTAGTGGACAGCAAATTAAAGGGATTAGGAATTAGAATGAATGTCTGTAATGTTTTTTTCAGCATGCAACCATCTCTATGTAGGATATTAACAATGGGGATGAACAAAGCACTAGATTAGGAAGCAGTCCTGAATTGATAAAATGGAGTAGAGAATCTGAAGGCTACTTTTCCACTTCTGACTTCTCTGAGTCTCTCAAAGTAGCAGTGTAGTAAATCTTTGTGACCATTAAAAATATGAACCCGTATTTAAGCAGTGCAGTGAGATTTAACTCTTTGATTCCTGTTGATGCTTACAGAAGTCACATGGATAAAACCCCACACTCTGCTTTGACATTTTACTCGAGTGTCAGATTTGCTAAAAGAATGTTTGCCCTTCCCTCTGCAGTCCTCTGGTTTCAGAAGTGAATCATTCAGATACTACAGAGATTATTCTCAGCAATTGATTTGAAACAGAGATGTTGTTGTCTCCAATCTGCTGCCCCCTCTCCCCCAACCCCCAAGTATTTGCCACATTTTTCTTCCATGTGCAGGAAATATCCTATATTGAGTCTTCCCAACTGCTTAACTGATTCTTAAAGAAATTAAGATGGCTTGTTCATCCCTAGCAGGAGCAGGGTTGGCCTTAGAGGTTGGCAATCAGGTGGTTGCCCTGGGCACAAGCTTCCAGGATCACCAAAGCAACAGCAGGACAGGAATGGGAGGGAGGGGGGAATCGCTGCTCGCTTATTTATTTATTGCTCAGCTGTGTGGAGTGCCAAAAATACTTTCCGACCTGGGCAGCAAAACACTGAGGGCTGGCTCTGAGAAGGAGACTTGGATTCATTCTGATCTAACTCTATGGAAAAAAAAAAACAAAATGCTTGTGCTTTATGCACCCCAAACTGCTTGTGCTTTATGCACAGGACATAAAGCTCATGATCAGGAACCTGTATTCTACAAGCGGATCAATTTCAGCTACCACAGTCAATTTCTCCCAATAGCAAAAAGTGGCTAGCATATAGTCGTTACATCTAGAGGGAAAACTAAAATTCTTCTATGGTATCATCAAGAATTTTTGTTACTATAAAATTCTCAGCATTAAGGGTTGTCTCTCTATCTCCAAAATAAAGAGGTAACAATATTGTTTGATTTGCCACACTGTTTAGCTCCCATCTCCATTTTACTGTTCCTTATCAATAAAAACAGCAGCCACCAGCTGAGGGAAATTGAGACCTATTTATTCTGATTTCTAACACTTCAACTATATGCGAGTATGAACAAGAACAAAGAAGAATAGTCCAGAGTGAAATCATATGCACATTTTACAGAAGGCATAACACCTTTTAACTAAAGAGAAGAAACTCAATCAATGCTAGAAATCACAAAAGGAAATAGAGATGAATCTCAAACTTTATTTATACCCTTCTGTTTGTTTGTGGGTAAAATGTCTCTGTCATTATGCCTAATTTAGATTGCTGTAATCCTTTTCCTTAGATGGGTGGAATGGAAGCTGTCATCACTGGGTTAGCAGATGATTTCCAAATACTGAAGCGGCACCGAAAGCTTTTCACATTTGGCGTCTCCTTTGGCACTTTCCTGGTGGCTCTTTTTTGTATCACCAATGTAAGTACTGCAAGGGTTTCCATTAGCAAGGTAACTTAACAATGCAACTATTCCTATAAAAGAGACAGAATTACTGTAGGCTGGGATTTATCTCCTTGTGTACCTGGGAAGTTTCATTATAACCAACATTATTGTCGGAATATTATATTAATTCTTCTATAAACGATGCCTTTCCCCTCTTGTTTTTTTACAAGGCTATTATCTATCAATTGATCTCACAAACCTTTATTCTCATGCATTATGCTTACTTCTACCCCAGACTGATCATCTGAAATGGGATTATAGTCACTACTAACTCTTGTGTGTAGGGGAAAGCGTTTTGGGGATCACACCCGTAAGCATCTGAAAACTCTCTCTTCACAACAGAACAAGATAATTAATCAATAAGAAGCATTTACTTCTTGTAAAACTACACTTCAGTATAATAATCCTATCACCCTTTCCATGAACATGGTAATAGCTTGGCAGCGTAGCAGATCACAGTTACTAATGCATTGGGTTGGATGCATTTCAATGAAGGAACCTTTCTATTTTTTGAATATCGGGGGTATAATGCAACCTGCTTCCTACATTACAAATAGAAAACAGAAAAATAATGGCTGCATACATGCGCTGGATGTGGGGAAAGGGTGCAGGGAACCCTTTGCACAGGTGGCAGTCATACTGTGGCTGTTTTTGCTGTCTACGGGCAAAGGAGCGAGGCACTGCATTTGCTGGCAGTACAACACACCAGAGAGGATATGTCTGTTCTGGGCTGGCCTTGCTCTTCTCTGTATGCCAACTAGTACCAGGAAGGTGAGGGCCACTGCTGAGCATGCACCCCATAATGTTACCATATGCATTATACCTTAGGTAGCCATAATGAACACACCAGTGCTGGGATCCTATGACCACATCCCTGTCTATCAGCATTCCACTGACTCACAGATAAACAAGTTAGCAGAAAGTTATTAAAATGGTAACAATTAGTGAATAATACAGAAGTTTTAAAGTTAACAAAATGCATTTTCCTGGTAGTTTTTTCATTACAGTGTTTCATTAACTAGAAAGGGTTTTCAAAGACTAAAAGTAAGTCTTGTATTAATAATACAGATAATTTATACTAATAATACATATTGACCCTTTTTACATTTTTCAGCTTTCTCTGTCATCTAACGCAGCTGGACATACTACTTCCTTGTTCAAGGTTTCATCTGGGTTAACAATAGTCTTGGACCAATGGGTTTGAAGAAACACAATGGGTCAGATCTTTAGCTGGTCTAAAATGGTGTAACTCCATTTACTTCAACAGCACTATGCCAATTCAGACCACATGAGAATCTAGTTCAGTGTTTTTCAAATTATGGCACCTCTGTGGGATTAAATTCTCAAACAAGCTAGACTGCACTGAATTGCCTTGACAGGTACTAATACATAAGTTCATGTAACAGAAAAAGTTGATGTCATGTGTACAAAGTAGAAATTAAAACTCCTGTGAGACCATAGAGATAAAATAATCTGTTGAATTTCCCCTTGAAAATCTTTGAGATCTATTTTTGAAGCAGTCTGTTTTTCATACACACATCTTTCATCAGTCACATTGCTGCATTTCTAAAATAAAGGCATTCAAATAATGAATAGGTGTGGAGAAGATTTTCTCACCTAAAACACCATTCAGTAAACAGTCTTTTGCTTCTTGCTAAAATATTTGCCATTCAGTGTGTTAGGTGCCCCATGTTGGCCAGATCTCCGGAGTTTATAACTCAGAAAAGCCTCGGCAGCTGTCTCCATTGGTTACTGTAAATAGTGACACCTCTGGTACAAAGTCTCTGTATGCTATAACAAGAGAAAAGCTAAACTATGTCTTTGTTGATTGAACAGAGTAAAATCATCATCAAATCTCCAAAATGAATGGTATTTATCCCCTTTTTTAAATTGTTAAAGATACTAAAGACAAAATCTACACAAAAAGCAGGCATATTCATAATGGGTTTGTTTATAAATAAGATTGTTAGAATCTACCATGGCTGGAAGTTCTCTCAGCTGTTTGTGTAGGATGAAATGGTAACAATGTCTTAAAATATTTTGCTTTGTTTCATTTCAAAATGATAGGGAGCTCCATCTGCCAACAACCTCCCCCCCCCATTCTCTTCACTCCATACTAAATAAAATGAGACATTTAATAGTTTACTCAAACACCAGTCAAATAAAACAAAGTCAAATCCAGCTCAGAGTGTCTGAAAAACAATTTTTCAAGAATCTCGTAAATGCAATTTACAGTTCCAAATCAATGCATTTCAGGGGATGTATATTTCAGAGGAGAGGGGATATTTATGTAGGGTGAAATCCTGTCACCACACTTCAGCCACAGAAAAAGACTCAAACCACAGCATAGCCAGGACTCCGCTACTGTACGGGGGAGCAGGCAATGGAGACTTCACAGCCATTTGTATGCAGTGGGCCACTCTACAGGAGCACAGGAATAGAACATTGGATCCAAGACTGCAGATCCATTGGACCTCAAACCTGGCTATGGGAAGAAGTGGAGTGGTAGCAGCCATGACTGTGACACACTAATGCCTTTGAGAAGTAACTCTATGCTAGCTGTAGTTTGGGCTCAATCCTGCAGGTTGCTGAGAAGTTCTGCAATGCACTGAGAGACCTCAATCCCACTCCAGAGGAGCCGAGTAAGAATTCCATCCGTTTTTCAGGTCCCATTTTGTGGGTGAAGGCTAAGCCCATTTACAAGGGTTGGTCATTCAAACCCACCATTTCTCATGCAGACCAAGGGATGCCCAAGCTTTCCCCTCCTTGTTTAAACATACTGAGATTATTATATGTCTACATATCAGACCTCTGGTACCTGGAGGATAAACTTTGAAAGTAAAAGAATTGTAACTGTTTCTTTAAGAGCTCTGAGGAGCCCTGCTATTTGAAGTCTCTGAGTAGTTAATTACTCTCTGGTGGTGGGGGTGAAGCTGAACTGAGCTAAGCAGGGAGATCTGGTATAAAAAGTCACTTGCTTGGCAAATTCAAAGCCCACGAACAGAGGCAGCTAACAGGAGAGTTTTGGACAGAGTTGAGAGAGGGCATGTGAGAGGCTTTCCTTCCAGGTTCAGCTCTACGTCTGATTTTAAGATGACCAGTGATGGAACCGTGGCGATGACCCGCAGCAGATTTGCCACGTTTTCTTTCCTGCTGAAACAGGAAGTGCCTTCCTTGTGCATGAAGTGCAAACTGGTGGCTGTGCTGGAGGAAAACATTCTTGAATTGGAGGGGCAAATAGAGATGCTACTGAGAAGCAGAGAAGTTCCTAGACAGGTCTGGGAAGCATCCGTACCCCCAGGTTCAAGGAGGAAAGGAGCTGACCACCAAAAAGTCAGGGAACCAGGAAATCAGAGAGGAGGCTTAGCAGTTCATAACCACAAGAGGCAAGAGATCAAATCAGCATTCCTCACAGCTGGAGACAGATGAGGATGAATAGGCTGAGGCCACCAGAGAGATGACGACCAGGAGGAATTCCACACAGCTAGAAGTTTCCAATCAATACCAGGTCCTCCGTATGGAAAATATAGAAGATTCCTCTCAAGATCCAGCTGATCCTAGGGAATGGAACGATGTACAGGACAACCAATATGAAAATCAAGCATATCCACAAAGAGTTCTCCAACTGTCCAAGAAAGACTGATGATCCTTGTTGGACATTTTGTACTCAAAAGAATCGAAAGATCATTCTGCAAGGGACAGGTGGATAACAGGACAGTGTGCTGTCTTCCTGGAGCCAAGACAGAAGACCTCACTCTAAGATTGGATAGGCTTCTGAAGTCAATGGGCAAGGATCCATTCATGATGATTCACTTCAGCACTAATGACATGGCATCATTGGACATCTCACAGATAATAGATGACTTCAGGGAATTAGGAAGTGTCCTGAACAAGAATAAACTCGAAACAATCTTCTCTGAGATCCTTCCTGTCCCACAAGCAAAGGAAGACAGAAGGCAGAAGATTCTGGAAGTGAACCACTAGTGAGCTAAGTGGTGGAGGGTGGGAGATTTTGGTTTTGTGGTACAATGATCGACCTTCTACGGGAGAGGGGGCAGTATAGTTTGAACAGCCTCCACCAATCTCCTCAGGGGTAGTCTGGCTAGAGTAGACAGGAGGTCATTAAACTAATAACGAAAGGGGAGAGTAAAAACAGGGAAAATATGAGCGCTCATTTAGCACAGAATCAAGATGTTGAAAACAAAATTAATGAAGGAAGCGGAGGATATGAAGAGAAAAAATTCTTGAATTGCCTATACAGCAGTGCTCGGAACCAGGATAACAAACAAGATTGAATTTAAATTGCTTATTTATGAGCATAAATTCAATCTAGTTGGTATTACTGAAATCTGGTGGGATGATGTGTAAGACTGTAATATTAAAATCAGTGGTTATAACCTATTTAGGAAGGCAAAAAGGAGTGGGCAAAAGGGAAGTGGCGCTCTACGTCAAAAATGGCATTATCAGTTTTTGAGTCACTCATAACTTCAAAGAAAGTGATCTTGAATGCTTATGATCAATGTCCTAATGTATAAAGCACAAGATGGAGTATTAGTTGGCATTTGCTATACACCAGCAAATCATGCTAGGGAACAGGATGACCAGCTCCTTACACCTCTAACCATAATGTGTAGGGGGAAAAAACTGCATGACCGTGGGGTATTTCAATTTGAGTGACATATTCTGGAGGTCTCATGCTGCCAGTATTAAAATATCCTTGGAATTTCTAAATATTATAGACGACAATTTGCTAAATGAAAAGCTGTTGCATCCAACATGGGGGAATTCTATATTAGATCGAATCTTGACAGATAAAGAGGAACTGATCAAAGAATTAAAACTTAATTGTAGCTTAGGAACAAGTGATCATGACTTGATCATATTTACAATATGAAGCAGAATAAAGTCCAGACCAGTAATATATATACTTGGTGCTTTAAGAGGGCCTGTTTCACAAAGCGGAAAACAATTATGAGCCAGATCAACTGGGAGGAAGAATTTAATCAGAAAAATCTGAATCATAATTGGGAATTGTTTAAGAACTCTTAACTAGATGCCCAAAAAGTCACAATCTCATAATCAAGGCAGGCTGTATTGATTAAAAAAATTGACCTGGTTTAGAGGGGAAGTGACGGTAAATATAAAAAATAAAAATATATATAATAATGGAAGAAAGGGGAAGCTGATAGTTATGAATATAAATCAGAAGCTAGGAACTATAGAAACTGATAAAGGAAGAAAAGGAACACAAAAATATATGACCATCAGAGTTAATAACAAGGATACTAGGAAGAACAATCCCAACAATTGTATTGGCCCATTACTATATGGAAATGGTAGAATTATCAGTAATAATGCAGAAAGGCAGAAGTGTTCAATATCTATATCTATTCTGTATTTTGGGGGGAAAGCGGATGATGATAACACTCTTTCCATTCCAATAGTATCTCAGGAGAATGTTAAACAGCAACTATTACAGTTAAACATTTTTAAATCAGCAAGTCCAGATGACATGCATCCAAGAGTTTTAAAAGAGCTGGCTATGGAACTCACTGGACAGTTAATGTTGATTTTCAATGTCTTGGATCACGGGGAAAGTTCCAGAAGACTGGAAGAGAGAAAATGTGCCAATATTTAAAAGGCTAATAGGGATGTCCCAGATAATAATAGGCCTTATAAATGGGACTCATCATCGAGTGTGTGTGTTTCAAGTGGGGGATGTGTTCTTGGCCCTACACTATTTAACATTTTTTCAATTACCTGGAAGAAAACACAAAATCATCCCTGATAAAGTTTGCAAGCGTGGTGAATAATGAAAAGGGCAGATCACTTATACAGTTTTAATACAGCTACAGCTAAATGTGTACATCTAGAAACAAAGAATGTAGGCCATACTTACAGGATGGAGAAACTCCATCCAGGGAAGCAGTGACTCTGAAAAAGAATTGAGGGTCATGGTAGATATTTGGGGGAACATGAGCTCCCAGTGTGATGCTGTGGTCAAAAGGGCTAATGGATCAACAGGGGAATTCATGAAGGATGTTGATAAATTGAGAGGGTTCAGAGAAGAGCCACAAGAATGATTAAAGGATTAGAAAACCTGTCTTTTAGTGATTGACTCAATGACCTTAATCTATTCAGTTTAACAAAGAGAAGCTTAAGGGGTGACTTGATTAGTCTATAAATCTCTACATGGGGAACAAATATTTAATAATGGGTTCTTCAATCTAGCAGAGAAAGGTATACTATAATCCAATGGCTGGAAATTCAAGCTAAACAAATTCAGACCAGAAATAAGGCATACATTTTTAATGTTGAGAATAATTAACCATTGGAACAGCTTACCAACACTCATGGTGCATTCTCCCTCACTGACCATTTTTAAATCAGTATTGGATGTTTTTATAAAAGATCTGCTCTAGGAATAATTCTGGGGACATTCTCTGGCCCATGTTATGTAGGAGCTCAGACTACATGAGCACAGTGGTCCCTTCCGGCTTTGGAATCTATGAATCTATGATACTTGTTGGATTTTTTATGCCACAGGGAGGAATTTACATCCTCACACTACTGGACACATTTGCAGCTGGGACTTCAATCCTGTTTGCTGTTTTAATGGAGGCAATTGGAGTTTCCTGGTTTTATGGTAAGTGCTTTTCTTTTTTTTTTGTGACGACAAAAAGTTTTGTAAAATGTTGGCTGTCCCCATGATACAGTGGCCCACAGCTGTAAGTAATAATGGAAGTATGTTGTATAGCAGAAATCAGAAGAACAGTAGTTTCAATGCAGTGATCTTCAACTGATTTACAAATAGTGACACGAATATATATGTTCTATGGGCCAAATTTTGGAGCCTTGCACAAAGCCAAAATAAACTGCCTTGGGCAGATGATCATGGAGGGGGAGAATCCCCCCATTCTTCCCAAGGTGTTGCAGCTGTTAATACACCCTTTGGATTGCAATCATGCCTCTAAACCATGCAAAATTTCAGGCTAGTGGATTAGCTTAGTTGCGGAGCCATGGACACTGTCCCTATCTCCCACAGAACCTCTCTGCTACCCACAGGGACCAGGGAATCTTTGTGGTCTCTCCATGACCTACACAATGGACACATGGTGGCTTGACCCTATAGACTTGTATTCATTTCTTCCTGGGCAGTTCTTGTCTGATTTAGTAATATAGTGGATGATGAAATACTCCTGTAGCATTGAATTTTGTTTTGTTATATGCGTCAATGTATGATGCCTAGTGTATGAGCATATCCATCAATGAACTGGTGAACACTAGAAATAGGACATATATATTAACATGAGGTATTGTGTAGCAGTTTAGTTTCTAATGGCAGCTAGGCACCTAACTGTCCTTTGCACCTTTAAAAATCTCCCTCTGTAAGCATCAGCCCAAAGGATGGTGTCACCATAATTATATATATTAACAAGGATATGATGAGCCAGGCTTGGGAGCTCTCCATAGACACTAAGGTCTGTGTGAGACTGTTCCGTAAATCCAAACAGCAATCTTTCCCAATTAACACACTTTGGTAATTCTGGGGAGATTTTCAAAGGTGCAAAAGGAAGTTAGGTGCCCAACTCCTATTAAAAGTCAATGACAGCGGGGCAACTAACACCTGATTGCATGTTCCCCAAAAGGGATTTATACGGGGGGGTTTGGAGGGGTATAAGGAGACTTCCATAAGGGCAAGGCACAGTGAGAGTTTAGGGACAACTCTGTTCATATTATCCCGGGGGTGCACAGCACACTCCCTTGCAGGCCAGGCTTCAGGAGATATTCTGACGGCCACCTGGAACTCCCTTCATGCCAGAGTGGCTTTGCACCAACCCCACTGCAATGGTATGCCAGTGAACCCTAAAGGAGAATAATGGTTATACAAAGTATGGGTCCAATTCTGCTCTCAGATGCATGCACAAAGCTTCCATTTATTTCCTTGGCAATTGCACAAACAATATCTGAAAGCAGAATTTGGCCATTTGTATTTTCTGTTCCCTCAAGTGCTATAAACACAGAATGGGGCATTAAAAATACAGGATAGTTATATAAGGAAGAAGAAATAGTGAAATTTATTTTTTCTTTCCCAGTGTAAAAATAACCAAACATTGGCAGCTAGCCACTGCTTATTCTCCTCCAAACTAATATAAATGCATTTAGGTGACCTTAGCGAGAAGAACAGTAACTGTATTTAGTTTACTAATATAATGGGACACTAAATCTGGATAGATCCAGTACTTAAATGACAGGAATTTTAAAACTGGTGTAATCTTATAGAAACTGTCCTGTGTCATATATGTCTGCCAAGAAACAGGTGTGTCAGTGATGAAACTGTTGGAAAGCCACTTGAAATCTAAGATAACCCTGAATGCTAATTGAATTGTAGCATCTATTATTTCTAAATGTACAACCCTTCCATCTTGTTCACTGCTTTGCTGTATACTGTGGTCAGTTGTATCAAATCATGCTTATGTAGAGAATTTACATTACGTAAACTGATTTTTTTTCTTATATATTTTGCTTTGGAAAATGTATTCCTTCCTATAGTGGACTGGGTTTCAGAAGGATAAAAGCTTCTTCCAGCTTAAACTTCTCAGGTGGTGCTTGCCACTTTTTGGTTTCAGGTGCAGAGTGCCATTATTTTTGCCTTAGACCTTTAGACTGTGTTTTGTTCTGATTTGAGAAGACACAAGGAATTATCTGTCTTAAAAAGGGTCTGAACTTCTTTTTATATTGTTGGCATGCTTTTCTATTGCTAAAATTAAGAATTTTGATTGCCCCTTGTTTGTGAGGCAGCTAGATAGCTCCAGTGTGTATCAACAATAAATGTTACTTATTACCGTATATTAACATGATTGTGTTTATATATGCAACATAATGATCATGTACAATTCAGCAATGACAGAGTAGACTTTTTTTATTCCTGAAGAATGGAAGTGAAAACTTAAACTGTATGTTACTTGGACTAATAGGATCCTATGTACACAGGGCTCAGTTCTGCCAATTAGATAGCAATGGGACTACTTGATAGTAAGATAATAAATGTGAGTGAAGCTGGAAGAATCAGGCCTATATTTCTTCTGTTCAGCATGTGATGCTCAATGGGTTTTTTAACTCTCGCTAGCCATTGTCCCTGAAGCTTCTCATGTCTTTTTAACCCAAAGGACTAAATGTTGGGGGCTGTTAAAGATCTGGAGCCTTAAAATTCCACCTGTTCTATAAGAAGTTGTTTCTTTAAAAAAAACCCAAAAACTGAAACTCAATGTTTGTCCAATGCAAGGAAGAACACCAGCTGAAAAATGGAGGGAACTTTAAAGCTCCATTGGTCACTGAATCATGCTGAACACCTTGGGCAAAATTTGGTCTGTATTAGCCATATTGTACCCTACATATATAATGGAAATGATACTCCATTTCCTCCATTTCCATTGGGAGGGACTATAGCATTTCTTGAACTTCTCCCTGTCAAAACTGATGAAATTATAATAACTTCCTTCTCTGAATAGCCAAATGTTTAAAGAAATTCTGGATTCTCCCTGAGGATTCCATAATGTAACTTGAAATGAGTGCGGGAAACTATATTATATTATAAACCTCTGGCATATTTTTGTCCTTAAATGATCTGCTAATGTACATTCTCACAAATATACATCAGGCAGTGTAAATCATAATACAGTGTAATGGCCTGTTTTTATTCCCAATCACCTATTCCCAAATCATCTTGTGTGGTGGTGGTGGTGTGGGTTTTTCAAAATTCTCCTGCAAATAACTAATGCCCCAACTCTGAATACAACTACAATTTGCCATGTTTTTTGTAACCTCATCTGTCATGTTTCTGGCTGACTTTTCAGACATCATAAATGTTGAAAACATGCCTCCAAATTACTATTCTGTAAACAAATGCAGCTCTGTATTGAGTTCAGATACAAGGTACATGCAACAATTCCACTTTTCCTCTTTCAAAATACAATGCACCATCCAGGCTCCTCCTTTGATGACTTTGGGGTTACTTTGCTTATTTTTAATTTCTATTCTGCTTTCAGGTTGTGTCCCAGTTATTGAGGACACCATCTAGGAAGACTTTTTTTTTCAGTTCTGTCAAAGGCATTCTAAATATTTTGGCAATTCAGTAGACCACTCAAACGATAATCATCTGAGCAATGCAATATTAATAGTAAGCCTATCTCTTTGCTCCACCACACACTTTAGGAATATATTGAATGTCCTAAGGGTCCCGTAATATAAACTTGTACTTGGGTAAATAGTTCTTACTCATGGCAAATAGTCCTGTTTTGACAGCATCAATTCAAACCATCTATCGTACCTTAAGATAGTTGCCATTAAAAAGTCAATAACATTAATCAACCTCTCACTCTTTCTTCTCTATCCAGCCACCTCTTCTCTCCTCACCATAATCAAAGTTCAAGGACACAGTCGGCCAGCATTCAAGCATATATTTTTCCCTAGAGACTTTGTGACTCATACAAGTATATACTGAACTAGCTGTCCTGATTACTGGTGAAATTATTCTTCTTTTCCTGACAGTCATCTTATTTTCTTTTTAGAGACAGTGCTTTATAGCTGTCATTGTGTGCTTTATAAAGTTCTCGGGTACCCTTGCTCTACTCCCATTTGCCTCCCTCGGCCATCATCTTATCCCATCTGCACACATCACTTTACTTTTCTAGTTAAACTCCCAAATGGAAATTTTTGGCAAGCAAGTGATCTGAAGGGGTGACGTCCACAATAGCTGCATCTAAGGAAAGCAAAGAATGTCAAACACACAATCTTTGCAATGGTAATTCTGTCCATCAGAGGTAGTGTAAATCTCACAGGTTTTAATGCTGCTTTCTTATAAAACAATTAAAGGCACTAGATTTTAGAGGAAACTGCTTTTTAAGAGAGGTAAATGTGTCAAAGAGAGGGATGCTCCTATCTAGTTTGGCAGCTGAGGCATAAAAATAGCATTGTTTCTTTAGTGATGAAGAGTTATCTTCCATTATTAAAATGGGATTTATTGTGCTTCACAATAGCAAGGCTTGGATGAAGTCCACAAAGTAAATCATCTCCTGCGATCCCTTCCAACCCAGATACTCTATGATTCTATGATCTGAGCTCAGTCAGAATTCACTTACTTGGTAGAATTTCTCTCTTTGCTCAAAGAAAAGGAGTACTTGTGGCACCTTGGAGACTAAGAAATTTATTTGAGCATAAGCTTTCGTGAGCTACAACTCACTTCATCGGATGCATTTCATCTCTTTCCCTGCCCTCCACCCCCTATAATTGGGAAAATAGCTATTAATTTGTCTCAAGCAGCTGATAAATGTTTTTACTGACACAATAAAAGCTGTTGCTCTATAAAGAACAATGTATTGCAGCCCCAGGTGCTATTTAAATCGTTGACTGATTTAATCTGGCATGGTCTTGACCACCTTTTGTTTTCTGATAGACCCCAGTTCCCTTAGCGACCCAGCAGGAACATTAGCTTAGCCCAAAGGCAAACTTGACATTTTGGCACAGACCAAAAAATGTGGAAATATTTAGTTCACATAATACCTATGTCCATTAACTGTGAAGCTTTTGTTCCAAAGATTTTTTTTACGGGGGAGGGGGAATTGGTTTGTTTTCGCAAGTAACAATACTTTACTTGTTTCAGAGTAGCAGGCGTGTTAGTCTGTATTCGCAAAAAGAAAAGGAGTACTTGTGGCACCAAGTGAGCTGTAGCTCACGAAAGCTTATGCTCTAATAAATTTGTTAGTCTCTAAGGTGCCACAAGTACTCCTTTTCTTTTTGCGAATACTTTACTTGGCATTCAGTTTTCCTTGTGTTTACATAAGGTATGCTTTGCTTGATACACATTCTCAGAAAAACCCCTCCCACCCCAAATTAAAATCTGTTAATTAGCACCACTGCCAGGAAAAGTTCCACATAGGCTTTACAAGTCATAATCCCTGTCATGTTTCTATGAAGGAATAAGCTTAATATTTGTGAAAAATGAAGTCTGTTTCCATTCCTGCCTCACATTTTCAGTTGCTCAGAATCTTCTAAAAAAAAAATCCATTTGGGCTGAAACTTTCCATACTTGGGCTCAACCCACAGGTGGGTTTGTTTGGAAGTTTGAGTTAAATGGGTGGATCCATTTGGATGATGGGGAGACAAATATTAGCCAGGAACTGACTTTCAACATTATACTTTTGTTCATGCACACATCCGTTCACACGTCGATACAGGGGTGCTGCTGAACAGATTGCAAAAGAGGGAGGAGAAGCAATCAAAACGGGCCAAACTTGAGTGGCATTGTAATCCCGTGTGCCAGGTCACACTGTCACTCACTCAAATTTGGCCCAGCCACCCCTCCATCATGCCAGAAGTGAATGGAATCTGCCATTATACCACCCAGCTCCCGTCAGAGACTAGGAGGGTGGGGACCTCAGCTGGGCCCTTGCTGAGTTCAGATTCTCAAAAGTGGGGGGGAGGGCATGCCCCCCTTGTTTAAAAAGTGGTGGGGGACAGTGACTCTCCTTCCCCACTTCTGGCACCCATGCATAGATACCCGTACAAGCATGAATGTAATACCTCTACAAACATTCATGCGAACAAAAACAGTCACAGAAATAGTCATGAAAAAGCAAACACAAATGGTGCAAATGTGGTTGGAATGAATAGAAATTTGGAATTCATGAATACATTGGGGAAAATGTTCCCCACTCTTCTCCCAGCTTTAACAGAAGTGTCAATTGCAGTGGCCTCCAAGCCTCTCTGAATGGCATTGGCCATGCATGCGCCCTACTACTCCTTGCACACATCATGAGGGTACCTCCTAATGACAGCAGTTCTTCCATGTTGTGCTATTGGGTGACCACATGGCTGCAGTACCCAGTGCTGTGCAGAGTTGATTCCATAGAGCAATTTTAAACAGGTGCTACTATAGCATCCCCCTCCATCCTCCTTCCCTCACTGCTGTTTATGTCAAGTGGTAGCTCAACTGTCTGATTGAAAAATCGCTGCATCTCTCATTCTTCTGTTCTCTTCCTGCTTCCTAAAACCTTGCTCCCAAAGGCCTGTACCTGCTACAGGATCATTCAAGTGCTTCCAACATGACCCAGATTTTTCACATGCAAATACAAATGTCCTCCCAATGCTGTCCATATCTACACAAATAAAACTTCACCTAATATTTTTCCAAACAAAAGCTATGAATACACATTTGTGGGAAAATGCACAAAGAGGGTAAACACGGATTAAATCAAGATCAAGTTTTAAAGATTAAGTTTGCCTGCCATCATTTGATCAAATATGCCATTTAAAATGTGATTGATGTATATCCTCTTTGCAATTCAAAAATAACTTTAATTTATATAAAATATAAGGTTAAAAGATTATGGAACATAACATATTCAACAAAGCAAAATGAAATAGAAGATGTTTTCTCTTATCTGAAAGAAGTGGGTGTCCAAAAAGTAACATGATGATCAGTTCTCAGTATCTGGAATCCTAAAGTTTTATATATATAACTTTAGGATATATATATATATAGCTTATATAAATAAATGTGTAGGTCTCTAAGGTGCCACAAGTCCTCCTTTTCTTTTTGCGGATACAGACTAACACAGCTGCTACTCTGAAACAAAACATTAGTGTGGACACATTGATAAAACAGCTTTGCTGTTTATGTATTTCAGAGATTGCAGTGAAATTTTCTTTAGCACTAATGTATTTATTTAGGGTATTTGGTCATAAAACTTAAGCGCATCATAACTGCTTTCCCAATGAGAAACAGAGATGAAGTTCACGCTGGCAGTCATGTATTAAAAGTGATATAGATTCTCTCAACTGGTGATTCAATCAATGTTGGGTTTATGATACCAAATCCTTCTCATGATTGCAACAGCCACCAATATGTAGGGTTTTTTTTTCCCCCATGTGCCACATTATAGAAGCACAAATGAAACTGGGAAAGTGGCTTTCAAGAAATGTGAAGAAAGCGAGCAATATATATAGATAAATATAGATAGATATACACGTCTGCTATGGAGGCCCCTTTTCAGAGCTGTTTGAAAACAAAAATACAGCATTAAAACAAAGCATGTAGTTTGAAAGCTACTTTTAGAGGACTTAAATGATGAGAGAGCAGGGTTTGATCTTAAAAGACAAGGCAACTAATTGCAGCATGTATCATCACCTCTTACATTTAAAGTATATGACTCTTTTTACTTTAAAAGATTTCAGAAGCACTTAATAAAGGTTACTTATTTAAATTTATAGAACCTCCACGCTTTGTTTTCAGGGTTGCAAAAGGTTGTTGAGGGTGTATAGATCACCCATAGTAACAGACAGCTGTTTGGTGGCATGCAGCCACTGATCAACAGTACAAATCAAGATTCAAAGAATTTAGGATAGGAAGTTGGGAAGAATACTTTATCTAACTGAACTGGGCAGAATTAGGAAAGTCAAATGTTAAAGTCACATGATTAAAATGGGGGAGAAGATTTTATATATGACCATTTAAAATGTTAAAAATAAAAGCAAACTTTCCAGAGATGATAGTCAGCACAGGTTTGCAGAGTTAGTTTGAGATTGTCAGAGTGTGAATAGAAATAAAAGAATAAAGAAGTATGCATTGTAACTACAGTAAAGTGGCTAGAGTGTTTTGCTGAAAAGGAATGGATTACTCCTGAGCTTAAAGTTAAGCAGGTGCTCAAGTATGTTGCTGAATTGAGGTCTTTAAATTGCACATTTCTGAAGCACTAAACAGCAGTATTGTCTGATGGACTATGAGCCTGATTCTCAATTGCTGTTCTGACAATGTAAAGAGACACTGACGTAAATGAGAATCAGCTCCTACAAAATTTTAAAGCCAGCATATCAGAGTTAAACAAGTTTAATAAAATATGAGAAACAGTGCAAGCAGGTGGGCTGAATCCTGTAGCTACACAGAAACAGATCATAGGAAAAAAATCCTTCTATAGATTAAGAATTGTAGGTTAGGAATATCAAGGATTTAGTATGTTCTTCATATGGACAGTGATGGAGCAGAGCTGTACTGCTATATTGAAACTGCAGTGGGGGATGTGGGGAACAAAGTGCCTTTATTTGCAGAGTTGCAAGTCATATATCCCATGAGCAAAAAAGACTTTAGTTACAAAATGCTATGCTGGGGGGAAAGAATTAATTAAATGTGGTTACTGAAGCAAAGTTATGCAAGTCAACTAGCTCCATTTGAATTGTTCCCTAAGAATAGGCATAAGTACTGTGGTGACACCTTTCAACTCTTGTAAACAAGTTCCTATGAGAAAAAGCCTTCAAACTTATGGCTCTTTGCTCATTAGTTTTGGGATGAAAAACAAACCTGCAAGCTGCAACATCCTTCTCCGGTATATTAATACTTGGAAGTTCAGTACATCTACATGAGCGTGTGACACCAGTCAAAGAGAAGTATTGAGCACTGAAGCCGAGAGCCATTTTTTCTCTTGGAGATTTCTCTAATTACTTTATTTGTGTTGTCTCTAGGCTTACAAGCAAGGAATCTTTTTTTATTTATGTGTTTATTTTATGGTGGTTCTGACCAGGAAATTATTTTCCAAGTTATCACAGCAGTAGTGGTCATGTAATTATAAACCAATGTGGGAAAATAGTCTTGGCAGAGATTAAACTTTTGCAAAGTGATATGTCCTACTGGGAAATGCTAGCAGGAGAAATTCAATTCAAGGATTTCAACAACAGATACAAAGCTGGAGATTGTGGGGTGGGGAGAGAGAGAAATTAGCATTTTAACCATATGGGAGGTTGACATTTTACAATTATTTTGCATAACAAATTAAAACTGCCAGTTAATACATACATTTCTGTTCTAATAAAATACTATGGGTGGAATGTAAGTATTTCCAGTCAGGAATGAAGTTCAAGAAAGATCCAATGAATAAGAGTTAGTATGATTTTTATAATTTTTTCTTCCACATACTGAGCTTTCTACAATTAGACATGTCTTTATCAATTTGAGACTAGTTGCAATACATTTGACATGGGACTACACCTGCAGACTCTCAGAACCTTCAGCTACTGCAGACTGTGGTAGCCTACTGGAGACTTTCACAGGAAGGACCTCATGCCTACCCACTGGCTCCCAACTTGTTCAGGGGTGAAATATGGTTTAGAAGCCCTATGGAGCTCTATGGGGTTTAAGGCCTGCTTACTTGAAAAAAAACACATCCTTTTCCTCATGCATTGCCACAGAATATAATGTGTGCGGAGGCACTCACGCTAACAGACCTCGAGTTAAATGAGCAGTGGCTGGAGATAGGATGTTTCCTACAAGAGGTTCTCATCTCTGGAACAAATGTCCATCCTTGGTCCCATGGAGCCTGACACACTCCACTTAAAGAAAATGCTACAAAAATGTTTATTTTCTCAGGCTTCTGAGAAAGGGATAAGTTGAGGATGGTGTCAGTGAGGTAAAGGATGGGTGCTTGCCCAGGTAGGTTGGGTGGCTCCAGAAGTTTTTATTTTTATGGCTTCCACTGCTGCTTATGTCTATATATCAAATGAGAATTTAGGTGCATCATCTAAAAGGAAATACATGAAAATAATCACATTTCATCCTTGGCTTTATGTTCCTGGTGAGATATGGGCCTGATTCTCCTTTAAGGGCCTGATTCTTCTCTCTCACCAGTTTCACGCTGGCACTAATTGGCAACCATGATGCTATTTCAACAGAGATTCCAAAGACTGAGTCGCAATGGAAGCTGAACTATATTCTGATCTTGAAGCCCAAATAACACTTTTTGATGGGTGTCTTAGAAAGACCTTAAATAGACAGACCCAGGAGCTTCCTCCAGTTCACTGATAGGACAGTAGGAAGAAACTTGTACAGCCACTGTGTATACTGTCACACAGAGGGTTCTAGCTTTTAGTGCTGTAAACATGACACCTCTCAGACGTACTACACACACACAAAGAATAAGGTATTGAGAACCTTAGCTATCTGATGGTTTAGAGGAACACCTAAGTGCTTTAATGATACTTTTTTAATGATAATTTGAGAGAGACTGTCTGCTACTCTCCTCTCTAGCCAATGTCAGTTGCATACAAGTCTGTTCTGCTTCTCATTTTCATGCATCCCTCTTTTCACAGAGCACAGTAACAACCATTGGATGTAGCTAACTTTCAGCTACAGTGTTTGGTTAGATAAGTAGTGTTTGGTTAGATAAGGTTTGGCTCACAATGAAAGTAATAGGGTCATGTATTTGCAACTGCTAATACAAATTTATAAATGCTGATCAAGTGATCAAGGTGAGTCTGCCATGTTTATAAACACATGTTCTATGTCATTCATTTAACATAGCAAGTTTGATTATAATTATTTAGAGTCTGATGTCGCAGTCTCATCAAGCAAACCCTTTGTCCCCAGCTGCCCAATGATTTAAACAATCAAAACTTCCAACCTTTTCCTATAATTGCTGCTTTTTACTTTTTTTATACACGTGAACACGTCATTTATTTTCTAAGGTATCTTCTCTGCCCGCAGTACTAAATTAGGAGATACTGAAAACGTGTACCAAGATAATAGTTTTAGAAAAAATATTTGGTATTATTGAGTAGTTTCCTGCAATGCTTTGGGAAATCTAAACCAGGGCATTGTAGCCTTGTTGTTATGTCGTTATACTCATTAATAATCTGGAAAAGGGGGTGAACAGTGAAGTTTGCAGATGCTACAAACTTATTCAAGCAATTTAAGTTCAAATCAGACAGCGAAGAATTACACAAGGATCTCACAAAACTGGGTGACTGGTCAACAAAAGGGAAGATGAAATTCAACATTGATATGTGCAAAATAATGCACAGTGGAAAAAATAATCCCAACTATACATATGCAATGATGGGCTCTAAATTAGCTGTTATCACCCAGGAAAGAGATCTTGGGATCACCATGGATAATTATAGGAAAACATCAGCTCAATGTGCAGCAGCAGTCAAAAAGGCTAATGGTATATTAGGAGCTAGTAGGAAATAGATAGAAAATAAGTCAGAAAATATCATAATGCCACTATATAACTCTATGATGTGTCCCCACCTTGAATATTTTGGACAGTTCTGGTTGCCCCATCTCAAAAAATGTACAGTGGAACTGGAAAAGGTTCAGAGAAGGGCAACAAAGATTATCAAGGGTATGGAAAGGCTTCGGTTTCTCTCCTTCCTCTGTAGCATGGGGCATGGGTCACTTGCTGGAGGATTCTCTGCACCTTGAAGTCTTTAAACCATGATTTGAGGACTTCAATAGCTCAGACATAGGTGAGAGGTTTATTGCAGGAGTGGATGGGTGAGATTCTGTGGCCTGCATTGTGCAGGAGGTCAGACTAGATGATCATAATGGTCCCTTCTGACCTTAATATCTATGAATCTATCTATGAGTTTAGGGCTGGGCAGCTTAGAAAAGAGATGACCAAGGAGGGATATGATAGAGGTCTATAAAATAATGAGTAGTATGAATAGAGAAGTGTTATTTACCCTTTCTCACAATACAACAACCAGGGGTCACCTGATAAAATTAATAGGCAGCAGGTTTCATACAAACAAGAGGAAGTACTTTTTCATATAATGCACAACTAAGCTGTGGAACTCATTGCCATGGAATGTTGTGATGGCCAAAAGTATAACTGGTTTAAAAAAAGAACTGGATAAATTCATAGGTGTTAGGTCCAGCAATGGCTATTAGCCGAGTTGATGAAGGAAACACCGCCAGGCTCGGGGAAACCGTAAACTAGAGCCCTGCATGGGGCTATTCCTTAACCCTGCTCCCACTTGCACCTGCTATTATGGCAGTGCGTCCTGTGGAACTGCAGGTCTCTACCCTAAACCTCTATCAGAAGCTGGAAGTGGAAGACAGGAGTGGATCACTCCATAATTGCCCTGGTCTGTACAATCCCCCTGAAGCTCTAGTGTGGAGTCAGGATATTGGGCAAGATGGACCATGGTGTGACCCAGTATGGTGGCTCATATTCTTATTCTAAACTGAAAGATAAGCACCTAGGCAGATTCTAGAGAAGGTTACTGAAAGATGAAATGGCATGCAAGAGAACGTGTATTTCTTCACACTGCGCTGAAAAACTGGTAGCTCCTCTGAAGACTTACAAATATGTGGATTTACTTTTCAATCAGTGCCTTCTTTGTTTGTGGGTTTTTTTACATGACTATGAGTGAGTTGTGTAATTTGAGTACAAGTACAATAGCCCACAGGCATAATAAAAAAAGCATCTGTATTAATTTTGCCATTTTAATGTTTGAAATGCGTTGTGGCTTAACTAAAAATGAAGTTCAACATGTCTTTCTCAGTAGTCATGTGATTTACAATTAGGGTATCATGTGAATGGGCAATT
The DNA here is from genome assembly GCF_009764565.3 of Dermochelys coriacea. Taxonomy (NCBI): domain Eukaryota; kingdom Metazoa; phylum Chordata; order Testudines; family Dermochelyidae; genus Dermochelys; species Dermochelys coriacea. The sequence goes on along the minus strand of NC_050079.1, from coordinate 11,588,785 downwards.
AGGAAAAAACCCTGGTCCCTTTGAACTCTATTGCAAAATTCCTGTTAGTTAAAATGGGGTCATAGAATCATAGAATATCAGGGTTGGAAGGGACCCCAGAAGGTCATCTAGTCCAACCCCCTGCTCAAAGCAGGACCAAGTCCCAGTTAAATCATCCTAGCCAGGGCTTTGTCAAGCCTGACCTTAAAAACCTCTAAGGAAGGAGATTCTACCACCTCCCTAGGTAACGCATTCCAGTGTTTCACCACCCTCTTAGTGAAAAAGTTTTTCCTAATATCCAATCTAAACCTCCCCCATTGCAACTTGAGACCATTACTCCTCGTTCTGTCATCTGCTACCATTGAGAACAGTCTAGAGCCATCCTCTTTGAAACCCCCTTTCAGGTAGTTGAAAGCAGCTATCAAATCCCCCCTCATTCTTCTCTTCTGCAGACTAAACAATCCCAGCTCCCTCAGCCTCTCCTCATAAGTCATGTGCTCTAGACCCCTAATCATTTTTGTTGCCCTTCGCTGTACTCTTTCCAATTTATCCACATCCTTCTTGTAGTGTGGGGCCCAAAACTGGACACAGTACTCCAGATGAGGCCTCACCAGTGTCGAATAGAGGGGAACGATCACGTCCCTCGATCTGCTCGCTATGCCCCTACTTATACATCCCAAAATGCCATTGGCCTTCTTGGCAACAAGGGCACACTGCTGACTCATATCCAGCTTCTCGTCCACTGTCACCCCTAGGTCCTTTTCCGCAGAACTGCTGCTGAGCCATTCGGTCCCTAGTCTGTAGCGGTGCATTGGATTCTTCCATCCTAAGTGCAGGACCCTGCACTTATCCTTATTGAACCTCATTAGATTTCTTTTGGCCCAATCTTCCAATTTGTCTAGGTCCTTCTGTATCCTATCCCTCCCCTCCAGCGTATCTACCACTCCTCCCAGTTTAGTATCATCCGCAAATTTGCTGAGAGTGCAATCCACACCATCCTCCAGATCATTTATGAAGATATTGAACAAAACGGGCCCCAGGACCAACCCCTGGGGCACTCCACTTGACACCGGCTGCCAACTAGACATGGAGCCATTGATCACTACCCGTTGAGCCCGACAATCTAGCCAGCTTTCTACCCACCTTATAGTGCATTCATCCAGCCCATACTTCCTTAACTTGCTGACAAGAATGCTGTGGGAGACCGTGTCAAAAGCTTTGCTAAAGTCAAGAAACAATACATCCACTGCTTTCCCTTCATCCACAGAACCAGTAATCTCATCATAAAAGGCGATTAGATTAGTCAGGCATGACCTTCCCTTGGTGAATCCATGCTGACTGTTCCTGATCACTTTCCTCTCCTCTAAGTGCTTCAGGATTGATTCTTTGAGGACCTGCTCCATGATTTTTCCAGGGACTGAGGTGAGGCTGACCGGCCTGTAGTTCCCAGGATCCTCCTTCTTCCCTTTTTTAAAGATGGGCACTACATTAGCCTTTTTCCAGTCATCCGGGACTTCCCCCGTTCGCCACGAGTTTTCAAAGATAATGGCCAAGGGCTCTGCAATCACAGCCGCCAATTCCCTCAGCACTCTCGGATGCAATTCGTCCGGCCCCATGGACTTGTGCACGTCCAGCTTTTCTAAATAGTCCCTAACCACCTCTATCTCTACAGAGGGCTGGCCATCTCTTCCCCATTTTGTGATGCCCAGCACAGCAGTCTGGGAGCTGACCTTGTTAGTGAAAACAGAGGCAAAAAAAGCATTGAGTACATTAGCTTTTTCCACATCCTCTGTCACTAGCTTGCCTCCCTCATTCAGTAAGGGGCCCACACTTTCCTTGGCTTTCTTCTTGTTGCCAACATACCTGAAGAAACCCTTCTTGTTACTCTTGACATCTCTTGCTAGCTGCAGCTCCAGGTGCGATTTGGCCCTCCTGATATCTTTCCTACATGCCCGAGCAATATTTTTATACTCTTCCCTGGTCATATGTCCAACCTTCCACTTCTTGTAAGCTTCTTTTTTATGTTTAAGATCCGCTAGGATTTCACCATTAAGCCAAGCTGGTCGCCTGCCATATTTACTATTCTTTCGACTCATCGGGATGGTTTGTCCCTGTAACCTCAACAGGGATTCCTTGAAATACAGCCAGCTCTCCTGGACTCCCTTCCCTTTCATGTTAGTCCCCCAGGGGATCCTGGCCATCTGTTCCCTGAGGGAGTCAAAGTCTGCTTTCCTGAAGTCCAGGGTCCGTATCCTGCTGCTTACCTTTCTTCCCTGCGTCAGGATCCTGAACTCAACCAACTCATGGTCACTGCCTCCCAGATTCCCATCCACTTTTGCTTCCCCCACTAATTCTACCCGGTTTGTGAGCAGCAGGTCAAGAAAAGCGCTCCCCCTAGTTGGCTCCCCTAGCACTTGCACCAGGAAATTGTCCCCTACGCTTTCCAAAAACTTCCTGGATTGTCTATGCACCGCTGTATTGCTCTCCCAGCAGATATCAGGAAAATTAAAGTCACCCATGAGAATCAGGGCATGCGATCTAGTAGCTTCCGTGAGTTGCCGGAAGAAAGCCTCATCCACCTCATCCCCCTGGTCCGGTGGTCTATAGCAGACTCCCACCATGACATCACTCTTGTTGCACACACTTCTAAACTTAATCCAGAGACACTCAGGTTTTTCCACAGTTTCGTACCGGAGCTCTGAGCAGTCATACTGCTCCCTTACATACAGTGCTACTCCCCCACCTTTTCTGCCCTGCCTGTCCTTCCTGAACAGTTTATAACCATCCATGACTGTACTCCAGTCATGTGAGTTATCCCACCAAGTCTCTGTTATTCCAATCACGTCATAATTCCTTGACATCACCAGGACCTCCAGTTCTCCCTGCTTGGTCCTTCATCCTTATACAATTTCTGATTCGGAAGTAACTCAGCTATATTTTTCTGAGACTACAAATAACAAATTTGTTTGGTACTTTGCCACCGTCTAATCATTTTTGCCAACTTGAAGTTTGTGTGTCTTCTGTTTGTGTTTAACTTGCAGGTGTGGACAGATTCAGTGAAGACATCCAACAAATGATGGGCTTCAAACCGGGCCTCTACTGGCGACTGTGTTGGAAATTTGTTAGCCCTGCTTTTTTATTGGTAAGAGGTGATTTATTTATTTATTTTGTCCTGGAAAGACCACTATGAGGATGTTTCCTACCAGCTTATTCATACTAAAAGCAAGATATTAAGCAAATTCATAACATTAGTCATCCGGGCCTACGCTACATGTTTTGTTGCCCAGGGCAGTCTTGATTTCCAGTGCTCGCCAAACAGCTGAGCAGAACAAAACACTGCCCACCCAATTTGGATGCAGACACACACCCTGGATGTTAATTTGGCACCCTCAGAACCCGGTGTCCAGAACAACTGCCCTGATTACTGGACCCTAAGGCTGGCTCTGTTACTCGCTGTTATCCCCAATGTTGTCAGCCAGGATAGCAGAAGCCATTTTGACTCATTTTCACATTTGGAGAGGCTACATTTTGGGTGAAATTTGTCAGATGGGAAAAAATGGATAGTGGTCAAGACCACCTAATGCAGTTCTTCAAACTGGAGATAGTGGCTCTGCTTGGTAACCCACCAAACCCTCTGATGGTGGGAATGTTCTCCCTATCCCAAGACTGTGTGTGTGTGTGTGTGTGTGTGTGTGTGTGTGTGTGTGTGTTGAAAGAAGGAGACGTACAGTCCTCAAATTCTTTTTTGCAGAAAGTGAACACCAGGTAGGAGGTAGAGGTTAACTGTATGGGATTTAAAGGCCATTTGGCCTAGAAGGGTCCTCAACAGGTTCAACTAAACATTTTAATCTTTTGAGGTTACTCCATCATCAGATCTGTATGTAGATTTATTGGCACTATTGAAGATGGCTTGGAGAACTAGTGTGTGTGTGGTGATAAGTGTTTATATTAATGCTGAGGTTTACACGTTTCTCATTTTATTCTCCTCTGATCACGATAAAGACTATAAAGCTGATGAATGCTTGGTGTCATGTTGGGTTATAGGTCAAGTTTATGTTCTGTCTTACCAAAAACAGCCATTATGCCCCCAGCTTCAAATTCACTTCCCTCATTTCAGTTGCCATGAATTCCATTTTAAAAGTATACCCCTCTTGGACTGACTTCCTTCTTGGGAACATGAATGGAAGGGGGAGGGAAGGAAGAGAAATCTAAAGTGTCAGGACCTGTGCTTCTGAAGAGAACTCCACTGGAGATGAAGTAAAGACATAGACTACCCAGCTACCTGCATTATCTGACACAGAATATCAGCCCATGGCTGTATTACAGGCAGATCATCCTCTTATACAGTACAACTAAAGTTCCTGGTTGTTCAAGTCCCCAACTCCTTGGTCCTCTAGAATCAGAAATTCTACTGCAACAGGATACAGGCTCCTACCTGTTCCCACTTATTTACAGGTTAATGCAAGCAAGCATGTGTACATACATGAGTTTCAGTCTGTGATTCAAAAAGTGTTCAAGCTGTAGTAATCTGCCAAATCACTTTTGACCAGTGTCTTTCAAGGCTACCCCACACCAAGCATGGGGATCTCAATACTTATATTTAAGAATCCTTGTCCCTCAGAATCCAGACAGCATAAAAGAGATTCAGGCTGTGAGTAAACTACAAATTACTATGGTATACTTTGTCACTCAGGGGTGTGAATAATCCACCCCCCTGAACGACATAAGTTATTACCAACCTAAGCGCCGGCGTAGACAGCACTATCTCAGCAGAGAGCTACCACCTCTCATGGAGGCAGGAGTTATTAAGCCCTGGGAAAGCTCTTCACGGATCGGCTTAGAGCGTCTTCACCAGAAGTGCTACAGCTGCGCAGCTGCATTGGTGCAGCTGTGATGCTGTCAGTGATGTGGGGTAGACATAGCCGCAGTTTCCCCTTGTCAGAGTCCAAAACTGGTGGGTTGAGTTCATGAGTAGGTCTCTCCTTCCTGGAGGGAGTTAGGAATGCAGTCAACACAGCCTCTGTCCTTTGATGCTACACAGTGCCTCATTTGCCTTCAGTAGGCCACCTGATTGTATTCAGGATGAGCACTTTCCCTTAATTAAAGCTTCTTTTCCTGTTCGGTGAGTTACACAATTACAGAGGTCTACAATACAAACACTCAATATAACTTTATAGCATGGGCTATAGAGGTTATAAGTGAGATCAGTAATGAAGCATCCTACAAGCATTATATAAAGTCTAAACACTACACACATTCTTATCAACTTAACATCTAATATCTATTCTGATAATGCTAACGCACAGGTAAGCAAGGATGGTTTCCAACTATGCATTTGTTAGTGTTCAGTAAGGTCTGGGGCCTAGATATGTGCTGCACCTTGTCTGAAATGTACACCATGGTACATTTCCTCCTCCTTTGACCAGTTGTGCCTCTGGAAGCATTTTTGATATGAGGGTAAGAGTATCCGTGGGGGCTTTTTCCCTCCCTGTCTCCTCTCTGTAAGCCCAAGATGGTAGTTGTCCTAGTACTTTAGTACAAAATTTTGAATGTGTAAAGTAACAGCTTCAAATTTGTAAGTGTTAAATGCAAACCTATCTGTATTATGTTTTGGGCATTTACAGTTTCAGGGAAGTTCAATTCTGAGGACCTAAAAACTACACAAAATGACTAGTGAAAACCAGAAAGAGAAACTTCATAGAAGAAATGTCACCAGTTTTGCCAAATTTTGATAAAACCATTAGCTGAGATTATACTTTGTACATATTATGCATCACTTTCCATCCAAAGATCTCAATGTTCTTTATACAAAACTAAATAAGGCTCCCACAACACCCTTGATACAAGTACATATTATCTTTGTTATCCAGATAGAGAGATGGAGGCAGAGAGTGTTTATATCACATCCCCTGGATGTCAGAGAATGTCTGTGATAAAGTCGGGAAGAGAACCAAAATCTCCTGACTCGCATTCCTTGATTTTTAACCACAATATCTTTTATTTAAAGGTGAAATTGCTACTCTTAATCAGTCTGATTGAAACTAATGTTACCAAAGAAGTCAGAGATGTTACCAAAACAAAAACAAAACAAAACAAAAGCTAATGCTAACTATACCCAGTTACTGGATATTAAAGAAAGTGCTGCATATACTGTCTGGAAGGAATTATATGATTACAGATGGAAACTGAATCCAATCTTCTTTGTGTATTCTGGATCCTCTGCCCCTCAGTGGCTGTGGTTCTGTGCTTCCACTTCAAGGATAAATATGTCTCATTATGACTTCACTGATGCCAAGCAGATGTCAAACATATTGGTTTAAAAATAACTAAAAGAACAACGTTTTCCTCCTCACAAAGAAAAATATAGGGTAATCAGGTACATGATTCCAGATGTTGCCAGTTATGCAGAACTGCAGATTGCCCTGCAGATTCCAGTTACCCAGGAAAGAATTATCTGTAGTATCTGGCTGGTGAATCTTGCCCATATGCTCAGGGTTTAGCTGATCGCCATATTTGGGGTTGGGAAGGAATTTTCCTCCAGGGCAGATTGGAAGAGGCCCTGGAGGTTTTTTGCCTTCCTCTGTAGCATGGGGCATGGGTCACTTGCTGGAGGATTCTCTGCTCCTTGAAGTCTTTAAACCACGATTTGAGGATTTCAATAGCTCAGACATAGGTGAGGTTTTTCACAGGAGTGGGTGGGTGAGATTCTGTGGCCTGCGTTGTGCAGGAGGTCAGACTAGATGATCAGAATGGTCCCTTCTGACCTTAGTATCTATGACTCTATGAATCTATGCCCTCCATAAGGAACCAAACATAGGAACTGCCATACCGGATCAAACCAGTGGTCCATCTAGCATCTAGTCCAATATTCTCTTTCTAACCACAGTCAATATCAGATGCTTCAATGAAAGATGAAAAATCCCTGAAATACAATTTTGCAATAACTTGTCCAAGGGGAGAAATGTTTTTCTCATAGCTATTGGGGCTTTGGTGTTTATCTTTTGATGAGTAACACCCCTGACTATAACTGAGTTTAGCTTTTGATAGGCAAATGCTTAGTGCAAAATGTGAAACATAACTGGTAAAAGCAGTATCCAATATATTTCCTATTGATACTTCATTGATGAAGCTCAAAAGTGTAATACACTCAGTGCAAAGTGAAACTATTTAATGATTATACCACTGAACCTATCATGTTTGTAACATTCAGAGCAAAACGTACAAATGCTGTCTTCCAATCGACTTAATCTCAACACAAATAACATGATGCCAATTCAGGTCCCGCCCTAAAATGTAAAATAAATAACTCAATATGGAGTTGTGATGTTTATACCTAATGTTTTAGGCAAATCAAAATATTGGGGGGGGGTGTTATTCAGTTCTAAATTTCACTCAGCCATCATTAAACAAATGTGTGTCAACTAGGCACATAACTTCTTGAGGCGTTACCATTTATGTATGTGCTTTGTTTTTGAATAATAAAATCACAACAATATGCACAAGAATGTGACTACATATAAAATTTTTACAACTATTTGTTATATATGTACTATAGAACATAATTCAGTTATTAGTGTATTTTTTATTTGGAGGGTATGAAGATCACAAATGTGGACTAAGGTATTAGAATTAGGGTGCAATTACTCCAAATGGTTAGCTGTCTGACATAGAGAGGAAAGAGACGCATTAAATATAGCTTGTAAGCCTCCTGACGTGTATTAAGGAAAATAAACAGATGTTTCATTACATTTGAGGATTTTTTCTCCCTGAAATGTGAAGGTAGCATTTGGTAGTTTTATGTAAAGGTTAGAGTCGGAACTAAACTGCAGTTTTATATTGGGTATTTATACATTCACTCCAGTTTATTTGTAGATCAAAAGGTCATGGTGAATATATGGAGATTTTGACATCATTGTGACCTAGGATATTTTCCGTTGCATTAAAGTTTATGCTTTCAATTTCAAATTTAAAGCAGTAGCAATCTGCCAAATAGCTACATCAAATCTGGATCAGATGTTGTCTCAAAGTTCAAAATTAGCTATCAATCAGTTAATGACACAAGACATTCTTATCAAGACATATTTATGATGAGATACACAGATACATTTTTAAAAAGGAAACCATTTAGTAGCTTACCTAGCATCTGATAGCATCCAATCAGTAATGAGCCAATGAAGCATACACTGAAGTCAGTCAGTTGTACTTTATATTAATGTTCCATTTGTAGGTGTTTTATAGAAGGTTAATAAATTATCAAAAGATGTTATAAATATGTTACAGACATGAGGACTGTATGTTGAAGATAATTATAACCACATCAGTAAAAGGTATATAGAGATGGTTATAAATCATTATTATATAAACAACCTATTGACCTGTTAAACTCTAACAATTGATTAACCATTTAATAAACCCTTTAGTAGCCCTCTAAATGCTAGTTATAAATATAAACTTAGTATAAATTGTGACCCTCAGGGATAGATCCTGCAACCAAATCCACACAAATGTTTGGATTCAGATCCCAATCTACAATAGTTTGAATGAAAATGCTGGATCTAGCTTTCTTGTGTACCACACTCCCTCCATCCCAACTTTTGAGAATGGAAAGCCAAGTTCTGGATTCAATTTTACAGCATGAACCTAGCTCTAGGGAAGTAAATGAAAGATGTTCTTATAGTGTTTTCCTGGCTACCAGGCTTCATGTCAATTTGGGTATTTGGGATGTAACCTCAGCTCTATTTTCAATCACACAATTGCTCACAGATGTCTGTGTGTAGGATGTGGGATGCATCATAATGGACACTATCTTTCCAAATAAGCTCATACTGATATAAATATGTTACCAATTGTTCTCTAAATTACTTGGTGATGAACTGCATGGTCAGGGTTAGATAACTACCCACTTCAGTGGAGGCAGGAGATAATTGGAAAGTGAATTAAAAAAAGAATTGCTAATCTCTCTAAAGTATATGCTTTAATATCTACTGTAAACATGAAAATATGCACCTTTCTGCGTCAGGGGATGCTGCATCCTCTAGCCATGCACACAGTCCTAGAAGACTTCCAGAATTAAGGTCCAATATTTTCAATCATTGACTGAGTGTAACTACTATATATAGATACTTTCTAATACCTGTAGGGAGAGTACACCATTTTAGAGAACATTGAGTAGCTTGATTCTAATAGTCCGGTTTTTTTCAGGTGTCTTAAAAGGCTATACGGACACTGTAAACATGATTTATTAGGGGAAAAACATAGTCCATACAACTTTTTTAATCTATATTTTGTATCCATTATAAATGTGAAAATAAAGCAATCATAGAATCATAAAATCATAGAATATCAGGGTTTGAAGGGACCTCAGGAGGTCATCTAGTCCAACCCCCTGCTCAAAGCAGGACCAATCCCCAACTAAATCATCCCAGCCAGGGCTTTGTCAAGCTTGACAAATGGAAATGCTTTTTTTTTTTTAAACCAGAGGGAAAATCTGAATTGAAAAGATGTAGCAGAATTAGAGGGGGCTCAGAGACAATGAGAAAAGAGTGGGCTTGTTTAATTTACAGGATATTAATAAGAGGAGGCATAAATTATACAGTATAATGAATGGCACAGAGAAGGTTGATCAAGAACTTCTGTTAGCCATCTCTTATAATGAAAGAACAAGATGACAAGTACAAAGCTGATTAAGGAAATAGTTTTTAACACAACTTACCCTGTGGAACTCATTGCCACATGAGATCAACGAGGCTAAGAACTTTGCAGGATTCAAAAAACAATTGGTCAAAAAAGGATACCAAAAATAATTAATTAGAATAGTTAATGTTTAATTTGAAAATAATTTTGGACGGGATTTAACCTGCATGCTTCACAACATAACCCAGCCTCTAACAAGTGGTTTTTAAGAGAATAGTTTACCTTGGGGAAGGTTATCCCATAATTGCCTAGTGCAGAGGTCATTCACTTTCCTCAGAAGCATCTGGTACTGACCACTGTCCAGGATAATGGATTAGAAGGCTCCCTGTTCTAATTTAGTATAGCAATTCCTATGTTCCTAAATATAAACAAGTATTTCCATAGGATACTAGATCAAACATTTATCTTAGGAGTTTTAGATATCCACATATCTATGTTAGATGAGGAAGTGTCTTGTTGAAGCATTATGCCCACATTTCTCACAGCTATTGAATGCCAGCCAGAAAAAAAAATCACTAGATGAACCAACATTTGTGAGTATATAGCATTGCTGGCATTCTTGCTGATTTGAAAAAGCTATCTCAGTAGCCTTTGACATTCTAGACCTGGTCTACACTAGAAAATTACTTTGGCTTAACTACGTTGTGTAGGGGTGTGAAAAATCCACACCCCTGAATGGCATAGTTAAACCGACCTAAGTCCCCGCGTAGACAGCATTAAGGTGATGGAAGAATTCTTCTGTTGATCTAGCTACCAACTCTTGGGGAGTTGGATTTCCTATGCTGGTGGGAGAACCCCTCCCGTCAGCATAGGTAGTGTTTACACTAAAGTGCTTCTGTAGCCCTTCAAGCGTAGAGAAGTCCCCAATCTCTGAACATTTTAATCTGAAGTGGTTGCACGGTCCAAGGTGGAATAGCCCAGGGGACAAAAAGAAATTAGCAATGTACTTTGCACATTGAGATGATATACACATACTGATAGTCATCCAATCTATCTTCTGACAAATACAACATTTAAAGATATTTCTGGTGACTGATTCTGTTAGTATTGTACTACAATATCTCTAACAAAACTTAAACATATTATACTGAATCAATAAGTGATTCAAAATGTTTCTTGCCTGCATTGTACTATAAATCTAACTTTCTTTCAATAGGACACACGATCCAAGGAAGATACATTTTGATGGGCATAAGAGTGGCTGAGTTTTTCAATTTTCAGTAGCTCATGTTCAACATGGAGCAGCAGCTAGAAAAATAAAATACCCTCAAGCATCTTATTTGTTTAAGTGGGATAGAAAGTGCTGCTGTACATTGAGAGAGTGGGACATCTGGCTAAGTTGTCCCAACAATCTTTAGTCAGAAGGGCTTTTTTACCCACCAAGGCTTTTTTCCTAGAGCATGCAAGCAATGGTTTTCCTGACCCACAAATATTTTCGAAAACTGTCCCACTCCATATCCGCATCAGGATAAAACTAGAAATCTTTCCATTTTTGTCACAAAATAAAACCAACACACACAGAGTCCAGTCTGAGACTAGTCAATAATACCAAATAGCCTGGTGGTGAGAGTACTCACACACACGATGTGGGAGGCTAAAGCTCAAGTTTCTGCTCTGCCTGGTTTGGAGCAGAGACTTGAATCTGGGTTTCCCACATCCATGCTGTAACCACTGGGATAATGGCTATTCTGGGGACAGATGGATACACGCACACTTGAGAAACTTTTCTAATGATATAAACTGAACATGGCACACAGTAAATGGATTAAAAACTGGCTAACTGATAGGTCTCACAATGTAATTGTAAATGGGGAACTACTGAGTGGTTGGGTTTCCAGTGGGTTCCCACAGGGATTAGCTCTTGGCCCAATGTTGTTTAACATTTTTATCAATGTACAGTAAGAAAACATAAAATCATCACAGATAAAGTTTGCAGATGACACAAAAAATGGGGGAAGTGGTAAATAATGAAGAGAACAAGTCACTGAATCAGAGGGATCTGGATTACTTGGTAAAGTGGGTGAAAACAAACAATATGCATTTTAATATGAGTAAAGGTATACATCTAGAAATAAAGAATGTAGGTTATACTTATAGCATAGAGGATTCTATCCGAAAAAGATTTGTGGCTCATGGTGTACGAGAGCTCCCAATGCGACACTGTGGCCAAAAGAACTAATGCAATCCTTGGATGAACAAACAGAGGAATCTCAAGTAGGAGCAGAAAGGTTACTTTACCTCTATATTTGACAGTGGTGCAACTACTGCTGGAATAGCATGCCCAGTTCTGATGCCCACAATTTTAAGAAAGATGTTGATAAATTAGAGAGGGTTCAGAGAAGAGCCACAGGAGTGATGAGAAAACTTGCCTTATAGTGATAGACTAAAAGAGCTTAATCTATTTATCTTAACAAAGAGAAGCTTAAGGGGTGACTTGATTACAGTCTGTAAGTAACTATGAGGGGAACAAATATTTAATAACAGGCTCTTCAGTCTAGCAGAGAAAGGTATATTGGGACAGTTCCATCCTTATGAAGCATTACTAGAACCCCTGGGGAAAAGGACAAAGAGGGATCTTGAGGAGTCCTCAGGGACCCTTTGAAAATCTCTACCTGTAGTCCTTTCCTGGACCCAGGATTTCAGCCTTGAGAACTTCCCCATCTCTAACTCTAGTTTAAACTACAGAATAACAAATCAGCCTCCACATCTGCTTCAGAAGTAAGGGAGGAAATCCCCCTTCCACAGCAGTGTGTCATCTGCTGGTGATATTCACTAATACACAGGGCAGATACAAATAGCCTGGCTGGAATTTTGGGATTTTTCTGACCATTAACATCATTCGTGAGTGCCCTAAGTGGTTCCACACTGTCATCTAAAAGGGACACATTGTAAATAGGCTGAAGGTAGGGCCTATTGCACGGGTCTAAATATCCCCTTTGCACTGGGCATCCTGCCTGATCTAACAGATGAGGCTTGTTTCCACTTGGAGTTTTTCCAAAGGACTAAAATTGTGGTGCTTTCCATTTTTCCTTCCTTAGTTTGTGGTGATAGTCAGTATTATAAACTTCAAACCTCTGACCTATGATGACTATACCTTCCCTCTCTGGGCAAATCGCATTGGCTGGGGAATAGCATTATCTTCAATGATCCTTGTGCCTGCCTACATTATCTATAAATTTCTGAACGTGCGTGGGACCTTTAAAGAAGTAAGTGGAGTGCTAATAAAATGTCATGAAATGTTATGATGAAATGAATGTACTGGATTTGAGCTAACAGTTTGCTTCTCTAGCTCCCCAGACACATTCCTCGTTATGTGACCTTTCAGATCCAGCTTTCTAACTGGTTGGAATTACAAGCTGGATTTAATACACCCTATTCCAGTTTCTAGGCAGAAATTAGTCTGCCAGAATGCCCCATTATGGTTCATAAAAGCACATTTTTTTATTTATGCACATTTTGAAGTTGAATTAATAGATTTTTCTCAACTGTAGCAACATATATAAATGGATGCCTTCAAGTACAGCATCCAGAATAAAGAGTGGACCCATTCCAGTTGCTTTCCCTAGACATCAATTTGGCCCATGATTCTCAACAGGAGTGCTGTGCATCTCTGAAAATCTGGGCACTTCATGAGGTGATTAAAAGAGATTAGGCCTTTCATCTGAAAATATGGTTCCAAATGTTTATTGTATAGTTGATATTAAAAAAAGTTGGAGGGTGGGTAATTATAGATGGAGCTGGTGACATTGTCTGTTTTGAAGGTTGCTTGACACTTCCCATTAATAGACCCTGTTTTCAGTTGCTTATAATGTTTTCATGCTGGGTGCCTACCTCAGGCTGAATATTCTTGGAAAACTTCAGCCAAAATAGAGGAGTCATTACCAAAAATGAAGTTGTGAAAAATACATTCTATTTCCCTTATTAAAAAATTCTGGGGGAAATTTGAATCGCCCCAGAGCCCCCATGTTTTAGAGCAGGGACTTGGAATTTGGCAGGGGGTAGACTTTGTGTCAAGAATGTGCCTTTTGCTACCCCTATGAAAATCTGCTGAAATGTGGGCAAGTGATAAGCTTTGAAAAATTGCCATTCACATGTGCTTAGTAAAGACTTCTGAAGGCTTGTCTACACAGGTTTCAGAGTAGCAGCCGTGTTCATCTCTATTCGCCAAAAGAAAAGGGAGGTGCCACAAGTCCTCCTTTTCTGTCTACACAGAGTTACTGAGGGGCAGCTATTCAGGAATAGCAATTAGACTTTAATATCTTTATCCAAATTGACTTTCAAGTAGACAAGTTGTTAGATTTTTGCAGCTAGATTCCCCAAAGATTCAGTCCACACTGAATGGAACTGAACATATTGCTCCCTGCAAGGGCAGCGCTGGGCTCCTGCAGGCTCTGCCAGGCACCTGAACTGAAAGCAGGGAGACCGTCTCTCCTGTACTCTCATTGATGCCCCATTCTGGGCCCAGGCAGCTGCCTGATTTGAATGCAGAGTGGCGAGAGTAGGACCTGTGAAAGAGGAAAGGGGAGTCGATTGGGAAAAGGACAAGAGGGTGGTGCAAGACTGGGGGGATGGACAGACTAGGGAAGGGAAACTGGGAATGGGAGTTAGCTTGGGAAGGAGACTGGGATTGGCTAGGGAGGGAAATGGGGAGATACCAGAGCCAGTAAGTGAGTAAAGAGTGGACAATGAGTGTGGGCTGGGGGGCACTGAGATTGCATGAGGAACCTGGGAGGCAGATTGGAATAGATTATGATTTTATGTTTCCCATCCCCACATAGACTGTCAGGGTTGGAAGGAACCTCAGGAGGTCATCTAGTTCAACCCCCGCTCAAAGCAGGACCAAGCCCCAACTAAATCATCCCAACCAGGGCTTTGTCAAGCCTGACCTTAAAAACCTCTCAGGAAGGAGATTCCACCACCTCCCTAGGGAACCCATTCCAGTGCTTCACCACCCTCCTAGTGAAAAAGTTTTTTCTAATATCCGACCTAAAACCTCCCCCAATAGAAAGGCTCATGCCCCCCTTTGCAGATTTGAACCCCGTGCCCTTTCACACCCAAAGCAAGAATCATACCCCTAGACCAAGGAGCCATTGCCTAATGTTGGCAAGTGTGTGTTTGGGGTAGCACTGGGAATTGCTGGGCAAGGGGATGGGTATGGGGAGTCCAAAGGGGTCAGACTAGGATTTCCTGGGCAAGGAGATTGAGACTGAGATGAGGAGACAGGGGCAGGTTAGAGGGGATGGGACAAAAGGAATTCAAGCTTTGGGGGAAATGCACAGAAGAGGCTGTGCTCACTAGACAAACTCCCCTCTGCAGCCTTGAACAAGACCCAAGGTTCCCATGTCTCACCATTCCTTTGCTGTCAGCAAATGTCTGCGAAACCCACTGGCAAATTGTCTCATCCCCCTCCAGTGTTGTTCAACAAAGAGGATGACAACCTACTACTGCTATCAGTTACTCCATTAGTTCAAGTAGCAGAGGTCTGGGTGGTGGGTCTAAATGTTCCAACCCTGTTGATGTACTTTGCAGGTGTTAATATATCACATCATATGATGGATGTTGGTTTTTGTTTTATAGGTGTTTTTAGGACCTATATCGTTTTATATGTTATAGGAAATTACAGGCAAACTACCTTTAAAGAATATCAGAGTTGCAAAGTCAAGCATTCAGAAGTTAGAAAATGCCAGAATTAAGATTGCCTGTGAAATCTTAATTTGGCCCTCTTTCAGGGCTGGATTAACTCTCCTGTGGGCCCAGGGCTATTAGATTTTGTGGGGCCCTTGGGGGTTTGGGCTCAGGGCTGGGGCAGGGGATTGGGGTGCAGGAGGAGGTGCAGCTCCAGATGGGAGATGGGCTCTGGGGTAGGGACAGGGGGTTGGGGTGCAGGAGGGGGTGTGGGTTGCAGGCTCCAGCTGGGAGGTGCTTACCTCAGGCGGCTCCTGGTTGGTGGTGTAACAGGGATAAGACAGGATCCCTGCTGGCCCTGGCTCTACTCTGCTCTGCCCCGCTAGGTGGCCGACATATCCAACCCCTAGGCAGAGGGGCCAGGCCGCTCTGCACGGTCCACTTTGCCCATGCCCACAGGCGCCACCTCCGCAGCTCCCATTGGCTGCGGTACCCAGCCAATTGGAGCTATGGAACTGGCACTGGGAACGGGGACAGCATGCAGAGATTTACTGAATGCCCTTTGCCTAGGAGCTGCAGGGGCTCGAGGACTAGTATCCAGCCCACAGCACAGAGATTTACCATGAGCTGGATGAAAAGAAGTACTGGGCCACATCCTTAGCCCGAGGCCCTGGGCTGCAGCCCCTAAAGCCATTGTATTAATCCGGCCCTGCCCTCTTTGCACATGCATTACAGTCTTAAATCATGTGATCACATATTTTTTCCACGTGACCCCTGTCTCATTAACTTCCCAGGCTGGACCTGCTCTGGAGAGGATATCTGTAGGGCCCTTGTTACATTTGTTACAGAAGTTGAAAGGTGTGTAGGGGACAGAGCTGAATGGGAATTTTTTGATGAAAGCTGGGACATGCATGTTGTTGGTCTACCTGATTTGGAGTAGGGACTTGACCTCGGTCTTCCACATCACAGGTAAGTGTCCTAGACCCCTAAAATCTTGGCTATTCTGGGGTGAGGAGGATCTCTCACACACACACATTTTTGTGAAAGTTCCCTGTGGTGTTTGGATGTAGAATAAAAACAAATATTGAACTCTTGAAAGTTTTTATGAAGTGGAATTCTGGTTTTCCATTTAGTCCTAGTAGTAAAATGAGGCAGGGGACCACAAGAAAAGAAAAGAAAAGAAAAGAAAAGAAAAGAAAAGAAGGTCTCGTGGTTAAGGCAGTTGAACGTTGTCCTGGGGAATTGGATTCTACCGCAGTCTCTGCCACAAAGTTCCTGTGTGATGCTGGCCAAGTCACTTAAAACAAACTTTTCCAGGTGGTCACTAATTGTGTGTTCCTTATTTTCCTGGTGCCTGGGATCTGATTTGCAGAAGTGTTGAGCACTCAGAGCAGCAACCGAAGCCAAGGGGAGCATTGCTTTGAAGATATACCGCAAAGTGCTACATAATGCTAAGTGCTCTGAAAAATTCGATCCCAGGCATCTCAAACTGGGCACTCAATATTAGTGGATACTTTTAACTCTGTGCCTCAGTTCTCCATCTGTCAAATGAGGCTAACACCTCCTCATTTAACAGGGCTGCTGAAAAATAAATTAATGTTTGTTTTCTGCTCCAATACTGTAATGATGAGCACCACAGAAAAGCCCACATGGAAATTAATAGTTCTATCTTCAGATCAGGGTTTGACTAACATGCAGTAAATAAGGCATGAGGCAACACACTGAACAATGAAGAGAAAACAGAATATTGAATAGCTGCTCATGAATTGAGCACCATCCGTCCTGTACACTGACTGAGGCAGGCATCCTGTGGCAAAACTAGTATGTGGTCATATAAGGAAAGACTATCAAATGCATACACAGAAAGGGGCTGAAGAAAGGTTCCATAAGTAACCCTAATTTTGACCTAATTTCCTAACTTCTGAGTGCTTGACTTTGCTACCTTAAAAATGTTCTTTTAACATACTGTTATTGTGTGTAATGTTAATCTAGTGTTTTATTGTTCTGCTTAAGAGGAACCTGGTTTCTATGGTGAAAAAAATACATCTAATTATTTTGCGTTACAATTTCACTGCTCTGTACTTGCCTCAAATTACCATTTCAAAATGACACAAGTTTAAGATTCACTGATCATATTAATTTTCTCATCACTGTCACTGGAAATTCGTATCCATGTTCCAACGGAATCCACAAATAGGGCTTAGAAAGTAAAGCCACCTTTAGATCTATTTTCAGCCCTTTAAAAATACCAAACGTACTCCTAAGACATTGAAATGTAATGTTGATTGTTTTATCTTCCTTGTAGTCCAGTATTTTAAAACTCAGGCAAGCACAGTTTGAAAACTGTCTGGTTTATTGCAAACAGCTGGATTCCAATCATAGTATCTGTCCATAATCTGAAAAGATGCCTCTTGGTTTGTCAAAATTCAGACTGCCACGAAGAAGCATTTTATGGTTTCTTAGAAACAACTGACGATAGCCAACGATTGCGACAGTTTTTCCTTTTTTCTCCCCAGCTCGTGACAGGAACACTTCATGTTTTTCATGCGTTTTGCATGCAGATGTTCTGTTGACCTCAGCAGACGATCTGTTTGTGGAACAAGTGCAGAAAATGCACTGTGGGTCTGATGCAAAGCCTGCTGATGCCAATGGAAAGGTGCCAATTGACTTCAAAAGGTTTTGGATCAGGACCTTTAGTTCAGGTAGAATTTAATTCTCTTTTAAAGCTGTTGTGCAAATAGAGTTGTCAGGTAGCCAGGCATATTATTATAGTTCAATCTTTTATTTCTGAGCCTCAAATTCAAATAGTGTTCTAATATGTTAGGACAAGAGAAAGGTAAGAGATACAATGTCCTAGGCTCAACTGTGAGCCTTCTTGCATGCATGGGGGAGTAAGAAGGAGTAGGATTCTTCTTATACCACTGTGCAGGCTACCTACAGTACAAGCATAGAGAAGACAGCAAGCGTTGCTGGTCGGCTATTCCTTCTCCTGCTCAGATGGGATGAGAGTGGGCAGGGAGCAGATGAAGACTTGACTCCACCCCCAAACACACCAGGTTAATTAGCAGAACCAGTGCAAACAGGGAGCCAGGTACCTGACTGAGACACTCTGAGTTACAATCTGATGCCTGCACTGCCTTTTACTCCTGTTCGTTTGTACGGTTACAATCCAGCCCCGTGCAATAATTGTTCTGCAAAACCTTTGGCTTTCATTTCACTGGGGTTTATGCAAATCCTTTATTTTGTTCAGTTCTCTTGGGTTTGCAAATCCCTTTCAAGTGACACCAAAACCTCACAGCAGAATTCACTCTAGCCCACTGAGTTTCACGTGCTTGCACAATCTGATGACACAAAACTATAGGACAAGCTCAGGTTTGCTCACAAAGCTTGAACCTTAGCAATACCCAAAACTAAAAGGGCTGCAATAGAGGGAACCTACAATAGGGCATGCTCTTGGAGGCATGCACAATGCCCAGAGAAGTGCAGACCAGAGCCACGTTTGTGTGTGCTCCCAAATGACACTACAAGCTAGGCTTTGTGGATAATATGGAGGGGTACCCTTCTATGCACCTTTCTTCACCTGTTTGCATTGTTACTAGCCTCCAGCAATCCTTGCATTCAGGGAGTTCAAGGGCTGTGATGCCAAGTAGCTCCTGGGACCCTTTTCCCATGCTGGCAGGGACCAGCTCAAATTTAGCATAAACATTCTGCTGTTGCTGTAGGATTAGGACTATCATCAAGAATCTTATAAATTATAATACAGTTTGGTCTCTCAATGAATAGGTCCTCTCTGGGCTCAATGATATTAAAAATTAAGTCACTGATTTGTATAAAACTCACATTATTTCCCTCTAAACCTAGGGATAGCATCCCCTATCTGCAGGTCTAACATGGCTAACTTTCTTTCCTGTGTGCCTCCACTCTTGTTTAGAGACTAGCTTACTGCATCACACCTGAGAACGAACACCATCTTGTGGCACAAGGGAACGTGAGGCAGTTTAAGGTGTGTATTCCTTTTCCCTACCTCCCTGCTCGCTCCCTTATCCTTTGCACCCTTAGCAAGCTTGATTGGCAAATGAAAGTGGGTTTGTTTCCTTTCTGCCTTTTTGCCAGTATGTTGCTTTATGGGTGGGAAAATGTCATGGGCATTGGCCTTGTAGGACTTTTGGTACCTATCTTTTACCATTTTAACAATATGACACAATAGAGTCCATGAGGTTATCCCACAGCAGATCTAGTTCCAAGCATTTTTGTTCATATGTGATCATGGTGAGATGTCATCAAAGGACATCTTGGCAAGGATCGATCCCAGACTACCATGCAGTTTTAAAAAATAAAGTATTATGAGATGCTTCTTCCCTCACAGAAGTTATTTCATAGGGATCTGGATTCATGGTTTCTACCTCTAACTCCAAATATGTGCCACCAGTCATGACAAAGAGACAAGCAAATATCCTGTGACAAGAACTCACTACAAAATGGTCATGCTGAGATGACCCGATACCGAGATGTAATAGGTTTTCCCCATATGCTTACAGGTTGAACATGTTCCTTGTTTTGCATGGATGGTTTTAAGCAATCATGACAAATATGCCTTCGACTTAGCAAATAAAATGAGACTGTTGAAAAACTCTTTCCTAAAAGTGAAAAAGGATACAAATATCCCATTCTGCACTGTTATCAACATTCATACTGTATCATTTTTTGCCTTCACGGTTAAAAGTAACTCAGAATTATGTACAATAGCTCAAAACTTGCATTGCTGCTTCAGATGTTGGTCATGAAAAATAATGTGAAAATTTGGCTCTCTGTATTTAGTTGGAAACAAAAGCAAGAAATTGAATAGGCAAAACCCTCGCTATATATGAAGGAGAATTCTTTCTATATATTTTAGAGGGATATAGTATAGATATCTTCCCTTATATTTTAATGCATCAAATGTAAGTGATTATGGCTCAAGTTTTCAAATGTGTGTATTTCCATATTTTCGCTGTAAGTACTGCACATGAACATTCAGACATGGGTTATACGCACCCATTTCTGCACCATTCTGAACATGTGAACCCAAATACATAATGGTATAACATATCTTTTCAGCAGTTTTGGATTTAAATTATGGAGGTTGAGAAAATATACAAAAAGTAGAAAGGCATAATTTGAAAAAAGCAGGAGCGAGGCTCTGACAATGGAGTTCTTGGATGCTGTGTCAATCACTGAAGCCTGTGTATTGACTTAAGTTACTGTTTCCAAATAGCCAGCATCAGTAGCAGAAAACCATCATGATTGTTGGACATCAATCTCGTTTACGCATCTTAACAAAACATTAAGCAGTGTGCCTATCTCATGATGCAACTAGTATCTTAGTTAGGTTTCCACAATGTCCAATTGTTGTGCATTTTAAAACTCTCAGATTTTTAAATGATCGCTGTATCAGATAAGCCGGTTGTTAATAGAAACTGGGATTCATTTGGAAATAATACTGGTAGTAAATTTTTCCTGCTTTTTTGTAATTTAAGATTTGTTATCTTCCTTATTTCATACTTACTCTCATCACTATCATTTAAATCAATAATATATTATCAAATAAATAATGGCTTCTGTTTCCTTTCAGCTTCAACACTGGCTATCAATATGACAACTGACAGGTTGAGGAAAAAGCCAATACATTAAACTAAACTGGGAATAAACGAAAAGTCAAGTTCAAAGCTCTCTTGATTGTGCTTGGACCAGGCTGGCTCAGAGCTCATCTACTGATCTTTTGAGGGAAGACAGCTTCTGCTCTCTGTTTTCAATGCCTCCTTTCTATTACTTGGTTTCAAGTAATAGAACTTACAGACTGGTTTTCCATTTCTTTATATCTTTCAGTGCCATAAAATCCATAAGTGACCAAATTTTTGAGCTTTGATAGAGATAGAAGTGGAGGAGGGAGCAGAAAATCAGCATTAATTAAAGAAACTCTTGTCTTGGAGAAATAAATAAAAAACATAATTCCTTTAAAAATTCCTGCCACCTCATTGTTTAGAGACCAACTATATACACAGAGATGGATGCATCTCAATTATGAGACAAGAGTGACTTTAAGTGCACATTCATGTCATTTGCTTTCTTTCAATACTATCCTTTGGGATATAATTTTGCATCCTTCTGAAGTGAAGACTCAGTGCTTCACTTTCAGTGGTTTGTTACTAGTCTCTTCTCTTGGTGAAGAAGGTTGTCTTTGCTGTATATGTCTGTGCCAATTTCTGTGCAGTTGAACTATACACACCGAAAAGTAACAGGGATGGAATTAAATTCCTATTGTTGTGGCTATTGAGTACAGAAAGTAGTTTAACAATACACTGTACTTAACAATGCAAACATATTCCTTTTTGTCAGCTATTAAAATGGCTTTATCACATGATCCATATTCTACAGATGTTGAGTTAAGCACCAAAAATATTTACAGGTAGTCAGATTTTCCTTCTACATTCTGTTATATTGTGTGACAAAGAATGTACAGTATATATAAATATATAGGAACAGAGACAATGATTTTTAGAATAAGCCACTCTATCCAGTGGCACCAAAATATCAAATGTTGGCTTTGTGCAAGTGCACTATTATTATAAATGTCCTCTAGATTAAACTGAAGGTTTTAAGAGTTGTGTAGAACATCTTGGATGGAGGGTCTTCTAGGCATAATTCAATTATCTAGTCCTACTCCCTCCCTTGTGTATTTCAAGCAGCTTTATGCCAGCTAGAAAATACAGAGCAATCTTAGTGTGATTGGGTGCTGTTCTGTATGGTCACTGTTTTAAAGTCATATCTTCCCAGTGATCACTAGGTTGCAGTAACTGTGAATTACTTATTATAAGAACTATTCTAAATTTTAGAGACAGCAGGTTCTCAGATGAATCTAGTCTGGAGTTAGAGCCTTAATGCTGAATTTCTTTGCCTTTGTATGTTCAATTCAGTTTCTTAATGGTTTTTTAAATATATGTAGTGTTTCCTATTTTAATGGTTATTTATATTTTTTTTAATTCTTAATTTTTTATAATACCATCCTGGAAGTCTGAAAATAAAAGTTTTCCCTATTGATTTTGTCCTTTTCCATTTAACAACCATTGACTTCCTTCCAACCCCCAATGTTTCTAATAGAATTGAAATATATCTGCTTCTCTTTTTTACTTTATCCTTTATGCCCAAGGCGTGATTGAAAAGCCAGAAATATTTAACAGTTCTTAAAAATAGCTTCTCTTCTATTTTCAGTGTCTAAGTGACAGAATATTGCCATTGTATTCTTTTTTTCTTCATCAAAACACACTGTTTTAAACCCGAAGGGCATTGTCAGCTTTTTACCCAGGCTAATGGACAGTAACCTGGTAGGACAGCTATTGTAATTTATATACAAAAATCAAGGAGTTTAAAATGTTAAAATTAAAGTACTGTAATTACCTAAGAGTCCAAACAACATCTTCTATAAAGAGGAAAATAAGTTTAGGATTCTTTTTTAAATTGTCATTATATAGTCACTCTAATCAACATTGCTTCTTAAAATTATGCAGGGGTCCTTATTTTGTAGATATAAATCTTACTTTGAGAATGGTATAGCTTGCACAATCACTGTTCTGAGGTCTCCCAAAAGTTTCTCAGAACGGGTATGGCTATCAAATTGAGAAATACTAGGGGACTGCTAAATGTGCAAATCATCATGTGTCATCACGTCATATTCCTTTAGATCTGCACATAAATGGTAAACTTGCAGGCTAACAACCTATAGCAAAGTTTATTTGTGAAAATCTGTCAATATACAGTGAAATGGCTGCAGATGGAATGCTCTCACACCATCATGCCATTCTGAAGTCTGTGTGGTTTCCCTTCTTCTATCTAAGGGCTTGTCTGCACTGGCAATTTACAGTGCTTCAACTTCCTCGCTCGGGGTGCGTGAAAAAACACACCCCTGAGCGCAGTGAGTTTCAACACTGTAAAGTGCAAGTGTAAACAGTGCCCCAGTGCTGGGTGGTTTTTTTAGAGCGCCGGGAGAGCTCACTCCCAGCGCTCTGCTGTGACTACACAAGCCACATGAAAGTGCTGCCAGTGTAGACTAGCCCTAAGGGACGTTGGAGTTTTCTCCAACCAGCATGTAAGGGGCCTGATCCTGCAAATACTCACTGGGTTCTTACTACTGTAGTAAGAACTTACTTACTGTAGTAGTAAGTAGTAGTAGCAGCCGTGTTAGTCTGTATTCGCAAAAAGAAAAGGAGTACTTGTGGCACCTTAGAGACTAACAAATTTATTAGAGCATAAGCTTTCGTGAGCTACAGCTCACTTCATCGGATGCATTCCGATAAATTTGTTAGTCTCTAAGGTGCCACAAGTACTCCTTTTCTTTTTACTGTAGTAGTAGTAGTAGTTCTTACTACTGTGAGTAGTTTCCACTGGTGGCTATGCCCAAGGCTAAGGTGATTACTCATTAAATTATTATTGAATTGTATTGTGGTAGCACTGCTCGGCACTGTACAAACACAGAACAAGAAAATGGTCCCTGTCCAAAGAGCTTACAATCTAAGGGCTCGTCTACACTTGAAATGTTACAGTGGCACAACTGCATCACTGCAGCTGCACCACTGTAGCACTTCATTGTAGACATTCCCTATGCTGACATGAGGGTTCTCCCCTCGGCATAGGTTCTCTACCTCCTGGAGGCGGTAGCTAGGTCCTGGCACTGTCTACATCGGGGGTTAGGTCAGTTTAACTATGTTGCACAGAGGGGTGGATTTTTCATACCTCTGAGTGACATAACTGGGTTGACCTAACTTTTTAGTATTGACCAGGCCTAAGTATAAGACAAGAAATAATAGGTGGAGCTGAGAGACAGAGGAATTCTGTTGTTAATGGGACAACTCAGGATAGTAAAGCTTGCGTGATTGGTCCTTATTTCAGAGTGTCAGCCAGAAGGAGTCTCTCACAATTATTACGAGGCATTTCCTCTGCCCCAGAGATGTAAAATGTTGTCCCTGATTCTCCATTAAATGAGGGAGCAAGATGAGTCACTTTATCACATCCCCTGGATGACAGAAAAGTATGTTGCTATTAGATGCGACCTCAGGGCCTGCTGAGTAATTAAATACTTTCAAAGAAGCCATGCCTGATTGTGTGAACAATGTGCTAAAGACTCGCTCTGTACTTTGTAAGGCAATGTGGACAATATGTCCATCCAAGAAGCCTCACTCAGGAATCAGAGAGATTTGGTGCCACACCATGCTCCTTTCAGGTACCATCTCCTTAGTGCGTTCCTGTGTCTCACTGGGGAAAGTAGCAAATGCCTCAAACAGAGTCAGCTTCTTTAGGCTTCAACCACAGCCTTTATGGAAGATTGCTCAGACAAAGCAGGCTCACAACCGCTGTGAAATGGCTCAGCTAAATGGCTCCCATCATAGCAGAACCAGTGTGTCTGAGACCTCCAGCCAAGCAGCAACTCACTATTTCCATCCCTACACACAGATGCCTGCCTGAGAGAGCAGACCCTCCCCATGCCTTGGAGCAGTCCCTAAGACCCATTTCTGGTAAGGAGGCACTGGACACTAGAGAGAAAGAGTCCATCCAACGCCATTACATGCTTACTTAGGGAGAGGCAGAGTCTCATAAATCTCAGGATTAGCAAAGCCTAAAGTCTCTTAAGCAAACACCCCTCTTACATCATCCCTTATCACAGCTCAGTAATTCGAGGGACCTCTTTGCAACCTCTGTGGAGGAATAAAAATTCCTCCCCCCCGCCTCCTAGAAACAGACTCCCTCAGAAGAGGCATATGACTCCAAACTCAAACCGCTGTCACTTCACTTTCTTTAGAAGCCCCCCCACATCTTTCCCCACAGATCCCAAACTCTGAAGATACCCTCCCAACACACACACAAAGTCCCTAGTAGAGTAAGAGATGGCCTGGTAACCCATTTTCTGATAGAGGAAAGTGTTGGACAAGGCCCTGCTCGTTTGCACCCCCAGATGCAGCGTTATCTCTCCCTAAAAATGTGCTTGTGATGTGCTTGCTAGTTCTGTAGATTGGTGAGCCAGTGCGGACACTCACCTTGGTCTGAGGGACAGGATGAAGTGACTATTGTTGGGAGCATAGTGTAGGGCTAAGCAGGTTTATTTGACAGCTTTGGAAGTCATTGTATGTCTACTCTGCAAAAAAGGTGAGTTCTTAACTCAGGTTAGCTTTACTACATCAGCTAACAAAGGTTAAAATAGCAGCGAAGGTACTGCAGCTCAACTTTTCAACCCCATCCTCCCATATAACCTTTAACTCAAGCAGTTAAAATGAGTTACAAGCCAATTTGCTGTGTCTTTGTTGCTATTTTAACCCAAGTTAGCTAACGTGTTAGCTAATCCAAGTTAAAATCACACCTATTTTTTGTGTGCTCTATGGCTTGTTTCAGGAAGTCTTGTTTCAGGGCCAGCAAGAAAAGGGGCTCAGTGTCATGTCTCCTACATTTGGGTAGTCCTTCCCGGCCTGACTGCCATTGAAATTAGAGCTGGGCAAAATTTTCACACAAAACTTTTTTCTGAGAAAATCAGAAATTTGATGACCTCCCCAAACATTTTGCAAATTCATCACTGTTTCCCTGAAATATTCTGAAATTCAGTCTGACTTGTTTGATACAGATGACCTCCCCAAACATTTTGCAAATTCATCACTGTTTCCCTGAAATATTCTGAAATTCAGTCTGACTTGTTTGATACAAAATATTTCAATTTTTTGGTTCCAAACTACTTTTCATTTCAAAATTTCTTTTAATTTTATTTAAAAACAATAAAAAGTGGTTGAAATGATCAAAGTCAACAGGAAACATTTATCTTTGTTGAAATGAAACATTTCATTTGGCTCTAAACTCTTTTTTTTTCCCTCCAATTTTTTGGAATTGCCAGCAACCAAAAAAATCCATTATTTGCCCTGCTCTAACTGAAATTTATGACCTAGCCATGATCCACACTGTTTCACCAAGCCACAGAAAACCAACGAGCAGGGTAAGAAGAGAACTTGCTTTTTCTTCATGTTCTTTTATTGTAGCTCAGCAGTAGTGCTGTGAGTTTTCCAAATATCTGCAGTTTTCCACCACTTCATGGTTGAAACCTAGATTTCTAATGGAAATATAGTGAGCCGTTTAAGTCAATAATCCAAAAAGTACCAGTGTGATTTAATGCTTGGCCTCTGTTTGAACCACTGCAGGGCTCTAGCTTGCCTTCTGTCATGTCCTGGGGCATACACATTGGCAACACTTGAAAGGTATTTTACCATAGAGAGCAATTATGCAGGAAATCTAAGATAAATATAAAGTAAAGGGGGAGAAACACTTGGCTGTTTATTGTACGTGTGCGGCAATTGCCCGTGTGATGCATGTTGTATGTAATTTTCCCAGAGGAAGCTTCCTGTTGTTGAAGTTTTTCCCCAGTAAGATGAAACGTTGATAAAACAGTCACATTCAAACATCTAGTATATACATTTCCCTTCTTATATTATTGTTTAGAGGTGAGTTTAATTTATTTTTTCCACAACCTAATAAGAAAAATAGCACGTAGAAAACGATCTCATTTTTCAAACAGTTTTCATAATCCAAAAAAGTTGTTCGTTTAACATTAATTTGGATTCACATGGAATGCATAAGACAGGCACAAAAACAACATTTGTTTTTGCTGGTTGTTTTGAATGTTGGCTTATTGTATATCTTGAAGCCTTATCAAATATTTCCTTAAACACAGGGAATAGATTTACTGAATCAACTCAGAAACATAGACCAAGAATTTCTGACATGACTAGTGGTTTTTTGCCATCTCATTTGGGCTGAGACATTTAAAAAGGGCCCTAAGTGAGGACCTGATAAAGTGTCTCAAACTTGGCCCCCAAAATCACTGATTTTGTTTTAGACTCTTGGCCACAACACAGGAAGAGGCAGATTTTATAATAAAAATCCTTGGAGATTTTCATCCAAAGGGAAAAAGTCTTTGCACTCTGTACTGATTCACATTACTCATACTATAACCTATGACAGCTATTCCGTTAGAAGTCAAGCTACCGGGGATGGAAGAATGAAGTTATTGCTGTTTGAACACACTCTGTTCAGAAGAAGGGGGACGGGTTAAAAATGACCTACAGTTCCTGAAGCTGCCTCTGCAGGGCTGGCCCCTCTGCATTAAGAGCTTCAGCAACAGCATGAGGGCTGTTCTAAATAACAGGGTCTAACAGCCCCAAGGAGCTGAATCTGAAACAGCGGATCAGTGCAATGCTTGGGCATCCAGGCCATTGCCTTCTTTTCTCGGCCACACTGGCAATAAAAAGGGTACCTAGGGATGGTATAAAAGCTCCCAATTACCTGTGTTCCGTGTCAGAAGGTCACCTTTATACTGAGATCATAGAACCCTAGAAGATCAGGGTTGGAAGAGACTTCAGGGGGATCATCTAGTCCCACCCCCTGCTCCAAGCATTGGTGAGTATCCAAGCATTGGCTACACTAGATTATAACAGCAGAGCAGTGCAAAGTGGTTGCAGAATATGGTTCTCTGGCATTTAATTTATGGCAAATAAAACCCCCCCTAGAGTTAAACTCAAGGCAGGTCTACACTACAGTGGAGATCGACACTCTGAGATCGATCCACCAGTGGTTGATTTAGCGGGTCTAATAAAGACCTGCCAATTCGACTGCAGATCGTTCTCCAGTTGACCCGTGTACTCTACCCCCAATGAGAAGAGTAAGGTAAATCAAAGGGAGATTTTCTCCCAGCGATCCCCCATGGTGTAGACCCCGTGGTAACTCGACCTAAGGTATGTCGACTCCAGCTACATTATTCGCGTAGCGTCGGTTGACTTACCGTGGTAGTGTAGACATAGCCTCAGTTAGTCCTTTGATCCTCTCCTCCCCCCCCCCCCACTTTATTCTTCTTTGTTTGGCAAATGAGCATATTCTAATGAAAAGCTTCTACCTGGAAGGAATCTAAAAAAGTCCATGTGTGGGGGCGGGGATTTCTGTGTTATAAAATTGAGTCCTCAATATATTTTTGCAGTCACATTTTTTAATTCCAATCCAGGTGTTGAAACCCAGCGCTTTGCACTGCACTACAATGAGTTGTTGTTCTGGTTTGTTTTTTTCTAACCAGTATTCTTGGGAGGCAAGGTTTTGCTGAGGTAGGGATAATGTTAGTCAATAAGACCAACCATCTGTGCACATGTTCTTTAGCTTTGATGAAAAATGCAATTAGCATGTTTCTGCAATGCCCTGAAAGGCCCATTCTGAGAGGGACCTAACCCCATGTATAGCGGGTTTTTTTTAATTATTATTATTTAGACAAAAAATGTTTCTGAACCTGGTTCTCCCACTCACAATGCAAGAAGGTCACATGACTGGGGTAGACCACCTAGGATCTTTGCATCACAATTGGTTCAGTATATTGATCTGAAAGTGAACGGGGAAAAAGGTAAAATATCCAGATAAAAGGAGAAGCAAGAACAGGCACTTCCTTCATCTAAACCTCCAAACTTTTGTGAACAGAAGCTGTCAACTTGCTTTTTAAGTTGGCACTAAAACCAAGTTGATGTGATTCAGGAAACTTGTGGATGTCAACATTAATAAAGGTAGATTATTACTGAGCAACTTTTCAATGTATCAGAAATAAGATTATTATCTATAATTTCAGTGTCAGTATTTTCTAGCAAAACTCATTTTCTTGAACAGAAAAAAATACTATGGCAAATACAAGGGAAAAAATTGAATAAGAATTGTAAGAAATTATTCATTTTCACTTCCAAGGACATCACTGGTGAGGAGGAATATTCTAATATCTATTGTCTGACAAAATATTCCAGAAGAGAGACATATTCTGTATCACACTAGCAAAGAGAGGGCACTTTATTAACTCTGCTGATGTGAAAAGTTTGTCTGAACTATGTGAAAGAAGTGGTGTAGCTCTATTTTAAAACTGGGCAGTGCCATTTGGCAGCAGTATTGGAGACATCGGTAGAATTTTGGGTGAGACAAAGAAGCTAACAGGATACTTGTATCTGCAAGTATCCTGTCCACTCTGGTGTTTTTCAGTGCCACTAAGATGGGACGTCTCTTCTACACCAGGAATCCAACTTTTGGATAGTGAAATGGATTTTTCTCATCTTAGTGTCTGACGGACTAGAATGTGCCCTTTAGTCCCCTCATCACACAGTATCACGTAGTGACATCAGCAAGAGGTGGAGTAGCAGTAACTAACTGTGTTGATAAGCAGCAACACAGAGAATCTGTAGCAGTTTTTTAGTAACTTCTTATGTGACCATGATCTGAAATGAACCAGTTCTTGCATGCTACACTCTCGTGAGTGCTACTTACTGCTTGTTGCAAATCATGCACACGTCAAGATGATGTGGTTCCTTTTGCAGGACCAAAAATGTGAATGATCTCTGCGTATCTTTAAGCCTCTGCCCCAAATTTCATTCACTCCAGAAAACATTTCAAAGGTGGATAACTATACAGCCCAGTGTACATCTTTTGATTCCTAGGAGTTTCTGCTGGAAAAGGCATCTTCAGTACAAACATGCGGAGTATGATCATTAAGGACAGAAGCTGTAGGTTTTATGCACTCCGATCATTTTCAATTTATTCATCAAAGCACACTGAAACTTCTAAGAGTGGCAAGTTCATGTAAACATAGGGCCATATCCTCGGTTCAATGATACGCTGCATAGCTGCACTGTTCATCCCCTGAGGATTTGGGCACACTATCAGAATCAGAAGACCACCTCTGGATGCTCTCCATTGGAATTCTTTAACTATGTCCATCAAATATTTATCATTTGGGCTACTTGAGAGAACTAGGCTACAAGTAAGTAAAATGTCAGCCTGCATAAGAATTTTCCATGTGTTTTAGTTAAGTGACAACTTACAATAGGGGGATTTTTTTGGTTTGTTTGTTCCCCACTCCCCCACCCCCAGTACCAAAAGCAAACTTATTTAGTCACATAGCAATCATTATTTGAAGAAATTGATGTAGAGGGGAGAAGCAGACAGAGAAATTCAGGAGAACTAAATGACCAAATGTAGTGTAGAACAATGAATGTTTTCAATTATACTGACCTCCTTTGTTAAGTGCTTTGAGATCTACTGAAGAAAAATGCTATGTCTGATCTAGGTAATTTTAATAGGACTGATTCAAAGCCCAATTAATTCATTGGAGGCATTCCTGTGTACTTCAGTAGGTTTTGGATCGGCCCCTATGTGAAACATTTTTAAAATCTTTCAGTCCTACCCTACAGTCTTCACATAGGTAAAATTTCTATTAGCATCAGCTTTGATGTTGAGATCAGCTGACCTCTTGCTTAAGTACTGATTGCAAGACTGTGCCACTTGTATATTTGTTTTCTTTTGTAAAAAGGTGCTTACTTTTCCTCTTTTACTGCAATTTTAAATGGTTCTTTGATTGCTAGATTTCTTTAACAGGGTAACATGAAAAAATGCAGTGAACTTAGATCACCAAGCATTAAGTTGTCTCTGTTTAAATGTGTCATGTTGTTTCTTGATCATTGCCAAGACAGTGTTAAATTTGCAGGTGACCTGCATTTATCATTTATTATGTTGCACCCTCTCTATGAGCCTATTTGTGAGAGCTTAACATTTGTGCACTTTGGGGAAATATTATTTACTAAGGGAGTTTTTTCAAATACTGCATTTTAAAAGTAACTTATCAAGGTTTGCCTTACAAATGAAAGCTTTATAGTGAGCATTTACTTGGTTTACACAAATGTTTTACTTAATTTGTAATGCCTTTTTATAGCAGTGATTAGAATTTATCTGAAATAAGGGTACCTCTGTATATGAATATTTTAATATTTTTATCTGTTTTTTTTATTTTTAACAAAATGTAAATGTATATTGTAAGGCGAGAAATTGAGCCTTTGTGTTTTCATGTAGGACCTGTTTCTCCATTAGAAGTCTATGTCAGGGGTGGCCAACCTGTGGCTCCGGGGCCACATGGGGCTCTTCAGAAGTTAATATGCGGCTCCTTGTATAGGCACCGACTCCGGGATTGGGGACCGGTGCCTACTTTCCAGTGTGCTGGGGGATGCTCACTGCTCAATCCCTGGCTCTGCCACAGGCCCTGCCCCCACTCCACCCCTTCCCACCCCCTCCCCTGAGCTGACAGTGCCCTCGCTCCTCCCCCTCCTCCCCAGAGCCTCCTGCACACCACGAAACAACAGATCAGGAGGTGAGGAGGGAGAGGGAGGCGCTGATCAGCAGGGCTGCCAGTGGGGGGCTGCTGACGTATTACTGTGGCTCTTTGGCAATGTACATTGATTGGTAAATTCTTGCTCCTTCCCCGGCTCAGGCTGGCCACCCCTGGTCTATATAATCAGCCAGTCTAGTTCTACAGTATGTTGGCCTTTTGATTATAAATGTAAATGTGATAAAGGAGAATAAAGCATTGTTTGCTACAGCTAATGTGCACTGTAGAACAATATTCTCCAAAACTGCCTTAATTTCATAAAAGGAAGTCATGCATTTGTAGTCTATATTCTGAAGAACCAGTTACAGCATATTTTTGCCTGTAATTTTGTTTTGTTATGGAGAACTGTACTTTAAATAACATAAACTGGTGTCTAATATAGATCCATATTCAAGTCAAGAAATACTATTTAATTGACAAAAAAATGTCATAGGAGTTTACAATTTAGCAGTAATTGAACATTCTCCAAAGTATCCCAGTGGCCACAAATGTTTGAATAATGCCACTAAACTTTCACATCTACTTCCATGAGTTTGTACGATATGCAGATACCTTTTTCAACTATTTCATTTCTGTAAATCATACATTAACACCTTTTGATGTCTGGAAAGAAATAACATTTCAATTTCATTTTTTTAAAAAAGAAGGACATAGCTATATACGTATGTAACCAGAAACAACTACATTTCTTATAAATATGGGTGTACGTGTGATAGATGCGCTGGTTAACTATGTTAAAAATGTTGATAAAGTTGGTGAATGTAAAGTATTTGTCCTCATTCTTCTGTCCTTCTGTGATCAGTGTAAATAATAACTGTTTTAAGCTCTGCACCATAAATGTAATAGATTATTTCAATATTGTGTACAAAGTATTATTTAAATGAATAAACATCTGACAGATATGCAGATACAAAAACAGACAATAAACAATAAAGAGTATCTTCTGTATCAACAATTTAGTCATGGTAATATTGCATGCAGTGTGAATGGAGTTAAGATGTCCAAATTGTTCTGAGTGGATAATCCTGAAATGATCTCCACACAGGTGGAAACTATATCTTGATGTGAGTGGGGTACAGAAACATCAGTCCTACTAAAAATATGCAAACTAGCTACTATTATCAAACATTGTCTCCGGCTGATCCTCCAGGCTGGTAGCCAGTTAAAAATAGCAGGCGAAAGGTAGAAATTGCACACAATTCTTATCTTTGCTCAGTTATATCCCACATCCCTTTACCGTTCAGCTAATCAAATGGATTAGCAAGAGTAAAGTGGTTGTTTAATTCCTAGAGTGCGTGTAATCCAAGTAATTCTGTAAACTGTCATACTAAACACACATTAAGTAAAAATCAAACAATTTAAAAATCTCTCAAAATGCAAGACACAAGAACTGCAGTTTCCCAAAGTACATGTGGTTAACCTTTTAAATTACTTGCTGTCATTTATATTCTGCTTATAAAATATGCCTTAACTATAGTCACAATTATAACAAAACCCAACCTTAATCTATGGATTAACCAGGAAGAAAAGCTTATTTACTTGTGCTTTTCCCCTTAATTGCTGTCACTTAGTTTAAAAAAAGGGGATAATTTGATTATTTTGCCTGCAGCTGAAACCATCAAATGTATCATTGAAAAGTTTATTTTTTAATTTATAAAATAATTTAAAACCTACTCACAATAGGTCCAATTTGAATGCTCTGAAATGTTTCAAAACTCTTTTTGACTGACTCTGCTATTGAAGGAATATAGCAGAGGACATCCCCTCTCAGGTGCAACGTAGATCAAAAAGGCAATCAAGTCTATTAGTAGGGTAATGTCTCAATAGGGGGATACAAAATATCTACCTACTCAGAAAGTTTAAAATGATGTGGTAGAATTATTTCTACAATATAAATATTGTCCGTAAAAACTGTTCTTCTCTTAAATCAGAATATCAGATGTGTTCATCAAGAATATAAAGCTCATGCGACTCCTGCCTCAGGTTGCAAACAGAGATAAATAACCCAAGGGAAGTCAGGGCCACTTCACACTGAAAATGGGGCCTGGCCACTGCTCACTCCATGGCAGCTGGAGGTTGGTTGTGGGAGGCACAAGCTATACTTAAAAGAGATAAATATTGTTGCTGCTTTTAAGCATGCTCCCCCCAGGCCCTCAAGCCCCTGGAACATTCTAGCTGCCTTGTTTTCTGGAGGCAGAATGATGTTGCATCTGCACCTATTTGCCTCCCCACAGCATGGACCTTATTCTCAAAGCCAAAGCAGAGACCTTAGTTTGCAATTAAACATTTCCATACCATCCTGAGCTGCATGCTATGTAATTACTTCCCATGAAGCTAAATGGGGGTTAGACACACAAAAATACAGTCTTCGGGATCAGGCCCTTGTAAATCTTCAAATACATAATATCCATCAAGAATGCCATAATTACAGATTGTGGTGTGCCATGGGAAGGAGGATACAAGGAGCTTTCCCTCCTAGCCTCTGTAAAGGCCACACAGAACTGAAGACCTCGTGAATTGAGGAAGGTACTGACTTCATGTTTACACCTCCAGAGTGTGTAGAAGTAAAGCAGGCTGAAGGAAGACAATTCAGTTTTGTGGCAATTTTTGAGTGTTGTGTTCTGCATTGGAATGAAAACAAAACCTTTTGAACATTTTCACAAAAAGAATGAAATTGCGTCGTAATGTCTATTTTCAAATCAAAACTTGGTAGTTTGTAGGGCCAGGGCGTCAGTTGAGGAGAACAAGGTTCAAGGCGCTGCTCTACCTTAAGAGGGGCAGTTTTTCATCCCAGATCACTCTGAATCAGGCCAATCACCTGACCTCTAGGCTATTAGAATATGGGAGAGTTTTTTTCTTGCTCTCTCTCTCTCTGGTCAGAAATGACCAGAGAGCCCTGGACCCAAAGCACTTTTCCAATGAAAACTTAGTCAAAACATGTATGTCTTGGCAAAAAAGCATATTTAAATGAAATTTAATTTAGTTGAAAATGTTCCAACCAGCTTCATATGGAACCCCCAAAAGATCAGACAGGAGGTAGAGACATAAATCTGCAGTTTGGTCTTGCCCAGGAAGAACAAATTGCACCCCATAAATGGCTCCCCCTACTCATCCAGAAATCTAAAGGACCAGTCTGCTGGGGGGCAGGTTGCCTCCCTGTGCTACCTCAGGTGCAGTGGGACAGGACACCAGCACTTAGCTATCTGGAGTAGCTAAAGATTCTATCGCTCCATTCACAGATTTGCTCTGAGGCATGTAAAGCAAGAAGCTTAAACTGAGACCTCGTGTATTTTAATAAGATGTAATTAATTAGAAGTATACAGGATTCCAATATTAGTGCTCAAGAAAGGATACAAACAGGGAGTAATCACACTGTACAGAAAAAATGTTAATTATATTTTTCAGAAGAGAAAACCCTGTTAATCCTTCTATTGCTTTAACTTTGACACTACAGTATTTCCAATTTTCTCCCCTTTGTTTCTGTCCATGGCTTTGGCTACTATAACTGGCTGTGTGGATTAGTGTACATGATAAATATTTGCAGCAACATGCTGCGGATTCTGTTGAATCAGTAAGTATAGTCAAAGGGCTCAATCCAGAAGTTATGAGATGTTTAGTGAAATATCCATGTTGAATTGCCAAGTGATTTGCAAAAGCATCATCAAATTCCCACATCCATTGTTCCATCCAGATACAAAGGAGAGGCCATTTTGACTGGAGGAAGTAATGGTCCATGCATTAATACAACTACATCCAGAGAAGACATTAGAATTAGAGCTGTGTATTATGGGTTCTCACATCTCCAACCCTTGCATTAGAGGAGCAACAACATATTACACTCAATTAAAGTGTACTGCTGTACACAAATAGACTTCAGGAGAGTGCAGTGGTGTGTATATATATTTAGCATGTGACACATTACACAACACTCTCAAAAAGAAAAGTAGTACTTGTGGCACCTTAGATACTAACAAATTTATTTGAGCATAAGCTTTCGTGAGCTACAGCTCACTTCATCGGATGAATGCATCTGATGAAGAGAGCTGTAGCTCACGAAAGCTTATGCTCAAATAAATTTGTTAGTCTCTAAGGTGCCATAAGTACTCCTTTTCTTTTTGCAAATACAGACTAAGACGTCTGCTACTCTGAAACAACACTCTCAGTCTACTGTCACTTACACCTTTCATGTTGTTATGATGAATGCTCAGGAATAGAGTGACAAATAAATAGAGCTAGATAAAAACAACAAGGAGTCTGGTGGCACCTTAAAGACTAACAGTTTTATTTGAGCATAAGCTTTTGTGGATAAAAAACTCACTTCTTCAGATGCATCAGACTAACACGGCTACCCCCTGATACTAGAGCTAGATAGACACAGAATATACATTGCTACTACAAAAGTTCAAGGTTGGGTGAAATCATTAGGGAAAAGCAGCAAAAATACCACATTCCTTAAGGATTTTGCAAAGGTGAAGTTAGTTTAACCACTTCTTGGTGTAGCATGTCAAAAACTTGCCCACTTCCAGATGACTATTGATTGAGAATGAATGTATTGTGCTTAGTGCTGTATAAAGCAGTTCCTTCTCCGAGAAAGTTACAATCTAAATCACCAACTGATAGTCCAGTCCTCCTCCAGCCCAATTCATGAAATGTTGGTTGAAGGCTGGATCTTCAAGTGGGCTGAATATTCATTTTGTTTTCAAAATCTATGTGTATTTAGTAGAGGTGGTCAAGAAACAGAATTTATCATATGAATGATGATCAAATCAAGTGCAAAAAGAAGTGCAGTGGGTTTGGACTATTTTTAACGTTGCATTTCTTATGTTCTTGTTTTTATAAGCGGATGTGAAAGGCAAAGGTGCCTAGAGCTCTGGATGGATGTCAATTTGTGGGGAGTTTGTATAAGACCAAAATCTCAAATAATAAAGTAAATACAATATCTAGGGTCAGTTTGTAAAATCTTAGTTTTGAAAGCACTTATATACAGAAATGTAGATTTTGGGGGAGGTCTTTTAACTGATTTTAGCAAGTTATTCACTCTGGATGTACTATAATGTTGCTTTAGATATTTGAGATGTCACAGTGTACTAAAGTGTTAGAGAAGTTACACACAACAGTACACATCTGCAATGTAGGGATGTTTGAAGGCCAAAATATAGCGTGATGCACAAACAATTAGAAGGCTAAAATAGCCTCAATAAAAACTTATTTGGTCTCCATACTGTATGACTGGAAAAGTACAGCAAGCCAGAAACTTTAAAGGTTTGACTCCTATATTTTAACAGCACTTTTTTTCAAATAAAATGTACTTTGTTATCATAAATGAATCGCCACAAATCCTGTAAGCTAGAGGCTTATTTTAACATAAGCTTGTTTTGTGAATTAAAACTCTCAGCAGTGTACCACCCCATCCTGCGTTGGCTCACTGTGTTGTCAGCGGACCGCTGTGTTGTTATGAAATTCTTCATAACTCAACATCACCCATGTTCAAGACTGATAATGAGGCCTCAGAAAAGG
Organism: Dermochelys coriacea; assembly: GCF_009764565.3. Lineage (NCBI taxonomy): Eukaryota > Metazoa > Chordata > Testudines > Dermochelyidae > Dermochelys > Dermochelys coriacea. The sequence continues at coordinate 11,551,734 of NC_050079.1, read as the reverse complement.
CAAGCTTTCAGAGTCAAATGGAAATTAACCATGACGAGGGCAGCGGGTAGGAGAGAAATTGCTTTTTCCCAAGATTAGGAAATAACAATACAACTCCGTCAAAATTGTGCTGTATTTATTGTTGGCATTTCTCCTGCAAAACATACATTGACCTTGACAATCAATGCACTGATGTGGGGTAGTAATAGCTATCTGACTTTCCTGGCTGTGTGCGTTTATTCTGCAAGATGAGGATCACAGCCCACAATGTAAACTGCCAGTGATGAGAGAATGCACTGGTTTTTGAGATATTTAATGTGCCCTGTCAAGAAGGTGAGAAATAATGTGGCAATAATTATAGAGAACATAAGCTGCCGGGTATACACTCTGAACACTGGAGTAAGTTATTCTATTCGCTGTCTATGATCTAGTGTAAACTTGGATGATGAATGAAGGTGCTAAAGGAAAAGTTAAAAATAATGAACTGAGTTTGTTTTACATAAGTTAATATAAACACAGGCAAATCACATTCCATTAATTTGTGTTCCTCACTAAATGGAATGATTGCCCATTACATTACATACTTTGCTGATCCAGGCCCTGCTTCAACAGAGCACTTAAGTACTAACTTAGCTTTAAAATAAGCATTTGTTTAAATCCCTAGGAAGTTAATCACATGCGTCAGTGCTTTGCTGAATTGGAGCTTCATTTTCCAAACCTCACCCTACTCCCAAACCTTCAACCCCTCCTCTTCTGCTTCCACTACATGCTGAAGCAGTACAGCAGTCTACGGGGAAAATGACCCCTCTGCTATACCCGGTGCAGTTAGTTTGCATTGCTGAGATCAAGTGAAAAAGTGAACCATCTTTTTCAGTCTACAGATGAGGGAATTCTCTTAAACACTAGCACAGAGAACACGTCAAGTGTTGGATGCCTTTACAACTGATCATTTTGTTTTTCCGCAGTAGAAACATTCCAGATGTTTTAAGGAAGGGAACCATCACTAGGGAGTTGACTTGTTCAGCAACAAAACAAAGACCAAAAAAAAAATCTCTTATTTTTACCCTTTCCTGAATGTCTGTCTAATTCTAGAAGCATAACTGGTCTAAACTGTCTGATGATAGGGTTGTTTTAGTTTACAGGTCCAAATTCTGCTATCAATCCGCTCACTGAGCTTCTCCCCATCAGTGAGGTGGCAGCAATGTAAGTGAGCCCAGAATTTATGCTTACTATGGAAACTTACAAGAAGAAGGGAAGAATATCTTGTCCTCTATGGTGTGTTAAATCTGGCATTTCAAAAGCTGACCCTTTCAGAGAAGTTGCTTTCCCTCTTTTGAATTTGATTTCCAAGATGAGGACTCAATAGTGGTAACAATATATGGTTTTAATTGCATTAAAAAGCACAATAGGTACAAAATGTACCCTGAAAATGGTCTTTTTCTATAGTTTTCACAAAATTAAGCTTCTTGGTATACTGTGGTAATAGAAACAGAACAGGTTATCTATCCTGCCAAGAGCTAAAATCTGGAGAATGTTGGTCTACATTAAAGTGAATTAGAGAGCATACAGGCACATAAAAACATTAAAGGAGATTTTAAAGGTGATTTCAGTGTCATTCCCTTGGGGCAGTAGAAAAGCGTGACCCGGCAATTTGTTTCTAGTGGCTGTATTGCACTAAGAAAAACTCTCACACTTGTAAACAAACAAGAAAGATTTGGATGCAAGAACTCCTTAACCTTATATAACACAAACTTCTACAGCAGTCTCTCTCGGCATTCTCACTGCCTGGTGTGGATAGACTGTAGTATATGATTTGGGGGTCATCTCCTTTATCATCTCCTCTTATTATTCAAGGCCCAATGCCATTCGGCCATAATTGTCACACTCTGCCTCCCTGATTTTCACATAATCTCACATACAAGTATGTGAACTTGTTACTTATCATGAAAGTCCACAGCCTATTCTCAGTTTGTATAAAGTTTACAGCCAACAAGAATGGTGGAAAGCTCCATGTAATTGGATTTAGTGATCAAGTTACAACTCTTATTTATGCAATCCTCAGTTTCTACTATTAACAAATCCTGATGGATATCTGATTTTTTGCCAGTGCCATTCTCTTTCTACCTTTGACAGCAATGGATGGTTTATACAGTTTGGACTGTGATCCTCAGTACAGTTTTGTAACAAGCACATTAGAATGAAATACATAAACAATAGATCAACATCCACAACCAGAATCATGTAAAATCAAGCTGTTCCAGATCAATGATTTTAAGTTAGGGGTTCTTTTTATTTGCCTTCTGCTGTCTGAGCCTTTCAGGTTCATGTTTTCAAATTTTTCTCCATAACCAAGAAGGGTAGAAACTTTCATTTAATAAAGATGGCAGAGACGCTCAGGTAATCATTTGACTGGGGTTTAAGAAAAATGCCAGATATTACTTCACCTGTAACAAAATCTCAAGAGTTGACAATACTGTGATCAGCTTGATAATATTAACATAGTATTTAAAAAGCCCTAACATACTATTCTTCCCTTGCACGGAAGATACAAAAATGTTTCTAAAACTGGCTGAAACCTGCATTGAAAAGATAAAAGTCTGAGACCTTTCCATCCATGTGAAAAATAACTGTCACCCAAAGTTTTGCCACTGACATCAGAGGTATTGCTCTGGTGCTATCTTTTCAGAAAAATCTATCATTTGCTAATCCTCACTTTGTTGAATTATAGATGTTTAACCTGTATAGAAAATTAGCAGCCTTTCCTGACCTCTCAGCAAATAATTAATAGCAGATGCTATATGTATAATTACTTAGATTTATACCAATCCCGGCCACAAACCCCATTGCCAACTCTGTCTGTATATCTATTCAAGGAATACCATCATAGGACCTAACCACATCAGCCACACCTTCAGGGGCTTGATCACCAATGTGATATACGCCATTATGTGCCAGCAATGTCCCTCTGCCATGTACATTGGCCAAATTGGACCGTCTCTACACAAAAGAATTAATGGACACAAATCAGACACCAAGAATTGTAACATTCAAAAACCAGTAGGAGAGCACTTCAATCTCCCTGGACATTCATTAACAGCCTTAAAAGTGGCCATTCTTCTACAAAAAAAAACCTTCAAAAACAGACTTCAGCGAGAAACTGCAGAACTGGAATTAATTTGCAAACTGGACATCATCAAATTAGACCTGAATAAAGACTGGGAGTGGCTGGGTCACTACGAAAAGTAATTTTCCCTCTGTTGACACTCATACCTTCTTGTCAACTGTTGGGAATGGGTGACATCCACCCTGATTGAATTGGCCTTGTTAGCCCTACAAAAAGTAATTTTCCATCTGTTGATATTCACCCCCTCTTGCCAACTCTTGAGAATAGGCCACTTCCATTTTGACTGAATTGGCCTCGTTAGCACTGACCACCCCTCCCCCCCCCAGTAAGGCAACTCCCATCTTTTCATGTGCTGTAACATATATACTGCCTACTGTATTTTTCACTCCATGCATCTGATGAAGTGGGTTTTAGTCCATGAAAACTTATGCCCAAATAAATTTGTTAGTCTCTAAGGTGCCACAAGGACTCCTCGTTGTTATTTTTTAGATTTATACATATATTACTTAGATTCTATTTTTATATAAAATATACAAAATATGTATTAACATACAGTATTATATAGTATTAATCAAATTATGATTGGCAAAATAAATGAACAAAGTGCAATTTGTGATAAATTAATTGTATACAAGAGCTCGGCATTATTATTAGGTTTATATTCATTCATTTATTTGCTAGTTCAGAAACTTCAGCCATTCACAATGAGTTTCCCAGCCAGTCCTGTGAATTAGCAAAGTTCTTGCCTATATATATCTTTAAGCTACACGCAGAGCAGATACTAGTCCCTGCTATAGGACTGCCGCTATTCTTGAAACTGAACGATCTATAGGGAGTTCTTGCGGCTAGCAGATCCCTTGGATTTAGTTTGGGCCACATTATTGAAGATGCTGTAACAGTGAAGACCTCCAAAAATACAGATTTTTAATATTAAAGATACAATGACCTGTTAATCTTATGTATACAATTATATTGCCATCTCCAGTCAATAATAATAAACAAATATCTGGGTTAAACAACCAATATTATGCCAAAAAGCTTTAGCTCTTCAACACTCATTTTTCCTTAGAAACATGACCAATTTCAAAATCTCTATCTATAGTTCCTATCAATATTTGTAACAACTGCGTCTTGTCCTTAAATCCTCTGTGAAATGTACCCCTATGACCACACCTATAAACCGCTATTGTTTAGAACTGGTTAGCCTGGTGGCAAGCTGGGGCTTTTCTTCTGAAAAGCTGTTTCTTTTATTGTTACCTCAGCTTCCCACGCTCGCCCCTTCATCCATTTTGTCCACCCATCGCATCTGGTTGAATAACTAAACCCCACTCCTGCAAACACTTATGCACATGCTCAATTTTATGTTCATCAGTAGCTCTATCAAAGCCAAAGAATTTACACGAATGGGGTCCTAAAATGTGAGGTCTTCAGAGCAGGGGCTGTATTTTTTGTTACATGTCTGTAACACCTTGCAAAACAGGGCCCTCACTTTTTATTATGATGCCCAGGCAATACTGTTACATACATACTCAACAAATATATGTTTTAATCATATTGAGAAATATCCTAGTGGTGTAGTGGGAAGCAAATATATATTTAAAATAATAATTAATGTTGGTTGTATTAAATAATTAAAGGATGGCGGAAAATGCAAATTGCAATTTTAGTTTAAAAAATAAAAAAGGAAAAGTCATGCCAAATAATACTTCAGTATTTATTACGCTTCTTCTATGTGATGGAAATGTTTTAAACTGCAGTCATCAACAGTTTATAAGCAGGTGAACATAGCACACCACCAAAAACAAAGCAAAATGTGTAGGCAATCATGGACAAATCTCACTAGGTGGAGGACAGATCAAGGTGAGAAAAGGCAAATATTTTTTGTGCCAAATGAACCTATGCTTTGACTTGGTTGACGAAATCAGGGCTGTGACAAACATACAGCTTTACTCATACTGCAATGATATATTTACATGTGGTATAAAAGTTTGGAAATCTCCTTCCATGTTACATCTTTGTATATTTCATCTCCGCAGCCAGATGGAGTTATTTTGGGGGTAGTGGTGGTGTTGTTGTTGTTGTTGTTTTTAAAGGCCCCCAAATAGCTCTTGGAAGCCCTTTGTGCAGAGAAATTACCCATCCCAGCTCTCACAGCATGCTTGTTGGCTACCATAAACATTACTTCTGATCATATGGAAGCACTGTTGTCCAAGGGCTGGGGTGCACTACGTAGCGGTTTAGTTTATTTTTTTACCAGCTGTCTGGAGGTGTAGACTACTTGCTGCTTTCATTTAGTGGGAACCTAGACTGGCCTGTGTGGGTAGATAGAAATGTTTGTGTGTGCACACTCATGTGTGTATGTGTGTGCATATGCATATTTGTGGGAGAGAAATCTTTCTCTCATCTATATTAGTGGTATTATCTTCATTTTACCGATGAGGCACAGAGAGACTGAGTGACTTGCCCAATGATGGCTGTGACGGAGCAGAGAATGGATCCATGTCTTCAAAGTCCCAGAGTAGGATCCTAACAACTATGCCACCACATCACACCACATAATAAGGACCAAGAGAATATTGGCCAGACAGTCACAACTCTTCCTTTACGGGACTTCGCACACTGCTATCAACTTATATTCAGCTCTTGACAAAACAAGTGAAAATTCCTTTCTTTTCTGCATTTTCTTCTTCTGTTTGATAGAGATTGGCAACTTTTGTATTTCCTGGTATAGGAAGAGCAGTGGGAAGTTTTTTAAAAAGATTATTTTTAAATCTTTAAAAAACTAAAAAAAAAAAGATCTTGGTTATTTTTCATTTTCCTGCACTTTTCCATGCACTAGAACCAGAAGTGCTGAGATAGTATAAGCAAGCCTCCACCCTGACGTCAATTGCTAGGCAATAAGTAACTGCTCATCATCCCACAAGGTAAAAGGAGACACAGAGCAGTTTATCTCCCGTTGTTAATAAAATGCACAACAACAAAAACTAGTAACAGGCCACAAATAATGGAAAGGAATCCAAGGTGATGAATGAAGATATTATTGACAAAAATCTACATACCAGATGTGAATGCAAAAGCTAGAAGCACTGTAAGAGTTAGAAAGGCACAAGTCTGTCTAAGGGCCTGATTAAAAGCCCATTAAAGCCAATGGAAAGATTCTATTAACTTCAGTGGGGTTTAGCTCAGGCTCCGTGTCCTCCCGACAGGAGTATGCATTTAAAGTAGCCTCCTCTGAGCAGGATATAATTTACAACTGTCACGTTAGTTAAGGAGTTTAAGAATTCAGTGAATTTCTGCCTTTATTACAAATGGAACACCAAGAACAACCAGACACACCAGCAGTTGATCAATGCATTATTGCAGTCACTGTTTGATAGAGGCAGCACGCCTCAATGTAGAACCCAATGCAGCAAGGTGTCTGCCATGACTGCGTGGAATTAATTTGTACCATATTCAATCACAGAAAGGTTGTTAAGAACCTTTTAGTGAAGCTGCCACCTTTCTCTGAGGAGATGTAGTAATGGTCTTCCTCTTTCTATAAATGACAGCTAGCAAAGAGCAAACACTCAGCCAAGCACATCTCTCCACAGGAAAACAAGTATTCAGTAACTATAGGTAGACACAGCTTTTATTGAATCTATTTTTACTGGTCTGAATGTCATGCGAACACTTGTATACTTATCCTAATCCTGATACCAATAAAAAGAGATGTACATATGGATTATAGAAATTAAACACAATGCTATGGAGAAGATGAACATGCAGTAAATCATTACCCCTACAAAAACCACATTCAAGAAATGTTAATGTTGACGCTGATTCTGCAGGAGGGGGATCTGTAACATACACTCAATGGGCACTGACACTTTCTGTTATAATACTTAGTGGCAAATGAAAAGATGTGCAAAATGGAATGGAACTTCCACATACAGCTACATACCCACCATCCTTACTGTAACATTTTGGAACCTTAAAACAACAGATTCGGTTGAATTTGGATCTGTAAATGGACAAAGATTTGGGGATGTGTTTGCCTCATTTTTTTTCTGAACCTGCTTGCCAATTTCCTAGCTTATCTCAGATATAATAACCGTATTGCTTACATGTTTTTCCAAAAACTCATCTTTGTGCTCTCAAATTGCGATGACATTAATTCTTTGGTTTGGCAACAGCAGAAAGTGTCCATTTATTTTGTTCTTATACTACTTGAAAAGCTAATGGAACACCATTTCTGAACATTACAAACTCACTTTCAGTTAAAGCTGATATGTGCATCCACATGCTGAGTCTTTCTGGCTGTAGGCGTCTCTGGAATACATCAGATTACTTTGTGCATTAGAATCCTGATGGACAGTACACTCAAGGATGGTGGCAAGGTTACAGTGACACAAGGCAGGGAACTGACCTTTCCGTCTCACAAAAAAAAAAAAAAAAAAAAAAAGGAGCATTATATTAAAGCAGCAATCTCAGACAGCACTTGAAATATGGATTAAACTTGGGTCCCACAACAGGAACAATATCATAGTAATAAATATGCATGAAAAAGAATGGCTAAAGGGGACAATCATCATATCTTCCATTTGCAGATTCAGAGCAAAATGACACATTCTAGAGCTGCATAAAGTTGATATATACCACCACCAAAACACTAGTGATGAATTTGGGATGAATCTGCTCATCTGCTTTTAACTAAAATTGGGAGACACCAGCTGTGGGCAGATGTACAAACAGAATGTGATGAGATGTAGAAGAAATGTACATGGCTGATGCCACTACTAAATAAAAAGTATTACATTAAATATATATTTATTTTCAGAATCACAAAGAATGTGATTGTTTTCCCTTGGTGAGTATAATCTAACTCTTCTTTTTCTTAGCACATTTCATTTCTTTCTCGCTTAAACACTAGAAGTTTTACATGCTTTTCTTCGAACAATAAATATAACTGAATTGGTAATATTCATACATTGCCAAGCAATGTGTCTAAAGACTTGAAGCATATAATATTTAATAAAACTTAGCCTAAAAATAAGACATGTTCCATCTTTAGAGACTAATGTACACATTGCTGACTTCAAAATTTCTCTCATTAAAAAACAAAAAGACTACATTTCACACCCCCTATTTCTCAGAAGAGATGAAGAAACATTTGGAAAATTTGAATATATGCAAATCAGTTCAGAGCTGGCTGAAATTTTTCATATGAAACTTTTTTTTTAAATTGAAGAATGGACAGTTACAAAAATCAAAATTCTCTAAGTTTTTTTTAAAGTTTTCTTATTTCTCAATTAATAAAAATAAAAAATGTTTCTTTTTTCCTCCCCCCTTTTAATTTTTTAAAAAAATAGAAAAAGAAATACAAAGAAAGGGCAAAAGAAGCAAAGTAAGAGAGAATAAAAAATATCAAAAGCGGAACCACCAAAATCCAAAATGTTTATATTTTTGGTTCAAAACCTGAAAAGTGTTTTTCTCTTTATTTCATCAAAAAAAATCAGATTTTTTAAAAATTGTAAATAAAATTGAGAAAAGTAATTTTTTTGCAAAAGATATTTACCATTTTCCAACCAGCGCTAAATCAATCAATTGAGATTATACAAACGCTAAAGCATTAAGGGAATAATACTGTTACACAGTGAGCTTGTGATTTATGGGTCTCAAGACCTATCTCTGATCAGTGCCAACTTTTTCCCCAAATCATGGGAATTGGGGAACAGAGAGGGCAGCCTGCTGGGAGACAAGCCGCACTCAGTTCCCAGTAACAGAGGAAGCTAGAAGCTTCTCTTGTAACCATCATCTGGAAATGGACCAGCAGTTCTTCCTGTGCTGATGGGGAATAGGCACCTCCTGAAAAACCTCTGCATGCAGAAGCCAGAGGGGAAGGCTTAATAAATTGGGAACTGACTGACATGATGGGAAGAAGTCTGTAATAGAAGCTCAGGAGATTGGAGGATTCCTGTACAAGAACTGGACGATAATCCCCATATTAAGTAGTCAGACCCAGGAGGGTAAATTTTCTGTTGAACTCTAAAGTCTGGTGAGAGAGAGAGAGAATTTGGATGTTGGCACTGGATGTTGGAAAGACAAGCCACACACTATTACAGATACTGACAATTATTTGGAAGCCAGAGAAAGGAGTAGAGGAACTGAAAAAATAAGAGTAGTTTTCAAATACGGAAATATGAGTCAACCTAAGAACAACAGTCGCATCATCTAATTTCTATGCCCAGCAAAATATTGAAAGAAAAAAGGATAAAAGAAACAAAACAGAACAGAAATAAGCCACATACAACAAATCTTTCCAGACACACTTGATTGATTTGTGTTTAAATACAATTACAAAAGTAGGGATAGCAATACTGACCTTCTTTGTAAAGCATTTTGAAATCTAGGTGTAAAAAGTGCTATAAGAAAAGGTAAGTATTATGATTATCACATAGATTTGGATGGAAATATGGACAAATAGATCCAAATTCCACTTAGGACATTTAAAACTAAGCTGGACAATACAGTGAACCTGCTGTAGGGAGAATGCTCACACAGAGTAGGAGAGGGACTTGATGACCCTACAAATTTCCCCTCTCCTCAAAATAAATCACTAATTTGTAGAATTGGTGAAGAAGAGAAAACCATAGGCTTCGAAAGTTTTGCAGCTGTACTTGAAGTGCACCTTGCAGGGGTGGGCAGAGCCAGGGTTTCATTCATTATGGCTCTGGGTAAGATAATCTTCACAGATGCACACAAACAGCTTCCATTGACTAGAGTCTTCTTCAGCTATCCCTTGATGTGAGGATGATGTCTGCCAAGGGGGTTAATTGGTGGATTTTTAAGTGGCTGAGGAGCCCAATTCATGCCCTGCAAATTTCCCCACAGAAGTGGCAGGTGTAATCTTGGAGTAGACATAGTTGTTGGCTGGAGTGTTGTGCCCTTTCTTTGCTCCTTTGTCGCTTCTCTGTCTCATGAGCACATCTGTTCTCCCCAAAGTGAGCTGTGGCTTGGTGTATGGTGTGGCACCACTGTGTTCTGTTCCACACTGAGTCCTCCCAGTTTGTTGGATTGATGCCTCCCTTTTTAAGGTGTACTTTCAGTATGTCTCTGAAGCGCTTCCACTGCTCTCTGTGAGCCCTTTTTCCCTGACTTAACAGAGAGAAGAATACTTGCTTCAGAGGACAAGTGTTAGGCATACGTACACAGTGGCCAGCCCAGTGGAGTTGGTATTTCTGAGCTTCTATACTGCTGATGTTGGCTGCAGAGAGAATGCTGATGTTAGTGTGTCGGTCTTCCCAGCTGATCCTGAGAATCTTCCTGAGGCAGTGTTGCTGGAACAACTCCAGCCACTTGAGATGTCATCTATAGGTTATCCAGGTCTCACACCCATAGTCTTGTAAAGCAAGATCTTGGTACTTGTTTGTAGGTCCCTATCATTGAAGACTCATTTGAATAGTCTTCAAAAGGATGTGCTTGCACAGTGGATCCTGAATTCAATTCAATCTCTGTGTCAGTGCTGGCTGTTTGGGAGAGGTAGCTGCCAAGGTATGGAAAATGGTCCAGATTTTCCAGGGATTCTCCACTCATGGTGATTTGTGGAGTACAAAGAGTAATTTGGACAAGTGAGGGCTGGTAGAGTACATTGGTTTTTCTGATGTTGAGAGAGATACCCAGAATGGTATCTGCAAAAAGGTCGGCCTCTGTGAATGCGAGAATGACGCAGTCATCTGCATACTGAAGGTCAGTGGTGCCAGTTCTTATCATCTTAGATTTTGTTTGGAGACATCGGAGATTGAGGAGTTGACCATCCATACAATACTCAATCCCGATTCCATCAGGAAGGCGGTCATGGATGAGAATCAGGATCATGGCAAAGTAAATGGAGAAGAGTGTTGGAGCAATGAGACAGCCCTTTTGACATTGGTGTGAATGGTTTGGTCTCTGAGCTGTTAAACAGAATGGTGGCAATCATCCCATCATGGAGAAATCTGATGATGGAAATGAATTTCTGTGGATAGCCAAACCTACACAGCATCTTCCATAGGACATCAGGTTTGACAGAGTCAAAGACCTTGATTAGATCGATGAATGCCATGAACAGTTCCTGGTGTTGCTCTCTGCACTTCTCCTGCCTCGGGATGGCCTGAAGCCAAACTGTGATTCACGGAGGAGTTCCTCGGCAAGGGGGAGAAGGTGGTTTAGTAGGATCTGGGCAAGATCTTCCCTGCAATGGAGAGGAGGGCAATACCTCTGTAGTTCCCGCACAAAGATTTGTACCCTTTCTTGAATATTGTAACAATGTTGGTATTCTTAAAGTCAGTTGAAATTTCTTTGCAGGTTCAGATTTTGTCAAGGAGTTGGCAAAGTTTATGCTGGAGCTTTGTTCCACCAACTTTAGAAACCTCAGCTGGGATGCCATCTGGGCCTGGTGCCTTGTGATTTTTTGTCTGGGTGATGGCATGCCGGACTTCCTCAGAAGATGGGGGATCAGCAAGATGTTCAGTTGCTGAGCATTGTGGAATAGACTCAATGGTGTCTTCAGAGACCATGGATTCGCGGTTTAGTATGCTCTCAAAGAGCTCCTTCCTGAACTGTTTAATGGCCACATTGTCCTTAAGGAGGGTGGAGCCATCCTGAGAATATAAGGGGGCTGGGCCTTTGGAGCTTGGCCCATATATAGCTTTTGTTTCTTGAAAGAAGCTTCTCATGTCATCCTGGTCTATGAAACCCTGGATCTCAGAGGCCTTCTCTTACCACCACTTATTTTTGATGTCATGTAGCCTCCTTTGGACTTCGGATTTGAGCAGGTGATAGACCTCATGTTTTTGTTGATTAGAGGAAACATTTTGCCAATTGCAGAATGCAGTTCTTTTCTGTTGAATTAATGCTAGGATTTTCCTCATTATTTTCATCAAATCAAATCAAATGGTGCCAATGAGTGGAATATCCTAGCGTTTCAGCACATGCACTGTGAATGTTTTTTTTAAGTTGATCCCAGTGCTCTTGAATGTCAATGATGTTATCAGGCAAGTTGGAGAGTTTCTCAGACAGGTGTTGCTGGAATATCTCACACTGCCTTGGTCTTAAAGTGCTTTGATGTTGTACCCCTTTTGCTTAGGTCTTTGGGTGTTTGCAGTGTGGTGGAGTGAGCTGCAGGTACAGGATTGATCCTACTAATCAGTGGTCTGTCCAACATTCATCTGTACCTCTCATGGCTCGTGTTATACAGACATTGGAGTAATCTTGGGCTCTGACTATAACATAGTCAAGGAGGTGCCAGTATTTGGACCGAGGATGTTTCCAGGTGATCTTAAATTTGTTACTCTGCCTAAAGATGGTATTTGTGATGAGCAGGTCATGCTCCACACATTTTCTGAGGAGGAGAATACCATTGGGTTTACATTTCCCACCCCTTCTTTGCCTATTGTGCCTCTCCAGAGTTGAGAATCCTGTCCGACTGTGGCACTGAAATCTCCCAGGAGAATGAGTTTCTCTGCCTTAGGTGTGGCTGTGAGGACTGCACTGAGAGTTCTATAAAACTGCTCCTTATTGTCTTCCTCATCATCGAGGCTGTATGCACTGATGACCGTGGCATATTGGTTGTCGCGGAGCTTGAGCCAAAGAGTCATGAGACGCTCGTTGATCCCCCGGGAAGCTCCAAAAGCTGACTGGCGATCTTATTTTTGATGGCAAGCCAATTCCATGACTGCCTCTCTCTTCAGTGGCTTTCCTTTCCAAAAGAAGGTGTAGGCACTTCAATTCTCTTTTAATTGGCCCTCATCGGCCCGGCGGACTCACTAATAGCTGCAATGTCAATGTTGAGTCTTGCCAATTCTCTGGCAATTTTGGCAGTTCTTCTTTCTGGGCATTCACTGTGCTGAGAGTCCATAAGGGTGTGGACATTCCTGAGGAAAGCCCTCACCCAGTGGCAAGAAGATCCAAGACAACCAGGGACCTCCCTACTGCTGCAGTTCTCACCCACCTTTACAGCCACAGTGTACAGACCCTACCAGGAGTATAAAAGTTCCAGATGACGTAGCTCTGAGGGTCTTTAGCCCATGCAAGCCTCTCCACCATGATAAGGTTGCGGTCAATCAGAGTACAGAACTGCTTGATGCTCTGGCTTTTTATTATCTGGGCCCTGAAGACCAGAAAGGGAAATTTCCCACTTTCATGCTGTGAATTTATGATTTCCAAAGAAAGAGGTTTCAGGTCAGCTTCTTCTCTGAAGGACCCATCATTTACAGCTCTTTTCACTGATAGAGCCATGACAGTAGTCAAACTCTGACCTGACAAGCTAAAACAGTGGAGAAGCTGAATTTGCATGAAACAGCAACCTCATCATGGCATCTGTGACCACACTATAGAATCTTTGCAGAATGACACATTCACACATTCATCATTATGCTGCTTATAACTCATTTTAGAAGAGCAAATCCATGAGGCACTGAATTTGTTTGTCATGCTGTGTAAGCATAACTGTGCGTTCCCATCAGAGTGCTGTGAGCTTGGACTGTTTACTTGATCCATCCCAGGGTAAAGTTCTCCTTTATCCTGAGCCCATTTCACATTGATTCTAAATCTAGTTAATCTCATCACAATCTTAAATATTGTTTCCTCCCTTCCCATGCACGGGTGGATAGACAATGGGCTTGATCTTCAGCACCTACTCACAAAAGGAGTCAATTGAAGTCAATGGGACTTCTTGCATGAACAACTATTACCCATGAGAATAAGGAGTACAGGTTTGTGCTCTCTATTATGCCTGGACACACCACATCTTTGCTCCCCCTACCCCCAAACAGACACCAAAAAATCCTTCTAGTAGCGTATGCTGGATGAATGAGTCACTTATTGCCATTCACTGTCTGCCCACCCTACCCTGATGTCACATAGTCACATGATGTGAGATAACTGAGGAACTTTTACACCAGAATCAATCAGGTATTTTCCACAGCACCTGCTGACTGACTTACAGCTGTATTGCAGCCCCTCCAACTTGCAGCATCCAAATCCCAAGGATCTTACCTTTAATCACCTTTTTATTCATCTATTTTTCTTGCTACTGCAATTGACAATACAGCCATAATGGCAAGAATAGGCAAAGCACATCAACAGAAAATTCACAACCCACTAACAATTCCTCTGAGGTCCTTCACCTGAAGTTGTCATGGAGATATTTGTGTCATACACAGAAATAATGACTTATAGTGAGAGAGAACCAAGAAGAGTAGATGAACTCCAGGGAGGAAAGATCTTATTTTCATGCAGAGGTGACTAGTAGTAAAGAACCAAGGGTACACAATAGAGAAAATATGCTGTTGAGAAGTCAACTAGAATGTTCTTCAAAGATTTCTATTTGATCTCAGAGGGTATTTTACAGATTTTTATGTTCAGTTATTTCCTATAGAAGTAATAATTAAGAAAAGACAATTTCACATAAACACTGGTGTCCTCTTGAGAGGAGTATTTAACAACATGTTGATGTCTAAATCTAACTGTGATATAGCACTGGTAAGAGCTGATCTACTGTAAGTTTTCAAACTGGAAAGTTTATTATCACAGCAGGTAATGATATAGTATTGGACACTATACATCTTAGAGGTGCTTATTATCACAACATACACATGTTCCTGTTGCATGACTGCATAAGAGATTGAACTGTATTTAAAGTGTATCTGTTAAGTAACAACAGGCAGAGCAAAGATATCTTCAAAAACACATAGCAAAGAAGCACCTGGTTTTCCAATGTGAATACGTCCAATAAGTGTAGATTATGATTTTCCCAAATTTATTTTAAGCTATTTCACGGAATAATTTCTGCAGTTTATGGAGACTATTTAATATTTAAAATTTGCGATTGCTTTGATTGGACACAAAAGTCACATGGTATAGTTCTGTTCTCTGATTAGATGAGCCTAACTTCAGAGGGTTCAACGGGAAATAGTGATGAATTCAAAATTTGCTTTCTGTGAATGTTCTCCATCATTCACTTTAGAGTTGCAGCTCCTGAAGACTATCCTGCCATTACAATCATTCCCCAGGACATGAATAGAAAGCAAGCACAAAAGGGGCCTCAATCAAGACAAAGCAAATTTGTTTTAATATTGTACCTTATGTTGGAAATTTTTGTGACAGTATTTACCCATCACAAATGAGAGATCAGTCCGCTAGAGAACCTTATAATGGGGGAAATGGCTAAGCAGACTGATCAAGTAATCACACAAAAAATGCACTGTATGGAAGAGATAGGCAGCTGCTTGTCTGCTAATGTCTGGCTTCTATGAAAGATTGACTAGCCCATGAGTAGGTCCACTTGATGTCTTCCAAACAGATGGGCGTAAGTATAAACACCCGAGAAGATACAGTTGGTGCAGTTTTTTCTTTGGAACACACAATTGCCATGCACCAGAGACAAACATGAAAAACTACAACACACATTCTTTCAGCAGCTCATGGGGCGGGATGGTGATGGGGAGGAGACGGTGTGGGTGCAGTCAGAGGTTTTTTTTAACAAGAGGAGAAACTTCTAAAGCTTCAGATATCTATCCAAAATGTTTAGAACTAATTGTATTAAAGGCTGTCAACTTTTTATGCCTATGCTCTGTAGGGTGTTTATACTTATGCCCATCTGTTTGGAAGACATCAAGTGGGCCTACTCATGGGCTAGTCAATCTTTCATAGAAGCCAGACATTAGTAGACAAGCAGCTGCCTATCTCTTCCATACAATGCATCTCCTCTGTGACTACCATATTGGCATCATATTTTGCCAAGTCTTCCTATCACTAGGCACTTTAAACCTGATGACTTATTTGACTTTAAAAATGTGAGAGTCAAATAGATGAACATGAAAACCAGATTACAATATTATTGGCTCTAGAAATTAAGCTCATGAAAGAACTTTAGCCCTGACAACCAACGCTACCCTTGCCATTCCAGGCCCGGGTTCCTCCTAATCTTACTTCCATTAATCACTCTGCATTGTACCAAGCTGGGTGACAACTTTATCTCATGCATGATCTGGAGCTGGATGAGACCACCAAAACCAACCCAACCATATTTTTAATTATGATTTACTCCAATTTCGTTCAAGTGTCTCCATCTGAAAGACTAGTGCTCCAACAATGGCCTCACATCCTCTGTTAAACCTATGTCACCAGGCCACACAATCTCCATGAGAAGTATATCTGACTGGAGATGGTGGAAGACATGCAGCATGAGACTGCAAACAATAGCCTCAGTCCAAAACATATATACCTGAATTATAGAGGCTAGTGATGAATCTTTTGCACCCCATGTCCATCTCTACCCAGGACTGATTTCAAAGAAAGCATATTTCTACCCATACAAATGCCATCTCAGCTTTATATTTCCATTTGTTTAAGACTATGGTAAATGACAATTAAAGTCAAACAAACTATTTAAGGTCAAAGACAAGGTAATCCCTGTCGATCATTTTGATATTAAAAATCAGATTCAGATTAATTACTGCATATATCATTTTTAATGCTAGAAGCCGTCATAGGTGGGCATTGATATTTTACATAAGGGTAAAACAGATTAGAGAGAGAAATTGACTCTTTGCTTTTTGAATGAATGCGCACAATGTATGATAAAATGATTTGCGTTGCTCAGGAATACAGTAGGTTAGCATAAAGGACCACCAAAGCCTGAAAGGAAAGAGAATTTGCAGCTGCCTCTCAGAATTTTGCCTTATGAGTTACTGTAAGACGGGTAGTTTAGTCATCTATAAATTCATATCTGTTTAATGTCTTGGCTTAGAAAGAGCTATACAATCCATTTTTGCTTCAGGCCACATATATATCTTGAGAACTGATTTTAATTTAAATAAATACTTAGTTTCATAACTGAATGGAAAAAAAATCAGTTCTAATCAAGATATCTGATGTTGTGTACATTTTCAGTGGGTGCCAGTATTTGACTTCACATTACTGATTGAGCCATGGAGAAAGGACAAGAAACCTAATTTAAAAGGTACAGTGTCTAAATAAAAACATTTAAAAAACTTTTAATGTTATTAACATATTAAAACTGAAGTAAATTTTTATAATCCACACTTCTTTTAATCATTTTTGTCACTTCTTTCCCTTTTCCTAGAGCTGGACAAAGTCATTATTTTGTCAATTTTTTATTCAATTAATTTCTGTTCTTTTCATTCCTGTTCACAAATTGTCCACACACCGCTGGCAAGTCAATACTTGAAATTCTTGGTTAATTTTCATTGCTTCTGTTGAGTGCATGAGAGCAACTCTCAGAATCAGGTTTACAATATGAATTTTAATCTCAAAATGTGAGCATTCACATTCCTCAAATATTCACTTAAAACTCAGTGCTTCTGCAGATATTTCTGCTGGTGACTGTGTTTGCTATAATATTAACAAATGTGAACACGAAGGCTTGGAAATACAGCCAAGTGAATCTGACATTTGGGTTCAAGTGAATATTCATGAACAGTTTTTTGAAGTGTTTGCTCAGCTGTACTTTTTGTCGTTCATTCAGCTTGGAATGTAAAACTAGACCCATCAGTTTCATTGTCTGTTTTTATGGTTCATTTTTTGTTCCTCATGTTCTAATGCAGTGCTAGTGAGTTTGGATTTCCAGCAATGCAGAAAACTGTTCAATTAAAATGTTCAAGTGTTCCATGTTGATAAATTGGAGTGGGTTCAGAGAAGAGCCATGAGAATGATTAAAGGATTAGAAAACATGCCTTGCAGTGATAGACTGAAGGAGCTCAATCTATTTAGATTAATAAATAGAAGGTTAAGAGGTGCCCTATGCAGCTGCGTGCTTTGTGTATGGGTAAGGATGGCCCTGCGTTGAACATAACAAATCATACTTTTACTACAAAAAGCATGTTACACCTAAGTACTCATTTTAGTGAGTGAATACACTGTTGCTGCTGCTAAAAAATCTCTGCTTTGACCATGTTTGTTGGCTGTTCATAATTGCTCATGTTATAGATTCCAGGAATAAATGACTTTTCATCCACCTATTTGCTAGAAGTCTATTAACCAATTTTGAGATCACCGTTGCTAGAAACTATGCACCATCATTTATGGCTGCAACAAATTCTTTTTAAAGTTGTGCTGCAGCACATACATTAGAAAAAAAAGCAACCTTTCCAAATTCGAATATAAAATATTTTCCAAATGAAAAGACAATTTTTTAAATATTTTTTGTTCAACCCCTGAAGGAGCCTGGATTCTCAGCATACATCCTATGGATCCTTTTCAGTTTGAATGGACAAACATATCGACAAAACAGGATGAAACTGTATTTTAACCCTATAGCATCCACAGGAATGAATGACCAGAAATGCTCAAACTTCATCCTGAAAGGGAACCAGTGAACCAGGATATCCCCTTCTCCCACTTTATGTTGTCTTTAGCACTGGACTAACTGGCAACCATAATTAGAAGTAATAATTTAATTAAGGGGATTGCAGGAATTAAGGGGACCAAAATAATAAAATCAGTGTGTAATGTCTCCCTGAGTTCATCCACATAGACCTGACCCAGATGACATTTAAGTCCCTCCTCAAAGATCCAGTTCTGCCATACTGCTTACAGTGAACTGAGCTGACTTGTATGTAAATTGATAGTTGTTCTTCTCTTTCCCATAACCTGTGTCTATTTGTTTCTCCACCCATAATGACACACCCATAGTGTGTCAGCTCTTTGGAACAAGGATTGTCCAGAAAGCACATCATGGACACTATTATAAATAAAATAAATCAATAATACCATAGATGGCATTGTCTGGTGGTCACTTATATCTCAATTCCCCAAACATTACATACTATAAAGGTGGTTGGGATGGGGCAACAGAGATTTGTTCCCCAAACACTCCACCCCAGACTGAAGATTTGCTTTAATTAGCAAAGAATGTATATGTGCTAACCTAGTAAAAATAAACAATAAGCTATAGGGGGGCGTGGGGATTATGGATGCTTGCATCAAGATACATAGTGCCTTTAACCATCTGAAACATGTGCCTGTAGCGTACTAGTGCTGTTGGGGCTCATTGCTATCAGACAATGGTTTAAGTTTACATTTTATTCTATTTTTTTAATGGGGGGAGTTACACAATACCTCCTTCCCCTGTCTTAGTAAAATAGTAAGAGAAAATATTAGGAAGTAGGTTATAAATATCTTTAGCCTGCTATTCAGAATAAATTGATTGTTCATTTTTTTCTAACTCTCTCTCTATTTTTTGCAGGTTTTCCTGGACTCTTTAGACCACTTCCCTCTGAAAAGCCCAATTGCCCTTTCAGTCTCAGTTTCTGGTCCACCAGACATTTTCAGCCCCCTTTCTTTTAAAAAATAAATGACGCTAAATTTCAAGTATTGACTAGCTTCCAGTGTAGCCTTCACCCTAGAAAATGGGTTAAAAGGAGCTAGAAGGGCCACAAAAGAGTGTCTCTCTTCATCAATCCTATCCCTTAATGTCTTTGTCTAGTACCATCAAAATTTCACATTCACTTAACACAGTGGCACAAGAATTTTGCACAGCTGATTTAGAGTGTGTCTTCACAGCACAGTTAATGCAAGTTATAACCTGAGTGTGAACTCCTAACTCAACTCCTGTCCACACAGGAATCTATACTGTAACTCAGATTAAGTGGTGCTTTAATTGTGTGTTGGAAAAGTTGCAACCAGCTCTCCTTCTGCCTTCTAACAATAGCTAAGGGGAGTGATTGATTCTCGTGGTTTTCCAGGACAGGGCTCCCCTCCCTAAAGAGTGCTGTTCAGTCTGAATCCCTTCTGTACAGACACCATTAGCTTCTTGTTCAGCGTTTATTCAGGGTGAGAACAACGTTCCATTTATCTTCAGGGTGCCTAACTATATGGGACAAAATTCATGGTGCTGGATCTGCCCTGATCTTCTCAGGTTTTCTACTCACACATACAGCTTTGCACACACACCCCTTAAATCTCTTCTATCCTACATGCCTACTACTGACACTGGTCAGATTAAAGTTGTCAGACAGGAGCCTCAAGAAAGATCACTTTCAAATGCGCTACTACCCCTCCAGCCCAACTTTTACCTCTAGGCAAAACATCCATTAGGATCCTATTTAATGGTATTCTAAACATACCAATATAACTATAATTCCACAATCATTTATACTAGTACTGAGAATGCAATCTCATTCTACCAAGCCGCAATTTTTCATACTGACAAAAGTGTGCTAGATGATTACTAACGAGTGAATTTAACATGTTGCTACTGCAAAAGGAAGCTTATTTTGCAATATAAAAAGACTCCTAATAATATTTAATCATTGATAAATATTTAATCTGCATATTTACTATGAATACTACTCTTAGGCTCAGTGCTGAGGATATACTAATGTGAAAAGTGATGCAAATGTACATTAGGCACTAGTCCAGAGAGATTAAAGCAACATGTACACCCTTCTGCTTTCCAGTGGTAGTGGTTGTTATAATTATTAAAGATATTCAGCCCACTAGTGTTATAAAATAATACATAATAGCATTATTGTACTAGATGCTAACACTTGTTTCCAAAAAGTCAGCTATTTCTCTTAGCTATTCCAACTAGCAGCCACCGTTTTCCCCCTAACCGTGCATCATGGGTACCATGTAAATGTTGATTTTATTATGCAGCTTCTTTGCCTTCAAAGAAGGTGAATGTCAGGGAAGTTTTAATAATAAAAAAGGCAAAACGAAACACATGTTGGCATTACCTTTACATAGGCCTGCAGCAGGTTAGCACCAAAGGCAAAACTCTGTGTACTGCTGACCATCCTCATAAGTTAAATTACCCATTACTCACTGTTTATCTGCTTATGAAACCTCTCTGCTTAAGCGACTGAAGCTTCAAATTTGCAGAGATTGATCTCAGTACCCACAGAATTTTATTTTATTGCCAAGTAGGTTTCTTTTTCCAGTGGCAGTTGCAGTTTTCTACAGTGCTCTCCTTAAACACTTGCTTCTTTTACCTTAGATGAATAAAAAAGAGTTCCTCCATTTTTACAAATTTCTTAAACTTATTGATACCATGGTATCATTGTCTAGTTATCAACATCAACCTGTTACATCCTGCCTGCTAAATAGATTGCAAAGGACTGTCTTCCACTCTATGTATAGCATCAAGCATGATAAGGCCTTGACTCTGATGGGAAGTGTCTGAAGGTTACAATAATATGACTTTTTAAGTGTAACCAGTGTACTTATTCTCTGTTTCCTAGTCTAGGTGCTTCACCCCTTTCAAAGTGGTGGGTTTTTTTATTTGGAGGACAATGAAAGATACCTCTTGCTGAAGGCTTCTAAGCCAATGGGATGAAAGATGAAGATCCTAACAATAAAATATAGCTGAAAAACAAACTTTTTTGTTCTGTACACTTACAGGTTCAAAAAAAAATCCAAACATGATTGCCAATAGATCAAAAGGCATCGGTATGACCATTAAATATTCCCAGGAGTCATCTGTTGGTTAAGGAAACTAACTATTAGAGATCTGTATGACACCTTGCCTCAAAGTCAGGCTGACAAGAGTCAAGGAAATCAGATGCTTATGCCAACAAAGCTGGACCCTCAAACCTTCTCAGTCAACTTACCCATAAAGAGAAGATTTGAAGCTGGATGTTAATTGGTTTAACTGTCTATGGACTGGCATCCAGCAACCACAAGTTTAGGAGAATCTGGCCTACTCTTGCAGGAGAGCTCTGAGAATCCACTCTTTAAAGGACCAAACCCTACTTCCCACTTCTATCTCTACCAGCCATGAGGACATAGGCTGTTAGTCACAGATCTCCCAGCTCCCCCTAAATTTTCATAGATGGTGAATGCAGAAGAGAGAATATTTAGGACAGTTCTAGGAATCAATTAGATGATTCCTCCATCGCATCCTATCCTTCCTTCCACCCCAACACACACAATAAAACACTCAATCTGTGCAGCATTTCATATACCAAGAAGTGCCAGTTAATCAGTTGGGTATTTTCATGAAGTTCCATGAGTACCTCACCGGACTGGATATTTTAAGTGCGTCTGGCTTAATTATAAAGATTTATCTATTTCCTCCAAGTATTCTATGAGGATGAAATAGAGAACCTGTTGAGTAGCTAATTAGCTAAAGCTAATTCAGGAAAGTATCTAAGCACTTGCATAAATCCCTTAACATTGACAAAAGTTAAACATATGCATGCTGTCCTGAATAGAGATACCATCTTGAATCAGAGTTCAAAGCAAGTAGGAGCGACCTGCTAAAACCACTGCAAACTAAACGTATACACATGTAAACTATTTTCTGAACACATACCATGAGAATCACAAGGTTAGAATGTTGTGCCTGTGGTGAGAAAGGAAAGGGGATCATGTCACATTTTTAGTTCCTGATTGATTTTTGAGCTTTACTGTGTCCTAATTACAAATTTTGTCATGAGAGTTTGAGAACACTAATGGCTTTTGTGTTCTGCTAATGAAGCATTGACAACCCCTTAAGACTCCTGTTTTCAAACTTTGAGATTAATTAAACCTTATAGTGATCTAATTTTAATGGTGAATTTTAATTCTGCTGCAGCCAGGCTTCCAATCTTTGAGAGAACTTCTAAAGGAGACCAAGTCAGACATACAGATAGGAGGTATATGTTCTGAGCCTGAAAGCAAGGACAAGCAGTATGGACTTGATACACACTGCAAATGAAAGCCAATGAAAAGATTTGAGGTGCATATGATGCAACATGGACAAAGTGAAAGGCAAAAAAAAAAAGCAAGATGATTTTAGAAGCAGCATTTTGGATAGACTGGAGTGGGGTAAGATTGGTATCAAAAATACTTAAAAGACAATCAAAGGAAGAAGACCAGGCTATGTGTGAAGGATGTGTGGGGTTGGTTTATAAAACATTATGAATGATATAAATTACCTGGGTTATTAGGATAGTTATTGAATGGCTATAATGGGTTACTGGAATGTTTACTGTGTGCATATATTTGCTTAGTTTAATAGCCAGGCTGAAGCAAATGGAGCTTCCTAAGCTTCGGAAGATGTAAGTAGAGCTCAGTGGGAACAGGATTTTCCATTTTGTGGGAAATTCTGACATTTTTAATTTTTTCCAATCCAAAAATGGAAAAAAACAAAAAAACTTTCAAAATGCCTGTGAAACAAAAATTCATTTTGAGTCAATAGAAAAATTTTGTTTCAATGAAATAAAAAAATTTGTTCTGATTATGAACATCTAAAACTTGTAAAGATGGCTCTTTATATGCAATTAATTTTATTCTGAAAAGTCATCTTGAAGTGAAAAATGAACTTTCTATTCCAAAAATGTCAAAACATGACTTTTGACATTATCAAAACACTTTGTTTTACTGTTTAAAATGAAATTTTATGAGAATCAACATTTTTTGAAACATTGTTTTCAACAAAAATGGCATTTTTCATCAAAAACGTTTCTGACCAGCTTTACTGGTAAGACATAGGGAAGATGGATATACGTATAGATTATTTTTCTATTTTAAAATCCTATTTCCTTTTGCTGTGCTGTATTCCTACTATTAAGATTAAACAATATTTTTCTTTAGGAAAGTTGTCTAGTCACTATATTAATCACAGGTCACAGGGTTCGAAAGGGAAGACTTTGCAAGTGTCAAACCCTGTCAGGCCTGCTGAGTAATCACTATTGGCACAGAGGGGGCTGTAGCCCAGTCTCAGAGTGGAGGAATCATGGGGTTACACTCCTGAAAAGATAAGGTCAAGAGGTCTAACATCTGAGTGGGTGCAGTCAGAAAGACCAGAGAAAGAGTCAAGAAGCATAGCTAGTCTGTAACTATGAGAATTGAACCAGTGACTCAGCCACCAGGATGGAGGAGGAGGACTGACTGGATTTTGGAGATCTTGCAAAGTAAAAAGTGACAGGATTCGGTCACAGCCTGGATGCAGAATAGAAAGGAGAAGGTGGAGTCAGAGACAACCCGAATGGTGTGTGTTTGGGTGACAGGGTGATGTTACTCACAGCAAATGAGAAGAGAATAGTGGAGAGGGGTTGAGGAGTTTAGTTTTAGCCATGCTGAAATTTCAGATGCAGTGAGATTATCCAATACAAAAGGTCAGAAAGACAGTGAGAGATGAGAGACTAACACACACACAGGCAGGTAGACCTGAGAGTCATCAGCATAGAGATGATAGGTGGACCCAAGTAAATGGGGAATGTCATTCAGCGAGAAGATATCGATGGAAAAAAGAAGACCAAGAACAGAGCCCTGAGGGACTGCCACAAAGAAGGAAATGTCAAAGGAGCGGTCAGGAAGGAGAAAGGGGAACTAGGTGTGGACAGTGTTGGGAAAAGACTATCAAGGAAGTGGGAGAGATCACCAGCATCAAAAACAGCAGAAAGGACAAGGAGTTGGAGCAGAAATCATGAGACTTCACTGGAGATTCTGAGGGCAGTTTCACTGGTGAATAATAAACAAATAAAAATAATTCGCTTGTGGTGTGAATATTAGTATGAACATTCATTCGTGATCAAATTCATGAAGTTTTCAGAAATTGTTAATATTTTCCCAAGGGGCTGCAATTGTTCAAATATGCACAATTCATGAGTAACGTAGCAGTGTGAATCAAGTTCATCACTGCTAGTTGTAAAAAAATATTGGTGACTTTTCATTATTAGTATTCTTTTAAAACTATTGATCTAACTCTCAAGTGGTGATAAGTAAATTTTCAGATCTCTTTCTTCATGTGCATGCATAAAAATACATGATCTCACAGCTGGCAGGTGCAGGCACACTCTTTATGCAGTTTATCACATGTACTTAATACTTGTCAAACCCATTGTAACACTGGCAGAGCCTGTAAGCTCCCCAAACCAGTTATTTCTGGGTTTCTCTTCCCACTCCTTTTTTTCCCTCCCATATAATATCAAGGAACTATTTGACGGGATGTACTTGCCCTTTGCTGATCCCTACAGAAGGCCCTGGGGTCCTGCTACACCCTGCCCCAGGAAGCAGTGATATGGGAGGAACAGCGCAGTGAAGGTGGGTAGAGAAGCCACCTTGGAGAAGCCATTTTAGAAACTACAGAAATCTGGTCCTCCCAGGGCTAGTAGGGCTAGCAACAGCCAATTGGGGTCCTTGTGGGCCAGCTAAAAGGAGCTTCAGGGCCCTATTTGGTCAGTTTCTGGCTGGGACCAAAGAAGTGAAGAAAGGCGCACCTCTATGGCTGAAGGAGCCTGACAGTCAGAAAGAGCTTATGGCTATCTGAACTTACATAGCTGGGATTGTGGAGAGAGAAGAACATGAGATAGGGCTGGAGATAAAAGGGTTCAGCAGGATGAGGCCAAGGGAAAAGCAGCAAAAGATTGAAGTAAACAGTGTGTAGCTCCTGTGTAGAGGGTCCGTAGGCTGGAACCTGGAGTACTGGGCAGACCTAGGTTCCCCAGGTAAAGTGGCATAAACCCAAGAGGAGGACAATTCTTATTTGGGAGCCCAAATTAAGGGCTGAATTTAAAGGGCCTAGAGCTAGGGTGAAGACCCTAGAGAGGGCAGATAGACTGTTTATTTGTTGGACTCTTAAATATCCTGGAAGGGGTTCATTAGGAGTTGTGATTTGGCTGGAGGGCCAAGCCACTGAAGATCTTTCCCCATGATCAGCCAGCAGCCTGCAAGGGACACCAGGATCGAGAAAAAAACTGCAATACTGCACCCTACCACGCAGAGGTCAACATCTCTCACTGTAACAGGCTAAATCTTAAAATACTCCAAAATCTAGTAAAGCTCAGATATGGATCTGCACTACAAATCCCCATGTTTGGGAACTTTGGCTTCAGATCTAGGGTTTGGCCTCATGCCCATGCCTGATAGAGTGTTCCATGTGGTAAAGTTAAGGATATAAAATCATTCTCTACCTTCTGGATTTTCTTGCATGGGTTGTTAGTTTCTCTAATTAAAGCAACGGGCACCCAAAATATCCAAAAGCTATGAGGGGGGAAAAAATTATACAGGTGCAGGAATCGTATGGCAAAGAAACTGATGTACTGGCTACCTCCCTTCTCCCCAGTGGAGGGAGAAAAATGGGTCGCCGTAGACATAAAAACACACTAGCTCCTCAATACGTAAAAAGAGCAGCCTGGATTTGGGTTTCTAATGTCTCATCCAAAAGACCTACAAGGAACACTAAACTGATTAGAAGTCAATGCATCTACTTCAGAAGGTCGAAAGCTCAATCAACCTCACTAAAGTTTGGAATTAAGTTTAAAGGAAGTCTAGGAATTTATGCTTAAACAACGAAGCCATCCTGTCAGGCAATTTTGTTCTTTTTTCCTTGTTAAAGATGTTATGGAACAAATAATTAAATGTACCTACTGAAGCGACCCTGAATTCCTTGAACTGTTTTGTTCTTTGCTTTTTAACCTATTTATTTAAAAATCAAATCTGAAATATGAATGTTCCTCCCAGGCATGTATAGTGCGGTATTCTTTGTTATCTAGGAACAGAATAAGCTGTTTTCTATTCATTGATGTGGTGGCTTTTGTCCTTACAATATGTCAGTTCAGTAGTTCACATATTTCATTGGCTCTTCAATGCTTCCTGAAGCCCAAAATGACATTATCTTTTAAGTACATGAGTCTACTGTCATTAAGAAAGAGGTAGCACAGAAAAGTCACTGTACACTAAGCTAAGATATTTATTAGTTACCTAATTGTAACTGTGATGAACAAATTCTGCTCCCATTCTCTCTGTTTATTGAGACATATTGGAGGAACATATGGTCTGACATTCATAAAAATAAAAATAGGGTAGCAGGACAAGTCAGGTCAAAAAGAGTTCAGTTCAGCCTGTATTCTGTTCTCTTCCAAAGACATTTGCTAAAGTCCCTTCGTTACACTTACACACGAAAAAGCAAAACAAAACAAAAACACCTCTTGCAGCTGGGTTATTTGTAAGAAGTAGGTTTTAAAACTTCTTTTTAGCAATTCATCTAGGACCCAAGCCAGGTACTTCAGTTTGTCCATTTACTCCAATGGTCTTTGGATCAGATACTTATTTCATTTGTTTGTTTCTGAGGCAGAGCCCACAACTGATCAAATCTAGATCATTTATAACAGTGACTGAAAGATACCTAGTGCTTTATTCCTCTTCCTCTCGTCTGTCATTAAAATCAGCGTAATTTCCAAGAATATTGCAGACCCACAGGCAGATTCTATAGCTACACCAACAATAGGGCCATACGTTATTTTCTTATTTGAAAATTAACTTTTGTTTTTTATTGGTGTCAATTATAGAGCTGGTCAAAAAAATTTCATCACAACTTCTTTTTGTCAAAAAATGGCTTTTTCTAAAAAAAATCCATTTTTATTTTAGAAAATCAATTTTCAATAAAAAAGTTCAGATTTTTCTTTAAAAAGGCAAAGCTAGCCAAATATTTCAGTTTTTGTTTGCCAGACAATGGGGGGGGGTTGGCCTCGGGCTTTTCAATAAATATTTTTTATAACAATGAAAGATTTTCATTGTCATCAAAACTTTTTTGCTGGGAGAATAAAATATGTTTCCTGAACAGGTCCAAGTTCAACTTCTCAACATTCTTGAGAGAAGAAAAAATCTCTTGAAGTGGAGCGAAGGTATATTAAAAAGAGCTTCTCTTGTTAGTTTGAGAGATGAAAAATATAATGATGTTGTGGCTCGTTTTTGTCACTGCAATCACATTGTGTTATTTCATGATTTTTGCACTATTGGGAGACAAGGTTTTTACTTCACTTTTTTTTGTAAATTATTTAAATTACTTTTTATTAATACATATTTCTCTAAACCATTTTCAACAACAAAAATAGCTTTTTTACAGTAGACAAAAGGAAATCAGGTTAATAGTTGCACTAAAGGGCAGTTTTTATCTTTTATCTGCAAAAAACAAAGATCTTTGAGACAAATACTGACCATTCCTTACCAATTGTAATGAAACATGTTTTTAACAGTTTTTACAGCCACAAGAAGTTTTTTCACACATTTCTATTGACAGGTACAGTAACAGTTATTTCACTATACACAAACAGAAAGAGAGATGGTATACTGCAGCTTAATCCTTCAGGGGCACAGGACTGCAAATCTTGCGCCATGAATAGCACAAACTGAACCACAGAATCTAGCCTGTTGTTCTATGTTACCTAAGGTGCTGGTCCTCTGATATAAGTTCTGCATTGCTTCATTCCCTTCCTGGGGTGTTTATATCAATGGAGTTCCAGGGACACGTTTTTGACAGCTGTCAAGGGATCGTATAAATAAAACAAAAATTGTCTCAGTTTTTTACCTGAAACTCAAACTGATCCCAAACTGATTCTTTCAGGTAGTCTGAAAAACACTTGGGCAATTCCCTCTCTCCCTTCACACTCACATATCCATATACAGTCTTTTAACTTTTCCTGAGCTTCCAGTTGCTTCCAGTCCCTGTAGCACTCAGGATACATAAAGTATCTATCTACTATCTAGAACAGGGTCACTCTTCCTCCTATCCCTACCTTAACCTGAAGTATCAAATAGAAGAACTCTCCAAAGAAAGCCCAGGCTTTGCAAAATTTCCAGCCCAATTTTGCAAACCCAAGAGGTCTGGAGAGCAGTGAGATGAGCATCCGAACTTTGAGGTATTTCTCCAAAATAAACCTAACCACAAAACCTTTTGAAGATTCCCCCTTCTCCAACACATTCTCTGTCCCCAGAGATTCCATTCCCACCCTGCACAAATGAAGTAATGTTTGATGTGCTCTGTCCGCAAATCTGATTCTGCACATTTGACTCATTCTGGGAGCTCCTTTATTTTGTAATCTATTCAATGATTCAAAAATATCTATGGAAAGCTTTCATAGAATGAAGAATTTGGGGGGCAAACATCAAATCCATAGTGTAATAGAAGAGTTTCAATGAGCTCTTTCAATGAGCATAGCTCTTATAATCTTTGTAGCTAACCTGGCCTAATGCATGTAACAAGAGGGAAAAGTATCACACCATGGAAATACGCAAATACACAGTTATGAGGGAAAGAGGGGATTCTACCAGAACAAAAGAGATTGTTATACAGATATCTGGAGCAAAATCAAAAGTGATGCAAGATTATTGGAAAGGAGCATGGACATTAATAGCAGCATGTCCAGGCATTCCACACATGCATAGTATGAAAACATTAACAGTGAGCAAGAAGATCCTAAAAAAACCCACAGAAACACTCACCCTACAGGATCCTTCTGGGTCTAAATGAAATTCTGACATAAAATGGATTTCTATTGCACTGGATGCGCATATTATGCTGGTGCAGATATGGACATAGGGTCATATAGCTATGAATGTCTACCACTGAAGCCAATGAGAATAGGCATGGGGCCTTAGGGACTTTGCTACTACTGAAGTCAATTAGGGTTTTGTCTTTGACTCATTTGGGACCAGATTTAGACCCATTCTCAATAGTTAGGTGTCCATGATAATAATTTAAATCTCTCTGTATATGATGTAATTGATGAGTTTCTATCGTAAGTCATGGTATGGCTAATATCTGTAATGTGCCAAATGTAGTCACACATTTATTTTCCATAAACCATTTGTATATTCCTTCTATAAGGCTATTTTTGGAGTACTCTGTTTAGGAATTAACTCTGTTTGTACAAAACCAGATGTTACCTTGTTAGAAAATAGTCTGGTGGAGTAAAACATGTAGACTAATAAATACCAATAATCCCAGTGAACAAAACTGATTTTAAGTAAATACTTATTAGAAAAATAGGGAAATAGCCCTAAAATAATGACAAATGCATCAAATATTTTAAAAATCTTCTGCAGTTTGAATATAATCTGTTTTTATAGTCGATGATAATATGCATGGGAGAGTCTGGCATTTCAATATTTCCTTATTTGCTGGTTTTCTTCCAACCTCCTGTTGCTATATAATGATACAAAAGGTCAAACTCACAAAATTCCTTAAAATTTGTTTAAATAATAAAAGCAGCAAACTGGCTACAAACCCCAGCATAATTGCTGTGACTATAACAGTTTTAATCCAATTCAGGAGAAGAAAGGATTTTTTGGTTTGCCATCTGGTAGCAAAAACTCATTCAGACAATTTTAACTCTAATCTAATTGGGAAAACATTAATCTGTCTGATTCGTGATCTAAAAACTACCATTCTCAAAAACTTGTATCTAATCTAATTTGAATATTTTAACACTGTATAACAACAATCCCAAAACACAACTTCTGCTGAGAATAACTACAATTATTCACAGTGGGCATGTGCAAATATACTCATACATACTAAAAGTTCCTATCTTGCACAGTTTCCATAGCACATTCTGTTTCTGATTTATAATTAGAAGCTTCAGGGTACAATACAAAATCTTAAGAGGAATCTCACAAATAGAATATTTACTCAGACTAGGTTTTTTAAAGTATATTATAAATGTGAAATACAACAGAAGGCTTTGATGTTGAACATTACAATAAGTTACATTCTAGAAGAGTATTATACTCCACTTCTTGCCAGAAAATCTGCACAAAACAAGGGGAACTTGCATTGAAAGTTTTCCACTGGCTTTCTCCAAAACCCACAGAGAATAGCATATTCCATCTTTTTAGTTGTTATGAGCTGAATATGTTGAGTGCATGATTTTCTATTATTTGTTGTGGTTTGCATGATTTCAACCAGGTTGAAATATGTTTATTGCAAGAGAAATTGCTTATGTTAGGCATGGCTGGTAGACTGTAAATACAAAACCAGAGAACATATTTAGTGCAATCCCTATGGATGGGTTTCATTATTTTCTAAAACTTCCACAGCTGTAAGACTCACAAGGCTTTTTTGTGCTGGAAACAAAAAATCAGTTTTTCAACTCAGAAGTGCAGTCAAACACAGCTGTGTGAGCATACCCAAATCTGCCTAGTAAAAGCTGTCCAGAAGATCTTCAGGAAATTCTCAGCTTGGTCAATCACTATATTGATAATCTGCTTTGAAATATCTACATGCACAAAACATAAAGCTGATTGAATAGTGGAAAATATCATCCATTTTACTGCCAACATGAGTGCTCAAGCTGCCAATCTGTACTCCTTCGAAGTCCTCCTTAAGACTACCTTCTCTTGTGATGCATAAGAAACCCTGCAACAGGCTGGCTAATGAGTAGGTTAAGTATAAGTCATCAATAGCTGATGATATTTTTTTGTAAAAGGGGATAAGGATAGAGAAAAGTTTCATACAATTCAGAACCCCAAAGCTGTGCAGACACCTAATCCATATAACTTTGCATGAAACTTTATGACTATTACGTGTACCTCTGTTTGATTATGGTATAGTCTTGCCATATGGTGACACAGAGATTAATTCCTGCAGAAGTCAAACAGATCATGTTCCCAGGAAATGAGTACAATAGCCAACCATCTACCAACACTTACAAGACAATGACTGGTTTCAGAGTAGCAGCCATGTTAGTCTGTATTCGCAAAAAGAAAAGGAGTACTTGTGGCACCTTAGAGACTAACAAATTTATTAGAGCATAAGCTTTCGTGAGCTACAGCTCACTTCATCAGATGCATCTGGTGGAAAAAACAGAGGGGAGATTGATATACACACTGTTCTCTGTGTGTGTATATCAATCTCCCCTCTGTTTTTTCCACCAAATGCATCCGATGAAGTGAGCTGTAGCTCACGAAAGCTTATGCTCTAATAAATTTGTTAGTCTCTAAGGTGCCACAAATACTCCTTTTCTTTTTGCGAAGATAATGACTGTACTGTTCTCTTTGATGGTCTACCTCTACCTCCTGGTGTGTTCACCAGATGAGTTTGGTAAGGGGTGAGAGGCCCCAACTTGTGGACACAGAACAAAGGCACCTGTCTGGTTTTAAAAAGACACACTTCCAGAAGCTCAGGGAAGACAGGAGACACAGAGGTAGTGCCTACAGGAAAGGAGACTAAAAGGCAATTCCCAGAAGGGAAGGTACCTGAGGTAAGGTGGGCCTGACTAAGTTTCGAGAGAATGCTAAGCTTTAGGTACCACAATACGCAGGCAGACTCTTTGTTACCTTAACCTTTTTCTCTCTGAATGTGATGTTCCTATGGCTGAATAAATAACACTTTATTCTAAAACTGTTCTGCGTCACTGTATTTACCCTGCTGATCATAGCTTCCAAAAGAAAGTCTCTTGCTGAGGAATCACAGTTGGTAACAAGGAGTGCTATCACCCAGGGATCTGGTCTGTGAGTGGGAGAATTGTAGGATTCTACCCTAAGAGGATTGGAGGCACAGCATTTGTCCCTTGAAAGAGTGCAATCCATGAGTAGAGCTGGGCAGGAAACTGTTTTCCCATCTCAGGAAAGTCTTCAGGATTTCAGAATTTTTCCCATTCCACACTGGGACAAAACTGAGACTTATTAAAGCATTCTTCAAAGAAGAGAGAAAGACCCTACCCCGACAACCAGGTGATTAAGGCACACTCCTCTGGGGTGTGGGACACCCAGATTCAAAGCCTGGACTGGAACCCAAGTCTCCCACATCCTAAGTGAGTGCCCTAACCACTAGGCTGTTGGCTCTGCTGAGGCAGGGGTGTCTCTTGTTCTCTTTCTCCCTCCCAACCTAAGAGGCCTTTCCTGATGACAGGTTTCAGAGTTGCAGCCGTGTTAGCCTGTATTCGCAAAAAGAAAAGGAATACTTGTGGCACCTTAGAGACTAACAAATTTATTTGAGCATAAGCTTTCATGAGCTACAGCTCACTTCTCAAATAAATTTGTTAGTCTCTAAGGTGCCAAAGTACTCCTTTTCTTTCCTGATGAACATCAAGTCAAAACTGGTACCTTCCCACAAAAACTTTCAGATTCAAATCAACATTTTCCAGTAAAAATCCATTTAATCCCACCAACTTCTACTTGTGAGATACTCATGAGGGGCCAATGGGTGGGTTACCCTGTAACTGCGACACTTTACAATATTATTGCCTTGCATAATGACATGTTTCAGAGTAGCAGCCGTGTTAGTCTGTATTCACAAAAAGCAAAGGAGTACTTGTGGCACCTTAGAGACTAACAAATTTATTTGAGCATAAGCTTTCGTGAGCTACAGCTTACTTCATCTGATTGCATCCGATGAAGTGAGCTGTAGCTCACAAAAGCTTATGCTCAAATAAATTTGTTAGTCTCTAAGGTGCCACAAGTATTCCTTTTCTTTTTACAATATTATTGTTACCCTCAGCCTCTCTTGCTTCCTCCCATTTTGTTGCCTTCACTTCCTGAGCCGTATTTTGAGTTAAACAGTAATCTTTCCTAGTGTATTTGTACAGCACTGAGGATAATGGGACCCTGATGCTGTTTAGTACTTTGGGTGCTACTGCAGTATTATTAATAAATAATAGCAGGTTTACTTTCAACATGATTTTTTGTAGCTTGGATTCTTGCAAGACACAAGTAACCCCCACTGCTAGTCTGGGTGGATGGAATGACACCCCCTAACTGATTCACTAATACCACGTCCTAATGTGCTCAGTTGACATCATGGTGGTAATGCCTGTGAGCAGAAAAACTAAAGCTGGATGGATGGGCAGGCATTGTATCCTGACTATTACTTACAGTCATGCAACTAGAAAATATAAGCACAATGTAGTGACTAATAAAATGCACAATCTGAATATTTGCAATGAGGCATTTACAAAGGGATCTAGAGACAAAGAATTATTTGATGAATACATTTGTGAACAATTTCAAAACCAAAAATACATTCAAGGACAATTTCTAAAAAGGAAAAGAGGCAAAATTCAACAAACAAATTTTATTTTGTGAATCATTCTATCAGCTCTACAAGAAACCCTGATTTGAAGCTTTTGGGGACCAATTTGAAGCCTGGGAACCATTGTATTTGTTAAAGCAACTAAGCTCCAATAGCCCATACCTCCATCTAAAGGTTAAAATAATTTTACGGCAGTGGTCTTCTGCCAGACTAAATAAAAAAAAAATCTAAATTAAACAAAATTATTTTAAGTCTTCTTGGTATTAAATTACATATAGATTACCAACAACTTCACTAGGAATACAACTTCACAATGCAAATGTTTAAATAAGTTCATTCTTGTACTGTTAGTTTTCATTTTCTATCACTTTAGACTACATGTATGTATACTTCCTACTTCGTGGTGGTTTCAAATATTCATTGCAAACTTACATTGGTAGCTTGCCAGATGAGGTACTAATACAATAATTTGCTTCATGATGCAATCATCTATAACACAGGTCTCTCTAGAACTAGTATGTGAACAATCTTTAAAGAACTGTGCAACTTTTCTTACCTTTTCTGAAGGAGATCTAACTTTGCTCCTAATTTAGCTTGAGAGGAAGGGTATACTGCTTCCATGATGACTTCTCAGATGAAGTGAAGAAAAATGTTATGTGGGCCCTTAAAGGGAGTAATTAAATATTCAACAACAACATGAGCACTAAGTTATTGGGGTTTAATATGTAACCTGAAGAAAAAATTATGAGACTAATGTTGTAGCAATCAGGTAAGGTACTAACAAACTTCAACAGGACTTTATTTTTAAAGTGGAAACCTCTTTACCAAGCTGCTGCTGCACCCTTGGTAGCTCTCACTCCACCTCCTCAACTTCCCTCCCCCTCCTTCCTGTTTCCTGTCCTTTCAGACTCCCAACAGCCAGTGCTCCCAGCTCTAATAATTACAAGCAGCATCTAAACACCACATTCCCTCCGCTCTTAAGAAACTCCCAATTAAAATAAACAGTGTTGTTCTAACCACAGGAACAAATATGAAACAAGACACTATACTACTGGCAGAAATATTACACTGAAAACACTGTAGATACTACATAACATAGTCTCTAGTCCAGACAGGTCTGGGTCTGGGTCTGACAGGCTGTCTCTCAAGCCCCGGTTCCAGTGCAATTTCTTCTTGTGTTGATACTACGGTGAAGTCATCCAATGCAGACTGGGTGTTGGCATAATCTCCTCTTGGTGCATAGGTAGGTGCAAGATCAGAAGCACTCTGTACCCGTCCATCAGAAAGTCAATAGGTGTAAGGTCCCTTCTTCTCTATGATTTTAAGAAGAGCTGTGAATTTATGGTCCCCTTTGCGTAAAATTCCAGGTTTTCATATTCTAACGAAGGAACCACACTCAAACTTTGGTTCCTTAGCACCCCGCCGCTTGTCTGTGAAAGCCTTAGACTTTGGTTGGTTCTGTTCAACTGTTTTTCTCACATCATCCTCATTTTGGGCATCAGGTTGTGCCTTTAACAATCCAGCAATGTTCAGTTTAGTATTCATCCATTTCCCATGCAGTAACTCTGCGGGTGAACTTTGTGTTGTGACATGTCGTGTAGGCCGGTATGCTTGCAAGAAATCAGTAGTGAAGATTATCCACAATCACCCTTCCAGTTTAGCCATTTGCAAACTCTCTTTCAAACTTCTGTTAAGCCATTCAATTTCCCCATTGGCTTAAGGGTAATATAGGGATGACCTTCTGTGTAAAATGTTCCTCTCTGCTAGAAAAGTTTCAAATTCCAGGGAAGTAAATTGACTATCATTATCTGAAACCAGTTCTTTGGGGTTACCTTCCCTGCTAAAAAATGAAGAGAGGAACTTAATTACTGTAGCAGAAGAGATTTGCAATGTAAATGCTACCTCAAGCCATTTACTGAAATAATCTATTAAAGTGATGGCATAATGGCAGTCACTTGGAGCAGTATCAAAAGGTCCTACAATGTCAATCGTCACTTCTTCCCCATGAAAATTCAGGAAGAGGAACAGGCTGTAATGGAGGGGTACATGTCACTGCTGTCTTATCATGCATTTGGCAAGAGACACAGGATTTTATTAGTGCTTCAGTTTGAGAGTCCATCCCTGGCCACCAATACAGACCCCGTAGTCATTGTTTAGTTCTAACAATTCCTTGATGAGTATCGTGTGCTGGTGTACGAGTTTTGACTGTAATTCTTCTGGCACAAGTAGCCAGTGTGTACCTCGCAGCACACAGCCATCAAGCAAAGAAAGTTCAACCCGAACTCTAAAATAAGGCAGAAAAACTGGGTCAAGGTTTTAGGGTTACTGGGCCATCTCTTTGTCAGAAATTCCCCTAGCTTTTGTTGAATTGGACACACTGAACAAGCAGCTTGAAATTGTTCTTTTGTATCTGCAGTAAGAGTGCTTGTAATAAGCGCAACCACTACATCCTCATCCTCCGGTGGACCATCTGGTGAAGGCAAAAGCAGGCGAGAAAGGCAATCAACGACCACATTTTGGTTTCCAGGCTTATATTCTAGCTCATAATTGAAAGAGAGTAGTCTTGCAGACCATCTAGCAATACGATATCCTACTCTTCCCAGTCCTTTCATGGTGAGCAACGTCGTCAAAGAGCTGTGGTCTGTGCGCAACTTGAACATGTGGCCCCACAGTTAAGTTCTCCATTTTTCAGTAGCCCAGACACAAGCAAGTGCTTCTTTTTCGACTGTAGAATATTTCCTCTCTAGTGTCCATGAAGCAAATGCAACAAGTCCTCTCTGTGTTGTCCTCATGAAGTTGTGTGAGAACAGCCCAAGTCCATAATCAGAAGCATCAGTAGTTACAATTGTGGGCAATGCAGGAGTGAATAGTGCAAGTACTGGACTATGTACAATCAAGTCTTTCACAGTTTCGAAATTAGCTTATGCATCCGTTGTCCACACTAAGGTTGAACTTTTCCATAGTAATTCCCTTAATGGTTCAATGACAGAAGCATAATTGGGAATGAATTTTGCATGCCAGGAGGTAAGACCCAAGAAGGAACGTAAAGGTTTGCGAATCTGTTGGAGGAGGAGCATTTGAAATTGCCAGGATATGATCTGGATCAGGTTTTAGTCCAGCCTGTGAAATTGTATGCTCCAGAAAGGAGAGTTCAGTTTGTCTAAATTTGCATTTGGACCTGTTGAGCTTAAGGCCTGCTTTGCTAATGCAGTTTAGTATAGACTGCAGGTTATTGTCATGCTCCTCAGAAATATTTCCAAACACGATAATATCCAGATAGCACTGAACTCCATGTTGATTCTTCAGAATCAATGACATCATTTTTTGGAAGGCACTTGGGACAGATGTGAGACCGTATGGAGTACGTTTAAAATGAAATAGTCCCTCATGTGTAATAAATTCTGTGAGGTCTCTTCTATCTTCATGCAACATAACCTGGTAGTATGCGGTCTGCAAATCAAGAGTAGAAAACATCTTTGCTCCACGGAGTTCTGCAAATACTTCTTCTATGTGAGGAAGAGGATGGCTGTCAATCACAACAGCACAATCCCTTAAGTCCACACATAGGAGAATGCCTCCACCCTTCTTCTGCATCACTACTATAGGTGAAACCCATTCCCAGGAGTCACTCTCTTCAATAATGTCCTTTTGAACAAGTTTTCTACGTTTCTCTGAAATAGCTTCCCTGACTGAAAACGGTAAGCGCCGTAACTTCTGTCGTACAGGCATCACATTATTCCACATTTTAACTTTATGCAGAAACCCATATGCACAGCCGAGTTTCTCCTCAACCTGGTGCTGGGTTGCAGCTGAAACTGGTGTGTTTACCACCAGAGTGCTTTGCTGAGGAAGATCGATTCATCCATTAACTACTCTGAGATTTAAAGCAGCCAATAAATCTCTGTCAAGGATAGGAGTGCCTTTGTGGACAATGTAGAACTCTGCCGTTACACAGCAATCACCAAAAGTAACTATTGCTGGCAGGCAGCCATGTACTGGAATATGGTTTTTCAAATACCACACCAAGTTTGGGTTCAGTAAGAGGCACATCTTTAAAGTAATGCAAATAGATGGAATCAGGTAGTATAGATACTGCTGAGCCAGTGTCCAACATTAACTGAATAGAGTGTGGTTTGCCTGAGGGTATGGCAGAAATGTTTACAGTGCACTTTATCTGTTCTGGAATATGTGCAGTAGTCTTTTTGTCCACGCTCAGCACAGTAACATCTGGTATTGTAACTGCGTGCACCTGTTGATTGAACTTTACTTTAGCAAACATACTTTAGCAAAATGCCCAATCTTTTTGCAATGATTGCACTGAGCTACTTTTGCCGGACATCCTGTGTAGCTTGCAAGGTGTTGTGGGGATCCACAGCGAAAGCATACTTTTACTATATTTTGAATTTGCTGATTTGGTGGCTTTCCATTAGTTTTCCTCTTGTAATCGTTTGTCTGCAGTGATAGTGAACTTTTCTGCAAAGAGAAAAGGAGTACTTGTGGCACCTTAGAGACTAACAAATTTATTAGAGCATAAGCTTTCGTGAGCTACAGCTCACTTCATCGTAATGCATCCGATGAAGTGAGCTGTAGCTCACGAAAGCTTATGCTCTAATAAATTTGTTAGTCTCTAAGGTGCCACAAGTACTCCTTTTCTTTTTGCGAATACAGACTAACACGGCTGCTACTCTGAAACCTGTTTTCTGCAAAGGAGTCACAGCCTGGACTGTGCCTTCTGTATCCATGCTCATTATTTTGGCTTCAGCAGTAACTGACTCAATCTGAGTAGCAATGGTTATTGCTTTTTCTAGTGTAAGTTGTGGTTCTAGAAGTAAGCGTTCTTTTACACGAAGCATGGTTGTTTTCTCAATGAGCTGGTCTCCAATCATCTCATCTGCCATATTCCCAAAGTCACAAGTTACAATCAGACTCCTCAGGGAAGCAATACACTGCATTATAGTCTCCCCTGTTTTCTGCTCACGCTGGTGAAATCTGTAGCGATTAGCTACTACATTCACTTTTGGCACAAAAAAGTTCTTTAATGCAGTCAGTGCAGTCTTATATTTATCATCTGCAAAGGGAAAAGTGTAAAATATATGCTGCCCTTCTGCTCCAGGGCAGTGGATTATTATAGCACGCTTTCTTACTTCAGAAATCTCTGTAGCAGTGATTGCAAGCAAATAAGTCTCAAACATATGGATCCAGGCAGTAAATGCAATTGGAGGCTCACCTGGGCTTTGCAGAAAGGGTGCAGGTGGGTTCAGAGGCAGAAGATCCATCCTCGTCACCAAAATGTTGTAGCAACCAGGTAAGGTACTAACAAACTTCAACAGGACTTTATTTTTAAAGTGGAAATCTCTTTACCAAGCTGCTGCTGC
This sequence comes from Dermochelys coriacea, assembly GCF_009764565.3. NCBI lineage: Eukaryota > Metazoa > Chordata > Testudines > Dermochelyidae > Dermochelys > Dermochelys coriacea. The sequence goes on along the minus strand of NC_050079.1, from coordinate 11,512,541 downwards.
ACCCTCGTAGCTCTCACTCTGACTCCTCAACTTCCTTCCCCCTCCTTCCTGTTTCCTGTCCTTTCGGACTCCCAGCAGCCAGTGCTCCCAGTTCTAATAATTACAAGCAGCATCTAAACACCACAACTAAGTAGGAGAGGACAGGATATTTTCATCTACTAGTGGAACAAGAGAATGAAGTTATCTGGAACAGCATCATTAATGTTATTTTAAAAAGTCTTTCCATTCCCCATCCTTAGATTAGAATAAGGTTTCCTGTGCTAGAAAAACCTCATCTATTTATAAATTATGTTTACAGTGGACTGTGCAATACATTCCCTACATAGAGCACTTTGCTTGTCAAATACCTACCGAATAATACTATCTAAAAATTATTAATTGTCCCTAAGTCAGCAAATAAAAATGTAGATGTTTAAAAGGTTTAGAAATGCAGATAGAAGCTGTACCCCTACTATACATGGGCAAGGAATTTCAGAACTACACTACACGGCCCGCAAATGCACTAGCGCAGAAAAAAACGCAATCTGTTAAACAGAATGACCACTCTTCTTTGAATGAACAAAGAGAATCAGAATACTAAGGGACAGATTGTACCCTTTATCCAGACCCCACAGGAGGGGGGTGGGGACATTGGCAGGCATTCTGCCTCAGAGTAATCGTAACCAAATCTGTGGCCCTTTCTGGGGTGGTGTATATATTAATTCCGTCCCTGCTGTGCAGGTCTTACTCCATGAACTATTGCAAAGGTGACAGGCAAGAGACTAGCAAAGGATTAGAATTTCTCTTCCTAAGTGCAGGGACTACAATTTTGCCTGACTCTTATATAAACTACTTTGAGGTGTAAGTGGGGAAAACATGACATGTTATGGCTGAAGAACACATTCCAGCCCTATATATATGCATAAGTGCAACTGCAAGGCAATTATACATGCTCTGTACCTTTGGATTCTCAGCCTCTAGGCATGCAATCTTCTTTCCATGACAGGTAGATATAAATATGCTGTAGAGTCATATGTTGTTTTCTAGGCAATACAATTTTTGAAAGTGCAAATTCCTTTGACACCATCACAGAGGAATCAGGTTCCCAACAAACATAAAGAAAGCATCTTTGCTGGAGAAATTTGGGAGTAAACTCTGATAAGACAAACATATTTGGCATGCAAAATAAAACTTCATCTCCATGTATTCTGGCTGACAAAAACCACCCAGTAAAAAGAAAAAAAAAGCACCCTCATTAATTTACTTAGCAACCACTAATAATTTCCCCATATTTATGAAAACAGAGTCATTGTTCCCAGTTACAAATAATTTAAGTTTGACTCATTTTCAGGATTGCACAGCACAAGTATTTTTTTTCATGACACTATCTGGCTTCAATAAAAACAACAGCAAAGAAAGTTTAAAAATAATGATCATAAACAAATCTTAACTGTGGTGGGGGGGGGGGGAGAGTTCAGCTAGAAACCAGCGGGATGTTAATATCTAAAAGCAGAAGAGACCCGGCAAACCTCAAAGGATTATTTTATAGACCTCAGATGCCTGCAGGTAGCACATCTGTCTCAGCTACCCTCATTCTTTGGTGTCACTTAAGACCTTTTGAGCTACTTAGCACTATGAACTTTTTTTTTCAGTATGAAATAAATGCTACAGTACAGTAGGTACAAGGTGATACTGAGGGTTGGTCTACACTTAAAATGTATACCTCTGTAGCTGTGCTTGTCAGGGATGTAAAACCATTCATGTGAGCAATAGAGCTATGCCAACAAACCCCCAGCAGAGAGACAGCTATGCCAACAGAAGAGCATTCAGGTAACGGTGTTCAGGGAAGTAGTGTTCCCACACTGCCAGAAAAACTCCTGCCAGGGTAGGTTGCACCTACACCACGGGCTCTGCAGCATAGACCTAGCCTGAGCCTCTAGGTCACTGAGTTACACAGCGCTGTGTGCAGCTACCATCTTGCTCATTGTGTGACCTTCAGTAACTATGTGATAGTTCAGTCTACCCCTCCACAAAATGGATATAATCATGTTTACCTGCTTCACAGGACCAGGCTTATTAATGAACTTTTATAAAACTCTCTGAAATCCCGAAATGAAAGGTAGCATTCTTGCAATGAATCACAGTAATTATGCAACCATTTGTATTTTCCCCCCTTCATAATGCATGTTTAAATCTCTGAGTCTGTTGCAGACAGCTGCCTTTTTGTATTCATTTCAATTCCAGCCCATTACAAAGAAGACACAGGCCATCCTTTCTCCTAGAGACTTTACTTTTGTTTTTTCTAGGTTTATTGTTTTCCTGTAAAGGCAATAATAAGGCCAAAATAAAAGGCATTCAAACTAATGACATTACCTAAATCACAGGACAAAAACGTGAACATATTCTGTAAAATCTCAAGCATTATAAATCATAATGAATTTGGTCAGTAAGATTTATCCTTGATGTAACTCCACTGAAATCAATGGGCTTAATTCTACTCTCCGACCCACTAGTGAAAATCCAATGATTTCAGTTGAGTTAACTCTGGATTACACCAGCAAAGCTGAGAGCAGAATTTGGCCTATTGGATTTATAAATGAGATTAATTTGGTCCATAATTTCTAAGTGGTCACATGTAGTGAGGTTTAATGTAACTTTGATAATTACATGACTCATACATATATTCTATGAGAGAAACATACAATTCTGTATGTAGCTAAAACTTATAAAGATGTTCTTAATAATTCCATTCAAAAATTCATTCAATCAAAATGGTTTATAAGTTATGCATAGGAACTTTAGAGGCAAATCAGTTATTTTTTTCCTTAAGGGTTTTTTAACTATCAAAAACTATGTTTTAATAACTGTGGAAAGTCTATGGGGCTGCATTTAAGAAATTCCAAGCATGAATGGTTCAAGCAATACTTCATAATAGCACTCCAAGCTTCAAAAAATATTCAGAGTTTACAATTCATTATACCCATAAGTGCTCAGCAGAGGATGAGTATAAATCATCCCAGGGCAGCTTTAACAAGTCTATGGCACAACATTGCTTCTTCTCCTGTCCACAGCACTGAACTACTTAATAAGTCAGTATTTATGCTTGGGTTCTTGGTGGGCCAGAGGACTGCATGGAATTTGATTTATTGAAAAGACTGCAGTAAATATTATGTTTGCACACATTTGGACATATCCCTTAAGTTATAAATGAGGTTCGAGATATGTGTGTGTACAAATAAATCATTCTTATATTGAAAGTTGCCATAGAGACACACTACTTACTATTGACCAGAATGGCAGTTCCTAGAGAAGTAAACAGGGCTGAGAAGACAAGAAGATAATAGAGCTTGAGATGTAAAAACTAAGTCCCATTAATCTATCTCTTCAATAAGCCTTGTTAGTTACACTGGGAATGAATTTGGCTCTGCCTGTTCTTAGGGGCTATTGTTACCCCATTTACTTCAGTGGAGTTACATCAGGGTTGAATTTGCCTTTTAGAGTTTTACTGATGCTCTCCATTCCTGATAAAGCTTATCTGCAGTGCTGAGCTGAACAGCAGGCCTGGGTCAATAACAAGCTATCTTCTAACTTATACTGTAGTAGTAACTTCCATGGCCCAAATATAACTCCGCATTACAACATGCCCAGTGGGACTTATCATCAGAGGTGCTGAAAAATACTATTGTCAGAACTCAATGAATATTATACTGAACTGATTTTAAAAGCCCCTTGCAGTTCACCAGATAAATTTTAAAATATATGTTATTTCACCAGTCCCAGCCCCATCCAACTTTCAAGCCCTTGTTGTGTCTCTTCTCAGCCAACTCTGCAGATTACGAAGGTATCTGTGTACACAACACAGTGTTCTCCTATCTTATCAGCCCATTCCTCCTGTTGGATTAATTCAGAGAGCTTTGACCGCCCAGGATTTGTGACAGGACTACACACCACTGGGGACATAAGGCATCTCTGTGAAAGTCAGATTGGCCCATGAACATCTTAGCTAAAGAAAAACCTGCCCTCCACAATGATACAAGAACACAAAGCACCATGAATTCCTTTTTACCAAGCTGCCCTAAGAGTTGCAGTAAAGGACCTGACCCAGAGCAGTTAAGAGCCCTTACCCTAGGAAAGACAAACACAAAATGCTCCACCACTAAGCTGTCACAGCAGAGGATGGTAGGGGTGTAAGCATCAGAGAGGACATACTGAGTAACTCTTGGAGCCACAAGTCTGAAAGCTGGTCAGGTGGTTTCATTCTTTCTTTCATGGTATATACATTGAGTACCAGATCTTCAGCTGGTATAAGTTGATATAATTCTGTCTGGCCTGTGTTTCATTCAGTGTATACAGAACCTTAAAAGGTGAGATTGTCTGTCTGTCTGCTCCCTGTGGAGATAATATCTCATGGGACTTTTCTTCTGAGCAGGGGTTTGTCCTCCCATGTTTCTCAGTCAAACTTCTTTTCTGTATGCTTGTTGGACTCTAGCTGGTTTTCAGCTGTGCTGTATGTATAGGGTTTGGAAAGTGCTTTGAGGAGGAGAATGCTAAATATGTGATTTTAGTACATATTCATCATTGGACAGGTCAAGACCTTTGCTGCATGCTGACACAGGTGAGTAAAGGGGGCATACAGGGCCATGTTCTTTTCCTTTTCTTGCTACCCATATCATGGTGGTGCATCAGTAGCTCCCTTCATGCAGGTAGGCAGGCAATAGACAAACAAGATACGAGAATGGGCAGAGCTGCCACCACCTTACTTCCTTTTAAAACCGTATCTAGAGCCAAAGCTCTGCCCTCCTCAATGCATGAGCCAGCTGAGCCAGTGCAGAGGGGAAAGTAGGCTGGTACCAAGAAAAGGGTTGGGAGCAAGAGAGAATCTGAGTCTTAGTGAGGTTTCTGTCTGCTTCTGGTGCAACACTGCCTGTTACTCAGGAAAATGTATAAGAATACCGTCTAGCCCTACAGTGGTGGGAGGGTGGTTTTTATTTTTATGATAACGTGACAATATTCAGTGAGTCTTACTTGGAGCAGCTGAGATAGGGAGTTTTTACTAAATGAGAAAACAGACCAGTCAAGAAGAAACTTTTTGACGTCCCAAAGACCCTACCTCTTGAAATATCTCCTGAAGATTTCTCTATTGACTTGAAGCTTTTCTTACGCTAATAAGTTTGGAAAGCATAAAAAAACCACCAACAAACCACTCTACAAGCTTTCACACCTCCCTGTCACACAGTGAAGAGTTCCAAAGCCTCTTTTACATAAATCTGTTTTTAGTTTAAAACAAGAAAGAGAGGCAGATTTAAACCTAACGGTGCCCTAATTTAAAAAGTCAAGTCCATATAACAGTGTCACAAAATGCAATAGTGATCTTACAAGGTTTATGAGAGCCAATAAAGTTTCATAATGTCAGATCACTGGAAAAGTGAATGTTCACATTATGCAAAAAGAAAAGGAGTACTTGTGGCACCTTAGAGACTAACAAATTTATTAGAGCATAAGCTTTCGTGAGCTACAGCTCACTTCATCGGATGCATGTTCACATTATGTTCTAGATCTTTTATTTCAATCTTTGACCAAAGAAACATCTATTTAAGTTATGTCACCCTGCTTTTAATTTATGGGTGGTTGCAAGGTTATTATCAAAACTATACAAAATGCTGGATATAAACCCCATGTTTTTAAGTACTTGAGACAAAATCAGGTGAAACTTGACAGTTTGAACACAAAACTTGACAGGCATAAGAGATCTGAGATATTGGTTGAAATAGTAGAAATTTCCTACATAGGTACTGGAACTAGGGCTGCTTCCACATCTCCTCGCTTGAAGTGGTTTCCATCATATCCAGGATTTACGGTTTGGTTCAATGGCTCTCAGCACCCCCACTAAACAAATTGTTCCAGCTTCCCAACCTGTGAGGCAACCTTAGTGTTTCCCATTATTTAGTCTTGCACCCCAAAATTATGAACCCACGTGAGCTGAAACTGCTACATTCCACACAGTTTGAATTATTTCAGTAACTGGTGTCTTCACCTTTGAGAAACACTCAAAGTACCTGGCAGGAACATTGGTTAAGTTATGAGACACATGATCCTCCTGGGAAAAAATCCTCACAGAAAGGGGGAAAAGGACAGCAGAGAGTTCTGCAAGTTTAAATTCATTACAGTTCTTCCCAATTCCTAACTCAGAGGATAGAGGCTGCTGAGGGAGAAAACAATTTAGGCATTCCCACCACCCTCTCCAAAGTGGTAACTTCCAAATGAATTTCTGACAGGAATGCCATTAGTTAGCCAGGAGAGCATGCCATAAAGAAGAGCTTCTTCCTTGGTCATCGCTCCCTGCCCCCAAATTCAACTTCCAAACCTGCAGAGCCCTGATCCTCTGAAGTTGGATAGGTGTGATCTCCATGGTCTCTGGAGGTGTGTATATAGGGAGAATCCAATGGAACTACCGTTTTCCTGTGTCTTTCTTTTTAAGGGCCATGATGCCACATTCTTCTCCCCACCACAGCAAGCTGTAGTGGCAGAGCTGATGTTGGTCAATAACTCTGCATCCTACTCTGTTTCAAACTCTTCACTCTTCTCCCTGACCAGCTAACCCAAAATAAAGAGCATTGATTGAGCCTGTGTGATCCAATCCAGAAATATTACTAAGCAATTACTCTCAGCCTTAATTCCGTACCCCCAAAAATGAGATGGTCCCACAGAAGGAACATCCCTCCTTAGCTCTTATACACTGCTGAGAAATCTTTGCACTAACTATTGTCTGATCCCACAGGAAGATAATTAAATGGAAAAAAGCTGAAGAACAATCTTATCTACCAATTCTAATCTCATCACAGGACACACCAGTTCATGTCAATTTTACATTAAGTGTCTCATAACATTAATCTTAGTTCCCATGGAAGAAAAAGTGAAGCTGCTAGGAAGACCTGGTGATCACAGTATCTGCAGCAGTTCTTTAAATGATATTGATGCAATACAATTACTCAGATTGTGTAGAAATGTGGTTTTTGGAATTTTTCTCCTTCATTTATTTTTCTCCTTCATTTACAACTTTATTCTCTCTCTAACTTTGTAGCAACAACCGTGCTGTGATGGGCTCCAAACAAAGGGGGCACGAGGAGAAAAGTATTAACTGAGATTGCCAGGCACAGTTCCTGCTTTGAGAAATGGGTCTGAAGGATATTATTATACCCCAGATCATCACCTCAAGCTCCAGGGACAGCAGATTACCCTCTGTCCCACGGGGGTCAGCTCTTTGCTAGCACCAGTAACCCCTCCAGACCCTATAGAGGGTGTTTTGCAAGTCAAGGCTGTATGATGGAGAAAGGGGCAGATTACTGGGCTTGCCAGGAAGATAGACATCATTGCCTCTACAGCATTCTGGCTGCAGCCTTGTACTGCAGCTCCAGTAGAATTATATCAGCAAGCCAAGGGCAGATAACAGATACCAGACTCCCTTCAGATTGCTTAGAATCTGCCAGATTTGGAAATAAGTGCCATCATCCTTATTGCTTGGGGAGGGAGGAAGACAAACTGTGTCCCCTTTCTTTCCCAACAGGGTGATACGGCAGGAGAGCCTCATGGAGATTTCCTCCCCAGCTGTCCCCTCCTGCTGGTTTTACAATGGGTGGGAGAAGATCTTGCCTTTAGCATTTATTAATGGCAATCTTTCCTATTGAAATCCTTTCATTGTCTTTCCTTTGCATTCTGTACCCACTTTACAAAATACAGCACATGATCCTGAGCCCATTGAAGTCAACGTCAAAGCCCTCATCAGTGGACGCACGCTCAGGGCCACAAGCCATGCAAAGATGACTGACATAGGTATGAATCTTCTAGAGGGATCTCAAATTTTTCAGTGTGGACTAACTTGAGGACCATTTAAAATTGTGCAGACCAATCCTCTCCCATTTGCAATTTCATGACATCCTATCATAACTACAGCAACAGTTTCTCTTGAAAAGTAACATCAAGCCAAGTATTTATTTTTAAGCTGTCTATTAATGCAATTTAGCAGCTGGAAATATGGAATCAAGCAACACATGGCCAGCAATCCATGGTCAAAGTTGGGAACCACTGCTCTAATATATCACAGGCTCCTACGTGAAAGAGTTAAAGATATCAGCTTTTGCAGGTGGTGTCTCTTAATGCTCTATAAAATGAGATTTAAGGCTTCTTTTGTTCCCTAGATGCACATATATCCCCATTAATGTCAATGGGAATTATACATGAGTGTGGAGTGTAGACAGACTTTTGAATGTCTCCTTAACCTTGAACTAAAATCATAAATATATTTTCAATCTGTTTTATTATATATATAATAAAACAGATTGAAAATCCTAATGTGATTACTTAAACAGAATAGGAGAGTTGGGAATGAGATAATTCCAGAATATCATCTGATACACCCTCTGTTTGGGGACTGCAACCTGCTTTGTCAGCGGAAAAAACTCAGTGATCTAATATGGGCTTTTTTTTCCAGCTCTATCTTGTATACACAGAACAAGTTCAAAATCATTTTGTTTCTTTCTTTCATGAGTCGTGTTGTGGTTACAACCAAACCTGAGTTAACACATGAAAGTCTGAGTTTTGTTGAACAAAAGATACAGGGGGAAAAAACCCCCACCTCTCAGCTCCCCCCAAATCAACAAAGTGAGCTCCTTGTCTTATTTCACTGCCCCCTAACCCTATATCCCTATTTTAGTATTATTTAGGAAACTTTGATTCCAGAATTGAGAATGCCAAGGTGGATTTGGGAGTGAGCAGGACAGAATACTCACCTTCATTGCAGAAATAATATGTTCTAAAAAGAGTTAGGCATCAGCTCAGAGAAGTTTATATCCTGCTCACCTTATACAAGTAGTAATATATCTGACTAATAGAGCTGGTCAAAACATTTTTGATTAAACATGAAAAAAAATTTTCCATGAAAAAAATCAGTTTTTATCAAAATTTAAACATTTCACAGGAACATGTCAATTTCAATAACATTTTCAATTCAGATTGACTCACTCATTTTGTTGAAGTTAAAACATTTCGATACAGCCACATTTCATTTCCGCTTTATCACTTCAATTCATTGTCTTTAGACTTTAAGATTATATTAAAATAAAGTTGAAATGACATGTTTTTATCCTGCCAAAATGAAAAATATTTAATCGTTATCTGAACAAAACTATTTGGTGACCCTGAACTGAATTTTTTTGGAATTTGTGGTTCTTAGTAAATTTCAAAATGTCAGCTTTTTGTTATGATTTGGAAGATTTTTTTTCAAAATGTCAGAATTTCCTGCAGAATGGAATTCTGGTTTCCAAACTGCTCTCTCAGCTCAGTTAGGCTAGGAGGATTTGGCTCCTAGGGAGTTAATCATTACATATTATGCTGTCTCACTCCGAATAATTTAATTTTTTATTGATTTTTTTAATTAAGTGACTAAGTTAAGATGAATTTCACTTTCATTGCAGCAGTTAAATTAACATCTTCGATCACTACAGTCTTCTCATTTTAGTGCACAGAGCAGGTACAGCGCAAGCAGAGGTAGTGAAAGCTGCTACCCTACCAATGATCCTGAAGTGGGAGATAACTACCTCTAAGTGGAATCATAGATTCATAGATTTTAAGGTCAGAAGGGATCATTATGATCATCTTGTCTGACCTCTTACACAATGAAGGCACAGAATCTCACCCACCAACTCCTGTAACAAACCCCTAACTTTATGTCTGAGCTATTGAAGTCCTCAAATCATGGTTTAAAGACTTCAAGGTGCAGAGAATCCTCCAGCAAGTGACCCATGCCCCACGCTGCAGAGCAAAGCGAAAACCCCCCGTGGCCTCTGCTAATCTGCCCTGGATGAAAATTCCTTCCCAACCCCAAATATGGTGATCAGCTAAACCCTGAGCATGTGGGCAAGACTCACCAGCCAGACACCCGGGAAAGAATTCTTTGTAGTAACTCAGATTCCACCTCATCTAACATCCCCTCACAGGCCATTGGGCATATCAACCGCTAATAGTTGAAGATCAATTAATTGCCAAAATTAGGCAATCCCACCATATCATCTCCTCCATAAACTTATCAAGCTTAGTCTTGAAGCCAGATATGTCTTTAGCCCCCACTGCTTCCCTTGGAAGGCTGTTCCAGAACTTCACTCCTCTGATCGTTAGAAACCTTTGCCTAATTTCAAGTCTAAGCTTCTTGATGGAAGAGGGTATTTCAATCTTTATGCCTATTGAAATCCTTGGCTTCTCTTTGGAGATCTGCCATCTAACCTAGAGAGAGGCTGCTATGGTAGGTTTTACACACTATTTTCAAGATTTAGTTAAAGAAATCTTGTTTAGATTTGTTTTCTCTACATATTTGCTGATAATATGATAGTCCAATGCACTTTCAATAAATGACATTTTCTCAGCTAGATTGTTTCAAGTTCTCAATCAGTGTTGCAAAATGTTTGCATCCCCTTAAGATCTGAATATGCATGCCACTCTCATATCAAAATCTGACTCACATTCAGGGAAAACCTTGTCCCCTCACTCTTTAAAACACTTCCAGTTTTGAAACTGCCCATTTTTACAGCATGGACCAGGACCATTCTACATGGTCACAATAGGTTGCAAAAACACAGGTCCAACTTGTTTCCAAGTCAACTGGGTCTGGTCAGAATCTAGTTTCTAGCTCTTGGACTCTAGGGCACAATTCCAGAACCAGACGCTTTCTCTAAAACCATTCTTTGGGATGCGGGACTCCATAGTCCAGCTGTCCAAGGCTTATGAGTTGCTTAATCATACTCCCCCAGAGCTCCACCTAGGCTTTCTAGGCTTTAGTTTAACTCTTTCGGGGACAGTAGCAGGACAGCAAGGAAAACAGGCTTAGCAAAGGAATTCCTTCGCTGATGTGCCTTTAGCTTAAAGCACTCCAGAGTTACAGATCTCTGCAAATAACAAAAGTCTTGAGATGCATCCTCCCCTAGTCTGATCTCAACCCTTCTGTGAGTCCATAGGTCATCAGTGTTACAAGCTAGGCAGAGTCCCACTACCCTCTCTGTCCTGCTATCTTTACATACGGTAATAGTTGTCACCTCCCCCGACTCACACACATGCATAGCATCACCCTACTCTTAACTGGTGTCTCTGTAATGTGTTCCACTGGGACATTCCCAACTCTTCCCAGCCTCATGCCTGTGGGACCTTGTGTAGAAAAATCATTGTTCCATGGGAGTGGATCAGTACCTGAGAGATGCAGCATCCCTACCCAGGAAAGGTGCTTGACCCCTCATTGATAGCCATCTGGAGTGCAATAGCCATCTGTAGTATGTCTTGGACAAGCTCAAGCATGTCTACAGCAAACAGAAAATGAAGTTCACAATGTGATACTGACATATCCCACTCTGTCACACCCATTTCCAACACTTAGAAAACTTTCCCACCCAGTACTGAAGTCGAGGGGACTACTCCTGTGTCTAAGAGATCGTCAAGTGTTTAAGTGCCTTGCTGAATCAGGTCCCCACAGCACAAGGTTTAAATTCCATTTTTATATCCCTCTCATGCTAGAAAATAAAATTATTTTAAGCACTGACCATGCCTTTGGTAACACAGATGTATAAACATCTTCTAACAATGTAATGACTTAAAAAATGTACTTAATTTTTTTTCTTACTTTTTCTCCCTGAGGATATTGTGGGAAATTGCTTTTATTCCCTAATGAGAATTTTAAGCCTATTTCTTCAATTCCAGAAGTAAATATCTAAGCAGTAAAGCGAAATCCACTGGTCCTTTGCTTCCTGGACTGGCACAAAGAGTAGGCTAAGTAATTATTTATTATAGAGCCACCATGAGGACTGTCAACAAAAACTTGTAATGACTGCCATCAAGGGTTAAAAGCAGGGACTGAACCTAAACCTTCACCACCAAAAGCAGAGATTTCTACTACTTCGCAAATAGAGTGACTCTGTTAGCTGCTAACTTTAGTAGACTCTTATCCTGTATATGGATTAGCCAGTAGAAGGGAGAGAACACATCCAGCCAGTACGCTACACATACCACCTGCCAGCGGGTCCTACCTCTGAGTATCTGAAGTCCACTAGAGTCAAGCATGAAATCCTTGAAATGAAGTCAATGGGAGTTTTGCCATTGATGTAAATGGAGCAAGGCTTTTACCCCAAACCCTTGTACAAGTCACCACTTGAAAATTATCATGCAGATATGAACCAAGGAACTTCCATATTGAAAGCACATGGATAAATCACTTGCCAAGCTCACACAACAAATATCAGAGCATTCATGTCTTGAAGCTTAATCCTATTCTTCAACCACTGTACTTGATGCTCCTTGCATTAAGACCATTTCTGTTTCCAGAGAGAAATCTTCCAGTTGGACTTCTTGTCTGTATAGGTTTTGTTACAGTTGCTCATCACCATGATATCGGAGAGCCTGCTCCACAGCTTGTGTGTGTAGAAATTAAATTGGTGTGGCATGGTTTTGTGAGCAGCTGGTGCCACTGAATACTGCTACTGCCCTACTGATGAAAATTCCTTCATTAGTTATCTTTACTGCTGTGTTAGTTAAACTGGCACTTTGATGTGATGTCCCAAAGCAGGTGGCCAGCTGCAGTCTGCTATAGAGGAGTCACACATTGCAGAACTAAATTTTTCCTTTGATTTTATTGGACTTTGGGTCAGGCCACAGTGCTTTATAGTGCTGTCCAGTGTCATTTTGGGCTCCTGAATCAAACTGCAGTCCAAAAAAGTGACTGTAAAGGGTGGACACACAGAACAAATATATGAAATAAAACAAAAAGTAAAAGGTGTTCAAGCAAACATGAAAAACAGAATTCTAGCTATGATCATCATGTGGAAGAGAATTCAACCAACTCAACTTGTTAGGGGTACCAGTATCTAGATTTTGACTATAACCCAGAGAGCGTATTTAAAACGAATTTACCATTTATTTCATACTATTAAGGGTAAAGTACATCATTGTGCAGAGGATCAACAGAAAAGGCCCATCTTGACAAAGCCCTGGCTGGGATGATTTAGTTGGGGTTGGTCCTGCTTTGAGCAGGGGGATGGACTAGATGACCACCTGAGGTCTCTTCCAACTCTACTCTTTTATGATTCTATGGAAAGGCCAATGTACTATGTAAGTCCTATTGTTGAGGGCTTAAACAATAGTTAAGTGATGCATATGTCTTATGCTATACCTTTGCCCAGATGAAATCTGACATAAATCGGATATATATTGCACAGTTGGTGGGACATAGAACTCGTATGTAAAGCAATTGATCTGGTCCTGTATCATTGTCATTCTAAACAAAATCCTAGTTTCTAGTAATTAATTTTAATATAGGCAGCTATTTCGTTAGAAAAACATAACCCTGAAGTGAAACAAACATCCACAATGAACCATAATAAGAAGTGAATGCCCAAAAGCTATGCTGTACAGCTTTGCTGTAAGAGATAAGGAAAGAATATATGTAATAATACCAATATTATTTTTTGTCCATGAAAAAAAGCAAGCACCATGGGGAAACAGTATTAGCTACAATTACTTTCCCTATTTAAAAACAACATAACCAATATTTAGGTTAAAAATATTTATTGCTTCCAAAAGACACACTATCACAGACTTTCCTGGACTATGTAAGAGGTTAATTTCTATTTGTGATTTTAAAAACGAGGCACAACATAATTAATAATAAAACAATAATACCTTTCTATAGTATCTGCTATCAAAGTATCTGAATGTGCTTTATAAATATTTATCCTCCAAACCTTCATGGCTGGTTACCCTGTATTACAAATACAAAACAGACCCCCCTGAGTTTAAGTAACTTGTCCAAAATCACAAATAAAATTAGTGGCAGTATGTGGAATCAGAACCCTGATTGTTTGCCTTCCTGTCCTGTGTTTTAGCCACTAGAATCCAAAATCAGTTATGTAGATTGGATAGTGCAGTATACTTTACTCCAGCTCCTAGCCTACCTATATTATTTTGAATAAATAGACTGAGGAAAGATAGTTTGGAAAAATTTAAGAGAGGAACTGCAAAAGAAAGGAAAACATGTCCTACACCACAGGAATACATCCTGCCTCTTTGGTCTATTGGGAGCAAGATTCTGCCACACTTACTCCCATGGAATAGTACTTTACTCTGCAAAAATTCACACCAATTTCAGTGGAGTTGCACATGGACTCAAAGCGCTGCTTCTCATCATGAAGGTGGCTGAATTTGGATCTTAGATTTTAAACTTTCACTATTCACAAATTAGACCCATAGGCTAAATCCATTGTACAGTAGGTGCTGGGATTGTGCTGAAGGGCAAACAGCTGATAATATAGGTTCTGTAAACACAAACTATTCCATGTATTCCATTATAAGAGTCTGAATCCCCCTCTGCTCTGACAGGCTGCCAGCTGGAACTATGCCCTTTAATTTGATTGTTGTGTCTAATTCTAGAAATGAATATGAAAAAGGAGCTGTATACAAATCACATTCTATTAAGTGGTTTATTATTGCTGAAAAGCCATGATTGGAAATTGAAATGAACATAAACACTTCACACTGAAAACCCGTCTAGAAGTGTTTCTGGAGACATTAAGTTTAGACTCAGGAATGGCAGTAACAGCCCTGTGGACTATACGTGCCGATATGCACCAGATTTGGGATTCAATTAGCTCTGATTTTTATCTCCAAGCCAAGCGTCCCCAAAGTAATAAACTCAAAATAATAGTTTACAGCTTCATCAGTACAAAGGCAATTTTAAAACTGCCTGGATTAATTATGCTCCAAAACTTGGTTAACTCAAGGTAAAGCTGTTCAAGCCTATTCTCTTGTAACACAATCATTAAAAATTAAGGAAAGCACTAGTTAATGCAACATAAGCATTAAGACCAACTGGAATGCTGCACAAACTGAGGATTCATAAACATAAGTCTGGGGAACACAGGGGAGCATTATCTTACCACCAACACCAAGAATATGATGCACATGGCTTCCCAGTTTTCAAAAGCAATCCAAACAAGAACACAATAGATAATATGCTTTTAAAAACACATTAACTTCATGATCCCCATACAACAAAGGCACAGGGCATTTTCTGGGGAATAATGACTGGTTGCCTCTCAAGTCACTACTTCTTCCTAGCACAAAGTGCAGGAAATGCCTTGTACCATGGTCATTATGCTGTAAATGACAAGTAGAACTGGCCAAAAAAGAATTTAGCAAATAATAAATTTTGAAAATTTGTTTTGAATTTGTAGAATGTTTTGTTTGATCCAAATTAAGTGTTTATGTGTTTTGTTGGTGGTGGTTTGGTGAGGGGAAAAAAAATCAGTTTCAGTTCAACCACATTTTTCCCCCTGGATTTTTCAGTTCAGCAACTGAACTGAAAAATCAATTGTTCACCCTATTCTAATGATGAGTCCTTGTCTCTCCAGCTTAGATGGCCCATAAATAAAAGATTGTTGCAAACTGGACCAGTACCCCACTGTATAGCCATAAGTCTGTTGCCAGTGGACCCAATTGCTGGGTCCCATGTGCTTCTAAATGAACTGGGTCTTGGTAGAGCATAATCATTGCTTCTAGCTCTGAGACTCAAGGGCATACTTTCAGGCTGAGATCTTTTGTCTGATGTCCTTCCTTGAGACATAGGGCACTGCCATGCATCCACCCACCCACCCTAGACCCTGAACCAGTGTCTGAGATCTTTGAGTCCCCAGTCACTTACTTCACCTCAACTGTGGGCACCCTGGACTTCTAGTTCAATCCCTCTGGGGACAATGAGGCAGGAAAGCAAGGGATACAGGTTTAGCAAAGAAATATCTTAACCCCAGCAGCTTGACTCTTAAAGCACTTGAGAACCACCAGTCTTTGAAATAATAAAAGACCTGACATGTGCCTTCCCCTAGTTTGACCTAAGCACTTCTTTTGAGTCTGTGGTTTGGCCATATTTCAGGCTAAGCAGGGTCCCTCCTGCATGTCCTTACATAAGAAAGTAAGAACATAAGAATGGCCATACACAGGCACAGACCAAAGGTCCATCTAGCCCAGTACCCTGTCTTTGACAGTGGCCAATGCCAGGTGCCCCAGGGGAAATGAACAGAACAGGTAATCATCAAGTGATCCATCCCCTGTCACCCATTCCCAACTTCTGGCAAACAGAGACTAGGGACACCCTCCCTGCCCATCTTGGCTAATAGCCATTGATGGACTTATCCTTCATGACTATATCTAGTTCTTTTTTGAATCCTTGTATAGTCTTGGCCTTCACAACATCCTCTGGCAAAGAGTTCCACAGGTTGACTGTGCATTGCGTGAAGAAATACTTCCTTTTGTTTAAAACTTGCTGCTATTAATTTCATTTGGCAACCCCTAGTTTTTGTGTTATGAGAAGGAGTAAACAACACTTCCTTATTGACTTTCTCCACACCAGTCATAATTTTATAGACCTCTATTGTATCCCCCTTAATCATCTCTTTTCCAAGCTGAAAAGTCCCCATGTTATTAATCTCTCCTCATGCAGAAGCTATTCCATTCCCCTAATCATTTTTATTGCCCTTTTCTCAACCTTTTCCAATTCCAATACATCTTTTTTGAGATGGGGGGATCACATACGCAGTATTCAAGATGTGGATGTACCATAGATTTATATAGAGGCTATATTTATATAGAGACTATAAATATATATATTTATATAGAGGCTTATTCTCTAGCCCTTTCTTAATGATTCCCAACATTCTGTTTGCTTTTTTGACTGCTGCTGCACATTGAGTGGATGTTTTCAGAGAACTATCCACAATGACTCCAAGATCTCTTTCTTGAGTGGTAACAGCTAATTTAGACCCCATCATTTTATATGTATAGTTGGGAATATGTTTTCCAATGTGCATTACTTTGCATTTCTCAGCATTGAATTTCATCTGCCATTTTGTTGCCCCATCACGCAGTTTTGAGACATCCTTTTGTAGCTCTTTGCAGTCTGCCTGGGACTTAACTATCTTGAGTAGTTTTGTATCATCTGCAAATTTTGCCACCTCACCATTACTCCTTTTTCCAGATCATTTATGAGTATGTTGAATAGGACTGGGCGCAGTACAGACCCCTGGGGGACACCACCACTTACTGCTCTCCACTCTGAAAACTGACCATTTTTTCCTACCCTTTGTTTCCTATCTTTTAACCAGTTACCAATCCATAAGAGGATCTTCCCCCTTATCCCATGACAGCTTACTTGGCTGAAGAGCCTTTGGTGAGAGACCTTGTCAAAGGTTTTCTGAAAATCTAAGTACACTATATTCACTGGATCTCCCTTGTGCACATGCTTGTTGACCCTCTCAAAGAATTCTATGCGGCAGTGGCTGGCTTCCTAAACAGAATACAACTTTGATCTTAATTAGGGCTTCCATTTTCTATGACACATGATCAAACTGAGACGTTCCGGATCCACAAGTCATGATTGCACCCCCACCACCCATTGCAGGCCCCTCTGTAGAAAAACAATTGGTCCATAGGCCAGTAGCTAAGAGTCAATGACAATATCCACAAACTGCAATCTTGAAGGCTCTCGTGGTAGTCCTTAAATCAGGTGTCAGATACTTCTCATCCAGGGTAGCTGTCCGGAATGCAGTACAATAGGCTTCCCTGGGGCAAGGCCAGACATATCACAGCAGTACAGTGCTTATATTTCCCCACATAGTACAACTGGGAGCTGGTCTACACCAGGAACTTACATCAGCATAGCTATCTCTCTTTGGGTGGGGGAAAAGCCACGCCCCTGAGAGACGTAGCTATGCCAACTTAACTGCTGGTGTAGACAGCACTAGGGCCATGTCTACACTACCTGCCAGATCGGCGGGTAGTGATTGTTCTATCAGGGATCGATTTATTGTGTCTAGAGTAGACGCGATAAATCGATCCCTGATCACTCTGCCATCGACTCCGGAACTCCACCATGGCCAGAAGTGGAAGCAGAGTCAACGGGGGAGCAGCAGCCGTCGATCCCGCACCACGAGGATGCAAAGTAAGTGATTCTAAGTCGATCTAAGATACGTTGACTTCAGCTATGCTATTCTCATAGTTGAATTTGCGTATCTTTGATCGATCCCACCCCCCACAGTGTAGATCAGGCCTAGGTCAACTGAAGAATTCCTCCATCGACCTAGCTAGCACCTCTCAGGGATGTGGATTACCTACACTAACAGGTGAACCTCTCCCATTAGCATAGAAAGAGTGCACTGAAGCACTACATTGTCAGAGCTGCAGCACTGCGTCTGTGCCACTGTAGCGGTTTAAGTGTTGACATACCCATAGAGTTCATAGTTTGATGCAGACATACCCCACTCTGTCACAAAGATGTCTTAATGAAACATCTGGATAAGCCAGGTGACATAGCATGAAAACAAAGAGGCACTCTTCAAAGAGACTTTTTTTAAAAGCTTTTTTGGTGTACAGTGCAAGCCCGTACATCAAACCAAGCTCTCAACAGTGGCAGAATTTCAGTCCCTTTCCTCAGAGTTTTCTTTATTTAAACAGACTAGTTCAATGTCAATCCAACTCAAAAATCTTTCATAGACTCTATAGTTACCTTCCTGAAACCAGGACCTGGTGCCTGGTCTTTCCTAAAGCCTCTCGCCATTAAAGCTTCTATCACTTCAGGTATTCCCACTAGACCTTCTACATGGCTTGTGCAAAAAGCCCCTCCTGGAGCCTTCCTAGGTGCTGCATCTCCCTCTCTGACAGAGCAGGTTGCCTCTTGTCATCTGATTCCCTATGCAGAATAGAACTTCTTTCCTCGTCATGCTATGTTATCTGGTTTACCCAGATGTTTTATTAAGACACCTTTGTGACAGTGTGGGGAATGTCTGTATCAAATGATGTCTACACTTAAACCACTACAGTGGCGCAGATGCAGTGCCGTACGCCAATGGGAAGCCATAGCCTTAAATTGCAACAGGTCACGTGCACACAGGACTGGCAAGTTACAAACTGCACAGTTTTCAAAAGGTAAAATTTTGGAGTCGCTACACACAGCGCATTCCCTCATGGCACAGGATCGATCACCTCTCTGTTGCCAGGAGTTTTAAACTTCTCCTTTAGGATTCGAAAAATGAAGCAGAGATCTCTGCTATTTCAGTGGTTTCTTTCGGTGTATTGACAGCACTGATGCAGTGAAATGGGAATGTTATGCTTGCAATGGTGCAGTAATGATTCTGTCACACATCTTTTTTTCAGGTTTCTGGTCCAATATATATTGTAGGCACAAACAAACCTCATGGAGGGTGCACTTTTGTAAGCTCCTTTAGCTGACTGAGCTGGAGGTGGCTCAGACTGGTTTTTTATGAACAGAGCTGCCCTTAAAGCCACCTGCAGGATAATTACAACTTTTATTTTATAGGAGTTTCTAGCCCTTCTTCTTGAGAAGATTGAAAAACAATGAGAACCAATACCAACTGATCACTTGGCTGGAGGAACACGCAGTTCCTTTACTTCCGGGGGTAGCTAAAGATCCCCATCACACAGAGTTTTCATGTGAAAATGTCAGTTCAGCTTGTGGTGTGATGAAGGGAAAGACTCCCACTGGCTTCAACGGGCTCTAAATCAAATGCCAGATTCAAACAGAACAGATAACATCTGTTTGTGCCATGTCAAAATTGATACACGTAAGAAACAAAAGAAGGAGATGGTAATGAATAAAGAATGTCGGGAAATGGGTCAAACTAAAGATTTAGAGTTAGAACATTCCACAGGAAAACAATATTGTTGCATACTTAAAGAACTTTCAAGTGACATTGTGTTAGCTTTACTTTAGTAGTTAGCTGCCACGCTAATTTTTTGGATTAAAAGATCAACAGGCGGTCTGTTTTTACTCAAGTGACATGATGGTGCTGACCCACAACAAATGATTACAAATAGTTATTGTAGTTAAAATGTTTCATTTATGGTGAAAGCCAAGAAGAAAGACAACCAAAATCCAAAAAGCTGAATGTTCATTAAAGCTCCTAAGTACATCATTCTAAAGATAGAGATGCAACCCCAATTTTGAGATATTTCTTGTAGCATATTTGTATTTCAGGAAGCTACTGTACATATCAGTAACAGAGGTGAATATTTTTCCATTCCATCTTTATTGGGTCAGAGGGCAAGTCACCTAATCTTTGCTTCAGTTCCCTATCTGTAAAATGGGGTTGATACTTCCTTTCTCCTCACCCTGCAACTAGCCAGATGTGAATTCTTTGGGCAGGGACTCCTATTTATTTATATAGTGCCTGGCTAAAATAGGGACTACCCTTATAGACATATATAGCAATAACTAGATTAGAAGTAAATGTGAAACACTAGCAGAGCTAATAGAGTGAGCCAGAGTGCACTCAATTTGTTTGGTCATGTTGTTTCTGCCAATACTTTCCTGACAGAAGTACTAATTTAGGACTGATGTCATTTCTGCACGTTTTTTCATTTGTTTTAAGTCACTCAGTTTTGTTCCAAAAATTGTACTGAGCCCCAGAGCCTGCAATGAGCTCTGTGTAGGGAAACCCGTGCACCAGGATTGGAATCTCAGTTAAGATAATTTCAGATAAACTCTGTACAGGTCTCATAACAAATAATCATACATACCTCTTAAATTGCACTTTTCTTCAGCAGCTTTCAAAGCACTTTAACAAAAGTTCTGTATCACTATCCCCCCATCTTACAGATGTGGAAACGGACACAGAAAGGATGTCTACACTGCAAAAAAAAAATAAAAATCCAAAAAGTGGCAGCAAGTCTCAGAGCCTGGGTCAACTGACTTGGGTTCACAGGGCTCATGCTATGGGCCTAAAAATAGAAGTGTAGATATTCTCACTCAGGCTGGAGCCCAAGCTCTGAGACCCTCTCCTCACGCTGGGTTTCAGAGCTCAGGCTCCAGCCCAAGCCCACACATCTACACTGCTATTTTTAGCCCCATAGCATGAACCCTACAAGCCTGAGTCAGTTGGCTGAGCTCTGAGACTCAGTGACATGATTTTTTTTTCCACTATAGGCATACCCAGAGAGGGGAAGAGACTTGCCCAAAGTCCATCCAGCAGGCTAATGGCAGAGCAAGGAATAGAAACCAGGTCTTTCAAGTTACATTCCACTAGGCCACACTGCCTCCCAAAGAAAGGGTTTTCTGAAACAGCACATTTCCAGAAAGCAAATGTTTGTTTGTCTTCTCCTTGCGGTGCTTTTCCTCCTGCCATGAGCTAAATCAAATGCCACTAGTAGGAAATAAGTGCCCAACTTTATGTGACTGACCTTATTTCAGTGACTGTAATCATCAAATTAAGAGCTCTCTCTAACTCTCTAAGACTGAAGTCCCAGAGGAGGCCACCACTTTAAAAGAAGAAAAAACTGACAATAATTTGCTAGAAGAATTTGTAAGTTGATCACTTAAAGCAAATGAAATGTCAAAACTCTGTGGTAAATGCTGACAATTATTGACTTTTTAAATGTCGACCATTGTATGTCTTATATCGGAACATTATAGCAGAAAGTTCTTTGTAATTTAAAAGACATTGGCCATTACTTTAAAATCTTCTTATGGTGTGGGGTGGGGTGAGAGGAGAGGAGAGCATTCATGAGCTAGCACAAGCAGGTAGCCCATGCAACTCTCATCCCCCAACACATTCCACATGAAGGTTATTTCTCCTGCCTTTCTGTGGCAGCCATATGGAAGCAACATAAAGCCCATTTGGGGACTCCGGTGTCATTACCTACACTTCTCTAAATAAAAGCATTTACCATGCACAAGATAATTGTGTGTGTCATTGTTGAGAGCATAATGGTTTCTGCCTTAAGTCACTGCACTCTTGAGCTTTTCACAGGCACTCTTTCTAAACGACACTCCCATTCTCGTCCCGTTGATGTAAGTGGGAGCACAGGTAAATCATTATTGCTCACTTTTGAAAATCCCACCCTGAGCCTTTAATGCATTGCTTTGTAACACAGAGATTTACAGCTGGGAAGATGCTACAAGCAAACCAACCTCTAACTTCATTTGAGATCCATTCCTGAAAGCTGCTCTCTTGGAGCGGACTGCTGGTCTTGCATGTATCCCACCAAAGACCATGGGTCTCCATGCCAGGAGAAAAGTCCACCCACCTGGAACAATTTGCAGAATTGGAGGCTTTTATATCTCCAAAAAAGAAAAAAAAAGTTAACATCTGAAAATAAAACTTACTGGGAATAAGAATTGGAATATGCAGTGAGATAAAGAGGGGAGATTTGCCTCTAGAGTAAGTAGCCCTGAAGAGAAATATTTGAGAATTTTCCTATCTTACATTAACCTTCTGGATCAGAGAATGTCTTTTCTTAGTTCTCCCCATTTCTACATTGTAATTAACCTCTTGGGATATGGTTCTTCCAGGAATGACTGGTGCTGTTAGACTATGCTGAGCAATTAATGGTTTATGATCACTCTCAGAAGTAATATTCTGGTTTTGAGGTGTCAAGACAAGGAAAAGTGGTAAGTAAGCATTATAGACTGTATTTCCCTCCTATCCACTAAAGCTTAACAGATCTTTCCCCCTGCAAACAGAAACCTAGTGTTCTTATAAGCTTTTCCCAGTAATTAATATATTAAAAATTATCTGAACTTCTGTATGGCTTTTATCCAAGGATCTCAAAGCAGTACTTAAGCATGACAACACGACAATGAAGTACACAGGTAGCTACAAAAATTATGTACAACAATAGCTTCCAAATTTTTTTGCTTTTTCTGGTTCTGTCTCAGACCATTCATCATATCTCCACCGTTATGCCTTTCACTTCCAAGTACCTCACTATTCTACATCATTCATTTGGATCCAAGTATCCCTCATCATCTCCATGTTAACTCACTGCTTATTACAATACAACCCAACCATCAGAAAACCTCATTTTTAAAACGGAGTTCAAAAGAAGCAGTACACATGATAATGAACAGAGTCCACATTCTTCATTTCTGTCCTCCAATTCCTCTGCTATTTTTAGCCCATTTCCTCTTTCAATGTTTTTCTCAAGTGTGCACACAGCTGGACTACAGGACTCTGCACTCATATCACCATGTACCTTGTCCTCCCTTCCCCCCACCACCCCACCCCCTAGCCACGAATTTGTTTCATCCCCCTGCTGTGTATTATCAATGACACAGATTGAGGACAGGGATTGACTCTTACCACATTTTTGTACAACACCTACCACAAGGAATCTTAGGTGTTACTGTAATATAAATAGTTAAGAATGTAAATGCAGCCACTGCCCTGAGCTTACCTCTACAAGCAGTACAGAATTTTCACATCCGACACATCTAATGACAAGGGGTCCCCCAAATAGGACAACACATGAACTCTAGCAGTTACAAAAGAAAACCAGCAATCTTTTTAACCTCTTAGACTAAACAACAGTGGCCAGCCTAGCCTCTCCCACCTCCTTGATAAAATCATTTGGCACTTTGTGTCTGGTCCTAGCTGGAAGCTAGAAATGAATAAACTTTCACCTGAACATTTCAGAACCCCAGAAAATGCTGGAATCCAGGTTCTAGAGCGGAAAGGGTCTGTAGGGCAGCATCTTCCCTCTGAATCAGTTTGTCCAGCTTTTTGTCGGAACAAAAGTTTTGTTCTAACAAAATGTCCAGTTCAAAAGACTGTACAGTGTCTATCCAAGGGACCAATCCCCTCCACTAAGAGGAGGAGTCTGAACTTTGAGGAAAGTTCGGATCCAAACTTTGTAGCTCAAGCCTATTCCTAGTTTTCTTCACCCCTCCCGCATTTTAAGCGGGGTAATGGTCTTCTTTGCTTTCACTCATGAATCATGTGGCATAGCTTAAGAAGTAACAATACGACATGGCACTAATTACACTCATCCGGGCCCTCAGAAAAGGAGCTACATAGTAATTCCTGTCAACCAGCCTTCCTCCATCCTAAGTTGTGCCTGCTGCACTGAGTAATCCTCAAAGTGTGCATTCCATGGTTCTTTCAGCCGCTTAAAGATTGGTATTTTCTAAGAATTCTGTTATTGTGAGAGCAAAGCAGTTCGGACTGGCTTAGTTACTGTTGGGCCAATATTTCCATCATCAGTCCTGTTTTCCAGGGATTTTATCACATGATTATAAAAATGGTCCCATGGCTAAACATGGGCATTTAGGATGAAATCTTGACTGCACTGATATTAATGGCAAAACTCCCATTAGACTTCAATGGGGCCCAGTTTCATCCCTAGTACTGGATGTTTTATCATTAATATTTTGCCTGTTTAAGTTTTTGTGGCACACTCAGCTGCTAGAGTCTGCTG
Source organism: Dermochelys coriacea (assembly GCF_009764565.3). NCBI lineage: Eukaryota > Metazoa > Chordata > Testudines > Dermochelyidae > Dermochelys > Dermochelys coriacea. The sequence continues at coordinate 11,488,274 of NC_050079.1, read as the reverse complement.
GTTTTGCAGGTTTGAAAAACTCCTAGATTACTTGCTCTTCAGGGTCTTCCCAAAAATAGAAATGCAAACCACGCCCTGATTTGTAAAAGATATAGTGCACAAATCCATGTACATTCACATGTATGATTACGTGACCACATGTAGAAATCATGGATTTGCATCGACCAGTGGCCACATATAAGCAGCTAGCCAATTATACAGTCCCGCATATGCTGTGTACATGCTTTCAAGGTAATCACACAGAGACTTGGACTGTTAATGCAGAATCTTTTATTTAATTTATGTATTTATTTTGGTGCACATGGCACATGGCCTGGTCTTTTGAAAATCAGGCCCATGCTTTTCAAATCACTCTGGAAAGCGCAGATGTGGTATCAGGGCTTGGCTACCATATGTCTCCCTTTGTGTTGCGCAACAGCAAAGGACAGCTAATTTTACCAGCCTCATGTGGATTTCTCTGGCCCTATGACATCCTCCCTTCATAGAGCCAAAACACAGGGATGTATCAGGGTCATGACTACTGCAATGCTGTATTCTGGTGAAATCTGGCTCCTTGAAATCCTTTCAAGGCTGTTATAGCTGAACTCATTAACTGAAACCCTGAGGTAGCTCTAAGCCCTGGTCTACACTAGGAGTAGAGGTCAAATTTAGCAGCATTAAATCAATTTAACCCTGCACCCATCCACACGATGAAGCCCTTTTTTTTCCAACTTAAAGGGCTCTTAAAATCAATTTCCTTATTCCACCCCCGACAAGGAGATTAGCGCTGAAATAGGCCTTGCTGGGTCGAATTTGGGGTACTGTGGACACAATTAGATGGTATTGGCCTCCGTGAGCTATCCCAGAGTGCTTCATTGTGACTGCTCTGGACAGCACTCTCAACTCAGATGCACTGGCTAGGTAGACAGGAAAAGACCTGCCAACTTTTGAATTTCAATTTCCTGTTTGGCCAGCATGGCAAGCTGCAGGTGACCATGCAGAGCTGATCAGCAGAGGTGACCATGACGGAGTTCCAGAATCGCAAAAGAGCTCCGGCATGGACCGAATGGGCGGTACGGGATCTGATCGCTGTATGGGGAAAGGAATCCGTGCCATCAGAACTACATTCCAGTTTTCGAAATGCCAAAACATTTGTCAAAATCTCCCAGGGCATGAAGGAGAGAGGCCATAACAGGGACACGAAGCAGTGCCACATGAAACTTAAGGAGCTGAGGCAAGCCTACCAGAAAACCAGAGAGGCGAATGGCCGCTCCAGGTCAGAGCCCAAAACATGCCGCTTCTATGATGAGCTGCATGCCATTTTAGGGGGTTCAGCCACCACTACCCCAGCCGTGTTGTTTGACTCCTTCAATGGAGGTGGAGGCAATGCGGAAGCAGGTTTTGGGGAGGAGGAAGAGGATGATGATGAGGTTGTAGATAGCTCACAGCAAGCAAGCGGAGAAACCAGTTTTCCTGACAGCCAGGAACAGTTTCTCACTTTGGACCTGGAGCCAGTAACCCCGAACCCACCCAAGGCTGCCTCCCGGACCCGCCAGGCAGAGAAGGGACCTCTGGTGAGTGTACCTTTTAAAATACTATACATGGTTTAAAAGCAAGCATGTTTAATGATTAATTTGCCCTGGCATTCGCGGCTCTCCTGGATGTACTCCCAAAGCCTTTACAAAAGGTTTCTGGGGAGAGCAGCCTTATTCCATCCACCATGGTAGGACACTTTACCACTCCAGCCAGTAGCACGTACTCAGGAATCACTGTAGAACAAAGCATTGCAATGTATGTTTGCTGGCGTTCAAACGACATCCGTTCTTTATCTCTGTGTTATCCTCAAGAGAGTGATATCATTCATGGTCACGTGGTTGAAATAGGGTGCTTTTCTTAAGGGGACATTCATTGGTGCCCGTTCCTGCTGGGCTGTTTGCCTGTGGCTGAACAGAAATGTTCCCTGCTGTTAGCCATGAGGAGAGGGTGGAGAGGTGTTAGCCACGCGTTGGGGGGAGGCAAAATGTGACCTTGGAATGAAAGCACATATGCTATGTATGTAATGTTAACAGCAAGGTTTACCATGAAAGAGTGTACCCATTGTTCTATAAAATGTATCTTTTTAAATGCCACTGTCCCTTTTTTTTTTCTCCACCAGCTGCATGTGTTTCAAGGATCACAGGATCTTCTCCTTCTCAGAGGCTAGCGAAGATTAGAAGGTGAAAAAAACGCACTTGCGATGAAATGTTCTCTGAGCTCATGCTGTCCTCCCTCACTGACAGAGCACAGACGAATGCATGGAGGCAGACAATGTCAGAGTGCAGGAAAGCACAAAATGACCGGGAGGAGAGGTGGCGGGCTGAAGAGATGGCTGAAGCTGAAAGGTGGCGGCAGCATGATGAGAGGAGGCAGGATTCAATGCTGAGGCTGTTAGAGGATCAAACTAATATGCTCCAGCATACGGTTGAGCTGCAGGAAAGGCAGCAGGAGCACAGACTGCCGCTACAGCCTCTGTGTAACCAACCGCCCTCCTCCCCAAGTTCCATAGCCTCCTCACTCAGGCGCCCAAGAACCCACTCCGCTCCAGAGGATTGCCCAAGAAACAGAAGGCTGGCATTCAATATGTTTTAAAGTTTTAAACTTTTAAAGTGCTGTGTGGCCTTGTTCTTCCCTCCTCCACCACCCCTCCTGGTGCTTCTCTCCTCCACCACCCCTCCTGGGCTCTCTTGGTAGTTATCCCCCTATTTGTGTGATGAATTAATAAAGAATGCATGAATGTGAAGCAACAATGACTTTATTGCCTCTGCAAGCAGTGATCGAAGGAAGGAGGGGAGGGTGGTTAGCTTACAGGGAAGTAGAGTGAACCAAGGGGGGGGTGGTTCATCAAGGAGAAACAAACAGAACTTTCACAAGTAGCCAGTCATGAAACTGGTTTTTAAAGCTTCTCTGATGCGCACCGAGCCCTCCTGTGCTCTTCTAACTGCCCTGGCATCTGGCTGTGCATAACCAGCAGCCAGACGATTTGCCTCCACTTCCCACCCCACCATAAACGTCTCCCCCTTACTATCACAGATATTGTGGAGCGCACAGCAAGCAGTAATAACAGTGGGAATATTGGTTTTGCTGAGGTCTAACCGAGTCAGTAAACTGCGCTCTCGCACTTTTAAACGTCCAAATGCACATTCTACCACCATTCTACACTTGCTCAGCCTGTAGTTGAACAGTTCCTGACTACTGTCCAGGCTGCCTGTGTATGGCTTCATGAGCCATGGCATTAAGGGGTAGGCTGGGTCACCAAGGATAACTATAGGCATTTCAACATCCCCAATGGTTATTTTCTGGTCTGGGAATAAAGTCCCTTCCTGCAGCTTTTGAAACAGACCAGAGTTCCTGAAGATGCGAGCGTCATGTACCTTTCCCGGCTATCCCACGTTGATGTTGGTGAAATGTCCCTTGTGATCCACCAGTGCTTGCAGTACTATTGAAAAGTACCCCTTGCGGTTTATGTACTCACCGGCTTCGTGCTCCGGTGCCAAGATAGGGATATGGGTTCCGTCTATGGCCCCACCACAGTTAGGGAATCACATTGCAGCAAGCCATCCACTATGACCTGCACATTTCCCAGGGTCACTACCCTTGATAGCAGCAGATCTTTGATTGCATTGGCTACTTGCATCACAGCAGCCCCCACAGTAGATTTGCCCACTCCAAATTGATTCCCGACTGACCAGTAGCTGTCTGGCGTTGCAAGCTTCCACAGGGCTATTGCCACTCGCTTCTCATCTTGATATTATTGCGCTTCAGGACAGGGGAAAGCAAGTCACAAAGTTCCATGAAAGTGCCCTTACGCATACGAAAGTTTCGCAGCCACTGGGAATCGTCCCAGACCTGCAATACTATGTGGTCCCACCAGTCTGTGCTTGTTTCCTGAGCCCAGAATCGGCGTTCCACCGCATGAACCTGCCCAATTAGCACGATGATGCCCGCATTGCCAGGGCCCATACTTTGAGAGAAGTCTGTGTCCATGTCCTCATCACTCTTGTCACCGCGCTGACGTCGCCTACTCGCCCGGTTTCACTTTGCCAGGTTCCGGTGCTGCATATACTTCTGGATAATGTGTGTGGTGTTTAATGTGCTCCTAATTGCCAAAGTGATCTGAGCGGGCTCCATGCTTGCCATGGTATGGCATCTGCACAGAAAAAAGGCGCAGAACAATTGTCTGCCGTTGCCCTGACGGAGGGAGGGGCGACTGATGACATGGTTTACAGGGTTGGCTTACAGGGAATTAAAATCAACAAAGGGGGTGGGCTTTGCGAGAAACTAAATGGCCCCCTCAACGATAGAACTCAAAACTTTAAGGATAGAACTCAAAACTGGGTTTAGCAGGCTGTTGATTTCACAGAGGGAAGAGAAAATAAATACAATACAAATCTGGTCTATTTCTTGTTTTGAGCCACTTCATCTATCTTTATACATTTTGCTAGCAGCAGACTGTGCAGTACAACCACTAGCCATCGTCATCTACTGGGTGCTTGGCAGAAGACAGTGCAGTATGACTGCTGGCCATCATCTTCTGCTGGCTGCTGATTAAAAGACAATGCACTGCCGGTAGGACTCAATCGCCATGAGATGAAACTTAAAAGGTAAATGACCTGGCTGAGTCACTCCCATGTTTTCCCAGGCGCCCCTGACCTCATCGAGATCGGTTAAAAGAGCACTCAGGACTATGTCGACAACAGCTACCAGTCATACTGCACTGTCTGCTGCCAAAAGGCAATAAACTGCTGCTGTGTAGTAATGCAGTACCCTGTCTGCCAGCACCCAGGAGACATACGGTGATGGTTAGCTGAGTGGGCTCCATGTTTGCCGTGGTATGGCATCTGCACAGGTAACTCAAGAAAAAAGGCGCAAAACGATTGTCTGCCCTTGCTTTCATGGAAGGAGGAAGGGAAGGGGGGCCTCACGATATGTACCCAGAACCACCTGCGACAATGTTTTAGCCCCATCAGGCACTGGGATTTCTACCCAGAATTCAAATGGGTGGTGGAGACTGCGGGAACTGTGGGATAGCTACCCACAGTGCAAATCTTCGGAAGTCGACGGTTGCCTCGGCATTGTGGACACACTCCTCCGACTACATGCACTTAGAGCATTTGTGTGGGGACACACACAATCGACTGTATAAAAACGCTTTCTACAAAACCGACTTCTATAAATTCAATCTAATTTGATAGTGTAGACATACCTTAAGTTGCACTGCTGACCAGACTGGTCCCTAGCAAGCCCAGAACGTAGCATAAAGCCACCTTTGTTGCACAGAGCAGAGCTCAGCCACAGCTGAGCATTAAAACTCAATGTTTCCATCAAAACAAAGGCCTCTCCCAAAAAAGGAGGCAGGTGGTCAAAACAACTTGTCTATTTGCCTTCATTCCAGAAAGCTAAATGAGTTTGAGCAGTCACCTATCCCCTGCTTCAGGGCTGAGGGGGACCTGCAGCTAGAGCAGAGTTAAAAAAAACAAACAAACAAACAAACAATAATTTTGGCTCCCATGTTTTCAGCAAATTCAAACTATCAGGCCTGGTTACACAGCTCCGCATGCTGAGGGTCACATGGAACTTAACAATTCCCACCTGTTGGCAATCAGGAACTCATATAAGGCATTGCCTAAGTAGTAATGGCAGTAGAATTTAGTCATCATCATTTGATGATTAATTGCTAGGAAAGGCCCTAGGACTCAATTGTTCCTGATTAATTAAAAAACAAAAACAAAAATACTACATGTTCCAGCTGGCATCAGATCAGAGCCAACGTTTAAGTTTATGTATAAGATCATACAGCATGTAACTGCAATTCCAGCCTTTTGGCTTAAATCAAGGGTGGAAAAACTTAAATCTCCTATATATCTTCAGATGGGAGGCTGTATCATACATTTGCAGGAGGATTAACTCTGTGATCTAATATGTCTTTGTCATCTCTATCGTCTATGACTGGGCTCTAAGGCTTCAGCTTAGTTAAATCAGCAAAAAGCCTCAAACAGACACTAGATGTGTTTATTATGATCTCCTCTTGAACGAAACAGTAATGTCTTCATGTAAGGGACTGCGGAAGACTTTGTTATGGCCTAGCTAGGGAACTTCCGCTTTCTTGAGCTGAGAGGTTACTGTGGGACGTAGATAACTGCTTCGTTATTGTGAAATAAAGATAGTTTTTGAAGGACACAGCTACTTTGCATGGCTCTTCGCCAGGTAATAAAAAGCCCCCCTTTAAAAAGCATCTAACTTTATATTCATAAGCTGTTTCTATGTAATGCTTATTAATGCTGACTGTCGGCCCCTCCGTCGGACTCCATCCCAGGCAAAGCTCCGGTGTGCTGGGTTCCCCGCCACCGTAACTGCAACGCTTGAGGTCCCCGTTGTGGGTGGGTCACTAACCTTCAATAAAGCCAATAACTCATAGCTGTGTGTAAGCCTCGTTTTTCTCAAAATACTTCTGCTAGGACTGTGGTGCTTCGAGCACCTTGGCCCAGAACACTTCAGCTGTGTTCCCTCTAAGCTGCAGGGTTGGTCGGCCACCCAGGAGAGATTCAAGTGCCGCCCAGTTGATTAGCAGCCATGTTGCTCCATCCTGCAGCTGTTCCTGGGACCCTTCTGCTGACTGTGCAGAGCGGAAGTGGAGGCGGGTGCTGATGTCAGGGTGTCCTCCTCCCTCTGTACCCCATCTCCACAGAGCAAGGAAGAGAGGACAGCCTGGCTCAGGACCCAGAGCACTTAAAGAGACAGGCTTTAAGACTTCCCCAGTAGCCAGCTCACAAAGTCTCTGTCGGTGTCTCTTTCTCTCACCCACACACACTCTCTTTCTCCCTCCCCCCTGCCCAGGAGACAGACTTCGGACAAAGTAGGAGAGCTTTCAGTGAGTGTCTTAAAGAGACAGCACATGGCAGTGCTCAGAAACTTCCCCAAGTGTGTGTCTCTCTCTCACACACACACCCCTCCCAACACATTATTGTTGTTGTTGTTATTTCTTGGTACTTCCTGCAATGCACATATATTCACTGTAATTTTATTCTTTCAAAGTGTGTTATTTTAGTGTTTGGACTGCTCTATGCATTTCATAATTTTTATTTCTCTTACTCTTACATTTAATTCTTTGAGTAGTGAGTTCTAAAATGCCAAACCCTATGTAATTAGCCCTATGGTAACTTTTTAAAAATATACACTATATCTAGGTTTTTTTCTTTCTACTGGTGGCGCACATCCGCACATACCTCGGTGCACATCAAATGTATTCCACACATGAATGGAAAAAATTAGGGAACATTGGTCCTCTGTGATGGAACTGTGCAGGTAAGAAAGGATAATTCTGTAGGGATAGCACTGAACTGGGGACTGGATTCATTTCCAAGCTCTACCACACATTCCCTCTGAGATCTTATTCAGATTATAAAAAGCCAGATTTTCAGAGAAGCCCAGCTCCCATTAAAACACCAAAACTCATGGCCAGAACTTCAAAAGAGCTTAACCCTTTGGGTGCTGAATGTCTTTGAAAACCTGGCCCTACATCTGTGTTTCAGTTCTGCCTCTGTAAAATGGGAATACTACTTCATCTCTCCCATGCCTTCTCTATCTCATCTATTTCTGTTGTAAGCTCTTTGGTACAGCGACTGTCCCTTAGTATGCATTTATAGCTTTGCCTATTGGCTGGAAGAGCTGTGAAAAACTGCAGATCCCTCCCATACTGACCCTTGCCAAAGGAAGAAGACTTGCAAGGGACCATTCAAAATGGAAGCCCACCGTACACACACTCACAGCTACCTCGTAGCTACATAGTGTCTCTTTTTACTTTCAAATGGCTCCTTGACTTCTCTGACTGACAACATGATCCCAAGAGTCTCCAGGAAAAAGCAGACATGCCAGCTCTCTCAAACTGATCGTGAGAGTCGCCATTTCTAAGTAAAATTAAGCCTTACTCCTGATCTCACAAGAGAACTCTCAAATGTCCGGATTTCCCCCCCATCCGTGGCACAAATGCACTTACAGTCAAACAGAGTTAACCTCACCCTAAACAATGGAATATGGTTTCTCCACTGGATAGTTATTTCCAAAGTACTGTGAAAGACAATGAGAATTCATTTGCTATCAGAGAAGCAAAGCTATGAAGCTAACAAGAGAAAGCATGGGTACACCCCAGCAGGGAAGAGAAACTTCATCTGAGAGAGAAAGGGGTGCGGGCCAACCCTCAAATAAGCAATTGAATCAACTGGGGGGGGGAATCACCAGTCAGACTCCCTGAGCAGTAGAAGAGGGGATACCACTGCAGTCCCCTCAGACCTGGGGATGGTGAAGAAACCTAAGGAGCAGAGGTGAGGCTGGGGGCTGCAGAATGGCTGAAGTGAGAAGGGTGCGGCTGATTTGGGTTGCAGGGCTGTAGTGATGGTGGGTTCAGAGCAGATGGAGTGAGTGCGGGGAGGGTAAACTGAGGGTGAGGGCAATGGGGAAGGGGGGCTGAACTGATGGGGTGGTGATAATAAGGGCTGGGAGACCAAACTGAGGGAGGGCAGAGTTGGGGTGGTGGGGGGTTAGGTGGAGAGAGAACTGATGGGAGACTGAGGAACAGGCTGTGCAGGATGTGGGCAAATGTGGGGGTAAGAGCTCCTGTAGCAGGGGCCAAAAATCACCATATCCAGTACACATAGAAGAGTGGGCAACGTTAATTGTCACATGCACACACCCTGGGGATGGTCGGGGAGGTGGGGTGTTTCAAAAAAATCAAGAGATTGACTTAAAATCACAATATAATCTTTTTTAAAATGTCATGATTTTGGGGTCAAGCTCATGACTTTTGGGAGTCCAATTCCTGATTTCTTCTCTCTCGAAGTTGGCAGTACTGAAAAAGTTAACAGAGAAAAGAGTATAAATGCGGGGGGGGAGGGGGGAATATTTGCCAAACTCTTTCAAGTCAGTAACAAGTGTCCCTCTGCTTTCAAAATCCTTGCTGTGTCAAAGGCCATTCATGTTTAATTAATTAAAAGTTAAGCCAAGAAAGAACAAAACAGCGCAGAAAAAGAGGAAGGCTAAGGGGGTAGAAGGAAGGAGAGAAGGAACGAAATGAAGAGGTGAGAGGTATAAGCAAAATGGAGTAAATGAGAAAAAAAATAAAAGACAAACATGACTCAGTGGCACAGCTCCCAGATGGACTGAAGACCCATTTCTGCAGGGAGGAAAGAAATATGAATGAAATCACATTAAACAAATGTTCCCCGTGACATTTTTCACTTGTCCTTTCACACCTTTCCTTGAAATTTTCCATATCAGCTGTAGTTCATTCTGAAGCCAAAATCCACCAGCAACTTGAAAGATGTAAATGTTTGGACCTCTTCTGTTTTTCTAAATAGATAAAATATAGCCCTGCTGGGAGGAAGTAACTGCCTCATTTGTTAGGGAATGTTCTTCATTTGAAGTGAGTAGCAGGTCCAAATGCTGTATTTGAAATCATACAATAAGAAAACGAGCCTATAAAAAAAAGGCTTCTGTTTCATAAAGCTGCATTTTTCAATAAGAGGTTTTAGAAGGAATTTGAATTACTTCTTCAACTGAAGCATCATCGAGATTAGATAATCCATTAAGTTGCCAATAGACCACATTGATATCACCCAAAGAGACAGAGCAGGGAAAGGAGAATGCTAACGCTGGAACACTGATGGACTCCTACAGAAAGGAATAGCACCTCCAAGTGAAATGCGGAAAGAATGGCCAGGACAGTTTATAGCAAAGTAGGAGAATACAGAGTCACTCAAAAGCCTGAGAAGTTTCTAATAGAGAGGTGTTCTTATAACAAAGACATTTCCATCGCAGATCAGGTGAGCATTCCATCTAGTTTAATATACTCCAACAGTCTGACCATGAGAGGAATCAAAGAAAAGCCCATAATGGGTAATTATGGATCATCATCTTTCTCACTAACCATCACAATTTAGCAGCTGGCTTGTGCCTGGAAATAAAAGGCTTCATGTCATGTTTTTTCCCTGTCTAATCTGATTGAGACCTTCTCATTATCCAGATAGATATCCAGCCTTTATTTAAACCTACTAAGCTTTTGGCCTGTAAGATATCTTCTGATAGTGAGTTCCATAGGATGATTATATTCTAAATAAAAGTGTTTTCTTTTGTGTGGAATACGTTAAGCAGAATTCAAGTCATTTCTGGGGTATAAATGTTACTTTCTTTACTGTAATTGAAGTCAGAGTGAGAACAACTTTGCATACTCCCCTAACTGTAATGTAAAAAAATAATCCATCTTTAGGGCAAGCACCTCTTTTTCAATATGTTATGGCGAATTCAGGCCATAGTCACATTCACAAAATGCTTTGCTTCTATAGCGAGCAGGAGCGGGCGTGGTAGCTCAAAACAGTGCCCAGCACTGATCAATGTTACCATGGCAATGGAATGCAATTGTAAACAGCCTCCACTTATGGTCCCTATCACTGAGTCCTAGTGGACATGTGCCACCAATTTACATGTAGCTTATTGCTTTTCTTACAGTACTGTGTAGAGGGCCCACTGACATCAGGACCCCCCCCCATGCTAGGCACTTTGGGGCACATAGAGAAAATGCCTGCCCCGAGGAGCTTACAATTGAAGTAAGCAAGACAAATAAGAGGCCAGGGAAAGGATACACAGAGAGCGGAAGTGATTTGCTCATGATCACAGCTGTTCAGCGGCAAAGCCAGGAATAAAAACCTGTAAGGACTGTGTTATGGCAAGTTATATTTTGCCCAGACTATGGCCACAAAGCTTTTAAATGTTGCATTAATGCTTTCCCATTAATAAAATGTAATTGCATTCCGCTAGTATAAGCTACCGCTTTGCAGTTTCTCTCTCTCCAGTTGTCTGTCATTTTGAGCAGCATGGCTAGAGAGCGAGAGGAGGAGGAGGGGCGTGGGGGTAAAAGTGTAATGGTGCTGCAGCCCCCTACAATTGAAGCAGAAGCTGGGATTATAGGCTAAAACTCACCAAAATATTTCATAATATCCTTCATAATAACAACAAAGATGGCTGAGCACATCTTACCCAGCTAAGAGACTCCATCCTCCCCTCATTCTTCTGTGTGAGCCCTGGTCAACCCGCCTGCACTTCCTAACCTAGCTCGAGGAGAAGATCTTGAGATTCAGGGCCAAGGTCCTCTCCCTCACTGGAGGTGGGGGGACACTGTCTGTCCAGGGGGCTAGGAGGTTGTTTCCTGTTCAAGTTCCAAAACTATAGCCACTTCAGCTCCCCCAGATAAATCCATGCCAAAATGGGATTCCATGCTTGGGGACACAGCTCAGAACATGGTCTGGCTCATTGAAAAATGGGAACTTGTCAAAGCAGCATTAGACCTGGACTTGTTATCCTTGGCTTTCCAGTAGCTCACCTTGAGCATCTTTACCTCCTCCATGCACTGCTGTCCAGTCTCCTGGATCCCACGATCAGCCAGTGGCTGCCAAGGTATGTCATTGTACAGAGAAGGTTCTTTTTAGAGGAGCCAAAGTTGTGGTTTTGGTTTACTTCAGCCCAAGATGCACCAAGATTCTGGTGTCAGTCTCTGACCAGATGGCTACATGCTTATTCTTACCAGGCATTCTGCTGTATCAAACACTGGAAATGACCAAATCTGGAGAAACTGCAAGCATGTGGCACCAAGGACACTGAGCAAAAGCATATGAAGGTAGGTCACTTCTGGTCCGGGCTCAGACCACAGGTAGATGGCAAGACAGTACATAGGACTGGGTGTCCCAGGGGGCTCGTGGAAATGTTACTATTGTCATTTCCTTAGGTTAGCAATAAGCTAACTTGTTGTCTGCCCAATAGCTCAGGGCATGGTGTCTGATTTGCATGAGGTATGACTAGAGGCACGTTGACATGTGAAGGTAGAACATGTTCAGGGGAAAGCTCACAGCTGAACCCGAGTTAAATCTGCAATGAAGACAAAGCTTTGGTCTCATGACTCTGCTTCCAGTGCCAGGTGCACTGCACCACGCTACCTTTTAAGCTTATGTAACAACAACGACAGTATATTTCATGGCATAGACAGGTGCTATGCCCGGGGGAACCATTGTGGCCTGCTGGCACCCTGCCTCGCTTCCTTCTGAATTCCCAAAATAATCCATTTACACTCAGAGTCTTTAAAACAACATTTCCCCCCTCTTGGGGATCAGATTAATCAGCTCCCAAAAAGAGCTTCCCTTTTTAGATCCAGGGTTTCACCAGTCCTCCCTCTTGTGCTTCTAGCTCTGCCCGCCTGTAGACTCTCCCCTTGGGTTCAAGGGTTGCATAGTCCTCCTTTCTGGGGCTGTGAGCTTTCTGAATTCTTCCCCTTAGCAGCCCTCCTGGACTGGGCTTGATGACTCCTTTTGAGTCACCTGCCCCATCAACTAATCAGTCCCTTGATCCTCCCCAGATGGATCTAGTAACCCGTCTGTGCAGGCTGGGTGAGAGAAGATCCTTGTCTCACATGCTCTACAGGGTCTTAAAGGAATAGTGATGTAGGATGGCCCTGTACCTTCTCTCTCCCAGATGCTAATTGTTCCCCAGGACCATCTTCCCCTTTCCCAAGACTGCTTCAATTATTTTTCCAAACTTCATCTTCTTGCCCTGGATCCCCTAAATGTGGTAATTGGCCTCCCACTTATCTCTCCTGGTCCTAAAGCACCCCCTTGCAGATGGCATAAAAACATGACATGATATATTCAAATGAAATGCAAATCATTGCAAAAGGCTTCTGTGAAATTCAAGATGCATTTGGCCACTTTGTCAATAACTGCAGAGTATCAGAGGCTGCCACACAACCCCCAGAACTTGCTGCTTATTGTAGAGAATTGTGATAATTATGCCCTGTATATTTCCTGCAATCTCTAGTTCTTTGGTTTGCACTTTTTAAAGACACACCTTGAAAACTTTTTCACTGCCTTGCTTTTACAGAGCTGGGGAACTACGCACTGGATACTTCTGGAGAGATTGCACAGCTCTAGGGTGCCACCAACAGACAAGAAAGAGATAGGATTTGATTATTACAGGCACAGGGCCTTGTATGCCTCCACATGCTACAGAGTGGGTGTGTATGAGATGCACATTTTTTGTTTTAATAGTGGCAGTGATCTGTTTATCATTGTCCTCACAACAATATCTCCTCGCAGCAGAGCCTGGGACTGCACGTGCTATTGAGATGCCTTGTACTGAGTTCAAAAGGAAACAAGTTCTCTTATTCTTCCTTCGGGATGTAGGGTTGGACTAAGAGACCTTATGCGATACCACATTCAATATGCACCTTTGGGAGGGAAGGATGACTCCCCCATTCCTCACCCAGTTTTCCTGCCTATCTGTGTATATCCCTTGACACCCTAAAAATGACATGTAATCTGGTACTAAATATAAGTGTGTTTGTGTTGGGCAGAACTTCTTTACATTGTGGACAGCAATCTCCAAATGATTTCATTAAAACAGAAATTATTTATTTTAAGGCAACGGCAAGAGTATTTCATTGTCTTATTTTGATATTTACTGATTATTTTTAACCAGTAACACTTACAGTAGAACCTCAGAGCTACAAACACCAGAGTTACAAACTGACCAGTAAGGCACACGTCTCATTTGGAGCCGGACAATCAGGCAGCAGCAAAGCCAAAAAGAAAAAAAGGCAAATACGGTACAGGGCGGTGTTAAATGTGAACTACTAAAAAATAAAGGGAAAGTTAAAAAAAAAAAAGATTTGACAAGGTAAGGAAACTGTTTCTATGCTTGTTTCATTTAAATTAAGATGGTTAAAAGCAGCATTTTTCTTATGCATCGTGGAATTTCAAAGCTATATCAAGTCAATGTTCAGCTGTAAACTTTTGAAAGAACGATCATAAGGTTTTGTTCAGAGTTACAAACAACCTCCATTCCCAAGGCGTTCGAAATTCTGTGGTTCTACTGTAAATGGCAAAGGATTAGGGCTAACAATGAGCAAATACATCCATAGAATGGCAGCTAGCTCTTTTACTTTTCAGGGTTGTGCTATTGAAGGTGAGGCATGAATCAGATCACTGGGCAGAATGTTCTCCTTGCTCCTATTTCCCACACTGCTCGGGATCCATTATGTCTCTCTTTCCTGCAGCACTAGAAGTTTGACCCTCATTCCTCATCTTGCTTGCAGGCCTAATTCAGTGCAGCACCTTACCTGCGCCCAGAAAGACAAGAGAGTTCTTTCTCCAAACTATCAAATCTTTCTGACATTGTGTATCAGTCATCTCCTAGAGCAGTGTTTCTCAAACTGGGGACTGGGGGTCTGTGAGGGTACTCCTGGTGGTCTGCAAGTCAAGTCCAGGGCCACTGGCCCCGCTGATCAAATCCTCCCCCTCCCTCCCAGTGCCTCCTGCACACCGTGGAACAGCTGTTCAGTGGCATATAGGAGGCACTGGGAGGGAGGGGAGGAGCAAAGATGGGACGCGCTCAGGGGAGGGAGCAGGAAGAGGAGGGGCAGGGGTGGAATTTTTTTCTTCAAATGTAAACATACATCAGTAGGCTTGGGGGTCCGTGAAAAATTTTAAATCAAAACGGGGGTCCTCAGGTTGCTAAAGTTTGAGAACTGCTGTACCTACAGCAAAGCAGCTGTCACCCTCTCTTGCTTGAAAAGTCCACATGTATCAGAGAGAGATAGGTGATGAGTTTCATAGTAAATCTTGATGTTTCACTGCTTGGAATCAGAAAGCTAACTCTTCATGGGGCTAAAACACTGCTGTGGGTCCCCTGCTCCAACCTGATGTTCTGATATAAATCAGAGTTTTATTTCACTTAGAAAAACAGCTTGTTTCAAACTGTCTCAAATCCATGTATTTTTACTTTAAAAAATTAACAGAAATAGACAGCAACTAATAGCCTTAAACAGTAACATGCCTCCAAGGAAGTCTCAAATTTTACAGGATTTTCTCTCTCTGAGACACCTCCATCAGTACCATTCAGAGTTCAGGAACATTTCCAAAGACTATCAATCTATTGTTACCTTAGCAAATCAGGTTGTTACTGTGAATTGGAAGAAGAGAATAGGAAAGACTCAAGATATTCAGCCACATTATTATATATATTTTCCTCTAATAGAAACAGATTTAAACGATACATTGGGAGCATAGTAAATAGTGTGTAATGCAGCATAGAATAGGATTTGGCAACTTCAAACATCCACTACTACTGTAAAAAAGCAGAATTTTTGATGGTAAAGTCAGCGACCGCTTTCAATTTGCAATAGGTGAACTTCAAAAGGCCTGGAGGAGCAGTTAGTGTAAGCGTTTAAACTTTGATTGCTTATCTGAGCTGGGACTTCAAATCTCAGGAGAGCAGATGTTTTCATGAGATTTCTAATACTTCCAGGTAACTGGAAACTCTCTTACAGTGTGTTAGTCCTTTGGGCTTCCAGGCAAAAGCAGAACCCAGAAAAGGAGATGAACATTGACATGAAAAATAATGGAAAAGGAAAAGTTGTAAGAAGTGTTTCAAACTTCATTAAAGTTTGGGGGGAATGTGGAGATCAATTATACCAAAGCCAATTGCATCAATGAGGCCTGCCAAATCATTATAAAGTTTCTCATTAAAACACTTTTACTTTTCACCCTCTACACACTACAGGATGGGACCTGTTTTTTCATGTCTGTAACACACTTGGTCCATTATATAAGAAAGAAAGAAAGAAAGAAAGAAAGAAAGAAAGAAAGAAAGAAAGAAAGAATGTGTGTTCGTCTGGGAACTTAACAGCGCCTACGATTTCAGCCACCAACTTTTTGTTCATGACTCTGTACTTTAAAGCTCCCCCTTCATCCAGGTTGGCATCACTGCCTGCCCTCCCAGTATCTCCTCCTAGATGTCCTGCCACTTCCTCACACTACATGTGGCAAAGGCTAAACTTCTCATTTGTCCTCCCAACCTGTCTTACCTCCTCTTTCTCTCTCTTCCATTGACAAGTCTGCTATCCTCACAAGCTCACCACCTAGGAGTCATCTTTGTCTCCATATCAACATACTCCACACGGAGATAATCTTAGTTGAATACTATTATCATTCAAATCTACTTAAAAAAAATTAAAGGCAACTATGTCTCTTTTAGGGCTGTTCAAAAACTTGGTCAAAACTTTGATGGAAAATGGGGCTTTCAATTAAACGAATATTATGGATAATGCAGAGCATCTGGTTAACTCAAAATTTTTAGTTTATAAAAAAAATCATGTTTTAATTAAAGGTCAATTTTTTCCTACTGTTGTAGTTTCCTTGTTAAACATCAATTTGCTTTCCAACATTCTGCCTAATTACAATTCTACTTAGAGTTACAATTGGATGTGGTATTCTTCCCTCTCCCCCATCACCATGTCCAGTTGTAGTGCAGCCTAGGTGTTCCCTGTTCAACTTTTGCCACATTTCACCCCAAAGGCAGTTGCCCTTTGGTGTTGGGCAAAATGATTGTATAGCTGTAGTGGAAGCTGGGACAGAAAATAAAAGTTAGGCATTTATATGGATAAGGAAAATGTCTAATTACATTGGAGGAACGAAAAAATAGAAGGGACAGAAATCCTCATGCTTCACAACTGAAGCCAACTTCCAACAGAGAGGGGTTAAGGTAGAACTCTTCCGATGGTCTAGCTATTCCAAAAATGTCCAAAATGGGGTTCTCTCACTGGACTGGATGACTCACACACCTGATTCATGTAGCAATTCCTGTGCTCTATATTTTCCAAGGAAGTTCTAACAAAACAGAGCAGATTTCAAACCACAACATCTGTTATGTCTTTCTCTTTTAATCACTTACATCTGTTCCTTTTCACAGATTGCATTCTGATGCAGTTTAACTACTGTGGTTGGAAACAATTTGCTTTCAAATTTCCTTGCTAAAGAAAAAAATACTGTTGGCCAATTGACACATATTCCCCGCGTATCCATCAGAATACACCCCTAAATATCTTTAGATAGAGACTATAGAGGATTTGGTTGCTTAGGGGATAGATAATGGAACAGAGCGACAAATCCCAGTCCAGGTCAACAGTAATCAATAGTTGTTACCTTCTGATGGCCTACCTGAAGAGAGTCAGAGGTGTTAATACAGTCCACGGTAGAAGAGTGTCTGTATCATAATGAGTGTCACAATTGGCAATCTTGTTGCCAATCTCAAAAGAAATGCCCTGAACGGTGTAGACACAGATTGAACTATCTTCTCCCTGACTGACGTAGCTGTATCAGTCAGGTGTGAGCCACACTGCCAGCACCACATCGGGGAACTTGCAATCCAACTGCACATGCAATACCAAACAAAAGACCAGTTCACAGGACAGTGAACCAAGCACCTTCTTGCAAAACTACATTAAAAAATTGTAAAAACTATAATGTTGCAAAGCCAAAAATGTATCTAACAAACAACAGGAAGCCAAGTGCTGCTTGTATTCATATCCACAATACTTGGTGGGAGTAGCTATTCCTTAGCAGGCAGGTAGTATGTCAGCTACTCCTATTCAGAGACAGAGGCTGCATTTGAACAGAAAACAATTTTCTGTTGTGTTTGGCACAGCTCTATGGTTCTCTTTTCTTCATTTCAATAAATATTTACATTTTCTGGAAGAAAGAAAAATGTACACTGCTTTGTTCCATCTTGTAATTTCTCCCTCTGAGAAGTTTGTGTAGTTAAGCAACTTCATTGCACCTGGTTTTTTAATAAACCACAAAGCTGGCATGGTCTCAATGTCACAACTGGCTTTTTAAGCATGGATCTCAAAGACCATTCAAACAATCAAGAAAGTGACAGTGTTAAAATTGTCATCACGGACTGGAGTCAGAATCTATATTACAGCTAGTTCTTAGGTCAGGACCTTAAATAGCCATTTGTTTAAATTTATCTTCTTTTATTTAGTGACAGAGAAAAAATGTATATGAACAAATCTAGATATAGAAAAAATAGTTAAATAATCTGAACTGGTCAATGGCCTCTGTTCAGTGGTCAGCGTGAGAAGACCTCTAACTATATCCATCCACTAACAAAAGTCAACATACTATCTTCTTTATAGTAAACATCCCAAAGGAAATATATTCGCATTTGATTTTTCTGCCCCTTTCTAACCATTTCTATTGTTGTTTACCACAGCTTCTATTCCATGTTCTATTCTATTCTAAAATGATTTTGTACATTAGGCCTGGTACAAGTAACCCAAAGACTATGTAGTTTTATTTTTAAATTATAGGGAATGGCCATGCAGGAATGGCCATGCAGAAACAAACAGAAAAGGGCTAAAATCAGGCCTACAATCTGAACTATTGGATCTGTTTCTCCTCCTGCCCCCTACCCTACCTCAGAACCACAATCAAGAACAGCTATTTTCATGAGACTTTAGCAAGATGATGAAAGTCTTACTAGAAGAGTGGAGATACCAATATCTCTGCCTTTCAAGAGAGTGAAAATCTCAGAGATAATAGATTTAGAAAGAGCCACCCTTTTGGGTAGAACTGTTATGAGAACAGTTATTGCCAAATTAATAAAAGGAACCAAAAAAGTTATTCATATGCTAGCAAGACTCTCTGATAAAATCACCACCCCATATACTCCAGCATTGGGAAAGCAAAACCCATTGCCTTAAGTCTTTGCTCCAGCAGCCTCAGCCATTTGATTAGATTTATTGCTCACCGTGATGTCTTACAGAACAATGCACCTTCCTCCTCCTTTGTTCTGGTACCTCAGGAATATCTCTGCATGCTCCATCTCCTCACACAGCTGCTCCTTCAGGAGCTTGGCCATATGCCTCAGGCCACATCACCACAGTCAAAGTAGCAGAACTAGAAAAAAAGTACAGGAAACTAATGAAGAAGTCTTACTTTTAGAAGATTATATCCCATATAGAAGATAAGGATCTAGGTAGCAGATATACCAGGGGTTCTCAAACTGGGGGTCAGGACCCCACAGGGGGGTTGCAAGGTTATTACATGGGGGGGTCATGAGCTATCAGCCTCCACCCCAAACCCCGCTTTGCCTCCAGCATTCATAGTGGTGTTAAATATATTTTTAAAAAGTGTTTTTAATATATTGGGGGGGTGTCACACTCAGAGGCTTGCTGTGTGTAAGGGGTCACCAGTACAAAAGTCTGAGAACCCCTGAGCTATACCTATAACAGAGGAACAAAAACACTTAAGCATATTCATTTATACCATAAATAATACAAGTCTCCAGCCTTCCTAACCAATTTCCTGTCATTGATATACTCCATCAAGATTTGTTCCATAACTCCAGGATTGTTGGCATTCAAGCCTGCAGGAACGGTTCTTCCTAAGAGCCCAAGAGTAGCTGCCCACAAGTTTAACGTTCACAATATGCCATCAAGTTTTACACAAGTGACATTTTGTTATGGTTGATTAAAGGTTTGTAATTCTGACCCCCGCAGATATAAGCAGGGGTGGAGAAGAGAACTGTTAGGGGGCTTTCATTGCAAAGCCTAAAGAGTAGGAAAAAGAACCACCCACTATGGAACAGACAAAATCCCATCTGCCATTGTCAGTAGCTTCATAGTCAGAGAAAACTCTGGAAGCTGGGTTCTGTAGGGGCAGCTATGGCCTAACGAGCTATTACTGTCCAGCCTATGGAAATCCCTTTGTTTGGATTAGTTAGTGCTGCCTGTTTGGGTAGTGGATAGGACTGGATTGTGCATAGAGAAAAGGGCCAACAAGATAAAAGCAAGACAGCCAGAACAAGTCTTTACTCTCACTGCAAGTTAATAAACTCCATTTGCTAGCTACTTACACAGTGCATAGTTTCCACCACCTATGAAAGTGCCCACACTATGCTGCTTAACAACCTTTCCCCACCAGCAGCTGGAACAGTTATACTATTTCACCAGGAAGCATTTGGGTTTTGTAGGAAGGCACCTGAATGGGAAGCATCGCTATGGCAAACGCTAATCAGCCTATACAAACATGGTCATAAGACCAGCATGGACTAAAGCAAGAGATGGGGGCTGGAGAAGTGAGGATTAAGTGGCCCACACTTAGGACATTGAGCTGAGAGATTATAGTTATTAGGCATCTCAGTTTCTCCACAGCCTGGATCAGGACACCATTTGTGTGTTTCCGCTCTGGCTGTGCATGCAGCTATATCGGAGAGATGGAAGGCCTGTTGCCATAGTGACACTCCACAGAGAGCAGGGTTCAGGCCAAGGCTACTATGGAGATATGCTCCTGCAGTCAGAGTAGAGCTGGTCAAGAATGTTATTTTGGCAAGAGTGTCCAATCTCTGTCCACTATGTGGACAGGACAAGTTTGACGTACCCAGTGTTTTCTGATCAGTATAGTCAGGTCACCAGGAGACAGAATGAGGAAGAGTTCCCTTGTCAACTTCAGAACTGAGAGCAAGAAAGCCAGGGGAATGCTGCTCTTTGGCCAGAGTTAGAGGGATTAGCACTCAAACTACCATGAAGTTTTAGACAGTACCGCATTATGCGGTCATGACATGCACTGTATCAGATGTCAATCTTTTTGGACTTCTTAGAGCTTATAAGTAACTCCTAGGAAACTTGATTCCCCATCACCCTTCTAAAAAGGGGGACCATTTTACAGCTTATTGTGCAAGTGCATTTGTTTAATTTCAAGGTGGGTTTTTTTGTTTGGGGAAGAGAAAGCCTGGGGAAGAAAGCCCCAGGAATGAAAGTGGCTCTAAAGTAAACTGGTTCTCCCCCTCCAACCCACCCCCATCACAGTTTCAAGTAGTCAGAAAATGAAACCTGGATTAAATGTGAAAAGGTAAGTTTCCATCTAAAAAACCATCCTGGAAGACTGACCGGCACATCCAGTTAATCTAGTTAAACATTGCACTTTGATTCCCCTTTCCCCATAAAAGAATCCCATTATTCATTAAAACTTCCCTCCTTCCACTCAAAATAGGGCCTAAATTTGGGAAAGTTGATCAAGCCTTATATTTTACTTCAAGCTTCGTTGCCCACCATGAATCAATATGCAGAAGAGTCCTGCTGTTCACGTACACCCACAGAAGCTTTTCATTCTATTAGTGTCAAACCTTTTTTGGAGTATCCCTTGCTACCTAGATGGCCATGCTGAATGGCTTAGTTTAGTCAGTCTTAGCAGCACTACCAGCTGAGAGAAGAGACTTATGCTGGAGGCCCAGCCAATCTAACTGGGCATTCCCTAAAGCACCCCCCCATGCCTCCTACTATTTGAGGAGCATAGCGCATTCTACTCATTTTCCCTACTGCCTAGCAGACACCACACCAAGCCTCTTTGCTTTTGTACTAGGCAACTCCTGCTATGGTGAACAGGACCGGAAATGGTGTCGTAGCAGAGCAGACCCAAAATGTCTTTGCTCATTATGACAGGCTTCAGAGTAGCAGCCGTGTTAGTCTGTATTCGCAAAAAGAAAAGGAGTACTTGTGGCACCTTAGAGACTAACACATTTATTTGAGCATTTCCACCAAATGCAGCCGATGAAGTGAGCTGTAGCTCACGAAAGCTTATGCTCAAATAAATGTGTTAGTCTCTAAGGTGCCACAAGTACTAATTTTCTTTTTGCTCATTATGTTGCCTCTTACAATGGCCATGGCCATATGCTTTAGAGCGTATTTGTCACAACTGGACTTTCGCATGTGGGAAGTGCAGGAGGAAGAGTCAATGACACTGTTTTAGGTCCTGTAACAGCGCATTAGACTTTTCATTGTATATTAAATTTAACAATGAGGAAACCAAGTAATAGCTTGAAGCCAAATTTTATTCACCATACTGAGGTGTTAGGCAGTGGATCTTTTTCTGTCTTCTAGAGGAGAGGTCCAGGGTTCTTACTGAAGGATAAAAGATTTCAGCTGCTCTCCCCCAGTGTGTGCTTGTCAAACAGGTACTTTCCCATGCTGTTCTGGGGTACTCCCAGGTGCTTCAGGTTGGTGAGGTGGTCTTCCCCCAGTTCCTTGATGCCTTTCACCTGCTTCTCCAGGTACACAGAGTCCAGGAAGTCACAGAGCTGCAGGAAAGAAGAGATAGACTCACTTCTGCTTCACATTACCATAGCAGGCAGTTAAATGTGCTAAACCAACAGAAAAGCATGACACCATTCCTCCCCCCCCACCACCACCACCACACATGCTGGTGTCCCTAGACCTCCAGCTACCATAAGCTGGGACTGGACAACAAGGGACAGACAACACAAAGTTGCCCTGTTTTGTTCATTCCTTCTCAATCATCTGGCACTCTCTGCTGTCAGAGACAGAATACTGGTGTAGATGGACCATTGGCCTAATCCACTTAGGGCATTCTTATGGTCAAATCTGATAATAGCGATGTCTTCCAAGTGTTCACAGCACAAAGTTTCGAGCCTTCCTTATTTGCCACACAGACAGTGCAAGCAAGGGGACATATTACTAGGGCCCTACCAAATTCATAGCCATGAAAAAAAAAAAAACCCCACATCCTGGGCCGTGAAATCTAGTCTTGTGTGCTTTAACCAATACTATCCAGATTTCATGGGGGAGACCAGCATTTCTCAGATTGGGGTTCCTGAACCAGAGAGCGAGTTGGGTGAGGGGACACAAAAGGTTATTTTAAGGGGAAAAAAATCACAGTATTGCCACCCTTGCTTCTATGCTGCCTTCAAAACTGGGCGGCTGGAGACCCGCAGCTGTTGGTCAGGTGCCCAGCTCTGAAGACAGTGCTCCACCAGCAGTGGCAGCGAAGTAAGGAGGAGAATACCATGCCACTCTTACTTCGGCGCTGCTGCTGGCAGCAGCTCTGCCTTCAGAGCTGGGCTCCCGACTAGCAGCCACCGCTCTCCAACTGCCCAGCTCTGAAGGCAGAAGTAAGGGTAGCAGTACTGCAACCCCCCCCCCCCCCCCCCCCACACACACACACACACACACACCTACCTTTTTTGTGTTAGGACCCCTACAATTACAACACCATGAAATTTCAGCTTTAAAAATAGCTGAAATCATGAAATTTATGATTTTTAAAATCCTATGACCATGAAATTGACCAAAATGGACTGCAAATTTGGTAGGGCCCTAATCATTTTGTAAGAGTTAGGGTAGTTTTTGTATGGATTTAGGGGAAGTTTGTAGAGGACTAGTATTTTCTCTTTGTTATTGGCAATTAACTAGATGCCAACTGTTTTGTTTTTCAGAAAGCAGCGTTTTCCATTGCTGTGTAAACATAGCCAACATTTTAGGTGAGGTAATGTTGGTTCCCAGGTTTATATAGTGGTCCCAAATGGCCCCTGGTTAGCTTTTTAAGTGGAGTTATACCAGGGATAAAGTTCAGTTCAACTACACCTCTCCAGAAGCTTGTTTATTAGCTTCAGTGATTGGCTTATACACAAAGGTCCCTGAATCAAAAAGGAAGTTACTGCCCATTTACCATATCAAACCAGTGAGGTAACTAAACTATCCTCTGCAATCTATTTAAGACTGAGCAATAGCTTATTGTAGGTGCCAATTAATCCATGACAGGTAGCTTGGGAATCTAGCAAAGCTCATGCTGCCAGTTCAGTTGCTAGCAATCATGAGAGCTATTAAGGACTAGATAAGTTAGAGGCACCATATGCCTAGCTTAGAAGACACTAAGCCACTGCTATGGCTCAACATTGACTAATGTTTTTTTCCCTTGGGTCCACTCAGCCAGAGAGTCAGGCCAATATGGAGCATTAAACTTTGAGTTCACAAATGCCATAACATCTCCACAAGCAGGATTTGAGGGCAGCAGCACGATTACTCACACAGGGATCGCTCTTCTCCATGGACCTGCACAAGCTGGCTAACAGGGCCTGGTTCACAATCTTCTCCAGCTGTAGGTCACATTGCAGGGCCTCCAGGCTGTTCCCCCACTCATCCTGCTCTGGCTTCTGCATGAGGAAAAAAAACCAAACAAATAAAAAATATATATGCACTAGTAGACTTCACCTTCATGAGGATCATGGGGACTCTGCAGGGAACTCATATACTTTGCAGGAGAAATAGATAGGCTCCAAGGAAAGTAACAAGGCATGCTTAGATTAGTCCTCTGTTCTCAGGAGGAGGGAACAGCGCTGAGAGCTCCCTTTAAGCATTCCACTCACCCACTCTCCCTTTCCCGCCACACAAGGAGGACTGCAGAAGTAATACAAAGGAGCAGGCTGCCACCTCCCCCAGGAAAGGGGGAGTAGTGGTATGGCATGAACATAAGTGAAAAGACATAGCAGTGAGGAATGATTTAAGATGTATCAGGCAGACTAAATTTTTATTTTGAGGCTCATCTGAACAGCTATGCCGGCCGAGTCTGCCATAAGGTCCCACAGCCCACCAGTATTTGGTGAAGTTGTCCACTTTACTGCTAACAGCCTTTCTTCAGGCAGCCCTGAGTATACAGGACCCTTTAGAACAGAATAAACTCTGTTTATCGATATTATTGTAGAGGAAGCAGCAATATCACTAACTACAGCTAAGGATATTGCAGGAAAAAGATGTACAGGCTTCCCACACAGTTTTTAAATGCAGATCCACAGCACCCCTTAGTGTTCCAGTTCCAAGTTACAGAATATGTATTAACAGATGAGTCATTACATGATCTTCTAGATAGAGGCTTCTCGCCACTGAGAGAAAAAGGAGAACCACTAAAGTTATTGAAACTGCTCATAAATAAATCAGTAATAACCTCACATTATAGATTCAGTGCTTTCAGATAAGCTCTTAAAATGGTTTCAATAATCCCTTTCCTGGATGCATGAATGGATTTGTTTTGTACCTTGATGTCCTTCCTGCAGGACAATGCACCCTCCTCGCTTGTTCTGGGGGACAGAAACCTCTCTGCATGCTCCTTTGCCTTATAGGACTTCTCCTTCAGGAACCGGGTCACAGGCCTCAAAGCCACAACAGCATGATCAAAGTAGCAGGACTGTGGAAATACAAGAAGTGAGTGTAGTGAGATTATACATCACATCTGGGGGTGGTTAAGGAGCCACCAATAGTTGAAAGCCTCTCTCTCTCTCATATATATATATATATATATATATATATATATATATATATATATATATATCCATCCTACAAAGGAACTAGCTCTTAACTCCTACAGGAGCACCTTCCTTCTTAATGCTTCTGCAGCAGTGCTTCAATATCTTCAGGTTTCTGTCCCCCCATACATGGGCCTTTAGCCAAAGCCATTCTGTAGCCACAGCACCCTGAATAACTCCCCATTATTTTCCATAGTAGCATTTGTACCTCTAACTTAATGCATTATTATAATCTCTGGATAAAACATCAGCCAGTAGTTCTTCTCTGCTCCACAACACAAAACCAAAACCACCACCCCCAAAAAATAAAAATCCAGAAGCATTTCTAAATTAAGCTTTAGACCTCTAAGAAACACAAACACTCACCATGGACTGATATACATAGCTGGCATACAGCTCCATGTTTACCATGCAGTTCACAGCAGCCTCACATTCAGTATGGAAGTTCTGGCACACCGGGAGTCTATTTAGGAGACGTAGCACTACAGTATCTTTAATAGTTCAGACCCTAATGAGGTTCTGAGCAAACTCTACTAAAGCACAAACACAACTCAGAACAAATGTGAAAAATCTTGCCTCACACAGTTACTATTAATACTGCTCAGACAAGGGTGTGGCAGCTGCTTCTATCTAATACAATTCTTCTTCCACCCCAATTAGCCTCCTGGACAGTTTCTGACAGACATTCCACAGGTGACAGCATTATTCAGCAACGAGCCAGTCCGGCAGTTTCCATGGATAATGGACACACTTTCTTGGACAGCCCAGGTTGGTGCCTTTTGGCTCCTTCCCTTTGATTGATTGTGAAGAGTATGATACAGTAAGTGTAAAATGAGGAGAAAATTGAGTAAAGATATATAGATTATATCAATCAACTTCTAATGTGCCTCTATATCACCAGTCACTGTAATATTTTGCTCTTGGTACTTCACAGTCATTTCTAGTAGCTCCAGTAGTGGTGTGCCTAGAATGTACACAGTTTATCAGTGCATATTGAATGGCACCAGGACCATCTCTAGAGTCTATTAAAAGTCCACACCTTGCCTGAGGCATACGCCTATTACAACATAAAGCACTCTTTGCTCTATAGTCTAGTACTCTGAGTGTGACATTAAAACCACCATTCCTGTGTTCTAATCCCACGTTATACTGACTCTCTCTGCAGCTATAGGCAATTCATTTCACCTTTCTGCCTTATTTTTCCCATCTGCAAAAGATGAATAATCATGCTATTTGCCTGGTTCAAAAGGGAGCTGACTGATTTAATTAGCTTTGAAGTTGGAAAATGCCAGGTAAATACTCAATATTATTTCAGCACTCTGAGATGACTCATAGCCAAGACATAGTAAGGGGAGACCTTCCCCCTTCACTATGTGGGAAACTGGAAAAAACAAGCTATGCCACACTTATACTCATTGCAATTTAAATATTTAGGAAACTATATCTTCCTTTATTGGCTTTTGCTCTGCATTTACTAAGCTGTGTGTACATTTAGTGCTAATATGTCATAGGGCTAGTGTGGCCTACCAGAATGAACTTTGCAAGGGGAGTCATGAACTGCTGGCTTCCAACACTGACTCATTCTAAAACAGATAATCTCTTAGACCACGAGCGCCTCGGCATAGGGACTGTGCAAATGTCCTAGCACATCGTGGGCACAGATGCAATTAAATAAAATTAATAATAGGGAGTTCATTATAGGATCAGGGTCTGATTCACTACACCCTCTATCTTGCAAACACTCAGGCTCCTGCTTAATTCGTAGCACTTAAATATTTCTATTGACTTCGGTTGGACAGGTCATGTGCATAAGGTCAAACTCAGGAGTGTCTGTAGAAGTGTGGCCTTGTGCAAGGAACTCCACAGCTTGTCATCTATAAAATGGGGATAAAATGGACCGAACTCCACCAGGGGTACGTCAAGGATAGTTAGTTAAAATGCTTTGAACATGCTATGCTTTGAGCATGTGAAGTTATAAGTATTACATCAATTGTGCTACAACTTTGTCATCTGTTATGAAGTAAAAGCAAATCACAGTCCCAGCTCTGGAGCAGTCCCCTTAGTGGGCTGCCCTAGAGCCATAGACCCCAGAAATCCTGAGGTCCCTGACTTTGAGCCAGCCTGGCAGGCCACTGAGCTGCCAAGAAAGTGGCCTGGGTTATGTTGTATCACTGCCTGGGTTACATCAGAGCTTCACTGAAGCTGAACGATCTCCACAAAACATTTCCACTTAGACAAATCAGCAAATTCAGACAAAAATGTTTTGTCTGAATTTTTCTAATGAGAGCTAATATTTATATTTTCCCCCTTTATGCTGTGGGGGGACCAGGGTGGATTTTGGTATCGGACATTCACCATTTGTTACTGTAACTTACACTTGGGCTAATACCAGAAAATTGTAACCTCACACTGGGGCCCAGATAAAATGTGTCCCAATTCCAAACCTGGACTGAGAAGGTTTTGCAAAAGGTAAAACACTACGGCTTTTCCCAGTGTTTGGGAATAGTGAAAGGCCAAAACTGAAAGCAGAAGGATGGGTAAATGTATTATTTTAGTAGACATTACCTTCAGATTATGTCATTGATATCACGGTCAGGAGTGGCTCACAACTGTGAGTGCCTACCTCCAGGCAGATACCCCAAGCTCGTGGCTTGTTCTATAATTAGATTTCACCAAGCCAGCAACAAATGTGAACTAAACAGTCTTTCCATAGAATCCCAGGCAGTCCCCTTAGATTCTCCAGTCTATCTTGCCCCCTAAACAAACTGGACGTTATGATAAAATGATTAATTACACCAAAAATCACATCAGTTAGGTTGCTTCTAGTCCCAAGAGACCAGCCACTTACCCCAGATAAATTGGCACTCTAGATCTTACACCAAAGACAATGCTGGCAGCCAATTCTATAGTAAACTACCTAAATGTTTATTAGTTAAGAAAAGGAAATGAGAGTTATTGAGAGATGAAAACAGGTAACCTCTATGTACGGGTGAATCACAGCCTAAAATTCTAAATGGTGGCGGTGATGTAATAAATCCAGTTTCCCAAAAGTCTTTTCAGGGTACCCAGATTGTTTCAGGGGATCTGTGCTTTGCATCTAATTCACTTCCCTGTAAGAGTCCAAACAATTCAGAGATGCAGGATCCTTCATTGAATCCATACTTATAGCTCACAGAAAACAAGCTGACAGTGTCACTACACTCATGGGCTTTTCCTTTAATGATGAGAGTGAGGAATGCAGTTTGAGTTTTTAACCTTCGCTCCACATACACACCATGACCACTTGCTTTGGAGTTCACATTTTTCTATTAAAGTTCTTCATTTGCATTCCACAAGGCTTCTTTCTCACTGGATGGCTGATTAATTTACAGGGATACACAAAATGTAAACGTTTGCTACTACATTGCAACAGGATATAGATAAATGAAAACAATACAAGTAACATCCCATTAGTTTTCATGATATTAAAACACCAAATACACTTTTGTACATTTAATAATAGTCACTTTGCTCTATACTAATACACAAATGAATTGGCCTGAGGTTTCAACCTGAGTTGTCAGTCTGCCAGTGAGCAAATCATGCAGTTGTCCTTTAATTGCAATGTATTTGCTGGTCTGCTAAAAAATCATCCCTTTATCCATTTCACCACACACACAAATCATACAAAACAAAATCACCACATTGAGATACTCTGCTCTCTTGGTACATGGTATTGGCTCAGATGACATCACAAAATTGATTTTCAGGAAGTTCGGACACAGTCTGCCTTACATTTTGCTCAGCTCCTACTCTGTTTCTTTGGGTTAATCTAAATCTCTTTTTCCAAGATCCCATGATGTCTTCACAGAAACGTCTTAGCCCACCTGCATTAAGAACAAGAACGTCATAGCTCTTGATTCTCTGTCTACCTCTTTCATACAAATGAAGACTAGGGAGACAGAAGAAAAGGTCTTGCTCCAGTAGTAGTTTAAGAGTGGACATGTGTGGGAAAGGGAAATTCATGCAAGCAGCTGGAACAGTTGGGCAACTACTGTGAAATTCATGAGGTCTTATTCTTACCACTTTTTTTTTAATTGACACACACACACACACACTCCTCTGAAGGAAAACCAGGAAGAATCCCTATATTATCCTACCGTACTTCTCAAAGCCCAGGTCACTGTTCACCTATTAGGTCTGTCATGAATATACAAGTGACCCTCATGTTATAGGGCCACCTCAAGCAGGTATTTGGGAAGAGCAATCAAAGTTTTGTTTACAGTGGTTGTCACCATGCAAAGCTGAAATGATTACATTAACAAATTTTCAGACACTAAGCAGTATTTAGTTCCCATTCATCAACACTCTCCCCACTATGATTCCCAAGCTGCACCTGTGTTCAGGAGCAAACAAATCTAGATACTCCATTTGATGTCAGAGGTGGAAGGAAAAGAGATCCACATTCACTGCCATGGGGGGGGGGGGGTGTTGAGAGAGACATGCTAGCCTCTCTGTTGGAAAAAGTCATTTTGTTGGAGCAACAGCCTAGTCACAGGTCATAACTTAGACGTAGAGAGGAGTTTCTACTCCTAAAATATGCTCTTGGAAATTGTGAAAAAGGGACTTGAAATTAACATGATGATTCTTACCCCATCCACATGGATTCCCCCACCCGTGTTATTCAAGTATTTATTATTCCAGAGTAAGTATAGGACTCCAAACCCCAGAGGTTGAAGCAAGGGTTATAAAGGATGTGTAGATTGAGATATTGGTATTGTCTCAAATCTAGAAGCAGGTTAGGCTAGGAGAGGGAGGATATCCAAGGGCATGTGTAGTATTATTGGACCAGCTCTTCTTGTTGCTTAGAGATACTGGAATTGTGTCTAGGGCTCTATAGGAAGTACGTTTAAAGAGTGCCTAACATGTTTTGAATGCTGTTGCAATTTTAACTAAATGCATATGATGGCTTTTTAGAGGACCTGTTTTTGCCAATATCCATGCCAGTGCAAGTCTAGGGAGGATTAGTTTTCTAAGCCACTTCTTACATCAAGACCAAGCCTTTTCTTCTCTATACCTACTTTACCCACTGTAGAGCATAAACTACTCAAGGCACCACCCAAGTTTAGATCTATACTGCATGACTGTTGGCAAGGGGAACACAATTCCTCATCCTTTTTCATCTGACTTCCTGCACCCTCTAAGGGCCAAGCCCCACCCCCACATACAAATGGAGCAGATACCAGATTGCAACTGAAAGTCAAGTTTTATTCAGATTCATAAACAGCCAGCATGACAAGAAGCCCTAGAAGTAGTTCAGCTGCATTTCCCCAGGGTGTGCTTGTCAAACAGATACTCTCCCATGCCATTCTGGGGCACTCCCAAGCGCCTCAGGTTGGTGAGGTGGTCTCCCAGCTGCTTGATGGCCTTCACTTGCTCCTCCAGGTAGTCAGACTCCAGGAAGTCACAAAGCTGCAAGGTAAAAGGACATTAGTTTCAGTCTGAGCAGAAACTGATCTTAGATGCTTTAGGTGAAAGGTTGCTGGGGAGCAACCTTTCACCTAAAGTATATTTTCCACTGAATGCATCTGATGAAGTGATCTGTAGCTCATGCTCAAAGCTTATCCTCAAATAAGTGTTAGTCTCGAAGGTGCCACAAGTACTCCTTTTCTTTGTGAATACAGACTAACAAGGCTGCTACTCTGGAAGAGATCTTTGATGGTCATACATCATGATGTGTACAGATAGAGGACTGAATACAAATATTTGAAATCCACTACCTTTAACTGGAAGAGTCCTGGGACTGGAAAGAATGGATGTTCTTCTTTCAAGTTTTAGCCAGGAGAGAGATTGTGGTGGAGCAGTCATTCAAGTGTAACATTTACCGACAGTCCAAATTCCCACCCACCCCTTAAATCTATAGCTACCCTATGCATTTTGGGCTTTAGCCTAGAGAATGTTAGCTGGGAAAGAGCTTCATACAGGTGATGGTTTTTTACTTCATCCAGCAACATTCTATACTCTATGGCTAGAAATAGCCAATAGCTGATGCCATTCACCACAGGTTAAGTTCTTGTTAGCAGGCACAAGGAATACAGAGACCTCTAGACATCTCAATTCTCTGACAGCATGTGTTTTGCTGACTCATTTCAATTCAATAGTACCCTTTCTGCTGGTTTTATACTGCACTGAAGTTTACATGTTCACACCTTAATCCAAGTTTTCATTTAGTTAGCAGTATCACTCTTCCAGGAAGGCTCTTTCCCCTTCCCCCTCCCAATCATTCCCTTCCTCAGGTCCAAAGATTCCTATGGCCCCAGTTAATCCACTGGGGGAACAAGTATGGCCCTATCAGAACATTTGGCAATAGCGGGACCTTGACCCATGATAGCTTCTGGTCATTAGGATTTCCCTGCCCAGCTCAGAAGTGCCTCCTTTCAAGGCTCATCTTAGGTGAGCCAAGTACAGAGAGCATGTGCTGCTATATAAAGCAGTGGCATGAACTAGGCCAGGGGTGGCCAACCTGAGCCTGAGAAGGAGCCAGAATTTATCAATGTTCATTGCCAAAGAGCCACAGTAATATGTCAGCAGCCCCCCCATCCTGCTCCCAGCACCTCCCACCCACCAGCAGCCCCACACCTCCCCCTCAGCTGTTTTTTCGCATTCAAGAGGCTCTGGGGAGGAGCAAGGGCATGGCAAGCTCAAGGGAAGGGGCAGGAAGGGGTGGAGTAGTGGCAGGACCTGGGGCAGAGCCAGGGGTTGAGTAGTGAGCACCCCCTGGGACACTGGAAAGTTGGTGCCTGTAGCTCCAGCCCTGGAGTCGGTGCCTATATAAGGAGCTGCATATTAACTTCTGAGGAGCCACAGGTTAGCCACCCCTGAACTAGGCCCTCCCTTAGAAGGGGTTGCTTTAGCTGATCAGTTCATACGTCAGTTAATTGCTCCCCAGCAGCCTTTCACCTCAAGCACACCCCCAAATGCTTCTCTTTTGTCACTCCTTTTTCAGGAGTGAAAGAGCTTTGAAGAGTTAGAGTATAAAAGGGGGACGCTGTCTAGGTTTCCATGCTATTGTTTCTCCCCCCACTCCTCCATCCCCCATTGAAAGCAAGTGGGGAAAGCCAAGACAAATACAGTTTTAAGTTTTCACTTCAGTTGCTAATGTCTTTTTGAAGGTTTGACAACTTAAAAAAAGTGTTAAACGAAAAACCTAACCACCCCGTTTCTCCCATCAGGAAGACTTGTTGGTCAGAGTTCCCAGCCGAGAGAAGCAGCTTCCTTAAGACATGAGTTGACATGGCACAAAAGTGGGAAGTAGTATACAGTAGTGGGTTCCAGACTTCAGATTCATGTACAATCTCAAAATATTGAAGTGAAGTGAATGGATGCAACATCAAGCTCATGTGACCCCAGTGGTCTACCTACCACAGTTTGGGAACATTTGCACTACAGCTCAGTTGCCTCAGAACATTTATTCCTTTTTACAAGAAGATTGGCCTACTGGCCAGTCACCCCAAGAAATTCTTTCCATGCAGTTGCCAACTTATCCCCTTTCTTCCTACTACCTTATACTCACATGGGGGTCATTCTTCTCTGTGGCCAGCTTATGCAGGTCAAGCAGGGCCTGGTTCACGGTCTTCTCCAGCTGCAATGCACATTGCAGGGCCTCCAGGCTGTTCCCCCACTCATCCCGCTCTGGGTTCTGTTCATCATTGACCAAGAAACCAAGCAGCATTCAGTCCAAACCAACTTCACCACTCACTGAAGGTACATTGTGACCCACTGCCTACTCACCCCGACACTTCTCCTTCCCCATGCCCTGGTATGCAAGGAAGTAGTAACTATTTCTTTTGCTAAAAATTAGTTATATTTCTGTAAGAAGCATCTTTTTAGTCTACTCAATGGGAACTAGAACGCTAAGTAAGGTATGTTAATATACAAAAAAGGTAAAGGACCAAGCAGGATACCAAGATTGTATAACTAAATGCATCTGTATTAAGTAGATTTATGAGATTCAACTATGTTATACCTTTGGGGAAAGGATTAGCACATAGATAATTAATGTTGTCTAAGAAAGTGACAATCCCAACCTCTGATGCCTCTAGCTGTTTTCTCCCCCCACTCCAAATCCATAGGGCTCATTAGTATTTATGAATTTTTTGGAAGAAAGCTCATATTATATAGTTTCTCACCTTGATGTCCTGTAGGACAATGCGTCCCCCTCGTTTGTTCTGGTAGGTCAGAAATTTCTCTGCATGCTCCCTCTCCTCATGGGACTGCTCCTTCAGGAACTGAGCCATGTGCCTCAGGGCCACATCATCACGGTCAAAGTAGAAAGACTAGGGAGAAAAAGAAACCATTAGTGACAACAGTATTTTTTAAATATGGCTACACCAGACCCAATAGCAGGCAATTTAGGGATCTTGGATAGAGCCCAGACTGACGCACACTCAGAGCCATGGAATTACACCAGTGCAATACACACACATCCCCTGATTTTAGAGCAACTCTGGAGAAGCCCTGTTCTTACTACCGCCAGCCTGTAGGAAGAGCAACTTCCCACTACTATTTGGTTTGTGTGGAGATCCTTGCCACTGAATCAGTTACCATCATATCTGGCCTTCAGTTTGCAGCTCAATACACTGCAAAGGAGAGACTGCCTGGAAGAGATGCTTGTAGAACCTTCATAAATACAAACCTATTTGTGTTTTTTTCTGAATAGGGGAGAATTTCTGTAGCAGCAGCCACCATCATCCAGAGACTCGAAGTCTCTAGAGGAAAAGGAACACAATCCCTTTTGAAATATAGCTGCAGCTTACATCAGCATTTCATTGCTTTGAAAGAATAGGAGTAGGTCATTCAGCAGAAGCACTCAGTGTTTTCCAGACTAGGAAACCAAGTTCTACAGAAGTTACACCTGAGCAAAAAAACTCTCCAGCAATGCCTGTTTGCAACCATAGGCCACATTCACCTTCAAGCAGAGAACAGCAGGAGAAATAGAAGCACTCACCATGGAGAGGTAAACATAGCTGGCATACAACTCCAAGTTCACCATGCGATTAACAGCAGCCTCACAGTCCAGGTGGAAGTTCTGGCACACCTGAGACTCCATTTTTGCTAGTCCAACAAAAGCTTAGATAAGAATGACACACAGTTCTACACAAACTCTGTGAAAACAGAACCTCCACCCACAAGAAAGAGAGAGACTATTCTCCCCCCCAGCACAGCTGCTCTTAATAATGGTCAGAAAGGCTGTAGGCATGATTGGCAGCTTCTGTTGGCCAATGGAAATTCCCTTCTCCAGCAAGGAGCTAGTTAACATTGTGGGCGTGGCTATAGCAGCATTTCCACCAGGGAGAGGTTAATTTAGCAACATTTCTTCTCTTGCTCTGAGCCCAGCTAAAGGAGTTGGGGTTTGTAGATATTCTCCAAGAGCACTGCAGTGAGGTCATTCCCTGGTTCCTTTGTATCGGATAACTAAGGAATTAGCTCTGATGTGGAGAAAACAGCCAATAAGTCAGATTTCCTCACCAAGAACTGCTCTGAAGAGATGAAAGTGGCATCAGGAGTCTGGGGCAATGATGTCTATTGTGCATGAGTCAATGTTTTTTTTGAATTCTGCCCTTGGGTGTCAGAGGCTTGGCATGATACACGTGACTTTTAAGCATCTGGCAGTCCCTTCTCTGTGTAGTCAGACTTCTCTTTTGGATCCCAAGTGTAGCCCAGCACTGTAGTATGGACATGTGGGAGTCACCGGGAGAGTGGGAAACACAGGACATGGAGAGGTTGCTGGGACAGGAACACCAGGTTGATGGCAGGAGATATTTCACACTATTGCCTTTGCAGACACCAGAATTAGGGAAGCGACTGAGGATCGAGGTTCCACCAGGAATTGTCATGGTGTGCACATTTGCAGGGGGGTGAGATGGGCAGCTCATGTGGCTCAATAGAAGCATCAGGTGAGGTCACATCTGTGATCTAGTATCTGAAAGAAAAAGAAATTTTGGCTTCTGTACCTCTGTGACAAACACCCCTGTTGTCACTAAAAGAAGATGTAGGGGTCCAAGAAAAGGCAGCATGGCATTCTTTTTCTGCCTTTTATTGAGGACTTATTTAAATTGATACCTATTGAAAATATTAACCAAAATCTGTCCCGCAGGCACCTCACTTCTGTCTAAAAGAGCTGGGCTCAACTGGAATGTCCTGGCTTTTGGCCTCTGGCTGCTGCAGAATACAAATAATAGTTGATAAAGAAACTCTTTCAAGCAATTGTCTTGAACTGAGAAAAAAAGATGGGCTAGTTTGCCCCTTATTTCTCCTGGGGCAGTTTGCTTCTTCTCCACCCCCACCCTCCCTTTGGTTTAGTCCCTTTTAGTGTCATTGGATTACAAGATGTGCCCCTCCACCTCCCCCGCTACAGCTAGTGAAACCATTGAAGTGTTGTCCATAAGGTACCAGTGAGAATAGACATTAGCCTTGGTACTAAGGGTACTTCTCTGCAGAAGTCATGACAGAGGAAAAAGTCCTTTTTAGAAGAGCAGAGCTGTGTCCAGCTTGGGTCATATTACATTCCATGCCTCTTAAGTTCTCCCTACTTTGTCCGTTGTCACAATTATACAGCCTCCAGTCTGTCTTCAAAACTGACAGCTAGTGCTGCTGATGGGTTCCTGTTGGCTTTCACCTGCTGGAGAGCAGCATTTTAGTAGATTCATAGATATAAAGGTCAGAAGGGACCATCATGATCATCTAGTCAGACCTCCTGCATAACGCAGGCCACAGAATCTCACCCACCCACTCCTGCGATAAACCTCTCACCTATGTCTGAGCTACTGAAGTCCTCAAATCATGGTTTAAAGACTTCAAGGTGCAGAGAATCCTCCAGCAAGTGACCTGTGTCCCATGCTACAGAGGAAGGCGAAAAACCCCCAGGGCCTCTTCCAATCTGCCCTGGAGGAAAATTCCTTACTGCCCCCAAATATGGTGATCAGTTTGGCACTTCTTCATAGCATAGAGAAGACCTTTGGGTTTTTGCTGGCTGAATAGGGCTATCTAACCATTAATGCTCTTGCGCTACTAAATAGGACAAATCAAACAATTGGCAATGACCAAATAGTCTCTCCTCCCAGAATAAAATTAAAAGCACAAATTTAGCTATCTTGGGACAGAACTTCATTGAATTACATTGGCTGAATACCTTCCCCTTTTTTGTTTGTTTACTGTTTAGGGGTAAGACTTTCCCCTTCCTGTGACCTGTAGTACCACAGTCCCCATGGCATCCTGGAGGTGCTTCTTGTTTCTCCCACTCCTCTTGCTACTAGAGCAGGCAAGAGATAACTAGGTACAAAGTTGTGGGACATTGGGCACATCCAAACACAAGCAAATAAGTGAACCCAATTCCCCATGTTTAACAATATGAAAGTAAGTCACTTTAACTTGACTAAGCCCACAGCAGGCTCCCCCTGTCATTTAGTTAATATGCCATAAAATGAGCTATTGGTTACACTAACTCTACATTTGTTTACCCCTACTCCCCCCACAGGGCAGGTTTCCAACATTGTCTAACACTGGGCTGGGATGAACAATAGGAAAGTTTCCTGCTTTCTTGACTCCTGGGGAGAGTGAAGGTTGTCACAGGGTGGATTTTCCCATTCCCCTGAGAAAGAACAGACAGCCACGCAGTGTCCTTCTCCTGGCCTTTCTGAACAGCCTCTTGGTGCAAGAGGCTAGTACTACAGTTGGAAGCTGCTACTTGAGTTGGCACATATCAGTAGGGAAGGAGAGCTCTTTAGCAAAAAGCTCAGGCTGGAAGGGGAGGGGGGGGACTTACTCCCCCCATGAAGGGTCATCTAGATAGGGCAAAGTCATTGACCAGCTCCCTTCATGTAATGAGGTTATTTAAGAGACTTAGTAAAGGAGAGAGGGGAAGTAGTGGGAGAAGAGTCCAGTGGTGCTACACAACCGGCAGGAGGCCCTCTGACCCTCTGTGGTTTTAGACCAAAGTCAATGTTAGTACCAGCTTCAAGAAGAGAAATTTCTCCTATTTGATAGAAGCCAGCAAGGAGACTAAGCCCAGCATAGTCCAACTGTTACTACATTAACCTGGGGTGGGAGAAGTCACAGTTCAAAGTCCAGCTCTGACTCAGACAAAGCTGAGATTTTAACTGGGTTCCTCCTCCCAACATTTCTAGTAGCAGTAGCTATAGGCTAGTGACATCTGTGGTAGGAGGTTGTCAGACACCATTGTAGGGCAACATGGAATATCGAACCTTCGGTAATCTCAAAATTTTGAGGCAGGAGAGCACATCACACCCTGCTCTTGCTATCAAAAGCAGTGGTGAGTAGGATCCTACTGCCATTGCCCCAAATTATCAGTCATTCCTTCTGCACACAGAGTGTGCTGAAGAGGAATTGTCATCTTGACCACAAAAAAAAAAAAAAAAGACAGGATATTGGATGCATAGAATGTTTTATTGTTAGCACTTGACTCTAGGTTGCTACATCTTGTCTATTTGGCTGTGAAGGGTAGAGATCTGCATGGCACTCAGCTGGCAGCGTGCCATTCAGCTGCTCTCCCCCAGGGTGAGCTTGTCAAACAGGTACTCTCCCATGCCATTCTGGGGCACTCCCAGGCGCTTCAGGTTGGTGACATGGTCTCCCAGCTGCTTGATAGCCTTCACCTGCTCCTCTAGGTAGTCAGACTCCAGGAAGTCGCAGAGCTGCAGCCAAGCAAGGGAAGGAAGAGGACTATTCATTCCGCTTCAACTATGTACCATTACATTTCAGTTCAGAGTTTTAGCTGAAAGTAAGAGTCACAGTGAGCTAGAAATCAACCATCTCTCCCTGGCACACATCAGTAGAAACCTTGTCAGATTTATGTGAACAACTCCAAAATTGTTAATATTGCTTCACACCCTTGAGCAAAGAAGCTCTGTAGTCAAAGGATGGGAAGCATCATTAACAGCATTACCAACAATCTAAGGCATAGATGCAGTAAGACAGACTGACAACTGTCACCATAAATCCCTCTCCCTGCCCAGGTCTTCCAACTACTTCCCCCACCCTGCTCCAAGGAGAGGGAGACAGACACAGAAGCCTGGAGGCAAGAGTAGAGGGCTCTCCTGCAAGAGAAGGCCACTTCTTGGCAGATAAGACTGAGCACAGCATCAGCCCATTTACATTTTCATCTCCCCCACATCCCAGAAAAGGGAGAGGAAGCCTAGAGACTCTTCTTCAGGAGCCAAACTTCCTCAGAGGAACAAGTGCTCCCAAACATCTACTCCAACTGTGTTGTATTTGTCTGCCATTATACTCACATGAGGGTCATTCTTCTCAGTAGCCAGTTTGTGCAGGTCCAGCAGGGCCTGGTTCAGAGTCTTCTCCAGCTGCAGGGCACACTGCAGGGCCTCCAGGCTGTTCCCCCACTCATCCCGCTCTGGCCTCTGTACAAACCCAAACAAAGCAATGCTAAGCTCGCTTGTTGACTCCCACTGCGGCTAGGGAATAGTGTCTACTGCATGGAGAGTTGGCTTCCTTCATTTAAGAGGTGAAGTGGGGGCTGGGAAAAAACCTCACCTACCCTTGTCTAATAGACAGTAGTAGTGAGCATTAGAGATGTGATGCCGGTAAGCCAAGTGCCAACTCTAACCAAAGCCTAGTTGTCAGCAGAGGCCTGAAACTCACTGCTGGAAATCAGGCCAGTTCATTTGGGTATTAGAATAGATCAAAGTCATTGTTAAGAATGTAAACTTCATGAAAACTAGCAGTATATTACCTGCCTTGTTCTCACTTATCTGTATCATGTTAGATGAATAGCAAACATTTACATGGTATATGCCCCTGTAACTAAATAAAGAATTTTTGTGGAATGCAAATGGAGTTATCACAGGCAAGTACCAACTCTTGTGCATTTGAAGGCAAGTGATCATTGTGTGGTATGATCAGATATCAAAGACTCTAAATGCATGCCTCTCCTTCTGCCAGCAAGAGCCCATGTAATGGTAATGACGCTATCAGCTTGTTTTCTGCTAGCAGCTTCAGGTATGGACACAAGGGAAACAACCTTCATTCCTGGTTATTTGGAGTCGAAGAGCAGAATAATTGAATGAGAGGACTGAGATCCCCAGAATTATTTCTAAGTAGCCCTGAGAGACTTTTGGAAAGCTGGAGAATGATAACATCTGTTACCGTTAGGAATTTTAGACTAGGACTCACCTGTACATGTTGAAAGGTTAAAGCAGATCAACCAAGAAAAGAAATTTAAAAAAAAAAAGTGTTACTATAGACTTGGCTACTAGTATTGTTTGGTGTGAGATCTAGTGTACAAGTCAACCCAGGTGAGTGATGGGTTTCTTGGGACGGGATGCGGAGATAGTGGGTATAAGTGACCATTCACCAGTCCAGCTTGCCTAGATAGCAAGAGAGGCTGGAGCATCCAAGTGGACTGTCTGTGACTCCATTATAGACTACTGTAATAGTCTGGGAGGTCACATTAAGTACTGGGCTTGTGAAATCTACTTCTAGACCACACCACCAGTTGGGGGGGAGGGGGTGTCTGTCCTGAGGCAGGCACTCAGTTATTTGCCATTCCAGACAGGGGGAAGATGCAGGGACTATAAAGCAAGACAGAACAACAAGTGCCCTTAGTGGTCACCTTGATATCCTGCAGGACAACGCTCCCACCTCGCTTGTTTTGATAGGTCAGGAACTTCTCTGCATGTTCCTTCTGCTCATGAGACTGTACCTTCAAGAACTGGGCCATGTGCCTCAAGGCCACATCATCCCTTTCAAAGTAGTAAGACTAGAGAGACAGAAGAGAACAGCAAAAGCAATGCATCAGATGTTTACTACAGGTAAATATCAAAAAGGTACTTAACAAGTCCCCATATGTGAGTAGAAGCCCGCTTGTCTCCTTCATCCAGGTACAATGCTATTATCTCTGCCTAACTAACTGCAATACAAGGAAGTCTAAGCTTCTAGATTTACTGTTTGTGCAATATGATGTAGTGCTCACAATCAGTCTCCCCCACAGAACCACATTCCAAGACACTCCCCCTCAAGAACTTCCCCTCAGTACAACACCTGCCCATTACAACTACAACTGTGTTTGCCCCAACACACCACCAAAATACTTCAGCCTGCCCATTTCCTCACTAGCACACAGAGGTCACCTCCAAGATCACACGGTATTTGTTCCATATTTTCACTCTCAGTAGCTAGGAGAAAAGAAAAAAAAAAAAAAAAGAAAGGAAGCACCCAGCACACTTACCATAGACAGATAGACATAGCTAGCATAGAGCTCCAGGTTCACCAGGCGGTTCACAGCAGCCTCACCCTCAGCATGGAAGTTCTGACGCACCTGGGACTCCATCTCAAGACCTAGAAAATACAGTTGTAACAGCTAAGGAAAAAATTTGAAAGCACCTAAGCTCTGTCACAAGAGGAATACACACACACCCCTAAGGCAAGCAGAACTTGCACTTGAAGACAGGTGGCATTAATACTGTTCAGAGTAGGGAATGCTTGTGATGGGCAGCTGATACTGACCAATGGAAATTCCCTTCCTCAGCAAGGCACCAGTCAGCATTGTGGGTGGGACTGTCATAATGTTCACAGCTGAGAGGCTGGCTCATCAAGATGACATCCCCTGTTGTAATTACAGCCACAGTAGGACGAGGGTGGGGGTTATGGACTCTCCTTGAACAAGTCACTTCGCTGATTGTTTTATTTGCTCACTTCCTTGGCATTTCCTAGCTGTATATTTAGAACCATGTAGGAAACCAAATAGTTTTACTGTCATGCTGTTTACTTACACACTATGGAATCAGTTTTCAAAAGCACCCAAGTCCCACCTCCATGAGTGACTGAGGCACTCAAAAGTGTGAGTATCACTGAAAAGCACTGGGACATGAGCTCCTAAGTAACTTTCCAAAATAGCACTTAAGTGCTTTTGAATATCTTATTCTGACAAGACATGCATTAGTGACTTAGGCACCGGTGTTTTGGCAACACAAATATCCCCCTCACAGCCATCTTGCCCAGCTCCCCAGACTTTTGCAAAAACACAGCTATTTTTGCCTGGTGCTAAAAAAGGTGCAATTCATCCTCTCTATCGCCCTGGAAAAGGGAACAGTTTCTGACTGAACTATGGAGCCCCTCCAACAGGAAACCTCTTTTTCTGCAA
Source organism: Dermochelys coriacea (assembly GCF_009764565.3). Classification (NCBI taxonomy): domain Eukaryota; kingdom Metazoa; phylum Chordata; order Testudines; family Dermochelyidae; genus Dermochelys; species Dermochelys coriacea. The sequence continues at coordinate 11,447,131 of NC_050079.1, read as the reverse complement.
AAAGACAGGCCTGTTGGCCAGTGCAAACTGGGGCCCAAGTTATCACCAACAGGGCTACCAGAGTTGCTTTGCCCCTGCAGTCACGACACAGAGGACTGAAAACTCTATGGGGTCTGCTAGGAAGTGTCCCAAAGCAAATTCAGCAAGGAACCTTAAGAGCAGCGGCAACAAGACTGACAGAAAATGTGGTTAATTTTTCCTCAGGAGCATTCATTTTAGCTGCTGGAAGCATGAGGTGGCAGGGGAGGACTGTTGCCACATCCCTCATGTCAGACATAGGAGGTAGGGATGCAGCAAGAGATGCTTCTCCCTCAGTGGTCAGCTCCCCTCCACTCCTGAATGCTAAGAAACCAAGGACGATATGGTCCTGATGCCTACACACAAGTAGACAGAAGCACTATTAGTCCTTCCCCAGCAATCTAGCTTTAGACCTAGAGAAGGTCCCACCTCTTGTAACTTAATTTTTCAGTTACAAAATCCTGTTTGGACAAAAGCAAGAGGTAGATATTGGGAACATGTCAATTTCCTTCATATTTGAATGGGACATTATTGAAACAATTCATTCTGAAGGTTCAAAACTCATTGTTTCAGCTTTATCCTTTTCACTTTTCTAGGAAGCTTTAGCGTGAATGTAAACAAAAGAAAAGTTGCATAAAACAGTTTGAGTGCTTATTTTTTGACCCTTGTTTCATACAAATTGCAAGCTTTCATTTCCTCCACACACACACACCCCGCTTCAGTGCCTGAGTGTATTGAACATTTGTCCAGAAGCTGTATTTAGTCACTTGTTTTTATTTTCACACAGCATCACAAAAATCAGCAACCTCACTGCTAGTGGCTCTATTGCTAGGGAGGATCATGCTAGTTCCATAAAAAAGACAGAGTGGTGTGGTTGGTTAGCACCATCTGACGTCCTAGAAGGCACTGGTGTTGAGGGTACAGCACTGAGCAGAAAGTGGCTTCACAACAGTTCTGAAATCAGGGCATTAATAGATTTCCCTTCATTGATCTGTGACTCCTTCTAGTTACGTCACCAGATTTTCCCTTCCCAGTGGAAGCTGAGCAATAAGAATTGTAAGCCAAGGTCCACCTGCCGGGGGTTCACTATCTCCAGTCACTTCTCTAAGCCAGCTCTTTGGTTTTCCCCCAACCTCTTCCCTGTGTCAGATAGCGATACTACTCATTAGCGCACTCCTCTTACCCCCAGCTTCTACACAACTGAATGTGGGACTGGATGGAAGTTTTGTCCTTCAACCCACAAAGTGACATGGTAGAGCCTTCAGCCCTAGATCTGGCATAAAGGATATCACACTAGGCGTGAGTTAGTGTAGTTGGTCAATTTCCTACAATACCCACAAAGAAATTACATTGAGGTAATACAACTGCCGAGCCCCCCACAGGAGGGCACACATGGGATGTATATCTAGGCTAAGCCTTTCCAATAGCAGCCCTCCTCAACCTCCACCATGCTCCCTGTGATTCCCATCCTGCACCCCCAGAAAGAAAGACACCTTAGAGATTTCAACAGGTTAATAGATCTTATTCTCAGCACGTGGATGACCATTAACCCAGCTTTACTATGCTGGTAAAGGAGAGCCTCCCATGTCCATTGTTCAGCTGCTCTCCCTCAGGGTGAGTAGGATCCTACTGCCATGGCCCAGAATACCAGTCATCTCATCTGCACAGATTGTGCAGAAGAGGAATTGTCATCTTGACCAAATCAAAGATACAAGATACTGGATGCATAGAATGGTTTCTTGTTAGCACTTGGCCCTAGGTTGCTACACCTTGTCTGTGAAGATCTAGAGGTGTGCTTGTCAAACAGGTACTTTCCCATGCCATTCTGGGGCACTCCCAGGTACTTCAGGTTGGTGAGGTGGTCTCCCAGCTGCTTGATAGCCTTTACCTGCTCCTCCAGGTAGCCACACAGCTGCAGCCAGAAAAGGAAAGAAAGGTTAGAAGATGGATTTGTTCCATCTAGGATAGGCACCATTGCATTTCAGTGCACATAACCTACAGTGGTGAGCTATGATGTCATGCTAAGTTATGGGATCTTTGTCCCTCTGTCCTCCCAGAGGAAAACCCTCAGACTTTTGCATGTTGGCACTTGTGTGTTTGAGCTAACTAGTATTGTTACTTAACATCCCTTCTCACAACCACAGCTGAGAACAAAGTTCTCTAGTTTGAAGGTTGTTCACCAAGGCAAGGAGATAGTAAGCAACTTGTCCACATTCCCAAATAAGTCAGACACAGCTGCAGTAGAAGGGGCTTATTCCTAAGCATGTCACCATCTTAGTTCCTCATCTCCCATTCCATGGCCTTCAGATACCATAGAGAATTCTGCTGCAGCAAAGCAACTGGAGGGAAGATATTTAGCCAAAATAGTATAAAGCAAGACAGAACTGATTCTCAGCTACAGAAGAGGAAGAGGACTGGAAAGCCCCTGGTGGGCTGTAGAAGACAAGAAAACACACCCTAAGTTGGTTTACATTCAGCACAGAAGAACTTTTCAAAGACCCAAAATTCCACACAGGTTGGAAATGCCCTTTCCTGGCCAGCTCCAATTATTGCTTTTACAAGATAAGCCTAACCAATTCTTGGCAAAGATGAAATTTCTATTACCAAGTGTAAAGAAGTTGCAGGAGACCAGAACCTCAGCTGGTGTAAACTAGCATAGCTTCAGAGTTATACCAGTTGCGTGCATATCCCATCGACCGCTCTGCGGTGCCACAACGCCAACGAAGTTCCTCCAGGCATATGTATTTCCCCTCCCCCTCTTTTCTATTGTAGAATCTGCCAAATTGCTGAAGATACATACAACAGCTCAAGAGGAAGAATTAAGATGTTTTCAGGAACAAGTGGGTGAAGTTATATACATGTTAGCCATTGCCATCATCAGGTGATTATTTGCCTGCCGCAGTAGCTTTGCGAGTATTGTAACCCTCCAATGTCAGGCAACCATAATTGGAAGCCCTGCATGATCTCAATTTCACTCCTTCCTGCAAGTCACATGTGGTCCCCACAATTTTCTTCTCTAATTTAATAGGAGACACTGGGTCACCTTTTCCATTATCCCTATGCAGAAAGCCACGCTGCCACTCATTTTCCTCCCTCTGGAAGTGAAAATGCTTCAGTACAAGAAATACATATTGAGGTCACCCACTACTGATTTTGTTCAAATGCCTCCATGTATACTCCAGCCCTAGTTGCTGAACTACTTCAACTCTCCTTCCCGCAACAGGAGAATCTACTGTAGCTAGTTCTGGGTAGAGGCCAAAGGGTTTGTCATCAGTGATAAACCCTCTATTTAGAGGATAACTCATTTGTCAGCCCCTCTCTCAACGTAATTAGAAAGATATTTAGAAGAGAAGTGGTCACAGGAAGTGGGGGGAGGGAGGCAGGAATAGAAGGAAGAAATAAGGATAGAGCCTTAGACACAAGGTGCAGACCACTATTACTTTACCCAGATGTCTAGGTTCGGGCGCTCTGAAGTTGAGTTTCAGGTAGAAGATTTGAAATGTGTTGCTAGCAGAGAAAAGGCTTCCCTCCCTGTTGCCCAGACCATGGTACTGACTGTATGTTGCCTCTACCCCATTCAAATGCCTTTTCTTAGCACCCAAAATAGCCAGTTCAGTCTACTAGATGACTCCTATCATTCTTTCCTGTTTGTTACAGGACAGGTGGTCACCATGTGTCCAAAATCCCATTGCATACACTTAAAAAAAAATCACGCCACACAGATCCTAGATTAAGTTTTATTGTCAGCGCTTAACCAATACATCTTTTGACTGGTTAATGGGAAGGGCAATATATTCAATTGGACATTGCAGCTCTCAGTGCAGCCTTCAGCTGCTGTGCCCCAGGGTGTGCTTGTCAAATAGGTACTCTCCCATGCCATTCTGGGGTACTCCCAGGCGCTTCAGGTTGGTGACATGGTCTCCCAGCTGCTTAATAGCCTTCACCTGCTCCTCCAGGTAGTCAGACTCCAGGAAGTCACAAAGCTGCAGAAAGTGGAAACCAGGAACTCATTCTAGCTCCTATGTGCTTAGTAGAGAGATGGCTGACTACTTGACATTTAGTCTCACAGATCTTAACTTACTAACTGTACATTCTATGTATGAGCTGGCAGAATGAGTGACATGGAGGATCCTGGGACTAGGAAGAAAGGTTGCTCTTTCTTAAAGTTTGAAGCATAAAAGTATAAAACACCTCAATGGCAGTTTACATAGAATCAAACCCCCTACATCCACCCCAAGCCAATACATAAAATGGAGAAGTATTAGAGAGGATTTCATACTGGTGATAGGTTTCAGAGTAGCAGCCGTGTTAGTCTGTATTCGCAAAAAGAAAAGGAGTACTTGTGGCACCTTAGAGACTAACAAATTTATTAGAGCATAAGCTTTCGTGAGCTACAGCTCACTTCATCGGATGCATTTGGTGGAAAAAGCTCTCTGTTTTTTCCACCAAATGCATCCTATGAAGTGAGCTGTAGCTCACGAAAGCTTATGCTCTAATAAATTTGTTAGTCTCTAAGGTGCCACAAGTACTCCTTTTCTTTTTGCGGATACTGGTGATAGTCTTTGAATTCAGCCAGGAACATTCTGTACGATGTAGGCAGGAAATATCCTAGAGTGTGTCACTTTTTTATTGCATGGCAGGAGGTTAAGTTTACTGTAAAGGACATGGGTACAGACATTACACTATTTCTAAATATATGTTTTGCTACCTCCCATTTTAGTTCTCCATGCTCACCTTTCTGCTGGTTTTATACTGCATTGACTTTTACATGTTTGCCCCCTCAGTTTAGGGCTTTCCATTTAGCTAACCATTGCTTTTTTTCAGGAGGGCTCCCCTCCTGTTATTCCTGTCCAGCTAGGTCCAGGAATTCCTGGGGCCACTTTCACTCTAATGAGGAACAACTGTGACCATGAGAGAATGTTTTGCAGTAGCTAGAGCCTATCCATGAGAATTGCTGGCCATTGATATTTTGCTGCTTAATTCAGAAAGGATTTATTTTAGGGCTCAGACTAACTGAGTGAAGTAAAGAAGGAGAAAACACTACTACATATAGTGGCATGAACTAGGCCCTCACTTAGGGGCTAAAGCCACCCTTTCAATCTGCTACAGGTATAACCCCATATTAATTCCCACCCCAATTAGTGCCCCTCTATGGTCTCAAAGGAGGGAGGGAAAATAGCTTCTGTAGAGATGGAAGCCATTTTAGAAGTTGGAGTGGAAGGTGAAGGAAGAAAACTGGGGAACTTAAACACTTCATTCTGTCACACTGTGTGGCCAGAAAGGGAGAGAAAACAAAATTTTTTGAAATAAAGTGGTTCAGAAGCTAAAAATATAAGATTTGACAACTTCAAAATTAACAGTTGTAACTTTCCTGGAAAAAAGTGTCCTTTTACCAAAACCCTGTTTTTCCCCCCCAAACCGGGAAGATATTTTTAATCTGAGTTTCCATTAACTTCCATTCTGAAGTTTGCTGACTGCAACCCCTCCTGCCAACTTGTACTCACATGAGGATCATTCTGCTCTGTAGCCACCTTGTGCAGGTCCAGCAGGGCGTGGTTCAAGGTCTTCTCCAGCTGCAGAGCATGCTGCAGGACCTCCAGGCTGTTCCCCCACTCGTCCTGCTCTGGCTTCTGTTAAATAGCCACCAAGAAGGTCAGTCACAACCCATACCTGCTCTAGCTCTGCTAACATTTAGGCCCTAGTGAGGAAATCTGCCTTGCTGCTCTTCACTTCTTTTCCTCTAGTATTTTATGGCCAGTATGCTAGTAGTCCCTTTGCAATGTAGGTCATTATTCCCTTTTCTACTAGAAGTCAACACCAATAGTGCAATTTTGAAAGAGGCACATTTTATGTGATTTCAAGACATTTGCAGCTAACTGAGCTCACCTAGTAGGACAGGTTGCATACTAAGCAGAAGCTCTCCAAGCTTATTCCCTCACTATGCCTCTCATGCATATGGCTATATAGAAAAGGGATCACAAGCATTCTAGTCCCTAGGTTACACCCTGCACAGTAAGCAGGTAGAGCCCATCACCTACCTGATGTGATGGTGTGTGTCCATCTATGGGAAGTTGTTACACAAAGCAGAAGTATATGATGCCAAGCAGAATTTGAATCTTTTCCCTACAATACAGCAGCTTTGAGTTCAGTAATCTCTCCCCAGAGCATCTTATAGATCAGAGACTACACTGAAGAGACTGTATTCCCCACCCCCTCACCTCTACATCCTGCAGGACAATGCATCCCCCTCGCTTGTTCTGGTATTGCAGGAACTTCTCTGCATGCTCCTTGTGCTCATAGGACTGCTCCATCAGGAACTGAGCAATGTGCCTCAGGGCCACATCATCACGGTCAAAGTAGCAAGACTGGGAAGAAGTATAAGATTGATACACCCAGCCAGACATTGAGATATTAAAGATCTTTGCTAGTGTAGAACTCAGTTCATACAGGCCTTAAATGCCACATACAGGTATAATCCAATAGCAGTAGTATAGGGTTAGAGTTTTAGTCCCATCTCTGTTGTACTCTCAGATTTCCCTAGGGCTCTTGTACAACTCCATCTCTGCCAAAGCAACCAGGTGAGTTACTACAGTCTCTGAGTAAGCATTTATACTTCTATTATTAAGAAGCCTCAGCTACCTCAAAAAAGTTTCACAGGACTTTGTTGTAGTATTTGGAGTAAGAATTGAAGCAGAAATCAGACAAAGAGTTCCTAAGAAAGCCTCTGACTCACCATAGACATGAAGACATAGCTAGCACGCAGCTCCAAATTCACAATACAGTTGATAGCAGCCTCACCCTCCCGGTGGAAGTTCTGGCGTACCTGAGACTCCATTACAGCACTTCACAAAAGAAAGGCTAACAAGAGCTGAACACTCACCAAACCCTACCCATGCCCTCCTGAAATAACCCACCCCAGAGAAGACATAGAAAGTGTTTACCGCACAGCCGGTTTTAATACTGTCTGGAGCATGGTGTGGGTGTGATGGGTAGCTTCTGCCACCCAATGGAAATCCCTTCCCCCTCAAGGAACCAATCAGCACGGCATTGCCACATCATGACTCGGCAGTTGGGCATCTGCTGCTCTGAAACAAAGTAGAGTTGCTGAGCTTTGTGGACATTTTCCTCCACTAGTGTGGTCAGATCCCTCTCTCCCTGGTGTTTTTGTTTCTATTGACCAGGAGATTTGAGCTACTGTGGAGAAAGCAGCAAACAAGTGTGATTCCCCGCAAGCCCCTGCTCTGAAGAGAAGCAGCTGGAATGGGGACTCTGGGGTGATAAAGCCTTCTGTGCACATGGCTTAATGAGTTCTATTAATGAATTCTGCTTTTGATTGTCAGAGCTTCTTGGATGCCAGAAACTTTGCATGACACCTGTGTTTGTTAGGCTGCATTGGAGACCCATCTCTCAGATTCTTCTGTACCCCAAAGCGTATCATCATAGCAGACACTGGAGCATGGACATGTCAATCTACTTGATCACAGTGGCATGGGTAGAGGAGACACAACACAGAGAAAGACAGGAACACCAGGGTAATGGCAGAACATGGCCCACACTGTTTAGCAGAGAGCAGGACAGGGACAGAGTAGAGCAGCCCATCCTGTCCAATGTAAATTTTGACTTGTGGTTTCCCGGGTGGATATGTGGGATGTAGAGCTGACAACTCAGATTATATTCAATCGGCTCTATAGCAGGATTAGAGGTGGAAATGCCTGTGATTGATCTGCAAGAAAGAAAGGTCTCTCTGATTCCTCTGACAAATGAAAAAGTCCTATTTAAAGTGTATTTATTGGTTCAATAAATGGCTGCTTCTCATCCTCCTTGTTCCCTGTCTTAAGCAGCTATTGGTAGTGATACAAATGAAATGAAGTGTACAAATGTAAAAGAAGATCTGAAATCTCTTCCTCAAATATCTCACTCCTGTCTGACGAGCAGAACAGCAGTTAGCTGGACCTTACTGACTTTCCAGAACCACAGTTCAGAGATCTATTTTCTCTTCCAGTTTTCCAGTACTGGATGTGGTCTGTTCCAGCACAGAGACATCCTGTTACTTGTCTGGTCAAAGTCTCGTTTTCAGAAGCAGCCCTGTGACTTCTCATGCCTTACTCATTTCATCTCTAGGAAGCAGGACGAAATATCTCTCAGTGGTTGAATGACTGGGAAGCAGGAAAACTAATTGGAGATGAGGAAATAGATGTGCCTTACCCGCATGCTACTGCTGCATGTAATAAAATGGGGACCGTAGAAACAATGAAATATGGAGTCTACAATCAGGTGTGTGGGTGAGAGAAAAAACATACAGACAGAGGTGGGTCTTTTGGGGCACTGAAATAATCTCTATGTTCCCATTTCAGGACTTGAGTGTTACTGGAACCAGAACACTCCTGGATAGAAGAGAATAGGAAATTAAAACAAGAGCAGACCCTCTGGAGCCTTCTTGCAGAGAACATTGAAAATAAGGGTATTAGCCTCTCTGTTCGGTATTGACAGGTGTAGACAAACTCTGGCTTTAATAAATCCATTGTGATTTCCTAACATCTATCTTTAGGGTCACTTACTTCATTCTTAGAAGAGATAAAACAAGGATTTGGTCATGAACCCAGTGGATACATAATACCATTTAGTTTTTATTAATAAATAATGGCTTATGTCTGTTGCAGAGCCAGTATGGTTCTTACTAGTCCCTGAATTCACTACTAAATACCAGTAATTCCTGCTTATGTGATGCATCTTGCTGCAGATGAAGTCTGTGTCCAGAACAAAGAGAGAATGGATGGTTATGTGCCTGAGTGATGAGGCCAAGCAACAACAGCATTTATTTATCCAGAGCCGTAGGAATGCATGTTGCCTTACAGAAAAATGAAAGACCAGCCCTGTGTCGTCAGAGTTTATGTGCTAGGGCCCTCATTCTGCAGACACAACGATGTCAGTAGAACTTCTTGGGTGCTTAATCTTAAACACCCTCACACATGAAAATCTGTGGCAAATCTGGGAATTAACCCAGAACTTTTGAGTTCTTTTCAAATGCCAGACACACACAAACCATCCTTCCTCTGTTGCCTAAAACATAGGAGAAGCACAGCTTACTCATGTGCCACAATTCCCAGCAGCCAGACAAAATGAAGGGCAGGTGCTGTAGAAGAAAGAGATTCAGGAAAATTTAGAGTGGGCAATAAGATTGACAGGTTTCAGAGTAGCAGCCGTGTTAATCTGTATCCGCAAAAAGAAAAGGAGAACTTGTAGCACCTTAGAGACTAACAAATTTATTTGAGCATAATTTGTTAGTCTGTGGTGGCACAAGTCCTCCTTTTCTTTTTAATAAGATTAATGACATTCTGCGCCACATTTTGTTACTCAGTAGAGAGAGCCTGCCTCTTGGTCTCAATGTAGCTCTCCCACTAGATAGCTGGAAGCCACTTGCCTTGTCTCTTTATCACAAGGAGGAGAGAGAAGGTAGACACTGAAAAATCAAGTAATTCTATGTTCTATAAAGGCAAAGTTACTCCTTTGTCAGACCAAAGAGAATGTCCTTTGTCATGTTTGCAAAGTGTCTTTATGGAACAACTACACTCTTTAGAGCTGTGGCTGAAATCCACTATTATCTCCGAGCACCACAACTTACACAGTAAGTTCCCGTCAGTCAGCAGAAGGCTTGTTCCTAATTCTTGATGTTCAGATGGATACTACTATTTAGATGTGCAGACTGTGACTTGTCTTCATCTTACCCCCAGCAGCACTCACACTAGGGTTTAATGCTGCAAGGCAGACAGTCTGTACACAAGCAAGGAAAGCATGTGCCACTGTCTAAAGTGCACATTAGTGCATATTATGGGGGAGTAAGGTGAATTATAAAGCACACCCACATGCTAACTGCCCCCATGTGGACAGCACTGGAGTGAATAAAAGGTACTTAGTTCACATTAACCATCCTCTTTCAAACAGGACTGTATTCACATCAATTAGGTACCTTTTAGCTCACACTGGCAGCATCCAAACAGGCCAGTTAGCACTCAACACTTTGGGGTGTTCTGAAATTCACACACCCCAGCCTGCACACTGCCATGCACTTTACAGAAATCCTGATGCTCTTTTAAGTAGAGCCAGAACAGCTAGAGATGGGACAGATTTTCCTCACCCCTAATCAGCCAGAACCAGGTAGCCAAATTTGTTCTTCCAGCTTTTTTTAGCCCCCTGCTCTATCACCCTACCCAGAGGATGTTTGGGTAGCAGGCTTACTTCTGAAACTCATTATGCCATGAAACATTTCCAGGGCTAATCGTTATCTCACCTTAATACAAGTAAGTAAACCTTGCTGTCAAGATAGGGACAAGAAAGCATAGATCACGTTGTCTCATCTGTCACTTTGTGCAAATCAAAAGTAAGATATACCTGTGGATGTTTCCTTCAGCGCTAGTCCCTCTGCCACATTGCTGCTACAGTGAGCTTTGAGACACCCAATATAACCGCTTAAAGAACACACATCTTCCCAGTTTTTGATGTGGAACAGGATCAGATTAGTTGAGTCATTCTGGTTTCATTCCTGAAGAACTAAGTAGACTCACTGATTACAATACAGGGAAAAAACACTTATACTGATTATCTGTTAAAGAGTCCAAAGGGCCTAGCCAGAAGAGGTACTGATCATTCAACTTATGAGGTCACACATTCTGTTCAGGCCAATCCTCTCCTGTTACAGAGGGGGTAGTGGGTCATATCCCGCTGTATGAACCTGCGGCACAACCTAATGCTTTGAAAGCTTATTATGAGCCAAGAAGTTGAAGCATCATCAGATAAGCTTCTATTGTTTAACAGTCAGTCTATTGTCTCAGGTGTAGTCATGGCTGCCCCATGCTCTGCTTGGAAACTTCAAGGCCCTTACAACCACTCTGCTTCCCACAACATTTATTTCATCCTTGCCCTATGCCAGGCACTGCTCTTATTATTCTCCATTGCTCAGCATTATGCTGATATATTCCCAACAAGTGCCCCTCTCATCCCTCTCGTGATGAGGCACTAGACTCGTGCATTATTTTAACAATGGAAGCTAGTTTACATTTGAGTAGCAAGATTTATTTTTTGATGATAGAGAGATGACAAGTCTCCCCTACATTTATCTCATTATGAATGCTCTAGCAACAGATAAATACCGTCAAAGATAATAGGCTCCTAACCCAAGTTTGGGCTTCTCTTGTTCTTCTAATGTAATTAACATATAAGAATCAGTCTCTGCATCCCAAGCTAACGAACATTGTTTCCACAGAGCTTCTGTCCTTTCCCCGTGATTTATTACTTTGATTGTGATGACATAGTCCTGAAGCACACGGCCCAGTTTCCCTCATAAGGGCAGGGAGCCAGCCGAGAGGTTCCAGAAATATCAGAACAAACAAGGGAAGCAGACAGATGCATGGTCAAGGTTATGTTGCCTTTAATCCCTAGCTTCCTTTTTTGATTCTGTAAGGACATGCAGGAGCATTCAGAATAAAAGTTAAGGTGGTTAAGTGCACTGTTACAGAGTAAATCAAGCCACTTAGAGAACTAAGACTTCAGGCTGGTTTTTAGTGAAACATACAGAGTAAAGAAAAAAAATGCATAATTAGATAGGTCTATAAGATTCTGGGTTATTGGCACCAACTTGGAGATACTGGCAGCTCAGTTCTCACCCCATGGCTACATTAGTAAGTCTATCACCTCTTTAAAACCACTGTAGTACAGCCAGATTGTGTGCTGGTTTCTCTATTGCAGAGAGTTTCATGATTGCCACTAGGGTGATGTAATCAAGCCCTAATTTCTCCCCTGGCATAATCAGACTTCACAAATCATGAAATATAGCCTCCACCACAGATTGTTTCTTATGGGGAAAAGCTCACTCTAAGTGGCTTATGTTATTCAAAGACAAGTCCAGGCTCAGGGATTAGAGAATTTTATTCTCAGCATTTAAGGATTTGTCAAACTATTCTTTGCCCTAGATACAAGGTTCCAGGAAAGCATAAGGCATTCTGAGCTCTGTTGTGCCATTCAGCTGCTCTCCCCCAGGGTGAGCTTGTCAAACAGGTACTCTCCCATGCCATTCTGGGGCACTTCCAGGCACTTCAGGTTGGTGAGGTGGTCTCCCAGCTGCTTGATGGCCTTCACCTGCTCCTCCAGGTAGTCAGACTCCAGGAAGTCACACAGCTGTAGGAGAAGACAGAGGATGGTTAGGGTACATGGACTCACTCTTGCTCTCTAGTATGCAGTAGGGCATGTAGTGACCCCCATTTTGGGCATTATGCCAAGAAATGGTGTTGAAGCAATGAACTATAGGACAGTTCAGAGACTCTAGTACTGTACATGGTGTAGAAGAAATAGCTAGGGAACAGGGCTGTTGGTAATGAGATTAAGATTTCTCAAATTTCATGTGCAGTAAATGGCCCATGTCACTTGAGAATGGGAGTATTCACTACTGACCAGGGTATGAAAACCCTATAGTTGCAGAAATTCAGAAGCTAGCACAGCTTCTCATCAACCTGGCATTTTCCCCTGGGGTTGGGAAGGGCTAGAGAGGCCCTTTGAGGAGTAGTTTTCAAGGCACACAAAGGGCAGGTAGGCACCTTACCCTCTCCATGTTTAAGTCTCCCCTTTATACACAGGACTAGCAGGAACAAATCTTTTTCTATGCTGCAGTATTCGACATGCCACTCACTGTCTTTTACACAGAGTGGTGAGGGCAGGAGCATATGTTGTATTCCAAGCCAGAGGGTATGTGTGCATGATTCTCCTGACCATACGCGGGTGAATGTCATTTCTCCACTGGGTAGCTTGTACAGGTTTGAAGCCTGGTTACTTTGTGCCCAAGATAGGAAATTAAACATACTGAGAATGTATGATGTTGGATCTATGCATTGTTACCTCCCACAAACATCCCCAGTTTCAGGGCTGCTTCAGATGGAGAATCAAACCCCACCACCACCCCACCCCAATCTCTGTCAAAGCAGCACTGTGTGTAGCTACTGCCTTCACTCTTTCCCCTACCATACTCATGGGGGGGAGAGGCATTTTTTTCAGTAGCCAGCTTGTGCAAGTCCAGCAGGGCCTGGTTCAGAGTCTTCTCCAGCTGCAGGGCCTCCAGGCTGTTCCCCCCACTCATCCCGCTCTAGCTTCTGTTGGAGAATAAAACACCTCAGGGTGCTCACTGTAGAGCTGTAGTTTCACAACCAAGGCAGCTTTCCACCCCACCGCTAACAGCACTAGGCATCCCTGGATTTTCATGTTTTATAAATACAAAGCAAAGCCGTTGCTTGTGAAGTGAGGGAGTAGATGGTCAGGTCACAGGTAAGCAAGCCTGTTCTGTGCTTTTAGCTAATACAGGCTCATGTATATCAGCCCATGTCCATACTCACCCTTTACCATAAGATGGCCAAAGTCTGGTGCTCCTGAACCATGCAACTCTCCCTAATGCTACAGGATTCACTCTTAGAAATGCTATGCCTGAGCAAGGCCTATCACTTACTGCTAGAGAAGAGAATTAGTACTACACCCCAAGCACAGCTACTAACCCCATTCTCTGAAGTCCAGTTTATGGGAGCCCTTCTAGGGACACAATGCTTCTTTATTGCTTACCTTGATGTCCTGCAGGACAATGAGCCCCCCTCGCTTACTCCGATATTTCAGGAGTTTCTCAGCATGCTCCCTCTCCTCATAGGACTGCTCTTTCAAGAACTCAGCCATATGCCTCAGGGCCACATCATCACAGTCAAAGTAGTAGGACTGAAGAATAGCAAATGCAATGTTTACGGACGTGGGCTAGAGAGACAGGAGATTCTGACACTTTATCTGGACTAGAATAGCAACCTAGAGACCCTAACCTAGGTTTTCAGCCCACTGTGTTGGAAGGCACTATACTTGGCAAGAAACACTCTTTGTGCTTCAGGCTATGCAGTCAAGGAGCATTCATCCTCTTTGATGAACAGGGAATGGAAAGAGTGAAATTAAGTGGCAGCCCAGAGATCACAGGAGAGCTTAGGGTAGAGCTAGGAATCAAAGCCAGATTTCCTGAGTCTCACTTAGCTGTATTAAGTTCCCTGCATTCAATCCTGTAAGAATAAACTCTCTAAATGACATCATTCTGCAGACAACACATTAGTCTTTCCATAGTCAACTCTGATTTATACAGATAGGGCTCTGTAGCCTCACAAACTACATACTATCCTCAACTGGAATTCATTACAAATTAGGACTTGGAAAGTAGACTTAGAAAAGAAAAAGGAAAAGACTTTTTAGAAAAAAGAAGCCCATCTCTCTTAGACCATAATGAGACAAGAATGTGTGTTTATTTAAAAAAAAAAAAAAAAAAACACATTTACCATAGACAGATAGACATAGCTAGCGTACAGCTCCATATTCACTACGCGGTTCACAGCAGCCTCACACTCAGCATGGAAGTTCTGATACACTTAGGACTCCATTTCTAAATCTATCAGATCTAGCCCTAAGTAACAATAACAAATATCAATAGATCCCATTCTGTTCAAACACTGTTAGCACAAGCACACAGCCTAGAAACAGAATTTTTTTTCTTAGCACAGCTGATATAAATACTGTTCAGAGGAGGCTTTACTGTGATTTACAGGTACTACTGCCCAATGAAAGTTCTCTTCCTCCCCAAGACCCCAATCAGCATTGTAGGTGGGACCCTCACAGAATTTGCACTGGTGAGTGGCTGACTCACCAACATGAACTCTCCTGTTGCCATTATACCCCCTGGAGGAAAAAGGAGGGAATGTAGAGGCTCCCAGAACAGCACATTCAGCTCATTTGCTGGTTCTTGATCAATCCTCTCCAGTGGAAAGAAGGTGCAGAAAGAGGATGTGACGCAATGATACCTGGTGGGTTCAAGCTCCACTGTTTCCCATGTTGACCTTCTGAGAGATGTCAGAGCTGTTTAATCAATAGAAGCATGGCCTGGCATATCTGTAGCTGGAGTTACTTCTTGTTGCATTCAAGAATCCCAGGGTTTGTTAGGACAGAAAGTGCAGCATGGACATTTCATGATTAATGGGGACTGTAACATAGAAACAATGGGAAGAATTGGCACAGATACGGTTCCACCTCTGTCTGTCTTTCAGGTTCCATAGCCAATCTCACATACCCCAAACCCATGTGATTCATGCCAGTTAGTCAATGACATCTTCTACTTTCCATTCTTCTACCCCTTGAAACAAACATTTGTGTATAAGAAAACAGATTTGATCCAAAATTCATAGCAATCACAGGCAAAAGCACAGAAAGAGAAAACACTGAACCATTCATATACATACACAAGCAGCCCCATTACTGTAAGGTGGTTCATAGTTCCATGGAATTTTCTAATCTTGTATATGTGGCTGCATATTTAATAGCTGATATGAGGGTAATACTTTTATTCAGACTCTCTTCAGTAAAGGACCAATGTTTACTTTTCTTCAGACAAGCTATGCCTATCTAGCCTCAGCCATGAGTGAGTTATTTAAAGATCATTTAGGCAGTGTTGTCCTGTGGCATTCCAGGAAGTGGGTTAGGTAGTGTTGCTTTAAGCTGGCAGGAATCTTCATCTCATCCCAACCTTTTTGACCAGCTTTCCAAACTTCTGTGATTGTGCAACTATCCTGTCTAGCACTGGAGAATACGGAGTTCATATTCTTTATTCCCCTCTGAAAGGGAACAGCTTCTCATTGAACCCAAGGAGCAAGTCCAGCAGGAAGCATCTGCCACGATAGAGGCTGGGTGGGCAGTGGGAGCAAATGTCCAAGCACAGGCTGTTGGGAAACCTCCCTGGAGTTCCCATCCACTTTATTTATACATGATATAAAGCCATCATGGCAGAAACATAGATGTGATATACAAAAGCAAGTTACTCCCAGTAGTGCTTGGAAGAGTTGCTTTGCCCCAGGAGTCAGGACACAGTGGGGGTTAACATCTTTTCTGCAGTGCAGTGCCAGAAAGTACAATCATCTAAGGAGGCTCCATGGCAGATTTTTTTAAAGCTGAGTTTTCTTTGTGTAACTTAATGAACACATTGAAATTGCTGGATGCATTTGGACTGCATGGCCAGAACTATTATGAAGTACCTCGTGTCCACTCTAGCACCTCAGGGATGCTGTGAGCAGTACTTTTCCCACCAGCCCCAGCAAGGTTGGAGAGTTGGACCTTAGCTGGGGAACAGCGGGAGGGCCCACAGAAGAGAGAGAAAGGGCTCCAGCAACAAGTGGTAAAAGAAACTGAGAAGGCAGGATGCCGCAGTTCAGGGCAATGGCACTAGTGTTCCCCCTTTCTGGTCCAGCAAGGGCACCTTCTCTCAGTCTTCCAGCTCCCCAGCCATTGCCTTTCTTGGGTGGAGAGTTGCATCCCTCTCCCTGTTCACTGGGGTATTTCCAGGCTGAACAGTTCCCCATTTTCACTGTGTATTCCCAGCAAGACAAGTCTTCCTCAGCAGACCCATTTGCTTTTTCTTTCAGAAACTAACAAGGTAACTGCCCACAATTAAGCTACCACACAGATCTTTCTATGCAAGCTTATTTATTCTTATAGAAAAAACATTAGAGAAAACAGTAAATTAAAAGAAACTACACTCATGCTACTAACCTTATTTGATTGCCCACACACACAGTGCAGAAGGACCCTGGTCAGTGTCAGCTCTTCCAACCCTTCCCTGAGGATTGCGTCCCTCCATGGACCGGGCCCTGTGTATTTACTGCATTAGAATGAAGCAGTTTAAATGCAGGTTATTTATCTCACTGTCTTTTCTTGGTCTGCTGGGCTCTAGAGAATCTAGCGTGAAGCTTTGCAGAAAGGATGAAGAGATAATCCTCTGGAGAATGGGTCCCTCCCCAGGCCAAAGCTGCAAATGGGTGATAACTGGAGAAATTATATTAGCACTTCCCCCCTCCCTTTTAGAGATGGTACATAAAATCAAACCCTACTATGTGAACATTTGCTTTTTTAATACAATGAACTCCAGTGCTGTCCAGCTGAATTCAATAAGGTTCGTCCAAGATATAGCCATGTGTCATAGGAGTCTCTTCTACTACATAAAATTAGCATCAGTCCACCATTACCCTTATACACTGCTATAGCCGCAAAAAGAAAAGGAGTACCGGTGGCACCTTAGAGACTAACAAATTTATTAGAGCATAAGCTTTCGTGAGCTACAGCTCACTTCATCGGATGCATTTGGTGGAAAAAACAGAGGAGAGATTTATATACACACACACAGAGAACATGAAACAATGGGTTTATCATACACACTGTAAGGAGACTGATCACTTAAGATAAGCCATCATTCCACACAAAGATGGACTACGAGCCGTCAGGAACAGTATCCCCGATACTGTCACGGCTAACCTGGTGGCTGAACTTTGTGACTTTGTCCTGACCCATAACTATTTCACATTTGGTGACAATGTATACCTTCAAATCAGCGGCACTGCGATGGGTACCCGCATGGCCCCACAGTATGCCAACATTTTTATGGCTGACTTAGAACAACGCTTCCTCAGCTCTCGTCCCCTAATGCCCCTACTCTACTTGCGCTACATTGATGACATCTTCATCATCTGGACCCATGGAAAAGAAGCTCTTGAGGAATTCCACCATGATTTCAACAATTTCCATCCCACCATCAACCTCAGCCTGGACCAGTCCACACAAGAGATCCACTTCCTGGACACTACGGTGCTAATTAGCGATGGTCACATAACCACCACCCTATATCGGAAACCTACTGACCGCTATTCCTACCTACATGCCTCTAGCTTTCATCCAGATCATACCACTCGATCCATTGTCTACAGCCAAGCGCTACGATATAACCGCATTTGCTCCAACCCCTCAGACAGAGACAAACACCTACAAGATCTCTATCATGCATTCCTACAACTACAATACCCACCTGTTGAAGTGAAGAAACAGATTGACAGAGCCAGAAGAGTACCCAGAAGTCACCTACTACAGGACAGGCCCAACAAAGAAAACAACAGAACGCCACTAGCCATCACCTTCAGCCCCCAACTAAAACCTCTCCAACGCATCATCAAGGATCTACAACCTATCCTGAAGGACGAGCTATCACTCTCACAGATCTTGGGAGACAGACCCGTCCTTGCTTACAGACAGCCCCCCATCTGAAGCAAATACTCACCAGCAACCACACACCACACAACAGAACCACTAACCCAGGAACCTATCCTTGCAACAAAGCCCGTTGCCAACTCTGTCCACATATCTATTCAGGGGATACCATCATAGGGCCTAATCACATCAGCCACACTATCAGAGGCTCGTTCACCTGCGCATCTACCAATGTGATATATGCCATCATGTGCCAGCAATGCCCCTCTGCCATGTACATTGGCCAAACTGGACAGTCTCTACGTAAAAGAATGAATGGACATAAATCAGACGTCAAGAATTATAACATTCAAAAACCAGTTGGAGAACACTTCAATCTCTCTGGTCACTCGATCACAGATCTTAGAGTGGCTATACTTCAACAAAAAAGCTTCAAAAACAGACTCCAACGAGAGACTGCTGAATTGGAATTAATTTGCAAACTGGATACAATTAACTTAGGCTTGAATAGAGACTGGGAATGGATGAGTCATTACACAAAGTAAAACTATTTCCCCATGGTATTTCTCCCTCCCACCCCACCCCCCACTGTTCCTCTGATATTCTTGTTAACTGCTGGAATTAGCCTACCTTGCTTGTCACCATGAAAGGTTTTCCTCCTTTCCCCCCCTGCTGCTGGTGATGGCTTATCTTAAGTGATCACTCTCCTTACAGGGTGTATGATAAACCCATTGTTTCATGTTCTCTGTGTGTGTGTATATAAATCTCTCCTCTGTTTTTTCCACCAAATGCATCCGATGAAGTGAGCTGTAGCTCACGAAAGCTTATGCTCTAATAAATTTGTTAGTCTCTAAGGTGCCACCGGTACTCCTTTTCTTTTTGCGAATACAGACTAACACGGCTGCTACTCTGAAACCTGCTATAGCCGCAGTTATTCTGGAGAGTATGATAGGCAAGAGAATATGAAGAAGAATCTAGGTATTAGAATAGAATGTCAAAGGGCTATTCATGCCATCTAGCAGAATTAGGTGTTGTTCTTGGTTAGATGTGCCCTGCCCCTTCAAGTTAGTTGTTTGGGATGCTAGAGTAGGGCTAAAGCAGCTTCAGAGCCCTTTTGGAGACAGACAGAAAGATGCTGTAGAATAAAGATCACTTCATTGCTTTTCATGGAGTTACAGTGTGACTGAATTTGAACCACTGGACAGAATTTGAATCACCTGCCACCCCTTTGATATTTTATTTCTTCACTGATTGATACCAGCTAAAATAGAGCTGTGGGAGGTGTTTCATTCATCTCAATATTTGTTTGCCTGCTGTGTATGATAAGTCAGAGATGGGCTAATCTCACTCCTCCAACCCTCCCCACCTCATAATCTGACCAAGCCTCTGCCCCCTTGCACTGAGTAGGACCACCTAGAGCTTCCTTTGTCACACTCCCAAAAAGAAGAGGTAGATCCTTTAGGTACAAGCTTGGGACAGTTTAATACCAAGTGCCAGTTCAAAGGAACAGCTTAACCCAGGAGTATGGAATGTGGGCTGTATGTATCACACCCTTCCAATAATATCCTCTCCCCCATGCTCAGTTTAGTACTTTCCATACAGTAAATCATTTGTCAGAGATTCCATACTAGTAAATCATTTGTCAGAGACTCCATTGAAACAGCAACACAGAGATGATATATTGTAGCTTATTCTCAGCATTAGATAGTCATTCATACAGAGTTTATATTCTGGATAACAATTTCCAATCTGCAGTTCAGCTGCTCTCCCCCAGGGTGCCAAACTGGTACTCTCCCATGTTGTTCTGGGACACTTCCAGGTACTTCAGGTTGGTGACGTGGTCTCTCAGCTGCTTGGTGGCCTTCACCTGCTCCTGCAGGTAGTCAGACTCCAGGAAGTCACAGAGCTGCAGAAGCCAACAGGATGATTAGGGTGCATTGATTCCAACCTGTTCTCACTATGTAGCTCTGTGAAGGTAGTGTTAGACATATGAAGATTGACTTCAATTGCTCTTTTATCACTGCATGGTGTGAAATCTTTACGGGGGGCTCCAAAAACTATAGCACTGGAGTATTTAGATGGAAATAAAACAGGGGAATTGGCTTCATAGATTCCTGGGCAATAAGTGTCCCATTACCTCTATGCACCTTGTTTGAAAGGGAATCAGTCACTCACTGGAGTAGAAGATAAATGACTTCTGCACTGAGCTTCTAAGCCAAGAAGCTGGTAGAGTCCTCACTATCAACGTGACTCTACATCTCAGATCAAGGAGATACTAGTCACTTATTTGTGCACAAGTTAGGAGACAAGCAACATATCACAGAATCTGGCTTGACATTCCATTTATAACATGCATAAATGTAAGGACAGGAAATCATGTCAGAAAACAACATGGCTTTCAACCCAGGAAACAGAATTCTGGAGAAGACAAGGACTCATCTCTCCCATACAGGGCAGGGCATTCAATAAAGGAATTGCTCACATTAGTCCTGGCCATACTCACATGAGGGTCATTCTTCTCAGTAGCCAGCTTGAAGAGGCCCACTAGGGCCTGGTT
Organism: Dermochelys coriacea; assembly: GCF_009764565.3. Classification (NCBI taxonomy): domain Eukaryota; kingdom Metazoa; phylum Chordata; order Testudines; family Dermochelyidae; genus Dermochelys; species Dermochelys coriacea. Next base: position 11,426,475 of record NC_050079.1, on the reverse strand, counting down.
CACAGCTTTCTCCAGCTGCAGGGCCCATTGAAGAGCCTCTGGGCTGTTCCGCCATTCATCCTGCTCTGGCTTCTGTAATACCAGCCAGGAAAGTGAATAAGGCCCTCAGTCATCTTAGATACTGCATATACTTGCATGGAGTGGAGGAAGGATTAAGACTGAGTAAAATTCAAGGATGGGGGAAATCCCAAGTCAATCTTCATCCACTCATTTCTGCCAGCACTAGCTTCCCAATATTTAGGAGTTTTCTAGGCTTCTGTTATTGCTAGTCAGGACAGACTGATAGCCGTATTACTACTTGACCACTAACCCAAAGCCGACCATTCAGAATCTCTGGACACACTTAAGTGGAGCTATTTATATTTTAAGTTCTCTGCTCCACAAACACTTATTACTCTAAGGAGGTAAGCAAGTTAGGTGCCAAGAAAATTATATATGAGCAATTAGACCAATCATAAGAAAAGGGAAATGCTGAGATAGCTAGCCCACACATTCCCTCTATGCATTGTCTTTTCCTGGTACACAAAGACAAGCCTTCCCTAGACGTTGCAGTTGTTCATTGGCGTTTTGTTTCTCACCCTGATATCCTGCAGGACAATACGTCCAGCTTTCTTGTTCTGGTAGTCAGAAACATCTCTGCATGCTCCTTCTGCTCATGTGACTGCTCCTTAAGGCACTTGGCCATATGCCTCAGGGCCACATTATCACGGTCAAAGTAGTAAGACTGGAGGAAAACAGTGTAAACAATGTTTACTCTCATGGGCTGTAGAGAGAAAGCTTCTGCATGTTAATTACATAGGCCCCTTCCTAAATTAATAGCCCTTTGTATTAGACACTATTTAGTAAGAAACAGTGTCTATGCTAAATGGACAGATATCCATTTTACAAGTGGGGTGAATGTTAACAGAAGCAGAGTGAAATTAAATGAGTTGCCCCAACTCACATATCAGCCTATAGAAATGCTAGGCACTTGTGTTGGAAGAAGCCGGCAGTTTTATTCAGTATCTCTATTTTAAAGATTTCAGAGTAGCAGCCGTGTTAGTCTGTATTCGCAAAAAGAAAAGGAGTACTTGTGGCACCTTAGAGACTAACAAATTTATTAGAGCATAAGCTTTCGGGAGCTACAGCTCACTTCATCAAATTTGCAAATGCAAATGCAACCGATGAAGTGAGCTGTAGCTCACGAAAGCTTATGCTCTAATAAATTTGTTAGTCTCTAAGGTGCCACAAGTACTCCTTTTCTATTTTAAAGGACTATGTTTAGTTTTCTCCAAACAAGCCATGCCCATCGAGGGTCAGGTATGAATGAGTTATTTAAAGATTACATAGACACTGATGCTTTAGGAAGGCAGAAATCTTCATCTCATCCCAGCCTTCTAGCCCAACCATCCTGACTTCTGGAACTGCACAGATATTTTCTTTACTGCTAGAGAGTATGAACTCCATATTGTGTACCTACCTGAGAGGGAACAGCTTCTTATTGAACCATGGAGCAACTCCATCAGGAAGCATTATTAGTTCACAAATATACAGGCTGGGTGGGCAGCACAAAGCAATGGCCAAGCCAGGCAGATGGGAATCCCACTGGGCTTTTCCATTTGTTTTGTTTCTATATAAAGTAGCATCATCGCGGAAGAAACATGGACATGAAATACAACACAACACAGCGTGCTTAGTGGAGTTGCCTTACCCCAAAAGGCTTTAAATCTCTGGGTACGTATACACTTTAAGTAGGGTGACCATGTTTCCCAAAGGGAAAACATGACACCGCATGGGGCTGATCAAGTTGCTGAGACCAAATTGGACAAATGCCCACTTTTGCCAAAAAAAGAGTCAGGACATCCAGGCCAGGGCTTAAAAAAAGGACTGTCCCAGCCAAAGTGGGACATATGGTCACCCCAAGTTGGCAGTGTGATTCCTAGCTCAAGAAGACACCCTCGCACTAGTTCTCATTGCATAAGCACACTAAAAATAGAAAGTAGCCACAGCAGATCAAGCAGCCAGAGTGGCTAGCCACCCCAAGTACATACCTTGCGTCCTGGACATGTACACACTTATAGCAGCTAGTCCTCCCTCTGCACCATTTGTTCTGCTGCAGCTACATTCTATTTTTAACAGGCTACCTCCAAGAGGTATGTCACCTCAAGCTGTAAATCAAACCACCAGGTCCAAGTGATGGCATACTCTTAGAGGGCACTAGCTCTGCAAGGCTAGTGCTACAAAGTTAGTTTCTCTCAGATCCCATTACAAGAGAAGCTATAGAAGGGCAGTTTTTTTAACAAAAGTTCAGTTTCTCTTGTGTAATATAGGGTGTATATTCAAGTTACTAGAAGCATGTAGGGGGCAAGATGAGTTGTGGTATGAAGTACAACATGTCTAATATAGCACCTAGAGGATGCTGTAAGCAGAACTTCACTTTTGTTCTTCTCCCACCTAACCCTAAGTAGGGTGACCAGACAGCAAATGTGAAAAATCAGGTGTGTGGGGGGGGGGGGGGAGAAAGAGAATAGGAGCCTATGTAAGAAAAAGGCCCAAAAATCAGGACTGTCCCTATAAAAGTCAGGGCATCTGGTCGTCCTAACCCTAAGAGATAGGAGATTAAGGCTCAAGAATGTGGTACTCTCAGTTGAGGAGGGAGGGCTGCAAGTCAAAGATTGGTTGACAAGTAGACTAGAACCTTGTCTACTCAGAGACAAAATTAGTGTGAAGGATGCAGATGCGGGAGTTTAAAGTGCACTAGCTGCTCTGCACTGACTGGACTCACGTCACATTAAGTTTATTTAAGTGCTCATGCAGATATACCCCATCTTGCTACAAAACTAGGGGCTTAAGTCTATCCCACACTAGTATGCCCCATCTCAAGTGTTGGTGGTCCTTATGGCTAGAAACTAGACATGCCCTAGTGCATTTTAATCTACACTCACATTACACAGACTTTACCCTAAACTAAGTGTTCATTTAGACAAGCAGGATTTGCTTAATACACTTTGTACTAATATAGTGTCCACATGGAGAGCAAGTGCAAAGTTTCTCATGTATGTTAACTAGTTCAAGCTTCCCTCCACCCCCCTGTAGCACAGTCCTTTGATTTATTGCCCCTTTTTCACTCTAGGTTTAGGTTTTTAAGTTAAGTGTTGCTCTTGGTTAGGCCTCCACTATCCCCCTGGAGTCATTTGTTCCTGTAGGCCCATACATCTCAGCAATAGTCTAGGTTTTCAAAACTGCTAGGTAAATTGCACTTCATTGACTAGTTGAATTACATCATGATGGGATTCAAACTCTGACAGAGACTGAGTCAGCTTCCACCCCACCTCCCCTTAGAGATTTCACTGTTTCTCCAGTTTTAGTCACACCAGCTATGGCACAGCCCTAGTTAGGGTATTACATGAAGCTCAAAACCCATTTCTGTATGATGCAAACTAACAACCAGGATGGTTTTGCACCACTCACTCCCATCTAGCCTCAGCATATGCTGACTTAACATCTGAGCCTTGTCATAGGTGGACAGGGCTTTCTGCTATAAGAGCAAAGGGAAAGTTAGATCCTTCAGGCATAAACTTGGGTTAGAGCATGGCACAGTTTGCCATGAAAGAGGTCAGCATCTTTATGCAATTCCTCAGGGGACACTTCACACATGAGCATAGGATGTCTGAGGAATATCCTTAGACCATGCACTCCTGTACCATCCCCTCCCCACCTAACAGTCTGCTCTCAGTTTACTATGTTCATGCCATACTCGCCAATTTGTCAGCAAGATGCCTGTGGCCTCCTTCCCCACCCCAATTCAAGAGCACAATACAGACTTTAATGGGTTAGTCAATTTTATTCTCAGAATTTAGATGGTCAATGATACAGCTTCTCTCCTCTGGAAAAGAGCCAGAAGTGGGTAATTCAACTGCTCTCCCCCAGGGTGTGCTTGTCAAACAGGTACTCTCCCATGCCATTCTGGGGCACTCCCAGGCGCTTCAGGTTGGTGAGGTGGTCTCCCAGCTGCTTGATAGCCTTCACCTGCTCCTCCAGGTACTCAGACTCCAGGAAGTCACATAACTGCAGAAGCAGATAGGAGGTTTAGGATATTAGATATATGTTTGCTTTCCAATATTCAATACTGTGGATTTAGTGAGCCAGTGGTGCACATACATAGTTACATCAAGAGACGCTTTCACTGCTGGTTAGCATGAAGCCTCCAATGTTATGCAGTTTTGAACAGGCCTCCCTGAAGACCGTTTAGATTCTGCGAGTATGGATTTGCTTCATAGGTTTCAGGGGCCATGAATCTTATTTAATCTACTTCATTTGAGCAGATGTGATCACTCATCAGGCACATGGAAGCTAAACTGATTGAACAGAGCTACTGTTACCAGCATGACAATATCTCTAGTAAAAGAGATTACTCAGTCATTTGTGCACAGATTAGAAGACAGGACATTAGACAGATATTCATAGCACATTCCATTTATAACATCAATAAACCAACAAGAAGAGCAGATATGTATGCAGTTCTCAGACATGCTTCACTAGAGTACTGCTACGTGGATTGAAAGCCAAGGACTCACCCTACCACACTGGGCAGCACATCCAAAGCAGAGGATAGTACTTATGCTAGTCCTGACCATACTCACATGAGGGTCATTCTTCTCCATAGCCAGCTTGTGCAGGTCCAATAGTGCCTGGTTCACAGTCTTCTCCAGCTTCAGGGCACACTGAAGGGCCTCCAGGCTGTTCCCCCACTCATCCTGCTCTGGCTTCTGTAATATCAGACAGGATAGCATAATAGATCAATATTCTCAGAAGAATGACTTACATACAGGCATGGGGGAGGAGAGATTAAGGCGAGAGCTGGGCAGGAAACAGTTTTCCTATCTTCAAACTTTCCAGTTCTGCACTGGGATGAAACTTGGACCATCTGAAACTTCATAAAACCCAAAGAAAGAGAGAGAGAGACCCAACCCAGAATAGCCTGTAGCCTGCTGGTTAGGGCACTTATCTGGAACGGGGAGGACTAAGCTCTGCCCAATTTCTAGGGCCCCAAGACATTAGACAGCAGGATAATAGCTATTCTAAATTAAGCTTGGTCTTTTGCTAGAAAGACCATTCTAACAAGTGTTTTGTCAAAAGCCATACTTTAAGAGTTTCCATTTCAATGAAAGCCCACTTTGAACAACCAACCTAATGTAGCAAAGTATTTAAAAAAAATTTCACGCATTTCCTTTGGTCATGCCTGCCAATACTAATCTCTCAAGGTTTAAGTATTTTCTAGTCAGCATGCATCATCCATTACTACTGATCAATAGCACAGCTATATTACTTCACCGCTAACCCCAAGCCTACCATTCACAACTCAGACATCTAAGTAGAGTGTTTAGGAATTTAAATCCTGTGCTCCGGAAACAGTTTTACTCCTATGGCACTAAATAATAAGGTCAAATTAGGTCCTTAGACTTCAAATTTGACTTGCTTATGTAGCAAAGCTCTATGGGAAATTCCTCTTAAGATTCCCATTGCTACAGCTCCCTCATATTTTCTCTTCACATAGCTGGAGAACTCCATTCCATTAACCTCCCACCATGCATGGTTAGTGACTTAGTTGCTCACCTTGATGTCCTGCAAGACAATGTGCCCCCCTCGCTTGTTCTGGTATTTCAGGAACTTCTCTGCATGCTCCCTTTCCTCATGGGACTGCTCCTTCAGGAACTGGGCCATGTGTTTCAGGGCCACATCATCACGGTCAAAGTAGTAGGACTAGGGAGACAGGGAAAACAGTGGTGATGATTTAGGCTATTTGGATTGTGGTGGCACCAGGAGGCCCCAGCTGAGATCAGGGCTGAGATTATAGGATGTACGGTATATCAAAACACCTTCGTGCCTCAGAGAGTTTGATATGCAGCTGCATAAGACCTTACATGTAAAATGTTATTCCTATGTAGGAAGTAAGGAACTGAGGCACAAGGAGCTTAAGGACAAAGTTTTCTGAAGTTCTTGTGTCTCTGGCACTCGAGTCCCAGAAACGAATATCAGTGGGATTTACATGTTTCAGAAGATTTGCCTTAAAATATCCCTCTTAAGTATCACAAGCTTCCTGTGTTGGAGAAACAGAAACCAAACTCACCTTAACACATTGCATTGGTACTTGAGCTTAGTGATATCTTTAATCTAGGTCAGTCTTCAAATAGTGATAGAGCAATTACCAACTCTGACACCTAAACATCTTTTTCCCCATTTCAGGCCTCACAAGCTTCCTATTAGCTCCACACTAGGAGTTGCATAATCACAAAAATTCATCTTTACAAGCATATGTAACACTGTAGTTTCTAAGGACATTCTACACAACTAGGATTTCTCATGGATGGATTTAGAAACCACAACAGCCTTAGATTTCTGCTAACACCTGAGGGCTAACATACAATGAAATAGCACAGTGTTTTTGTAAGACAGGCACTCACCATGGACAAATAGACATAGCTAGCATACAGCTCCATATTCACCATGCAGTTAATTGCAGCCTCACACTCCGCATAGAAACTCTGACGCACCTGGGACTCCATCACTATACCTGTGGGGTTGAACAGGGAAGACACTATAGCCAAAATCTGTAACAATAGCAAACGCAATCTGAGCAGAAGCACAAGGCAGATGTAGACCTTTCCCAGGTACAGCTGGCATTAATACCGTTCAGAATAGGGTGTGGCTGTGACTGGCAGCTGCTGCCCATTAGAAAGTCCCTTCTTCACCAAGCCATTGCAGATGGGTGTGTTAATGAATTTCACCAGTGAATGGGTGTCAGCCATGATGTCAGTCATCCAGTTAAAACCACACCTCTGACAAGAGTTGGGGAGAGGATTAATGATATAGAATGCTCCAGCAACTGGACATTCAGCCCGGCGGGGGCTTGTTTTGAGTTTGTTTTGTTTCCTGGTACAAGTTATTTTATTTGTGTCCCACTGTGTACAAACAAATCTGGTTTCTCACACTGCCCTGTAGGGATCAGAAGACACAGAAAATGGGGTGGGGGTGATAGATAGATACCAAATGTATCATGTCCAAATGTCACTTACTCTAACCCAGGGATTCTCAGACTGGGGGTTGTGACCCCTCGGGGGTAGTGAGGTTATTACATGGGTGTGGGGGGGGGTTGCCCGAGCTGTCAGCCTCCATCCCAATCCCTACTTCACCTCTAGCATTTATAATAGTGTTAAATATAAAAAAAAGTGTTTTTAATTTATAAAGGGGCATCACACTCAGAGGCTTGCTGTGCAAAAGGGGTCACCAGTACAAAAGTTTGAGAACCATTGCTCTAATCCCTACTGAGGTATTTCAGAGGTCTTTATGTACTAGAAGGTTGACCTACTATAGGAGTTCTCCCCTAGAGCATTCATCTCTCTCTATTGAATCCCACCATCTGCCATAGCAGAGGCTGGAGCATGGATATATCAGATTAACAGTGACAGAGACAAAGACATTAAACCAGACAGCTGCTTCATTGCACTTATAGTCAGTGAAAACAGGGTGTCAATAGGTATATGTCCATTTCTGCTCATGGTTCTCCCCATTGACCTGGGAGATTCCCACACACCCAGCTCTTTTACTTATTCACCAATGGGGCAAAATATACTCCGTTCCAAATAGGAAGAAATGTTAGAGTCTATGCCTCCCTCCAGCTGATCTTGTAATGCACACACATACACAACCCTTATTAAAATGTATTTATTGCTTTGGGGAAAGGACCCAGTTCTGTCAATAATCAGTAATGGATGTACACAGCTCTTTTAAAGCCACACTCTTCATTCAGGTATTTGTCTCTTGTTAGCAGAGCAGGGCTGTCTCATAGGAAACAGCTGAAAATATTGACTGGCCAGACATCCAAAGGGTCCACTTTCCCTCAAACCTTTCTCAGTTTTGCAGAATGTGGCCTGTTCCAGCAACAGAGATATATTATCACTGTAATCCACACAGGCACCTTGTCCAGAGTGCACATGCACATAAACCACAAGTGTAAACCAAGTCATTGTTACACCTTGTCTTCTTATCAAACCTTTTCAATTCTAGGAGACAAGCTCTGGCAGGTAGGAAACTAGCCTTGTGTGCACACTCCACAGAGAAGAAGCTCATTGAAAGAATGTTTAGGTACCAGTACAACCTGAGCCTGTACAAAAAGGAGGAAAGTATATGAAATTGCTCAGGTGGGAATCAGAGTAGCAGCCGTGTTAGTCTGTATTCGCAAAAAGAAAAGGAGTACCCGTGGCACCTTAGAGACTAACAAATTTATTAGAGCATAAGCTTTCGTGAGCTACAGCTCACTTCATCGGATGCATGCATGCATCCGATGAAGTGAGCTGTAGCTCACGAAAGCTTATGCTCTAATAAATTTGTTAGTCTCTAAGGTGCCACGGGTACTCCTTTTCTTTTTTCAGGTGGGAATGTTATGCATTATAGCAAAGACATTAACTGGCTTGTCCCTGCTGCTTGTTCCCAAAGAGTTATCTGTTTATAATTGCACGCAATTTTCAACCTGCATAACTAGCACCATATTTAATACCATACAAAAAGCTAAAAGGAACCCCCTGTGTTGTCATTCATTTATTCAAATTTATTGTCTAAAGTGCATATTAAAACTGAATCTCCGTCACCCTACTACTGTAGCAATATGTCATGCAAAAAGTTGGCTTCCTATGCCATCTTCCCACCTAAAAATATAGCTGCAGATCCAACAAGGTGACAGGGAGAAAAAAAAATAAGATCAATATGATAATTTCCACCACAGAAAACAGATATGCCATACTTCCATTCTTAGAGTCATGCTTAGGTTGAGTCTTAGCCAAGTAACCTTCATCCTCCATGCCCCATTCATTCACACCCTGTCATAGCTTCTCCATTGCTGTTTCAGAGGCAGAAGAGCTCAATGTCACCTAGGTTAATTGACTATTAGCCACTTCTTATATCTCTGTCTAACAGACCCACATGCACACTGAACATGAGCTAGGACAACATATAAGCCTGTTGAACATCTCCTGAGAGAGCCCTTTGAGCAGCTGAAAGGTACCCCTCTAAGCTAGAGAATTACTATACCCATTTCAAAGGGGAGCTAAGGCACGTCGCAGGTTAAGTAACTTGACCAAGATCATAAGGGAATTCTAAAGCTGAACCAAGCCCTGAACAAATCTTTCCCTGAGTCCTAGTTCTGTGTCTTCTCAACTAGATCATCCCTCCTACCCAAAGGTGCTCACTAACACCTGATTTTGAGCTATGTCAATGATAATAGCTCTCTTAGAATGAGCACAGGCTTCTGTCAGAAGCCAAATCATCCTCCTGCTTGATGGCTATTGTCTGTTAAAAATTGCCCACATGCAGACTGCTGGAAGCATTTGAATGGCCTACAGAGAACAGTTTGAGTTTCAGCTGTGTGACATAGCACACAGAGTAGACGAAGAGATGGAGTCAATATGGGGTGAATGGGAGAAGCCCATGACACATACACTAGGCCCAAGGTGTGTGTGTGCGTGCACGCATGCATTACCTGTTCCCCAGTCTCTGGCTAGGTTATGCCATGTTCTAGCAATCTTACTGTAGGATTGCAGTGTTTATTTCCTGCTTCCAGAATGTACACAGTGAGTAATTCAAAGAGAATGGCTTCCATAGAAAGCGTAGGACTACCCACATGTCTGAACCTACAAGCTTCCAGAAGAGTGAGGTTTAACTTGCTCATGTCCACACTAAAGAACAAAGGATTATTCTAATGACACTCCCCCCCCCCCTTGCCCCCATTCTGTTGCTGAATGAGCCAGGCTCAATTCCAGCTCCTTGTTATGTGGCTTTGGTCATCTTCAGTGCTGCAGAAGCTAACTAAATGGGACGTAGGCAAAAACCAAATAGTTAGCAACTCTGTTCTCCAGCTTGGCCTAAGGTGGTACCATTTGTTTGCTTTTCACTCTAGAGCTGCAGTGAAAAGTGAAGCCCCTCCTTGAAGATGCTACCAAAAGTACCCTGGGGCAGGGGTGCAGCAGGGCAAAACGAGACAAATAGAAGGCTATCCCAATATGGTTTAATGATTTAGTTCTGCAATTGATTCAGTGCAGTATGATGCTTATAGACAGGAAAATGTAAGCCTGTTATGGCTATTTCCATAAGAAACTGTACCTGAAGTCTTAGTGATGCATCATCTCAGTTTGTTTTGATGCCTGGCTCGTGTGGCAAGGATGAGACAACGTTTCCTTCTTCTCCAAGCTTTTTAGCAAGTCTACACAGCAACTATGACGACAATATCTTGTAGGGAGTCATATACTCCATGACTCCTAAAATGCTCCCTGTTCATGAGAGCCATCTTACTACAGGAATGAGACTAGAACAAAATAAAAAGTAGAAACCAAGTTACTGGACAAATAGCACATTTTATTTTGAGGACATGCAGTTATTGTAACTTGCAAGCAGCTGTAATAGACAAGAGATCAGGACTGCACTCTAGACAGCTTCAGAGTTTGGAGCTCAGCTGCTCTCCCCCAGGGTGTATGTGTCAAACAGGTACTCTCCCATGCCATTCTGGGGTACTCCCAGGCGCTTCAGGTTGGTGACATGGTCTCCCAGCTGCTTGATAGTCTTCACTTGCTCCTCCAAGTACTCAGACTCCAGGAAGTCACAGAGCTGCAGGAAACAGGGAGGCCTAGAATGAACTTACTCCTGCTCAGATATACAGCACTGCATGGTTTTATGGAGTTGCCAGCTATGTATCAAGCTGCAATGCCAGCCAGGGAGTGACAGCTAGTTGTAGTCAAGCTTTCTCAGTCCCCCAGATGCCCTTCTCATGCCAGTCCCTGGAAGTCTGGGAAGGGAGGATCAAGAGGGCATTCTGCAGACATTTAGCGCCTACTTACTGAGACAAACAAGTAGGCACTCGTGCTACAGTGGCGGCTCACTCAAGTACCTGGATAGATTATAGTAGCTTGATTAGACCATAGAAGAGGGAGAAACTTTGATCTATGGCTTCCCCCACCCCATCCTAGGTCTTTTGGATGGCAAATAGCTATACAAGACAGCTTTGTCACCCCTTCCTTCATTTGTAGCTATAGGAACCAGTCATTTCCTGACTTGATCTGGAAAAGTAAAGGAGTACTTGTGGCACCTTAGAAACTAACAATTTATTTGAGCATAAGCTTTTGTGAGCTACAGCTGACTTCTAGTACTCCTTTTCTTTTTGTGAATAGAGACTAACAGCTGCTACTCTCAAACCTGAATTGATCTTTTGACCCTGCCCTCCCAAAACATTGTCTGTCTTATTCTTTTACAGTAGGTTGGGATAGTTGCTTTTTATTTGCTTATTTGTATCCATAAGAACCAGAGGGTGTAGAGGGAGATCTTCTATCCATGGGTATGCCCTGACCACAGAAGTTAGACACTCCCTAGTTTTAGAGAGGTCTGGGATCTGCAGAGGCCAGCTAATAAGGATTCTAGACCATGTCAATATAGTATCCAAACTACAGCCACTCATGAACAGCTATTCACTTCTCCTCTTTACTCACATGAGGGTCATCCTGCTCTGTAGCCAGCTTGTGCAGGTCCAGCAAGGCCTGGTTCACAGTCTTCTCCAGCTGCAGGGCATACTGCACAGCCTCCAGGCTGTTCTCCCACTCATCCCGCTCTGGCTTCTGTGCAAGAAATTAATATTCTGTCTGGTCCTGCCTCTCCAATTGCATTCTCATTTATCCAAAATGCTATTGTCTGCACCTCTACATTATCCAGATCCCTTCCTTATTCCCCCATCTGTCTTATGCTGGGGGATAGAAAGGAATCTGGATAATGCACAGGTTCAGACAAGAGAGCAGAGACCCTTAACCAGGACTGTGATGACCATGACTAGTCCCCAGCTGCTTGCAAGGCCACCCTGCTGCTGAATGGCTCATGCACCCTTGATTATCTGAACTCCCAATGATCCAAATAGTCCTCAATGCTATTGGATAATCAGCATATACAGTATTTAGTTAAAGTCTTAATTCACTGGCATATGTTGTATTAAAAAAGTTTCCCCTCCCTACCCTTGAGTATAGAGAAAGCAAATTGTATCTAGAACACAGGGGAAGGGGAAGAGATTGAGAGTTTGTGGAAGCAGGAAAGGGAAGAGGATGGACAAAGTTCTGTGAATTATTATAATACCAGCTAGAGTGCTCACAGAAATCACTAGTACAAGGGGTGGGGTAGACCACAGTAGAATGCAATTCTAGTCCTAGCCTTCAAAGAGTTTTACAGATACGTGGACAAAAAAGATCCATAGGCCTCAAAGAGGACACCCTCAATAGATCTATGAATAGATATAGTACCTAACTTATGCAGTACTTAACAGATCTCAAAGCACATTACAAGGAAGTTATCCCCATTTCACAGATGGGGAAATTGAGGCACAAAAAGATGAAGTGACTTGCTCAAGGTCACCCACCCTGGGAATAACAAAACCAGGAATAGAATCCAGGTCGCCCGAGTCCCATTCATTAAGCCCTACTACCCTACATTTTATTCTTGCAGGGCCGTGAGTCAAGTTACTTGGCAGCAGAATTTAGGGCAGCAGGGTGATCCCTCAGAACCTCCCCTTGGATTTGTTTCTCACCTTGATGTCCTGCAGGACAATGCGCCCCCCTCGCTTGTTCTGGTATATCAGGAACTTCTCTGCATGCTCCATCCTCTCCTGGGACTGCTCCTTCAGGAAGTGGGCCATGTACCTCAGGGCCACATCATCACGGTCAAAGTAATAAGACTAAGGAAAGTATAAAATGTTAACAGAGATATCCCTCATGTGATAAGGATCAACACTTGCAGAAAACCAGTTCTTTCTAATGTGCAATAGAAAACCTCACTCTAAGGAGAGAGATCCCATCTCACTCTTCCTCTGAAGAAGGCTAGACACAGAAACTCAAGTGTCTCTCTCCCCTATTGAGAGGGAGTACATACAGATCCTAATGAAGGCCTCCCCACTTACCCTACCAAGAAGCATTACTATCATACTCCTGATAGTGTTGACATAGGGACCTCAGATTGTGAAGAGAAAAAAAGGACTTGTAGCACCTTAGAGACTAACAAATTTGAGCATAAGCTTTCATGAGCTACAGCATCCGATGAAGTGAGCTGTAGCTCACGGAAGCTTATGCTCAAATAAATTTCTTAGTCTCTAAGGTGCCACAAGTACTCCTTTTTCTTTTGCAAATACAGACTAACACAGCTGCTACTCTGAAGCCTCAGATTGTGCATAAGTGTTTGTAGCTCTTTCTTTGTCTGCAATATTTTTGCTGCATGGGCAATGGCCTGTTCTTGTAGCCTTATACCCATGACTGTTAACACCAATGTGTGCCTCACACTTCTCAGGAGTGACCATAGGGAAAAAGTGACTATTTGTTACATATTTTGATGGCTAATTTTTTTTTTAAATTCAGCCTGGTTCATTTACTCAGTTACAATGAATTACCTTAATAGGTCTATAAAGGACATTTCTGTCTGCTTTCTAACAGCCCTAGCCTCTGAAAAAACAGACAAAACACTCACCATGGACAGATAGACATAGCTTGTATACAGCTCCAGGTTCACCAGGAGGTTCACAGCAGCCTCACAGTCAGCATAGAAGTTTTGGCGCACCTGGGACTCCATTCCTCTGTGTGAAAAGTTTTTGCAGTAGTGTGATCAATAAGATAAAGCTTAGGACAACTTCTCTTCAAGCACTGCTACACAAAACCCATAACTCCTCACCCACACAAAACCTCTTCTCCTACAGCTGCTATTAATAGTGTTCAAAGCCAGGTGGCTGTGAATGACAGCTGTGGCTGCCCAATGGAAACACCCTTCCTCACCAAGGAACCAGGTGGGGCTGTGGGGGAGGCTGTTTCTCAGTTTCCACAGGTAACATGACCTGGCTAATTAGCAGAATGATCCTGCAGCCTAGGCCCACCAGATAGGGAAGACAAATGGGGAAAGTTCAACAGACACATCCAGTTTCCCAATAGCTCTGTAAGGGAGGAAAGGATGAGTAGTGGGGGTATTTGGAGGACAGACACTGATGATGATAGTGGCCAGATAAGTACCTAGATACTTAGCTTAGGGATATACCTTAAATTAGACAAAATGCTCTGTGGAGTGCACATCTTTCCTATGACATCTCCAAAGGGGGGCATGAGCCCCTCTGCTATCTGAAATGTTACCTAGCACAACTGGTGTTATATGGAGAACATGGAAAGGACCTAGAGGTTTATCATAAGATAGGGCATGGGAGGAAAAGTCAAGATCAGGAAGGTCATAGTGGCCGGGACTGTGCTTTTCTTTATGTTTGTACAGAACCTAGCACATTGAGGGTATTACCAGAAATGAATAAACAACAAAAAATATAACCTGGACAAAGGGGAAAAAAAGGAGCTCCAGAGACTCCAGGAGAGAGTGAGGCTGCCTGGGGGGAGCCAACACCCATGTGGTGCATAGCAGGAAGGGCATCTGAGAGTTGGCAGCAATGGTCAGAACAGAAACAGAAAGCCAAAGGTAAAGCTGAACACAATTCATAATACAGTATTACACTGGAAGGTGTCAATGACAATAAAGGGTTTGTAGTGGCCAACGGCAGCATGTTGTTTCATGATTACATTTCTGGTGGATGGGGCTAGCGGCATAAATATGCAAGCAAGTGTTTTGAAGAAATAGGCAAACCTGGGCTACAGGACTCCTGTGACCCACCTGCAATGATTTGACAGCCAATATTTTTCTTCAGTAAAAGATTACAGTATTTCCAACCTTCCTTTGCTGCCTTTTATTCCAAATGGTTTCTGGATGCATATTCACTACATAATACAGCCTCCTCCCCCCACAACAAACACCCCTTATGCCAGCATCTGGCTATATAGCAGGTCTGTCCACAAATGACTAACTTTAAATTTAAGTAGCAGGAGCTACTGTCTCTCTAAGTTGCTCCACAGATTTTGATTCTCTGCCTTTCACTTCTAATAAATGGATCTTAGCAAGCAGGGGGAAGAATCTGATCCTGGCTCCGTTTACCACCTCAGAGGATAAAATGAGAGGGGACCCCTTTGCATTCTTATGCACAGTAGAAGTAGGAAAGTCAAATCATGACTTTTCTGATTAGTTTGTATTATCAAATAGTCACCCTGTTGACATTCAGCCAACTTGAAAAGCTGGCTATTATGGACAGTGCCTATTTACAGAGCTAACACAAGCAGGATGGCAGTCACGATGTTGTACAAAGACAGCCTAATACACTGCAGATGCAGAACTCAAGGTGCTGAAACAGATTTCCGGGCACACCAAGTTACCTCAATAGGTCAGCAATAGAAACACAACAAAACTGTCAACAGTTCATCCCTGCCATTTTTTCCTGTGTATTAAACAGGAAAAGCCAACATCTGAATAGAGCCCAACCTTCAGCACTTAAGTATTAGGCCTTCCTAAGTAACCAAGGTGGCACTAAACTCTTGTGAGGTGGCATGAGAGGAGAGAAAGAATGGTTCCCTAGTAGTAAGTGGAGAAAAGTGTTGAACTCTGTTCCTTAATAAGGAGGAGGGGAGCCCATGGCATTTGGTTTACTGCTACAGTGTCTCACCCCCCCCCAAATAGCAATGAAAGCTAAGCAGCTAATGGGCTGTCTCCCCCACCCACCCTTGCCTTTGCCCAGCAATATGGTGCCTGGTTCTAGGTTGCAGGGAAGAGGGGACATCTGAAAATATTAAGCCTTGCTGTGTACTTGAGCTCCTCTGCTAGGAAGCTCGAACACTGCAGTTCTCATAAAGCTAGCACCAGATCCCAGCACATGTGCAGATTACATCTGTGTTTTAGACCAAAGAAGGGGGTTTGTTTTGTTTTTGTTTTTTAACCAAACTGTTGTATATAGCCATGTCAGAAAACCTCTTGTGAGGCAGAACTAGCTAAATGCTTTTTAGGTGCTTGCTGGGGCAGTTTATATTACATGGCATTATTTTGCCCAAGCAGAATCCTGGAATAGAACTTTTCACTCAGTGCCTGCAGCAATGCTTGTGAGTACCTCACTGATGTAGAGATACTAACTGGAGAGTCAACAGTATAACAGCCTTGAGTGATGAGAAGCTGGATCTATGCCTAAGTGACTTTAAGAAGATGCAGAAACTACTGCACCTGAAAGCAAGCTGCATCTGTTTAGCAGACCACTCATGAGTTAAGACAGCAAAGGATGGGAATGAACCTCAGCTAGGATGGAGAGCATTACCTTCCAGATGTATACTATAGTGGGCACAACCAAGAAGCATGTTATTTTATCCACAGTAATTGCTAAGGCACTTACTGGATGTGCAGCTCCTGTTAGTGTGTGTAGTGTAATTAGTGACATACTCACTGAAGCCAATTTAACACACTAAGAAAGGGCAAAGTCAGTTACAACTGACAGCTATGTTTTATTCACAGTAAATAGTTTAATTCTTATTTCCTCTGCATACAGATGAGCCACCAAATAAGCAATATCCCTAGAGTCCAGTTCAAGTGCTCTCCTCCAGGGTGAGCTTGTCAAACAGGTACTCTCCCATGCCATTCTGGGGGACTCCCAGGCGCTTCAGGTTGGTGAGGTGGTCTCCCAGCTGCTTGATGGCCTTCACCTGCTCCTCCAGGTACTCAGACTCCAGGAAGTCACAGAGCTGCAAGAGAAAAGGAGAGGGTTAGGAGGACTATGCTGGGTGACAGATTTTTGTAGCCCAGTAGTCAGTCACACTTCAGACTTTTCATGGCATAATCTCAAGGTGAGAGCTCCATTTTCAGGGATGAGTCTACAAAAAGCAGACTTCGGTGTTTGTCTAGAGCACTAGCACCACTGACCTCAAGCCTGGATGAGGTTCCCAATAAGAAAAAGAGTACTTGTGGCACCTTAGAGGCTAAGATGCAGAAAATGCAGAAAATGCATCCAATGAAGTGAGCTGTAGCTCACGAAAGCTTATGCTCAAATAAATTCGTTAGTCTAAGGTGCCACAAGTTCCCAATAAGGAATCATAGGAGGTGGTAGCAAGGAACATGCAGAGTCATTGTATTAACCTCATGCAGAGCAAAAAAAAAAATCCCAATCCCATCCAAGATTAGAGCTCAAGGAAGAGCAGGCCATAGTCACCTTAACCCAGGGCAAATTACAGCACATTAGAGCCTGAAATGTAGGGAGAGGCAAAACAAGCAGTAGTGAAGGGCAAAGAATTGTGTGAGAGGCGGTCCAGGAAGGGGTCTCTCCAGCTCTTGATTTATGGAATGTTTCCTCTTTCCCCCTCCCTGCCAAAGGCCCTGTAGTTTCTCCTCAAGTGAAACTCAGTGTTCAAATTCTGAACCTCTCCTACTCTTCTCTGTAGGAAAGGAAATAGCAATTGCTATTTCCTTTACTAGCCAGTTACTCACATGGGGGTCATTCTGCTCTGTAGCCAGCTTGTGCAGATCCAGCAGGGCTTGGTTCACAGTCTTCTCCAGCTGCAGGGCACATTGCAAGGCCTCCAGGCTGTTTCCCCACTCATCCCGCTCCGGCCTCTGTAGGAGGCCAGCAATAGAATGGAAACATTTGCACTATTAGAAATGGATCCCTCCTTCCTTCATCTAGGAGTATCCCCCCCATTTGCTTTGCTCCTTGCTATACTCTTCTCATTCAGCAATTTTATTCTCATGCTTTTGCTTAGAATAAAACTTTTTCCTGGCCACACAAACACTTTAGAATTAGAGGGCCACTAGCTGTGCAGTCTTCTGACACACACATAAAGGACACTTCAGTCATTGGAAAACAGTAAGTTAGAACAAAACAAAAATAGTGTCCATTTGAAAACAGAGCCCAATACATGCTAGGTAAGAAGCAGGAAGTAAAAGTTTCTTATTCTTCATAGATACTAAGGTCAGAAGGGACCATTCTGATCATCTAGTCCAACCTCCTACACAGCGCAGACCACAGAATCTCATCCACCCACTCCTACGAAAAACCTCACCTATGTCTGAGCTATTGAAGTCCTCAAATCATGGTTTAAAGACTTCAAGGAGCAGAGAAGCCTCCCCCAAGTCACCCATGCTACAGAGGAAGGTGAAAAGCCTCCAGGGCCTCTCCAATCTGCCCTGGAGGAAAATTCCTTCCCAACCCCAAATATGGCAATCAGCTAAACCCTGAGCATATGGACAAGATTCACCAGCCAGGTACTACAGAAGATTCTTTCCTGGGTAACTCAGATCCCATCCATCTAAAATCCCATCTCAGGAGATTAGTCCTATTTACCCTGAATAGTTAAAGATCAATTACTTACCAAAATCCTATTATACCATCTCCTCCATAAACTTATTGAGTAGAATCTTAAAACCAGCTAGATCTTTTGCCCCCACTGCGTCCCTTGGAAGGCTATTCCAAAACTTCACTCCTCTGATGGTTAGAAACCTTCGTCTAATTTCAAGTCTAAACTTCCTGGTGGCCAGTTTATACCCATTTGTTCTTGTGTCCACATTGGTGCTGAGCTGAAATAATTCCTCTCCCTCTCCTGTATTTATCCCTCTGATATATTTATAGAGAGCAATCGCATCTCCCCTCAACCTTCTTTTAGTTAGGCTAAACAAGCCAAGCTCCTTAGGTCTTTCATAAGAGAAGTTTTCCATTCCTTGGATCATCCTAGTAGCCCTTCTCTGTACCTGCTCCAGTTTGAATTCATCCTTTTTAAACATGGGAGACCAGAATTGCACAAAGTATTCTAGGTGAGGTCTCACCAGTGTCTTGTATAACGGTACTAAAACCTCCTTATCCCTACTGGAAATGCCTCTCCTGATGCATCCCAAAACCGCATTAGCTTTTTTCACAGCCATATCACATAGGATGACTGAGCTGCCAATGATCAACCAATACTCCAAGGTCCTTCTCTTCTGTTACTTCTAATTGACGCATCCCCAACTTATAAAATTCTTGTTATTAATCCCTAAATGCATAACCTTACACTTCTCACTATTAAATTTCATCCTATTACTATTAGTCCAGTTTACAAGGTCATCCAGATCCTCCTGTATAATATCCCAATCCTTTTCTGAATTGGCAATACCTCCCAGCTTTGTATCATCTGCAAACTTTATTAGCACACTCCCACTTTTTGTGCCAAGGTCAGTAATAAAAAGATTAAATAAGATTGGTCCCAAAACCGATCCCTGAGGAACTCCACTGGTAACCTCCCTCCAGCCTGACAGTTCTCCTTTCAGTAGGACCTGTTGCAGTCTCCCCTTTAACCAATTCCTTATCCACCTTTTGATGTTCATATTGATCCCCATCTTCTCCAATTTAACTAATAATTCCCCATGTGGCACAGTATCAAATGCCTTACTGAAATCTAGGCAAATTAGATCCACTGCATTTCCTTTATCTAAAAAGTCTTACTTTTTCAAAAAAGGAGATTAGGTTGGTTTGGCACGATCTACCTTTTGTAAAACCATGTTGTATTTTGTCCCACTTACCATTGACTTCAATGTCCTTAACTAATTTCTCCTTCAAAATTTTTTCCAGGACCTTGCATACTACAGATGTCAAACTAACTGGCCTGTAGTTACCCGGATCACTTTTTTTCCTTTCTTAAAAATAGGAACTATATTAGCAGTTCTCCAATCATTCGGTACTACTCCTGAGTTTACAGGTTTGTTAAAAATTCTTGCTAATGGGCTTGCAATTTCAGGTGCCAATTCCTATAATATTCTTGGATGAAGATTATCTGGGTCTCCCGATTTAGTCCCATTAAGCTGTTTCAGTTTTGCTTCTACCTCAGATATGGTAATATCTACCTCCATATCCTCATTCCCATTTGTCATGCTACCATTATCCCTAAGATCCTCTTTAGCCTTATTAAAGACTGAGGCAAAGTATTTGTTTAGGTATTGGGCCATGCCTAGATTATCTTTAGCCTCCACTCCATCCTCAGTGTTAAGCGGCCCCACCTCTTTCTTAGTTTTCTTCTTATTTATATGGCTATAGAACCTTTTACTATTGGTTTTAATTCACTTTGCAAGGTCCAACTCTACTTGACTTTTAGCCTGTCTCATTTTATCCCTACATATTCTGACCTCAATTAGGTAGCTTTCCTTGCTGATCCCTCCCATCTTCCACTCCCTGTATGCTTTCTGCTTCTTCTTAATCACCTCTCTAAGATGCTTGCTCATCCAGCTTGGTCTACAACTCCTGCCTATGAATTTTTTCCCCTTTTTGGGATACAGGCTTCCGATAGCTTCTGCAGCTTTGATTTAAAGTAATCCCAGGCCTCCTCTACCTTTAGATCCATAAGTTCTTCAGTCCAATCCACTTCCCTAACTAATTTCCTTAATTTTTGAAAGTCTAAGCTTTTGATTTCAAAAGGGCTGTTGCAGATTTATTTTTGTAAATCCTTCCATTTAGTTTGAACTGAATTAGCTCATGATCACTTGAGCCAAGATTGTCCCCTACAACCATTTCTTCTATGAGGTCCTCGCTACTCACCAAAATTAAAATGGCATCCCCTCTAGTCGGTTCAGCAACTACTTGATGAAGGAATCCTTCAGCTATCACATCTAGGATAATCTGAGCCCTATTGTTATCACTAGCACTGGTCTTCCAGTCTATATCTGGGAAGTTAAAGTCTCCCATGATCATGCCATTTCCATTAGTATCTACTCTATTAAAAACATTAAAAAGGGCTCTATCCATATCCAAATTAGATCCCGGCAGTCTATAGCACACCCCAAGTACTATCGTAGGAGAGGCTTTACTAGTTATCTTCCCCAATGTAATTTTTGCCCAGACAGACTCTGTCTTATCCATTGCATCGCTTCTTATTTCTTTACATTCTACCTCATCATTGATATACAATGCTACTCCACCCCCTTTACCTTTGTTTCTGTCTTTCCTAAACAGCACATACCCTTCAATACCTGTAGTCCAGTCATGACTAC
Source organism: Dermochelys coriacea (assembly GCF_009764565.3). Taxonomy (NCBI): domain Eukaryota; kingdom Metazoa; phylum Chordata; order Testudines; family Dermochelyidae; genus Dermochelys; species Dermochelys coriacea. The sequence continues at coordinate 11,405,580 of NC_050079.1, read as the reverse complement.
TATTCCACCACATCCCTATAATATCTGCAAAAAGAAAAGGAGTACTTGTGGCACCTTAGAGACTAACAAATTTATTGGAGCATAAGCTTTCGTGAGCTACAGCTCACTTCATTAAATGCATCCGATGAAGTGAGCTGTAGCTCATGAAAGCTTATGCTCTAATAAATTTGTTAGTCTCTAAGGTGCCACAAGTACTCCTTTTCTTTTTGCGAATACAGACCAACACGGCTGCTACTCTGAAACCTATAGTATCTGGTTTCACTTCCTGCACCAGTAGCTCTAGTTCCTCCATTTTGTTACCTAGGCTCCTCGCATTGGTGTACAAACATCTTAATTTTTGCTGTTTGGCCTCGCTCACATTTTGTACCCTATTAGGCACAGTCATTCTACAGCCAGTATAACCTATTAGACTAGTATCCACACCGCCCTCGCTCCTCATATACATTCTCCTACCCACAGCTGTATCCTTTCTTAGTCTTCTTCCCTTTCAATGCTAAAATCTGGCGTGGAGATTACCTGGACATCTCCCAACCATCTCCCCCAAATTCCTAGTTTAAAGCTCTCTATCAGTTGTGCCAGCCTTGATCCTAGAAGGCCATTTCCTTCCCTACTCAGATGAAGTCCATCCCAAGAGAACTGTCCTCTGTCTGTGAATGCCTCCCAGTGGCCATACATCCCAAAGTCCTCCTTATAGCACCACTGCCTAAACCATCTGTTGACAGTCATAATCTTGTCACACCTTTGTTGCCCTTCTCTAGGAACAGGAAGGATCCCACTAAAGATCACCTGAGCCTCAATTTCCTTAAGCATCTTCCCCAGCCTAGCATAGTCTCCCTTAATACTTTCCAGCGAGAACCTAGCCGTATCATTCGTTCCCATATGAAGGATAATTAGGGGATTTTTTCCTGCTCCCTTTAGGATCCTTTTCAACCTCAGGTCTACATCCCGTATCTTAGCACCTGGAAGACAGCACACCCTTCTATTCTCTGGATCAGCTCTAGTTACAGGCCTGTCTATTCTCCTCAATATAGGGTCCCCAATCACATAGACCTGCCTTTTCCTGGTGATGGTGCTATTCTCCTGTCTCTCCCCTGTTCCCTCTGGCTGCAAGTTCTTTCCATTCCTATTTTCCCTTATAATCCTCTTCAACCCATCCTGTATCCTCCTGGGGCTCATATTTGGTGTAGTCTCCCTTGACTCTTCCGCTTTTCCTATAGGACTAGCCTCTCTTCTCTTCTTCCTTACCCTTCCACCTTCAACAAGTACCTGCTGAGCCCCTTCTTCATTTTCCAACTCTGCAAACCTGTTCCCAAGCTCTATTTCTCCTTCACTAGCCCGTCTTTTCCTCTGCCTGGTCCTTTTAGTCACATGCTTCCACTGACCACTTTCCTCACCCAGTCTCCCCTCAAAATTCCCCAGCCCTGCTTCCATCTGTGAGTCTGAGCTTTTCCCTTCAGATACCTCATATCTTTGCTCCATCATCTGCTCAAACCCCTTCCTAAACTGAAGGAGACTTTCCACCTGCATCTCCAAATCTCAGAGCTGATGGAGGAAAAGATCCATCAGACAGCATTTCATGCAGAAAAAACTCTTATGAGGTCCCCCCTCCAGGATCATGTACATACCACAGCTTCCACATCCAGTCATCCTTAATGTATCTTTCACTACAGGAGTCACTCCCACCAGGACAAGGCACTGATCAGGTAGTAGATTAGGTCTCTTTTACAGAGGAGAAATGCCACTACCAGCCTATGCATCAGGTTCACACAGCAAGAAATGCTGAGTTACTGTCCTAGAATCTTCATTCTACTCTCCTGTTTGGGTGATTACTGACTGTCTCACCTTGATGTCCTGCAGCACAATGCGTCCCCCTCGTTTGTTCTGGTATTTCAGGAACTTCTCTGCATGCTCCCGCTCCTCATGGGACTGCTCCTTCAGGAACTGGGCCATGTGCTTCAGGGCCACATCATCACGGTCAAAGTAGTAGGACTGGGGAGGAAGTCAGGAAATGAATGGCATTTGACAGTAATAAAGCATCATGCCACAGGAAGTTTCTTGCTGCAAAAAGACTATTCATGTGGCTCTCATTATTCTAGGCAGCAGCTCTTCAGCTGTAGTGATAGATCCTTCCCCATACCTTCACTGTGCTTACCTACTACAGGAAGAACCAAGCTATACACCTTCAGATGAAGCCAGACAAAGAATTATGACCATAGTTCTTTGATGCCCACATCAGCCTCACAAAGAGAAGGGCTTCTGAAAGCCCTTCCCATACTCCAGAACACACAGGGAACCTAAATCCTTTCTACTTCATCCACATAGCTCACTGCCTCACATTCCTGCTGGACATTCTTAAGGCAAAAACACAACATATAGTGTTTCAGGGCTATACAGGTACAGTATTGATTACTGGGTTTACAAGTAGGAAAGCTACATAGATAAAGAGGACTAGAAGAGCATGTCTTTCTGCCAGATCCTAGCTGTATAAAGTTTGCCAGCCAGCTAACTCTAGGGTGTAACTCTACTCAGATGTTTTAATTTAGAGCTTTCTGTAGAGTCTGTAAGCAACACCATTAGACAAAAGAATCTAGTTGCTAGGTTTTCCCTCATACACTTAAACAGGTCTGGGAGTTTGTGCTGTTATAGATAGGGATCTCTCCCCACCTCTCACATGGAATCATTTTCCAGCCATTTTTGATAGTTACAAAGAAGAGGCAAACCATTACTTAACTATGGCTCAGGAGCAAGCAGCATGAAGATATTTCACTAGCCACTGAGCTAATAAAGGGACAGGATTAGTGGTTCAAGAATTAAAGATGAACATAAGGAACCTTCTAGATCTTGAAGAAAAAGACTAGGGTTACTAGTTTAATAGCTGTTCTATAGACTCCCAAGGGAAATGTTTTACTTTGACCTAAAATTGCTTCAGGAACAGCTACTTGGAAAAAAGTTACTCAAGTGAGCCAACCCAGATAATAAGAGAAACCTCTAAAACTTATTTTAGCATGAGAATGTGAATCCCCCAATGCAAAAAAAAAAAAAAAATCACATCAAGTCCTGGATTTACAAGGAACACTGGAGAAGAGAAACACTCACCAGGGACAGATAGACATAGCTAGCATACAGCTCCAGGTTCACCATGCTGTTCACAGCAGCCTCACACTCAGCATGGAAGTTCTGGCACACTTGAGACTCCATTACTCTCTTTAGAAGCTTAACTATACACTAACTTTGAGACCAAGCTCTAGACAACCCCCTGCCAAGCCAAGACCACAGCCTAGGCCTTCACAGTTGCTATTAATTCCCTTTGGAGTCACATGTGGGTGTGATTGGCAGCTGTTGCTGGCCCAATGGAAATCTCATTTGCATCAAGGAACCAATGAGCAGCAGGGTGGGGTTATTCCTGACTTCTCACAGATGAAGGGAGGATTCAGTAATGTGACTTGACCTGTTACCATGACCACCCATTTGGTGTATGGCAGCCTGACCCAGAGTGACAAGTTCAGTAAATAAATCCAATAACACCCTTTGAGGAAGGAAAGGACAGAGGTGTTAGGGGGTGTCAGGAGGAATGTTTATATAGGTGCTGGTCATTATGATAATAGAGGCTATATAAATGCCGGCACAGAATAGATACACATGAGATTAGATATATGTTCCTTGAACTGCACATGGCTTCCCATTTCTTGTGACATTTCCCAAGGAACGCCAAAGCCTTTCAGGTGTCTGAAATGCTGCTTAATGCAACTCCCTGTTCTGTTCTATGGAGAACTCTGAAATCCCCTCTCTGTTCAGATCTGTCTCTAGTAGGGTGGGGTTTCTCCCAGGAGAGACTGTGGTAGGAAAGTGCAAAGGCTGGAGCATCACAATGGAGTGTAAACAGGGATTGTGCCTTCCCTCATAATTGCGCAGCACCCAGCTCGTTATGAGCACTACAAAGGAAAAAATAATAACAGCAAAAGTACAACCGGAAGAGGACAGCTCAAGCAGAGCAGTGGAAACCTAAGGGAACTGGAGGGACACAAGAGGAGCCCCTGGACAGGAGCAGCCAGCATATGTGAAAATGGCAATGATTCAACAAGTACAGCCATTTAACTATTCTTGTGGCAATGTAAAAACAGAATATCCTGCATCCCACTTGTTTTACAGAGGTCTGTTCCTCCCAGCTAATGTCAATGCAGCAAGTCTGTCTGACAAAGCATTGCAAGAAGTGACTGAATACTCAAAAACCCAGCTGCAGGCAAAGGTCCTGGAACTAAGGGTGCTGCTTCACCCTCTGGCTTGATGTGGATTCCATTATACACCGGGTTTACAGTTTGGTTCAATGGCTCTCAGCACCCCCACTATGAAAATTGTTCCAGTAACCCTGGTTGCAGGATCCAGTTTTTCCTCAAAGGGTCACACATTCAGGGACACTGGGAAATCCCTCTCTCTGCCATCCATATTTCTTAACCACAAAATTTAAAAACAAAATGAAGCACACACTGATAGGTCTTCTCTTCCATTCATTCCTAGGAAGCAGCTCTTAGCATCTGGAATGGATCCTGCTGCATACCAGAGCCACATCAGAGAAGAAAGCGACAGATGACCCTTTGGATAATGCATGCAGCAGTGGGATGTGGGAGTCAAAGAATGGAGTTCCTGAATAGTCTGTAAGGGCAATACTCCATTTACATAGAATATCTCACATATTAAGCCATCTTGGAAATCTGTTCCTCCCAAATTAAACATAGACTTAAAGCAGGATTCCCTTTGTAAAGCAACTTCAAAGAGACTGGGAGTCACAAAATGTACCTTGACACTGAGCAATGAGTTGTAGAAAATCAGTGACTTTGAACGCGGGTGCTGGTATCAGATCTCATGGGGCGGGGCAGCAGAAAAGGCAAAGAGCAACACTGACAGTCGCTTGGCCCTGCTACTCTTCCAGTTATCACTATGCTAGATTACGAGACTACACAGAGCCCAGCTTTCAGTAACCATGTGTTTATTAACAGCCTCTGCGTAGATGTAGCTCTCCGGTGCTATATTACTCCATGCAGGATATTTGAGGACAAACAGGTTTCAAGCTGTCACTTTCTTTAAATCTTCTATTGCACCTTCTATAAACCAAATGGCATCAGCCCCATCTCTAACTTCTCAACAAAGATAATTTAACGTCGTATTCAAAATTCAGCTCCTTTGAGTAGAAAGAGGCTATTCCAAAGGCACCTATCAGCATAGTATCTATTAAGCCAAGAAAAAACCCTAAAAAATGGAAACTAGGTTTTCTTTTTTTCTCTCTCTCTTGCTCCTCCCCCTATGTTGGAGGACAGATGCCCTGAGTGTTTGTTCCCCCCACCCGTTTTTTTTTCAAAGTACTATTTTATCTCATTTACCCCGGCAAGGAGTTCTGTAGCTGTGATCCTGCCACAGAACAAAGGAGCAAGATTGCACCTCTGCCTCCTGACATGTATATACAATACTAGCCTGAAGCAGGTGAGTAGGTTCCAGCCATAGCCGATATACGTATCTAGTATCCAATGAGAGGATGGTCTATGCAGGAGAGATCTCAGAGACTCACGCACATGCACAGAGATTTCCTGATTCAGGCGGAGTAGCAAGTATATACAACAACAAGTGGGTCTAGCCTCAAGTAAGTGGGGGGAGGGATAGCTCAGTGGTTTGAGCAGTGGCCTGCTAAACCCAGGGTTGTGAGCTCAATCCTTGAGGAGATCATTTAGGGATATAGGGCAAAAATCTGTTGGATGATTTAATTGGGGATTGGTCCTACTTTGAGCAGGAGGTTGGACTAGATGATCTTCTGAGGTCCCTTCCAACCCTGATATTCTATGATTCTATCTTAGTCACGTGTGCACCCACAACCAGGGGATTTCTAAACCCATTCATACTAATGGCACAATTCCTCAGCTATCAGGAAGCTCAGTCCACTACTCACACAATTACAGTGTGACATCAGATGATTGATGGCAGTGTTCTTGTATTATTCACTCTTGCCTTGAACTCTACCCCACTCATTTGCAGTGCAGCTCCTCAGCAGAAGAGGGGGTGTTCTGCTTTTCCTTTATCATACACACACCCAGAGCAGTATCCAGTTATCCCACCCCCCTATCCCAAATAGCTAGTGATGCACTATTAGTAGTCATCCTAACAGAGACCTATCATTCAAATGCATTGACTTTAGAGCACCAGGCTTATAGCTACAAAGGACATGGGTAGAGGAAACACTTGACAGGTGAATATCCTGATTAGGGATATTCCTTATCCCTCTTTGTGGGGCAATAATGGCCTCAAACTACACGTTAAATGGCAGATGTGCCTGGTGTGGCATGCAGCTGCCATTTATGCACATTGGGTCACTTCAGTAGGATTTGATATTATACACTGGCAGCTGCACAAGAAAGTGGATTTTAGAGTTTACGTATAGTTTGGGCTTGCAGTGAACCAGGCATGGCCAACAGCCATCCATACATTATGTAGCATACAGTCATTTCTATGTCAGCCCCTGTTGGCAGGGGTTCACAACACTGACAAATTTAATTAGAGCACCCTGTAAGTAAAGTCAGATGAGCCACAGGTGAGCACCATATTTTATTCTCATACATTGCAAATAAGGCAATACATCTATGCGCTGGTGAGCCAGCATCATGGACTGGTTCTACACCATGAAGTTCAGCTGCTCTTCCCTAGGGTGTGCTTGTCGAACAGGTACTCTCTCATGCCATTCTGGGGCACTCCCCCAGGCGCTTCAGGTTAGTGAGATGGTCTCCCAGCTGCTTGATAGCCTTCACCTGCTCCTCCAGGTAGTCAGACTCCAGGAAGTCACAAAGCTGCAGGAGGATTACAAATAGGAGTTAGAAGCACAGTTTTTTAGCTATTGCAGTTACTCATTAAATGGCATTATCTTGTGAGGGGACCTCAAGTTTCAGAGATGAACAAGTCTGTCAGAGCACTCTCACTGTCTGCAAAGAAACCAGTCTGGATCATGTCCCTAGCAATGGAGGCTGTATGAATTTTGGAAGGTGCCCCATCAGTGCGTGAGAAGCTGTCCAGTTTCCTAAAGGCGCTGCAGGACAGGGCATGACATATGAGGGTGTAGTCATATACCTATTTGAAAGCAGACTTGACTCTTCCTCTCTATCATCTTCATAATAGAAATATTCACCCTTCCACTACTCCTTGAGAAAGGAGGCTTGGAAAATATGTTCTAACACTTGCCTTTTGGAAGGTCTGTCCTACACAGGTCCCTCTGTGGTCTGTGCTGCTTCCCAAATGAACCCCAATTGTCCTTTCTGAACCACCCTCCTTGGTATATGGGTAGTGGAAGAAGGTCCCTGCCCATGGGGACTGAATGCCTTCCAGGGAGAGGAGGGTTAGGGTTAGGCAGCTGTTTTCCCCTTCTTACTCCCAGTTCACTCACATGGGGATCATTCTTCCCAGTAGCCAGCTTGTGCAGGTCCAGCAGGGCCTGGTACAGAGTCTTCTCCAGCTGCAGGGCGCGTTGCAGGGCCTCCAGGCTGTTCCCCCACTCATCCCGCTCTGGCTTCTGTGCCAGAGAACAGATTCACATCCTGCAGTGAGATCCTCTCATCTTGCTTCTCAGCAACAGCATTTTCATAGCATTAATTTTCATTCCCTGGAAGCTGCATGTATTTCAGTTTTCTTTCCTCATCACAGGGGAAGATAATGCAGTTAGGTGCAGGGGAATAGCAAAAAAAAAAGTTTCTCCCAGGCCCCTCAAGTTCTGTCAGTGCTCATGTACACCTGTCAATATTAGTCATTTGAAGTTCTAGTTGCTGAATAATGTCCAGTGCTACACCAACTGTTGCAGTTCCAGCCCTAGCCTTTCAAAAAACAATCTTTTCTGTTGCTGCTAGCTGGGGCCTCTTCCGTCACTGAGAGGCCTATGGCTGATGATGTGAAGATGACTCCAGAGGCCTAAGTGGAGAGGAAAGGACTTGATGGCAACAAACAGCAGCGTGAGATACAGCAGCACAGCCCTGGGAATATTGGCAGTAGTAGTCACAGGAACAGCAAGCAGCATTTGTGGCAAGGGTAAAACCAAACATAACACATCTTATTGCACTTGAAGGAATCTGTAGATAATTACAGAGTTTTCTTCCATTATTAAATGTCACGATGGGGCCAGGAGATGAAATGTGTGTGTTTTAAAAAACAGGCAAAAGTGGCTGTAGGTGTCCCAGGACCCACATGCAATGATTTCCTCAATTTTTTTCCCCCAGTGGAAGGCAATGCCTTGCTACCTTTTTATTATTCAAAACATTTTATGGATGCACCTTCAAAATGTCAAACACTGATGGCAGCTGGCCTCTGTCCGTGCAGGAGGTCTGGATGGGAGTGAATGAATTTTAAGAAACACAGTGACAGGAAGAAAAGGAGGACTTTGTGGCACCTTAGAGACTAACAAATTTATTTGAGCATAAGCTTTCATGAGCTACAGCTCACTTAGCCATTGTCCCTCTGAGATGTCACACCTAGTTTTCTTCTCTGCCTTTCACTCCAAAAAAACCAAAACAAACAAACAAACAAACACAGATTTTAGCACATAGAAAGAAAAGCTTGATCCTGGTTCCTTCCACAATCATACCAGAGGGCAAAAATGAAAGGAGTTCTGCCCCCCCCGCCCCCGCGATCTTATGCACAGTGGAAGTGGGTGAATCAATTAATGAATGTCCTCAATAGCCTATAATACTAACAGCCCATCTCAGCCAGCTTGAAAATCTGCATTACACATTTTTATTATTGGCAAAGCTAATTCAGAGGGATCAGGATCACAATGTTGCAAAACAACATCCAAAAATACTTGAGCCAAAAAATTTCTGCCAAACCATTGTTTATCACATGCAGATCTGCTGCTGGAGTAAAGATTCCTGGACAGCCCAAGATGTCTTAACTAGCCTCTCCTGTGAAGGACAGTAATGGAGAAGTGAAGGGAAGGAACAAAACTGGCAACATCTTGTCCCTGCCAGTCTTCTGATTATCAGCATGGGATCAGGGCCCCCCCCCTTAGATGGCACTAAACCCTTATGAAGCATTACACAATAGAAAATAGAATTTTTTAAAAAGGTTTCTTGTTAGTATCTATATGTGAGTGAGTTTAGCAATCTTCCTTCCAAGGAAATAAGACAAGGAAGCCATGGCATTTACGGCATGTCAACAGTAGGCAAAGGTAACTACTACAAGCCAAGATCACTAGTCTTTCATACTGATGCCTTAAATACAGTTACTCTACCATTTCTCACTCTTCTTTTCACCAGCTCTATGGTGCCTTTTTAGAAAGGAGAGCTCAGTGCTAAGAGAACATTGAGGAGATGGCCTTTGAACACATTCAGCCTTGAGTGGTACCTGGCTTCATTCTCAGGGAGCTCTGTAACCATGGTTCTCAGAAATCCAACATCAGAGCCCTGTAAACAGGAAGGATACCACTGTGCTTAGGAAGGGTTCCTCCCTCCCCTCAACTACAGCTTTCCAGGTAGCTTCTGACAAAATAGGCTCTCTGCCAATTGCAAACTGCTGCCTATAGAAGTCAGGGGGCAGAAGAACAGTCCTCTTGTGAGAGGTTACCTGGAAAGCTCTATTTGAGAGGCACTAGACTGCTTGCAAGGGCAAGCTAGTACATGGCATCATTTTGCTTAATCAGAATCTTAGAGCATAGTGTGCTGACTTCTACTGGTGCCGGAGGGTGCTCCCACCCCCATTCCAACCCCTTCCCCAAATCCCCACCCCACCTCTTCCCCACCTCCTCCCCTGACCATTCCAGGTTCCCGCTCCTCCCCCTGGAGTTTGCTACAGCTGTTTGGCAGCAGCAAGAGCTGGGAGCTAGGCTGAGGAGCAGGGACACGGCCCACTCAGGGAAAGAAGTTGAGGTGGGGTGGGGAGGGGAGCATGGCTACCAGTGGGTGCAGAGCACCCACTAATTTTTCCCCGGTGAGTGCTCCAGCCCCAGAGCATCCACAGAGTCGGCACCTATGTCTTAGGGGTAAGAGATTTTCACCCACTACCTACAGTGATGGGGGAAGACGGAATCTCACTGGTGTGGAAATACTGCCTGGAGAGCCAACAGTATGGCAGACTTGAGTGGAAGATAGAGATAGGTTGGTTATTAAGTGACTATAAGAAAATAAGTTCATTTGTATGAGCAGTAGTTTCTGAATCTGTTTAGGGTAGTGGTTGAGGGATAAGACAAGAAGTGACTGAGCCTTCAGCTATGAAGGAGTGTTACGTTTCAGATTCCTGCTGAAGTAGGCATAGTCAAGAAGCATATGCATGTTATTAAATGTGTAGTAGTTACAGGCAATAGAACTCAAAATACTGTCAGTGCTCTAAGCCAGTTCACTACAGCACAAAATAAAGCCAAAAAAAAAAATATCAAGTTCAACTCAAAGCCATGTTTTATTCACAATGTTTAGCGATCAGTCAATTTATCTTCTCTGTGCACAGAGGCGTCACCAAGCTAGGTAGTATCTTTGAATGAAGTTCAGCTGCTCTCCCCCAGGGTGTGCTTCTCAAACAGGTACTCTCCGGTGCTATTCTGGGGCACTCCCAGGTGCTTCAGGTTGGTGAGGTGGTCTCCCAGCTGCTTGATGGCCTTCACCTGCTCCTCCAGGTAGTCAGACTTCAGAAAGTCACACAGCTAAAGAGAGAGTTTATGAAGAATGGATATCACCTGTTCTGTTGTACTGTCACTTGATGTTTAAGTGATTTGTGTAGAGAAGACTAAGAACTGGAATTTCAGTCCTATAAAGTTTTGCTACATCCACATTTCATCCAACTCAACTGGTAGGCAAGGTCCCAAGGGAATAAAATATATGGGGTGGGGGGGAGAAGGAGGAATTGGAGAGCTGCAAGTTTCTGAAAGAAACAATATTAATGGCATAACAGTAAACTATCCCAATGTGGAGAAAAGATAGGAAGAAGCCAGTATGGCTCCATCAGCAGCTCTTTAATGACCTTTAAAAAAAATGGAACCATGGACAAATTACTAAGGAGGAGTCTATAAAAGAATATCATACATGGATGAAAAAAATCAAAAAAGCTAAGGCAGAAAATGAATTACACCTAACAAGGGATTTAGGAGACAATAAGAAGAGGTTTTAAAATGCATGGGCAGCAAGAGAAAGAAAGGAAGGAAGGTATAGGTCCTCTACTTAGCAGGGAAGGAGAGATAACTATGACGACCTTGAGAAAGTTGAGGTTGTTAATGCCTATTTTGCTTCAGTCTTCATTGAACAGGTTAATTGTTTTAAGCATCTGGTCACAATAGGAAAAGAACATTTTAAAGAATATTTAGATAGGCCCTGCTGACTTGAATACATCCAACTTAATGAAATTCATCTAGGGTACTTAAGAAACTAGCTGAATCAATCCAAACAGGTAAAGGACTTGGGGAATTATAGATCAGTCAGTCTAACTTAGATACCTGGAAAGATACTGGAACAAGTTATTAATCAGTTTGTAAACACAGAAGATAATAGGGTAATAAGTAACAGCCAACATGGATTTGTCAAGAACAAGCCATGCCAAACCAATTTAAATTTCCCCTCTGACAGGGTTACTGGACATATTATTCCTTGACTTTAGCAAAGTTTTTGATACGGTCTCTCACAGTATTCTTGCCAGCAAGTTAAAGAAGTATGGGCTGGATGAATGGACTATAAGGTGGATAGAAAGCTGGCTAGATCATCGGGCTCAACAGATAGCGATCAATGGCTCCATGTCTTGTTGGCAGCTGGTATCAAGCGGAGTGCCCCAAGGGTCAGTCTTAGGGCCAATTTTGTTCAATACCTTCATTAATGATCTGGAGGATGACATGGATTGCATCGTCATCTGCAAACTTGCTGAGACTAAACTGGGAGGAGTGGTAGATATGGGGGAGGGGAGGGATAGGATACAGAGGGACCTAGACAAACTGGAGGACTGGGATAAAAGAAATCTGATGAGGTGCAACAAGGACAAAAGCAGAGTCCTGCACTTAGGATGGAAGAATCCCATGCACTGCTACAGACGAGGGACCAAGTGGCTAGGCAGCAGTTGTGCAGAAGAGGACCTAGGGGTTACAGTGGACGAGAAACTGATACGAGTCAACAGTATGCCCTTGTTGCCAAGAAGGCTAATGGCATTTTGGGCTGTATAAGTAGGAGCATTGCCAGCAGATCGAGGGATGTGATCATTCCCCACTATTTGGCATTGGTGAGGCCTCATCTGGAGTAGTGTGTCCAGTTTTGGGCCCCACACTACAAGAAGGATGTGGAAAAAATTGGGAAGGGTCCAGTGGAGGGCAACAAAAATGATTAGGGGGCTGAAGCATATGATTTATGAGGAGGGACTGAGGGAACTGGGATTATTTAGTCTGCAAAAAAGAAGAATGGTGGGGGGGGATTTGATAGCAGCCTTCAACTACCTGAAATGAGGGTTCCAAAGAGGATGGATCTAGACTGTTCAGTGGTAGCAGATGACAGGAAGAGGAGCAATGGTCTCAAGTTGCAGTGGGGGAGGTTTAGGTTGAATGTTAGGAAAAAAAATTTTTACTAGGAGGTTGGTGAAGCACTGAAATGAGTTACCTAGGGAGGTGGTGGAATCTCCTTGAGGTTTTCAAGGTCAGGCTTGACAAAGCCCTGGCTGGGATGATTTAGTTGGGGATTGGTCCTGCTTTGAGCAGGGGGTTGGACTAGATGACCTCCTGAGGTCCCTTCAAACCCTGATATTCTATGATTCTACTGACCTAGAGGATGGGGGAAGCAGTGTAAGATTTTAGTAAGGCTTTTGACAGTCGCACATGACATTCTCAGAAGCAAGGAAAATGTGGTCTATATTAAAATTACTATATTATGGGTACAAAATTAGTTTAGAGAACATATTCAAGGGGTACATTTCAAAGGTTAGCCCTCAAACTGGAAAAGTTTATCTAGTAGGATACCACAGGGGTCTGTCCTGATCAGGTACTAGTCAGGACTTTCATCAATGGCTTGGATCATGGAGTAGAGACCATCCATTTAAAAATCTGTAGATGACACCAAGCTGGAAGAGGTTTCCAACTCCTTGAAGGACAATTTTAGAATGTAAAATAACCTTGCCAAATTGGAGAATTGGTCTGAAATCAAAAAGATGAAATTCAATAGAAACCAGTGAAGTACTTTGGACTTAGGAAGGGGGGAAAAATATGGCTATACTGGAGAGAGTCCAGGGGAGAGCAACAAATATGATAAGAGGTTTAGAATACCTGACCTATGAAGCAAGGTTAAAAACTGAGCATGAGTAATCTTTAGGAAAAAAAAAAAAAAAAAAAAAAAAAGAGAGTGAGCAAGGATCCATAACAGTCTTCAAATAGGTTAAGGGCAGTTATAAAGAGGATGGTGATCAATTGTTGTCCGTGTCTACTGAAGGTAGGACAAGTAGAAACAGGCTTAATCTGCAGCAAGGGAGATTTAGGTTAGGTATTTGGAAGAGCTTTCCAACTGTAAAGATAGATAAGCCTCGGAAAAGGTTTCCAACGAGGCTGAGGAATCCCCACCATTAGAGGTTTAAGAACAAGTTGTACAAACATTTGTCAGGGATGGTCTAGGTTTACTTGGTCCTGCCTCTGCAGAGAGAGCTGAACTAAATGACCTCTTGAGGTCCCTTCCAGCCCTACATTTCTATGATTCTTGCTCTGGATGGAAACCTCAAAAAATTGAAGTTTCCTAATCAGGACAAGATATCACACCCACACCCCCAATTCAGAAACATTTAACATCACATTTTGGCTAAGTTTGATATGGAACCTGTGAGCTGCTGTGGTGTCTCCCAGGAGTTGGAATTTGGGTGCCACATGCCCCCATTCTCCTCCATAAGCCTGAGAATCCAATCAGACAATATTCCATGAATGATCCACCACTGTGATTCAGCCCAGAGAGGAAATTGGTGTACCATGCGAGTTGTAGCATGGACAGTGCACTCAGCCAAAAGAAAAGGGGGACATAAGTCACCTGAAACCCCATGAAGCACCATGGCATCTCAGGAAGATGAGAGATTGTGTTAAAATGACCCAAAAGTTAAATGGTTCAGATTTTCTCCAACAGAAATCTGAAAGATATTGGCAGAAAGAGGTTTCTCTAATGAAACCTTTTCAGTTTTGTAGAAAACTGATTTTCCATCAAAAATCATTGACAGAAGATTCCCATCTTGCTCTAATTGTGGACCAGATCCTCATTTAGTAGAGGTCACTTTTGACATCATTTGTGAAACCAGCATAGCTCCATTGAGGACTCAGGCCTGCTTCTCAGTGCAGGGTTGAATGCCAAGCAGCCTGTTCATGGCCAACTACATAGGGAGAGATATTGTGTCAATAGTATGTCATTGAGCGCTTGCGGTTGAAACACCCTCCATTTTGTGAGATTACCATTACATGGTGAAACTGGTAAGTTAGGGAATCTCAAAGAGATAAAGGTCTTCTAGTCTGAAAGATTCTAAACAGGCCAACAGCTACTGTGGTCATATTACAGGTTTCAGAGTAGCAGCCGTGTTAGTCTGTATTCGCAAAAAGAAAAGGAGTACTTGTGGCACCTTAGAGACTAACAAATTTATGCTTATGCTCTAATAAATTTGTTAGTCTCTAAGGTGCCACAAGTACTCCTTTTCTTTTTGTGGTCATATTAGAAGTCTCCTACTCCCCACCCAGAAAAGGTATATGGGAACATACATCTTCGCTTCAGTCTCAACTCGCATACATACTCACATGAGGGTCATTTTGCTCTGTAGCCAGCTTGTGCAGGTCCAGCAGGGCCTGGTTCAGAGTCTTCTCCAGCTGCAGAGCACATTGCAGAGCCTCCAAGCTGTTCCCCCACTCATCCCGCTCTGGCTTCTGCACAAGCCCAAACAGAAAGTTATGTGCCCTTTCACAAATGGCCTTCTAGCTTCACTTACTGATGTCTGTGCCTTCTGTAGTATGCAATACCGCTGTTTGGCCAAGCCCCACTGCTTCACTTTCTATCACTCATGTGCTTCACTGGCACAGAGAGTTTACTCCCCTCACTGGGCTTTTGTTTAACTTGTTTTCTTAAGTATTCCTATTTAAAGAAAAAAGAAAAGGAGTACTGGTGGCACCTTAGAGACTAACAAATTTATTAGAGCATGCTCTAATAAATTTGTTAGTCTCTAAGGTGCCACCGGTACTCCTTTTCTTTTTGCGAATACAGACTAACACGGCTGCTACTCTGAAACCTATTTAAAGAAATATCCTCAATGCTGTATCAGACTGTGGTAACGCCAGCTAGAGTTAACATTTACTCAGGCTGGTGTGCTGCAAGCGTCTTGCACTGGTAGACCTGTATGACTATCAACTTGGCAGGACATTTACCTTGGTTTTCTCATCCAAACACTTTCCTCAAACCACCACCTCTTTACCACAAAGATTAGCAGATGCCAGCCACCTCTCTCCTCCAAGAGAGGACATGAATACATCTATTTCTGAAGACCATACCTCATCAGAGAGCTAGGCAAATGAGTCAGATAGCTCTCTAAATATTTGGCTGTTACTTTAACTCATCGGTCATATTCCTGTAGGAGTCCATCAATTACAGGCAAAAATTATACCTAAAACAAATATATAGACTCCTTAGTTCCAGAGATCCTTCTCTTACATCCTGATTTGTTTCTCACCTTTATGTCCTGCAGGATAACACGTCCTCCTTGTCTATTCTGGTATTTCATGAACTTCTTGGCATGTTCCCTTTCCTTGTGGGACTGCTTCCTCTGGAACTGGGCCATGTGCATCAGGGCCACGTCATCACGGTCAAAGTAATAGGACTGGGGAAGAGGGACAGGAGATCAGTGGAGGCAATTAGACCTAAAGAGAGAGACTATATAAACAGATCGGTCATTAGACATGGATCCAGGTGAGGCACGAGTTGTCAGTCAAGTGTTCAGCTACCTATTGAACGCCATGTGTAATAAGGTGTGTACGCAATGGACATTGTCTGAACACTCATGTAGGAACTGCCTGACTCTATAGCCCATCTAATCCAGTATCTCATCTCTGGCAGTAGCTAGCATCAGTTACTACAAAGGAAGGTCTAGGGACCCCTCATTAGGCACAGGTGATGCAATCTGCCTCCCCATGAATACCTCATCCTAAAACTAACAAGAAGAGATTCATTTAAATGCTGAAATATGAGGTTATTTTCCAAAACTTCTGTATTAACTGTTTTAACTCTAGGTATTCTTGTTATCCATATAACCATCCAATCTCTCTATGAATATTAATAAATTCTTGGCCTTGACAACATCCGTGGTAATGCATCCCACATTAAGTGAACAAATACAGCCTTTTTAATCAGTTCTGAATGCTACCATTTGCTTTTGTTGAATTATGTCCCCCATCTCCATACAACAACACACTGAGCTGCTCATTGAGCAGATAGCTTCATTGAGTTATCCATAATGAACACAGCCACACCCTTTTAAAAGCAATTGAAACATTAAAGTGCAATAGGCACATATATTCTTAGGTGATTATACAATGGGAATTACAGTTCCAGCCCCTTCCTTGCTATTGACTCAGCCACCTCAGATTTAGAGCTCTCTTTTCCCTACTTCCTCCTCCACACTCGTCCAACCA
This sequence comes from Dermochelys coriacea, assembly GCF_009764565.3. NCBI lineage: Eukaryota > Metazoa > Chordata > Testudines > Dermochelyidae > Dermochelys > Dermochelys coriacea. The sequence goes on along the minus strand of NC_050079.1, from coordinate 11,388,968 downwards.
CTTGGTTGGAAGCTCTGAATGGCCACAGTATAACATGGGAGATGTAGTTCTCTATTTCAGACTCCCAGGGTGGACTACAACTACCATGAGGCAGCTCAAGCAGATGCAGGTCATTGTCAAACCAACCTGAAACAAAACATTTTGAGTGTCCATGAAAAATGTTACAGTATTTCCTAATTGAGGCTTTTTGTTCTACAAAAGTTTCACAATTTCATCCTAATTCGAGACAAAAAAACAAATGTTGAAATATCAGTTTCTCCTCAGAAGAATAAAATTCTCATTTTCAAAAAGATGTGCTACCTGGTAACTGCATACTGCTACATAGTAACAATATACAGTTCAAATCTAAACTACACTTGTAACTGGATAGTATTTCCCCTCTATATATCTATGAGCACCCCATGCCAGAAAGGGGTGCTCTATTTTGAGCTACATATTTTTCAGAAGTGGTAGGAAAACTAGCCTGAGTGGAGTATAAAGCAATAAGTATATTGGGGGACTAGATTAATTAAATTAGAAATATTAGAAGGGCTGAATATTTACAGTTTGCTTTAGAGAGGACCACGCTAGGGCAGACAGACATAGCAAGTATATAGATATTTGACAAGTATAGACATCAAGTATGACAAGACATTTAGGCTGATGCCTTGAAGGATAGCTAGGAATTATGCACAGAAATAGACTGAATATCACAAAAGACTTTTGATAAGATTTATTAGCCTGTAGAAACTATGATTTAGGGTTTTGAAAGCTGTACAAACTAACCACCAAATTTAAAGAGATAGAAGTATGATGAGAAACCATCCTGATTTAGCAGAGACATCTAACAGGTCTTCCCCCCCCCCCCCCCCCCGTACTTTTAAAAAATTAAAAAAAATAAAATAAAACAAAAAAAGCCCAGCTTCTAAATTTTGCCCCAAACAGCTGCAGTTCAGAGCATTGCTCAGGAAAAGAACTTTTAGAAAGGTTTCTGTTTTAAACCATTAAACATACAGCCAGCACTCACCATTGAGAGATATACATAGCTAGCATACAGTTCCAAGTTCACCATCCGATTGATGGCAGCCATGCATTCACGATGAAAGTTTTGACACAACTGGGATTCCATTACACTACTACTCATAGCTGGATATAAATTTCAGTATAAACCAACAATTTAAACACCACTGAACCCAGAGTTTGGGTTATGTTCCACATCTCGCATTAATACTTTTCAGAGTAGGATGGATGTACTTGTCATGGACACTCCAACCAATTGAACTTTCTCCCCTCATCCAAAAACCAGTCAGCATTTCTGGGGATGGTTTGTAACAGAATTGCCCCACCTGATTCAGTAATACAGAGCACCTGTTGTCCTGTAACTTTAGGGGTTTACTGACACTTTCTTAGAACAGCATAGTCACTAAAGGAAAATCTCTGGTTTTCTTGCACTGAGTCCAAAGAAAGGGAGTTAGTAATTACACCCAATTTCCCAAGGAAAAAGTGTTAGAATGGGAGGTTTGAAGGAATTATGCCTGTAATGGCATGTCTTATTGTTTCCAATGCTATCTTTTGAATGGTGTCAAGGTTACTTACCTACCAGAAAAGCTGTTTGATAATCTGCCTATTATATAGAAAGCTCTGAAGTCCTGCTTCCCCTGAACTACTCAGTTCATGGGTCTAGATCTGGAATTTTGGATTGATCCATTCTAGAGTGGAGCCAGCTGCAACGTCCAGACCCAGATCTGAACATCCTCAGAGTTCAGGTATTTTTGGATGTGGGGTTTTGGTTCGGACCCACCTCTAGTTTCTGTAGGTTCAGGTCAGCTGGTGTGTGTCACAGAACACAGAGCAGTGATAGCGGAAATATCAGAGAGTAGTGAGGTGAAATCTGTGGCAGGGACAAAGGAAATCAGCAAAAACAATCAGGAGCTGATGAAACACTAGTAAGAATCTGATGTACCTGACAGGAGCATCTTCAGAACGTAGAGGAGTAAGAACAGTCAAGACACAGAAGGATAGGGAAAAAAATCAAACTGAAGTGGGAATAAGAAGAATGTGCCATGACATGTGCTAATGCATTTGTAAATATGAGGAGCTTAAGTAGAAGTGTAATAACCGCTGTGGCCGTGATGGTTCACACACTGGGGATTGAATTGGAGAACCTCCAGAATTTAAAAATTGAGCGACTACAGCTTGAGTTTAAAAGCTAAAGCTTTCTCAGTGAGGCCGTAACAGACTCGTATCCTCTATGAAAGGGACACTGTGTCAGACCTATAACACACACCCGGGGGTTACATGGCTGAGTTTGTAGTTCTTGACATTACAGATGAGTTCTTCAGAGGATACACTCTCTTTTTGGATTTTCTGATGGTCGCTGCAGAAACAGAAACATTCATATCCAATTTTCTAAGAACACCAGAAAATGGAGCTAATGGATCTATTGAAGAAAACGCACTCCAATATATTTTTGCAAAAAAGGCACCAACTCAAGGAACACACATTTCATTTATAAAAACATTTTTATTTATGTGTATTATGCATATGCTGGAGAAATTGTTCACCAAGGCACATGGTGCCATTGGATTCATTCTGCACTGTAACTTCCTCAGCTCCCCACTATTTGATTTCCTTTCTCAGGAAACATCCCTTCACCCAATAAGTCCAGGCCTAGTTTTCAGGAACAAACTCTACAGAACTCAGTTAAACAATACAATTCAGACTTCTATTTAAATAGGTTATAGACCGTGTAAAGTAAACAGGTGGATGGAAAAATTCAGCTGCCTATGCAACCCTCATTTTTCCCCCCAACTCTTACATATGCTTTGGAGTTATATGATTACATAAACCTTGTGTTTATGCCATCAGAGCCTCAGAATTTCCACATCCCTGGAGTTAATCATGGATTTCCCAGAATTCCATCATGTAAGGAATTCTCCCATATGGAGTTAATAGTACTGGTCTTTCTATTAAGAAACCTGGATGTACAAGTTACTGTAATACTATGTTTGTTAATGTATGGCTTTGATACAAGCTGTTAGCAGAGGAGTTTTTTAGTCAGTGTAGTTCTCTTCAACAGCCTAAAAATGTCCTTACAATAGTATTGTACAATACTTACAATAGCTATTGAAGATGAGCTGAGTTTGTTTTGTATCCTGAAAGATCTAACCCAACAACCTCAATGTCCTTACTAAAGAGAGCAAACCTGTATTCACTTACATGCTTACACCATTAAGAGCTACTAATCAGAGAGTACTAGCCCTAGCAAAACTTGTTATCTTCAACCAAACATCTTTACAAGAATTTTCTTTTTGTCACGTCTACAATGCATTGTACTCTCTATTTTAGAATACTAGAACAAATAAGGCCTTACCACTGACACGTAGATATAGCTCTAGGTTCACTATGTGATTAACAGCAGCCTCACACTCAGAGTGAAAGTTCTGCCCCCTCTTGGGATTCCATATCTCTGTCTAAAAAAATATAGGTATAAAATACTAACTTAGAACCTGTTCTAACACTACTGAATGAAGAACACATCCCCAGAATAAATGTAGATGCCTCTATTTAGCACAGCTGGTACTAATACCATCCCCAACAAGGTGGGAGTGTGACTGGGAGCTACTGCCACCCAATGGAAATATCCTTCTTCATCAATGCCACTCAGCATTGTGGGTGGAGCTATGACAGGATTTCCATTTTGGAAAAAAGGACTCTATTGTATAGTTAGCTTGTTACAATGACACAGCAGAGGAGAGAAGGACCTTATCAAACAGAATGCTCTCTGGTTTCTTGTGTTTTTTTAATGCATTATGCAGGTAATGATTACAAGTCACCTAATAAATGTGTCTGCCCACAGCGGTCTGCAATGAGATAACTAAAATGTAGCGCGTGGATACATGCATGGTGTTTTTTGTGATATTTCCTAGGCATCCATACAGTTCCTCTATATGGTTGTTAGTTCTCTGAAACTTTGCTTCCCTGTTGCAGTGAAAGCTCTGGAGGGTCTTCACTGTTAATTTAGCTCTCCCTACAGTAATGACCCTTACACACTCATGCCCTGGGGTCATGGATGGTCCACAACCTGATGACAAAAGGGACAGTCGGCTGCTAGCATGCCAGAAAACTATAGCAAAGATAAGTACTGGCAAGACTTCTTAAATTCTCTAGTAACTAGGATGATGGTGGAGGAGACAGTTAGCAAGTGGCTTTAATCTTACCCTACTACTTGCAGAAGAGGGACATCTGATATGGCTGTGATGTTAGATGTGACATTGGGGATGGACCATATGAGTATTTAAGGTAAGTAGGAGATAGGGGGGAAAGGTGTCATATTAATAGCCATGACAGAAACATTTATATATAGTTTTAATAGATACCACCCACCTGGGATAGCAGGATTTTACTGGCACTAGCACACAAAGACAGTGTGGGAGGAAGGGGCCTGGTATTTCCAAATCTGAAAGTTCAGATCCCCATAACTGAGCACAAGCAACAACATGCATTTAGTCCAGTCTGTGTCAATCGCTCGAGCAAAAACCTTTCGAGAATGTTTTCCTGGTTCCATCCATTTTTAATGTGTCTTGGTTTCTGTTGGTTTACTGATTCTGTACAGTATGAGGTTAGGCAGGCAAAGGATAGTAGACTAGCCAGGAGCTAGTGGGAATTATTTACATATATTGGCTGTATTTTTTTAAGCATTTCTGAAATAAGTATCTGCTTTCATGAAGAGAGTAACCTGAAGAATTAAAAATACAGAAAACTACAATATAATCGACAATAATTTAGCATAGCAGAGAACAATACAGTTTGATATTAGCATATACACTAGGCAAGGTTTGGCACTCTAGCACCTTGTTCTCTGTAAGGTACAAGAGCAGCAAACACATTGAACTTTACTAACCTAAGCAGTGCCAGGGAAAGCAATAGAAGTACTCCTGGTAGTAAAATTAAGCACATACATATGTGTTTGCAGATTGGGGCCTTCATCATAATTCACTGGGGGGGGGGGGGGGAATCTGTGCTTTGGACCTGAAAGTCTCCATCTTTAGTCTTAGCCCAAAAAGTGAGTTTCAATTTTCATGGAGGGAGAAGAGTGGGGAGTTCAAGGAAAATGTCCATTTTCTTTGTATTATGGGACATGGAATAAAAATTTAAAATTATACACAAAATGTTAAAAGAGACCCAACTTTCAGACTTGGGTGCCTAAATCTGTACTTTGGCCTCAATCTCGCAACAAGCTCTCCTGTCTCCACACACAACCTCACAGACTTCCATGGGTAAAAGGATTCACCAATGCAGGAGTGGGAACTTTAATACATAAGTCTCCTGATATTCCAGGGGGCTGGCCATCTACAACTCTCTTTGGCATCAAGTCAACATGAGCCATGTACAATTGAAAATTACACCCCCACGTTTAATAGATACTCATGGACCCAAGAAGAATTTTTCATTGTGCGCACACATCCTGTTGAAACAGTTTTAACAACCTTCTGTCACCATAGCCAGCACTGTGCTTGCTGTGGGTATACATTTAACCCACGAAGACAACACACACAACTGGGATTTGATTGAAGTTCTACTTTGAAGATTTCTTTTGAAGAGACAGAATATTAACTGAACAAAGTAAATGAAACCAGAACAGCCACAAAGTGTGATCTAAAGGTTAATAGCAATAAATCATATTATCAAGAGATCAAACACTTTAAGAAATGGAAGACAGCATTCTATAAAAGTCCGTAAGGGATGGGATAGAAATTCTATATATAAGCAAAGGGAGTATGAAAAGCTAGTATAGTTTTACAGCCCAGTGAAGTTTATTCCTTAAATTAACCCAATAGTGATTTTAAACGGAATGGGGATTTATGGATTATCTTCAGCTTCTTCAATCCATGTCCCTTCTTCACTCCACCCTATTCCCCTAGTACATGGGAACTACAAAAAATGGATTCACTTCTACCACTAAGAACTCTATTTCTACTTATTGCAATAATTGCACTACAGCACAGAGTGGGGAAACAAGGAAGTAGCAACAATGAACCAGGTTTGAGAGAATGAAACTACAGTAGGGATACTACATGCTCACCAAAAGCATGGTCCCAAGGACAATCCATGCAGCTATTGACTTCCCCAGTGTTATACTGAGCAAGAAGGCACTTCTTGCAACTATACCCTGTAGAACATTCTCACTGAAGAAAAAAAAAAACCACAACACTTGCTTTATTTCATGAAAGCAAATGACCCCACTCCCTAACCTACAGAAACCAGAGGGAATTGTTCTTTCAAAAAGGCTCCTGATCTCATCCTCTGTGCACAGCAGAAGATAGGCCTCGTGTGTTACTGTTAATTAACAAGCTTTTACTGTAAAAAAAAAAGTATGGTTCATTTAGATGAGTGGAAATATGTCTCATCCTACCCAGGAGTGCATTTAAGGATGATGGCCTAGTGTGGAAGGAAAGTGAGGGGATAGAGCCCAGGAGCAGGAGAGAGACAGACTGCCCCAGGGCAAGAATTGTAGTTCCTACTACCACAAACCTATGCTGCAGTTAGATGAGTCTCTCTCAGTGAAGATGAGCCCCAGCCAGTGCTGGACTTCAACAAGATAAGGCCCCATCCCGCTGTGGGTTCCAGAACAATTATCTGATGAGGCTCAGGACCTCCCTTTGCTGCTATGCCTGTCAGGTTTCCTTCTAGGGGTGTTAAAACTCCTTTGAAGGCAATGAGTCTCAGCCCACCCCTCCACTGGGACAGATTCTAAGACTACAAGGAACCATTGTGATCTACTGTGGTCTTCTGCAGAAAACAAGCCTAAGAACTTCCCCAAATTCCTGGTGCATCCTCTTTTCAAATCAAGACCCACTATCTTCTAGAAGTGGTCAGTGATGGAGAACCTACCACACCCCTTGTTAAGTTGTTCAAGGATTAGTTACAGTCACCATTAAAAGTATACACCTTGTTTACTGTTTGAATTTGTCTAGCTTCAACTTTCAGCCATTGCTGTGCCTTCTAGAGGTATTGTGCCAGCACCTACCCCTTCCTGCATTTGTCTTTTAGGGTAGGAGTGGACCTGAGTAACAGTCACAGCTAGAAGTGGCTTCACTTTGCAGCAGTTGACCCGTAGGTGAGATGGTCCTGCACCAGAACACACCCTTTTAATGCATAGTTAGGGCAGGGAACATAGGTTTCCACCGGCCTACCCTGGTCAGATAACTGGAGGCTGTTGGATTGTTCTGTCCAAAATCAGAAGGGGCAGGTGTCCCTTCTTGGTGTATATAGCCAGCTGTGCTATTCCAATGCAGCCCTGATACAGGGCCTCTAAAACACTGAGTGACCTGCCAAATTCTGGTTTTATATGGAGGGCACTAGCTAAAGTGTTACAAGACTCTGCAAGGAATGTGGTGTCTTCCCTCCATCATCCCCATTTGGGTTGGGTTTTTTCCCCGATTCAGGGTTTGTCCCTTAAAGAGTGTATGTTAAGTCATTTCCTGGAAGTAGTTTGCTTTGTACTAGTTCTCCTAGGGAAACTCTTCCTCTTCAACACCGCTCTCCCAAATGAGTGTTGCCATTTGTAATCTGAGCTCCATCATTCAAACCCACTTAGGAGCATTAAGTCTCCACCCCATTTTCTGCTGCCACTACCCATAGCCAGTCCCACTCTTGGGATTTACATTTCTATTGCTGGTTGATCCAATACATACTACATTCACAAGGATTCCTGCTGAGCTTCTGAAAGTTAGATTTTAGCCAGAATATATATTGTGTGTGTGTGTGTGTGTGTGTGTGTGTGTGTGTGTGTGTGTGTGTGTAGGAAGACTGCATGAATAAATGCCTCGTAAGGTCACATCTGTTGCTGTATAGAACATTGAATTTCTGTCCCTCATTGTTTTCACCTTATGCCCTTGCTTTGTTCCAATTCGGTTTAGAGCATCCTATATATGCCTAAACTGTGAATGCCACATTACAGCCAAAACAGCTTGTATTCCTCTTTATTTTGAGCTCAGGTAATACATATTCCTTCTAAACACAAGAACCTGTACTGCATTCAACTGCTCTCCCCCAGGGTGAGCTTGTCAAACAGGTACTCTCCCATGCCGTTCTGGGGCACTCCCAGGCGCTTCAGGTTAGTGAGATGGTCTCCCAGCTGCTTGATGGCCTTCACCTGCTCCTCCAGGTAGTCAGACTCCAGGAAGTCACAGAGCTAGGGGGGGAAAAAAAAAAATAGAAGTAAAGTGGAGGTGGATTGTTCCAACCCTATAAAAATGGAAATAGCACATTTGTCTCAAGTCAATATTGAGAGACTTCATAGTCCACTGGGGGCCTGGAAAGGAAGACAGCATGGAACCCCCATTGCCAACTTCAGCTTTGAGCAAGGTCACTAAAGTATGGGCAAAAGCAATCAGTTCCCACCATATTGGAGGGGGGAGAAGAATGTGAAATTAGCTTACTCAACAGCATCTGGCCTGCAATAGTCAAGCACCAAAAATGAGGGACCCACACCAGAGTTTTAACAAGCTTTATCTTACTATCAGTTAGCATGGAGGAATATTGTAAGCAAGACAAGAAATAGTTCTTCTGCTCTACTCCATGCTAATTAGGCCTCAACTGGTGTATTGTGTCCAATTCTGGCGTCCACATTTCCTGAAATGTGGCGAAGTTGGAGAAAGTCCAGAGAAGAGCAACATGCATCCGATGAAGTGAGCTGTAGCTCACGAAAGCTTATGCTCTAATAAATTTGTTAGACTAAGGTGCCACAAGTACTCCTTTTCTTTTTATAAATGATTAAGGTCTAGAAAAGTGTGGCCTCTGAGGGAAAATTAAACCCAGTTTTTTCAGTATGGAGAAGAGACCACCAAGAGGGAACGTAGCAGTTTTATGTACTTGAAAACAGCTGTTACAAAGAGGAGGGAGAAGAATTGTTCTTAGCCTCTGAGGCTAGGACAAGAAGCAATGGGCTTAAATTGCAGCAAGGGAGGTTTAGGTTGAACATTAGGAAAAACTTCCTAAGGGTCAGGGTGGTTAAGCACTAGAATAAATGGCCCTAGGGAGGTTGTGGAATTGCCATCATTGGAGATTTTTAAGACAGGTTTGTCCAACCTGATCAAGGATAGTCTAGATACTTAGGGACTGGATGAGATGACCTCTCAAGCTACCTTCCAGCTCTATGATTAGGAAAGACATTCCCATCAGTACTGCAAGGCAGGAAGGATACTGTAAAGTCACCTCATGCACATGGCATGAGGCTGCACAAGCCTTTCCCACCCAAACATCCAGGTAAGGTAAGAGGGAGAGAGAAGAGCTGGTAGTTCAAATCTGTCCGAGCCACACCTGGATTTCCTTGTGCTTTGAATGACACCAACCAGGGAGCAGATGCCCACTGTACAGAGAGTCTGCTCCGATGGTCTCTTAATTTACAATTAACCTAGTACTCACATGGGGGTCACTCTTCTCAGTAGCCAGCTTGTGCAGGTCCAGTAGTGCCTGGTTCACAGTCTTCTCCAGCTGCAGGGCACACTGAAGGGCCTCCAGGCTGTTTCCCCACTCATCCTGCTCTGGTTTCTGTCAAGGCAACCAGCCATAGAAGACAAAATATCCCACTGGTCTCATTTCTGACACACAGATAGCAGGCTCCTTTTACAATACACTGCACCATTTCTGAAGAAGAAACTCAAGCTATGTTGTCCTTTTTAATTTTATGAGCTACTCCATTACTTAGCAGGTCATGTAGGGGGAAGGTAAGCCAAACTCAGGGCCAATTAAGTACACTGTAGAATGTTCTACCAGAGCTGCTTACTCTTGATCCACCACCTCCCCAACTATACTGCTTAGTACAGTGACATTCCCTACCTCTGTCTTCATCAGAGTGTGCACTGCAAGATGTTTTACTGCAGGAGATTGGGAGCCTCAAGAGGCCTTAGAATGCTGCTCCACTCAGATGTTTTTGAAGAAACAATTGCACAAATAAAGGTTAGTAGCCTTGTAAAGGAGCAAATTGACGACAAATCCATTTGCCATTAGTAGCATGTAGAATAGCCCCTGCCTCTAGAGTTTATATCAGCTACTTTCTGGGTAGTCACTGAAATATTTATTCACCTTGATATCCTGCAAGGTAACTCGTCCCCCTCGCTTGTTCTGGTAGGTCAGGAACTTCTCTGCATGCTCCCTCTCCTCATAGGACTGCTCCTTCAGGAACTTTGCTATGTGCCTGAGGGCTACATCATCACGGTCAAAGTAGTAGGACTAGGGAGAAAGTCATGTAGAGGATATTTTCCATGCAGTATCTCAACTCCTTGTGAGTAGTTATAAAGGGGAGGAATCTTGTCTGCATCCCTATATCACCGCCCTGTACCCCAGAAACAGTTACAGGATTCCAAATCAGTCTGTAATAGCAATTAATCTCCCCCACAATCTATAGGAAGATATTAGGCCTTTGAATTTTAACACTTACTCTACATGAAAGATGGGTGTAACACTTGCATGATACACTTGTCATACAGCACTTCACTCTGAGTGAAGAATTCTGCAACATGCTCAAGTGACAACAAAAGTGTCTATTTGTTATTGAGATGGTTTATAGCATCAATGGAGTTGTCCCATTCCCACCTCCTCTTTCATTTTGCCACTACTTCCACCAAGGTGTCTTTACCATTGATTTCAATATTCTGGAGTTATCCAAAAATTGATGGAGAAAAAGGAAGTAGCTGCCCAGAATTCTAGAACAGGGACAATTAGAGTCCTCACCACTCATGAAACATGAAGGCAGCTTGCAGTAAGATAAATACCTTGCTATGTTTTGCTCCCTTGGCAGTCAGAAGTTAGTAACATTGACATTTCAATTGCCATTAAGTCTGAAGGAATCACATTGAGAAATATACCCTCTTTTCAAACCACCAGCTCATTAGGAAATACACTCCTCCAATAAATTATGACTACAAAATTAGAGCCCTATTTAAGACAATTTTATATGATTTTAAGACAAAGCTACTCACCATAGATAGGTAGACATAGCTGGCATACAGCTCCATATTCACCATGTGATTCACAGCAGCCTCACAGTCAGCATGGAAGTTCTGACACACCTGGGACTCCATTTTCCTACCTCTAAGGTGTAGGATACTAACTGACAACTGAAAGATACTCTACACAACCCTCTATTGAAGCAAGAGCTCAACCACACAAGGGTATAAAAGCCTGTCTCAGAGCACCTGGTATTAATACTGTTCTGAGAAAGACAAAAGTATGACTGACAAGCTGCTGCCATCCAATGGGAATTTCCTTTCTCACCAAGGAACCAATCAGCATTGTGGGTGGGACTATTACTGAATTTCTACAGGTGAAAGAGGTTATTAGCCATAAGACACACCTCAACAGTTGTTATGAAACCCTTGAAAAGCAGGGAGCAATAGATACACTCCAAGAACAGCCCAATTGACCCGTTTATTTATTGAGGAAAAATGTGGCTCACTAAGCATCACTTTTATAGGACTCAACAATGCCCATTTTGCCCTAAATGGGAAGATGGTACAGAATGGAGAATTTGAGAGACTATTACCTGAGATCCACCTAGCTTAACGTTGTATGCAATATTTTCTTAAGTATATCAGGGCCTATATAGAAGCTCCTTGAGCTCAGGAAATACAGGTTGCTATTGCTTGTTATATCAAGAGCTCTGGAATTCCCGCCATGGCATCATGATCTGTCCACATATCCCAAGGTCATGGCATAGTGGCATAAATACTGCTGCAAGGACAGAAAAGGAGCATCTGAGCAAAAGGAAAAAAAGATTTGCAGAGACCAGGGGAATACAAGAGGGAATCACAAGATACAGACACAAGAAGCATGTCCTGGAAAATGATAACATCATGAAGGCAGGATGAGACCAATATGTAGAGAGGGATGTGGTTTCGGGCATTTGGCTCATGACAGCACAGCCTGTAGGGTTCCTTACAGGTCCATGTTGGCACTAACAGTCCAATAGCAGGACCCACTGCCCAGATGTACATCTTGAGGTAGGACTGACCTAGCTTCAAGCAATCTCATCTCCTTTTGAGTGATATATGCATGAACATTTTGGAAATACTCAAATGGCACAACAGAACTGGCCGTCTATTTGCTTTACTATACAGAGTTTCAAATTTCTTTACCATAACTAAAGTAAAGCAACATTATAGTTAACATCCTGCAGTCCACATTCAGCATAATCATGTGTTTTTCTGCATAGCAACAAGTCAACTTTTTGTCCATTTATCACAAAGGCAGCATTAGGATGGCTTTACATCCTACTGCATTTGGCCTTTAGGTGAAAGGCGGCACACACACACACCAACTGCTTGGAGAAAATAAGTTTATATTGTGACAAGCAGATTTAAATCTTTACCATTGTTTGGTTTGGGTTTTTTTTATATCTATACACACACACACACCCCAATTAAGAGAAGAGAGAACAAACACTTTGCATTAACCACCTGGGTTGAGTTTTTCAGTGCAGTACTGCTTACAGGGCAGCAGGCTGTATACATATCACTATATCCTATTTCACCATGAGGTGTTTTTGAGTCTCAGCGTGGTGGAAACTCTGCTTGGCTGGAAGCAGTTCTACAGTTTGCCCAAGCTGTACAGTATTGTTAGCATCTTTGAATGGGTTGGTAATAAGGAAGTCCCCTTTCCCTGAGGGTGGATTAAACTCTTTCAGAAGTGGATAGAAATGAAAAGCTAGAAGATGTGTCTTGTCTTTAATTTGGCTTGAGAAGATGTCTCGAACACAAGGATGGATCCCTTGTCAGATATGGGCAAGTGGAACCTAGCATGGGTGCTAAGCAGAGTGCTGTTGTCTAGCAAGCCAAGGAACAATGGGAGAAGCCTGTGTACTGCAGAGCCTGCTCACATGATATTTACACTAAAACTTCTAATTCATGTTTTGGCCATCACCTAGAGCGAGTGCCACAAAAATGAGACAGTTTCGTGAAGCAGGGACAGCGAGATGTTGTATGTTTTAAAAAGCAAGTGTTGTGTTGCAAGAGGTAAGGAAAGATAGCTCAAAAATAGGTTTCACTCACCAATTCTAAAGGTGGGCTTTTGTCATTCCCACAGCAGATGCAATTATTGTTACAGGTGAGTTGGGAGTTCCTCTAACAGCCCATGAAGGGATCTTTTTTAACAGTAATGGTAAGCAGCTCAGTGTTTTGGTTATCCAGCACACTTTGATCACTGCAAAGAGGTCTGATTTTGAGAAAGCGTGAGCACCTACCTTTTGAAAGTCAGGCCTTTTTAAGGTCTCAAACTTAGCAGAAAACAGACACATTACTTGCCAATGTTTAGCCCTATAATCTGAGGAAATGGACATCAGTAATGTAAAATGCTTTAGTCAGCTCAATTTCACATTCATTGTCTGATTAAGCAGTTATTAGACTACTGAGAGGACCAAGTGATGAGTAAGGTTAACTGATTAAGGGCAGAGTAGAGCCTTATTATTATGTAGTCCAATATCCTGTCTGCTACTGACAGGCCATTTCTCAAATGCAGCCACCAGGGAATTTTTCTGCAGCCACAACAGCCCCCCAGATGGAGATGGGGGTGGGCAAAGAAGCAGCCCCTCCCTGCAGCACCTAGCTGTTGCTCCTGGCTGCCTTGGTGTTTGTTGGACCTGCCTGCAGGGGGTCAGCTGCCTGCATCACACAGCCTTGGGGGAGGCTCTGGGCAGCACCTCTGCAGATACACAGGGCCAGGGTGTGTGTTTAGTGGTTTTGGGCCATGACAGCCGGAGTCAGGTTTAGAAAAATATTCAGAGCAGCCACTAGTGAGGGTTAGTGGCCATACTCTGAGGCCACCAAAAAAATTGTTCTGAGAACCCCTGCACTAGAAAACCTCACTTCATAAGGTTAACCAGAGACTGATACATTTGCTACCCACTGGTTAGTGAGAGTTTTGCATTAAGTTTGACAGATATTTCTGTGCTGTAGGAACTATTGCAGCATATTACCTGCTAGTTTAAAGCAGCTTTGTGGTCCTTACCCAGGGGTCTGGTTTTAGAGATTATCTGTATGTCCTAAAGATAGCAGGGGCCTCATAGCTTCCCTCTCAGTCTAGTACAAGGTCACACACAGAGAGAAGATTTTGCAGACAAATTGCAGCAGTTGTGCCAGTGAAACTATTTCCCTCATCTACCAGTCTTCCCCCAGCTGATTTTTTTGAACCTATTTATCTCCTACTGAGGACCTTTCTTCCCTTCAGCTACTGAGCTTGATCCCCCAGAGCACCAAAATAGAAGACAGCATAGCTACAGTAGAGCAAGAAAAAAATTTTAAAAAAACCCCATGTTTTATTCTCAGACAATAAAAGTCAAGCAACAGATTTCAGCTCTGCTATGGGTGCTAGTCTTCAGGAACAGCATGCAGCTGCTCCCATCCAGGCTGGGCTTGTCGAACAGGGACTCTGCTGTACCATTCTGGAGCACTCCCAGGTTGGTGAGATGGGCTCCCAGCTGCTTGGTAGTCTTCACTTGCTCCTCCATTAGTGGGACTCCAGGAGTCACAGCTGCAGTAAGAGGAGAAACCCCATCCAGCCCTTTTGCACTTCACAGTCATGATTAGACAAGGTCAATATTTTGTCACCTTGTTACGACAGAAGATAAAATGCAGAGGTTGGTCCTGCCTCAGAGTCTGGCTGCAGTAGCTAGTTTGAGGATTAATAAAAAACCCCACTGGAAGCGATGAACAGCTGATATCCTACTGCTCAGGCACCCTTGACCCAAGTCCATGCAAAAATGGAGACAACTGGTACAGCAGTTGCTTTGTAAGTAGGTTGCCACATCTTGTAGGGATCTGGGCTCCTAGATGGAGAATAGAACCTGGGCCACTGTGGTGGGGGTCGGGGGAGAGAAAGGAGAACCATGTAATGGGTGAAAACTGCAGCCCATGTATAACTGGGGCCAGAAAAAACACTAGAACCTCAGCTCTAGAAATAGGACAGCAGGGGGTGGGAAGGAAGCTCAGATCCTCCACACTGCAAACCTCTACGTTAGTAGCAGATTCAGAATGGACCAAGTTGCCCCAGAAAGCAGCTTGTCTTCCTTTTGTTTCCTCCTCCCTTCCCCCAATATCAGTCACACACACACACCCACCCACCCACCCTGCTGGGAAGTCAGAGGTTTCATCACACAAAGCTAGAGGCTCACAAGACTCCTCCCCATTGGGATGGATTAAAGAGAACTAGGAGTTCCCTTACACAGCACAGACAGCAGTAGGGAACTTTAACTGCATAACCTTGCTTCTAGCTGCAAACACATCCAAGGCAGTGGTTCTCAAACTTACATCTCCCCCCCCCCCCCGCAAGCCATACCTTATGGCCACCCAGCTCTGAAGGTGGTGCTGAACCAGCACGGAGTAAGGGAGGCAATCTCTCTTTTCACAGCAGGCTTAACACCCCATTGCCAGCCTTACTTCTGCACTAGTTCTGCCACCCTGAGCCTTGCCACCTCCTGGTGAGGGATTGGGGTGGAAGAGCCCTAGTCCAGGTGGCAAGGCTCTGGCTGTCCCCTTTATCCCAACTTCCCAGGTGTGTGCAGCCCTTCTGCATGAGCCCCAGCCATCCAGAGCTCTTAGAATCATTGAGCTAAGGGGAACTTGTGCTGTGATTTCACACCACCACCACTCCACCTCCACCCCCAACCCAGGCTAAAGTCACTTCATGGCAGACAGTTCCCTGCACCATTGAGATCCTGCCCCATCATAGCCCTTCTACCACCAGTTCTTTAGTCTCAAAACTGACCACACACCACTGTTGAGGAACATGCTTCAGTCATTTCCCCCCCGTCTCACCTCATAAGAGGCCTGCTCTTCTTAGTGAGTCACCACACATTAGCATTCATCCACTACAGCATGTGTGGAGAAACCAGCCTGCATCCTCAGTTTGCGCAATATCACGAGCCAGGTTACACCAGAAAGCAGAGATTTTATTTTTGGTATTTAGGTAAGACAAAGCATCTATTTTCTGATCTATATCAAGAGTAATGCAGCTATGACATCATGATCTACACTATAGGTCAGGTCCCTAGTAGGAGTTCAGCTGCTCTCCCCCAGGGTGTGCTTGTCAAACAGGTACTCTCCCATGCCATTCTGAGGTGCTCCCAGGCGCTTCAGGTTGGTGAGGTGGTCTCCCAGCTGCTTGATGGCCTTCACCTGCTCCTCCAGGTAGTCAGACTCCAAGAAGTCACATAACTGCAAAAGGAAAGAGGGACTCATTCCTGCTCCTATAGGCACAGCTGCCAAACTTAGTAGCTACAATCAGTCTTCTAGCGACCAAAATAGGCAGGCCTGAGAACCATGTGTTTAACTCAAGACTTCACCCACTGGTTAACTGGCCCTCATTTCATGAGTTTCTATTTCACCAATTTGACTTGAGGACACTCAGTGGCTCAGTCACTGAGCAAGCAGACTTCTACATCAGAAGAAAACATTAGGGCCAGCTTTTGCAGCAGCTCCAACTCTACAAGACTCAAAAGGTGCACACCAAGTCCAGCATAAGGGTAAAAATATTCCATGGGTCAGGGATGTATACCTGACGGGTCAGGATGAGCATTTGTGCAAGTGCAAGTTCCTTCTTGCCCACCCCTGCACACTTATCCATGGCCAGGTCTGAAACCCCCTTCCCCGACAGCAATCCAACTAAAAGCAAAGCTTTTACAGGGGCAGCTTTGTCCACTGATACACCCTGGTCAGTGGCCACACACCACATAGCAGCCTGTTCTGGTGCTAACAGCAAGTAACACAGGGACTGCTCCCAGGGAAGAGGAGGCCAACCAGACAGCAGCAGAAAGTTAGCAGCAAAATAATCTCTT
The DNA here is from genome assembly GCF_009764565.3 of Dermochelys coriacea. Taxonomy (NCBI): domain Eukaryota; kingdom Metazoa; phylum Chordata; order Testudines; family Dermochelyidae; genus Dermochelys; species Dermochelys coriacea. The sequence goes on along the minus strand of NC_050079.1, from coordinate 11,372,158 downwards.
GCATTTCCTTTCTCATCCTTACCCACTCCTGACCTCCCACCCAGTTCTCTGCATTAGGTTTTTTCAGTCTGCAATGGGGGGGGAAGAAGGGATAGCTCAGTGGTTTGATCCGTGGCCTGCTAAATCTAGGGTTGCAAGTTCAATCCTTGAGGGGGCCATTTAGGGGCAAAAATTAGGGACTGATCCTGCTTTGAGCAGGGGGTGACTACATGGCCTCCTGAGGCCCCTTCCAACCCCGATATTCTATGATCCATCTTCTAAAATGCTGGTCCAGACAAACCTTCTCTTCTGACACTATCAATCCACATAAAACAATTAACGCACATGGGGGTCATTCTTCTCCATAGCCAGTTTGTGCAGGTCTAGTAACGCCTGGTTCAGAGTCTTCTCCAGCTGCAGGGCACACTGCAGGGCCTCCAGGCTATTCCCCCACTCATCCCGCTCTGGCTTCTGTAAAGGAGGTGGTCACCAAAGAGAACCAGACACATCACTCCTCTGTTACCAAAAATTGTAATTTTGCATCCAAAATAGCTTTACACCCCCACCAAAAACCAGCACTATTCATTCTTATATTTAGGGTTCTATAATCATCAACTAAAGTCATTGCTTGTGAGAGCAATGGAGGGAGAACAGATGGCCTGGTCACAACTAAGCAAATCTAGTCTGTGCTTTTAGCACAAATCAGAGACTCACCTATGCTTTCAGATACCCTTTACTAGAGGGCCAAAGGCTGATGCTTTTGAGACATGCAGGTCTATTTTACCACAGGAATAACTCCATTTGGGATAATCAGAGATCTCCCAAGGAAGGCCCATCACTTTCCCCTTAGAAAAAGAAAGTTTAGCTCTACCCCCACATATGGCAATTAACCTCAGTCTAGAGCCCACCCTCCCAAGGACACGTTTATTTGTTACTTACCTTGATGTCCCACAGCACAATGCGGCCCCCTCGCTTGTTCTGGTATTTCAGGAACTTCTCTGCATGCTCCCGCTCCTCATGGGACTGCTCCTTCAGGAACTGGGCCATGTGCCTCAGGGCCACATCATCACGATCAAAGTAGTACGACTGGGGAAGAGTCCAGGAGATCAGTAACGGTACTACAGCCTCAAGCTGACAACAGTATATAAACATGTCTGCTCATATTAACAAGTTTTCCCACCCTCCCACAAAGAAGCCTCAGAAATGGCTTGTAAGAGTCAGACTTGGAGGCTTCTCCACTAACCAGTCATAAAACCACAAATATCAGAAAGTCTTATCCCCTCACTACTCTCCTGTATTGTCCACTGGTACAGGATAAAAGGTACAGCATACAGCTAGTGTGCTTTTTTTTAAAAAAAAAAAAAAAGCAAAAAAAAACCATACAGTAGCAGACAAGCTAGCTCTCATATGAACTAAAACAAATTGATTTGAAAAAGCCTAACAGCACAGCTCTTGTACTACACTCACCATAGACAAGTAAACATAGCCAGCATACAGCTCCAGGTTTACCAAGCTGTTGATAGCAGCTTCACATTCAGCATGGAAGTTCTGGCGCACCTGGGACTCCATTCTCCTATCTGGAATATTTAGCTGGAAAGGATCTCAAGAAATTTCTAGGGATACTAAACACTACTAACTAAGAACAGAGCCCAGTAAAATACCAGAAATGTTCTTCTTCACAGATGGTATTAATGCTGTCCAGAGCAGGGAGTGGGTGTGATTAACAGCTGCTGCTGTCCAATAGAAATGTCCTTCTTCCCTACAGCACCAGTCATCTTTGAGGGCTGGATCCTAACACAGTATCCACAGGTGAGGGTATGACTCACCCTTGTTGCCACATTACCCCGGAGCAATGGGGGAGATTGACAGTTTGTTATTAGATGAAAATTAGGAGTATTCACCAAATTAATCCAGTTTCCTACAAAGCCTTTGGATACAGAGAAGGTGGCAAATGGAAGGCTTTATCGCTTACTGCTTCCCAAGGTGTCCCTAGGTCAGTGTTTCTCTAACATATTACACCCAGGGAACCCTGGTCATTTTCTTCCAGTATTCAGAAGGCTCTCAGACAACTGATGAAAATGTTATTAAAGACACGGAGGCCCTGTCATCTGAAGACATATTGAAACTATTTAGTCTGGAGAAGAGATGAATAAAAGAGGGGACCTCAGTGAGACATTAAATAAAGAAGGTATGGAGACTTTAAATTGGGTGCTCTTTCATCATTAGAAGAGAACAGTGGGATATCCAATAAAATGAAAGAGATTTAGAATGGATAAAAGGAAATGCTTCTAGGCACAGTACATATATATCCTGTGGATCTCACTGCCGGAAGATACAGGATTGAAGGCAAAAGCTTAAAAGGATTTTTATAAGATATTAAACATGTATATGACTGAGAACATGCAGTTTCTTTAGATCAAATAAAACATGGTTAAACAGGGGAGATGGCTCCTCAAGCTTTAGGGCATGTACCAGCTGCCAGGGTCAAAAGTTATGGAGTTGATTGGCTCATGCCTTTTTCTTTAAAGAAACAGAAAACTGCAGAGTTAACTCCCTTGTTCCACCCAGAACTCTGAGTAGAACATATTTTTGGTCCAATAAAAGGCAGCATCTTATTTCCCCCTGTTAAGTGTAATCTAAGCATTTTGTATTGCTGCACACTTCTCTCATGCTGGAAGAGAGATTGTTGGGGGTCAAATTTTACAGGCACCCATGCAACCTAATGCAGAACAGGTTTTAATTCCTGTTAGTTTTGCAATAGACCTTTGCCTTTGCAGAAGCTGTTTAGCAAATAAGGAAGAATCACTTCCTGGGTAGGGTATTAATTTGGGACCTCAAAGACCTGGGTTCAATTCCCTGCTCTACTACAGGCATCCATAGGTAAGTCATTTAGTCTTCATGTGCCTTCTGTAAAATGGGGATAATGTACTTTCTTGACAGGGTAGGTGGGGGGGTGTTCTGAGGATTAAAACATTGTGAAGTGCTCAGATACTACAGTAATAGGAGCCAGATAAGTGCCTTACATAGGGAGGTTGGATTATACGACTTTGGTTATTTCAACAGTGTTCTATGACTTCCTTTCTGTTTTCCTCACCTTGCTAACCTTGAAATATTGCAAGAGTTAGGGCAGAATGTATCGTCCATGGGAGAAGTTGAAGGCAAAGTTGAAGCTCACTTTATTTGAGTGACTGGTTACAAATATATAATCTCAACTATATGGTGTCTATCATTGCATGGTTTCATTGCAGTTTCAGTGCTCGTTGAACACATCACTTCATCTCTTTCTGCCTCATCTAACACTCAGTACAATTTCTATATTATCTCCCGGAGAGTGGAGGTTAGAGAAATAATTATTGTTTGTAAAGCACTTTGGGAGCTATAGCTAATATATGCTAGAGAAGAGCAAAGCGCTAACTATTAATCTGTGATCATGTTTACACAGCAGCACTCAGCTTTTCTATATTCTGCTTGTGACTGAGATGTCTCGGCCATTTTGTTTCTGGATTTTTTTATCTCCGCTCCATTGTCTAGAATATAAGCAATGAACACAAAGATTAGTCAATTATTAGCTGCTGCATCACCTAAAATATGGGCTGCAAGATCCTTTGGTCTTTTTATTGCCGAAGCAGTTTTTTCCAGGGAGAAGGATTAAGGGACAGCACCTCAGATAGTGCTCAACTGAATATCACTGGCTCCTGTCTTAGATCTCTTACAGGGGCACTCCATTCCTTTATCCAGCACTGCTCCTTGTGCGACAATTTAAAGACCCATTTTTCAGAACCCTTTACTATGCTGCTTTCAAATGTAGTCTTTTCGGGACCCATTCAGCGCTCCTTACTCACGTAACACTCCCATTAAAGGCTACAGGGGCAAAATGCAGCACTGGCCTACAAGCAGGCACAATTCCCAGTGCCGTTAATGGACGTTGTGCCCATTCATACCCATGCTGAATTTGGTCCTGCAAAGTTTATCTTTATAGTGTGCTGGATAAGGCTTTTGTCTGGTTCTTCTCATTGCTGAACTCTGCCATAGAAAAGGGTTTTCTCCTTTTATCACTATGTGGTTGTGCTTTTCCCCCCACCATTTTATTCATGCACTGGGGGTGACGATTGCATCATTTGTGCTGGATTGTAAGGGAGTTGCCTTTTTTTAAGTGCCACTGATAGGAATACCAGCTTTTTATTATGGGTAGACCATGTCTATGGGGCAGAACTGGAGATGTTTTCTATCCTGTGTCTCTGCTAAAGCAGCAATAACTCAATTAAACCTGGCAGAGTCCCTCTGTCCTTTGGAACATAATGACTATTGGAACATTAGCACAACCATGTCTGACACATTGCTACTAAATGAAACAGGAGCTGGACTTTTCTATTGTCATCATTTGTTTGCTTCTCCACAGTAAACCAAGAAACATGAAGAACCAGGAATTTGTACCACTGCACTGAGGTTTCAAATATCCATGTGTAATTCTGGGAGCAGGGTGGCTGGACACAGCAGCTTCTTTAATAGTAATGATGCAGGAAAGCTGCTCAAATGGATTTGTACTCCCTTTTTTTCTGGTTTCATGTCATCTCTATTTGTACTCCCTGAGTTACCTGTAGAGCTGGTCTTACACACTACAACGTGCATCCAGGTCCACATTTCAGCTGTTAGCCCCCCCATTTGCTTGACACACAGCTCAGGTTTGCTGAAAGCACCACCAGTCTGCAGGGTCCTCGCTAAATCTCAGGGCTGTAAAGAAACTTGAAGCCAAATGCACTGCTTTAGCGGGTTTGGAATCTTATTAAAACTATTTTATTCAGGTCTCTTTGGTGGTGCCAATAAATCAGTCAACTGAATAGGCTTGTACCAGGGACTAAAGAAAGCCCAAAGGATCAGTTACAAAGTTCAAAAAACACATTTCCTTTGCCAGTTTCATCACCCTGATACTGCGACAATCTCTTTATCTTAACACATAAGGGGATTTCAAACTTATTAAAGAATATTTTAGAGGCTTCAATCTGTCAAGTGTGCAATTTTCTTGTTTTTCCTTTCCCCTCCATCTATCCATTATGTTGGCAGGACTGTCATCGTCACATGTTTTGTTTTGTTTTTTTGTTTTAGAAAACTTTTACAGGTCCTCCAGTTTGGAGACACTATTGAATTTCCCTCAAATACGAGGTCAAGCAAGATGTATTAGGCAGGATTCCATTGTGGAAACACGGTTAGTAATGAGACTAATTAGATTTTGATACTTCAGGCTGGTATGGGCAGGGTCAGTCCTCTGATCTTGTTAGGTTTTAAAGGGATTATGGGAATGACACTTCGCCACCACCCCTGCAGTATTTCTGCACTAGAAGCTACCTCAAACTCCTCTTTAAATACAGTGTAACTACAAACAGATGTAGCTAAAGTTTGGGTACATTATGCTGTTTTCTAAAGTACAGAATCACCAATCATTTTTAATTTTAGGGAAGTAACTGTACTGACTTGCAATATCAAAAGAGCAGCTGAGGTTGCAGGATTGTGTCTCCTCCTCCCAATACAATTAGAATACTCATAATTGCCCAATTCTTGGTGCAGAATTGTCCAATTAAACAAGCACTCTCAAGTCTAACTGGGTTGTGTTCTCTGGCTTTAGACCTCCGCTGTAGCGGTGAGTGGGTAAAGAAATAATGAGTATTTTCAACATAAGCTTATTTCTGAGATTTCTATGTCTTTCTGCTCTTGTTTAGCCCAGAAGTAACAGGTAAAGAGCCTCTCTCTCACTATGGCAGCACTTTTGCTTCCAGCCCCATGCAAAAGCAGAGTGGTAGGAAAACAAACAAGAACGGTGCTCTGAACATGTCATGGCCATGGCTCTGAGGACATGTCGTCTTTTCTGACCACATGGCACTGCCCCTTGGCCCCTTCCCAGAGCAGAGGCACTAACTCTGACTGTCCTGGCCAGATTTTGGTAGTAACATTATCTGTCCTCTGCAGTTTGAGCAGCATAAATTGTTATGACAGCTCCTAGCCCTTAAACAATTGTCCTGTGTCACCCAAGCAGACGCAGATGGATGAAGTATTCTGTGTCTATAGCTGAATCTCTGTAGTGTTACTGTTAGGGACCCTTGCAGATGAAAGATACTATGTAGAACTAAGATATTAGAAAGACGATAAACCCACTGCCCCACAATTAACTCCCTGCAAGGCCTTCATTCCATACACAATGCCTTACATTCTTTCTGTGATGACGCAATGACTAATGTGTATTACATAGCAGAAGATACAGACTCTGTAAATGGAGTTTACACATTTCTATTTCTATTATGCCTCCTAAAGATCTATGGTCTGAGTTTCAGAGATGCTGAGCACATGTAGCTCCTAATGCCGGCAAAGGCAGCTGGAGTTTCTCAGCACGGTCTGAAAGTCAGACTTGTGGTTTTACCCAGTTATGGCTGTTTTAGACCTACTTCCTTCCATGCAAATACTGATTATAGGCCTGCAGGAAGAAAACCTGAGTAAAAGGAATATTAGGCACAAGGAGAAACACACAACCTTTAAAATCTAATATTGCATTTTAGATGGACAAAACTAGAATGGTTAAGTGGCCATAAGCAACTGAGAACTCTTGAGCTGTAGCCTCAGCAGTGTCCTTACAGATTGAAAGACTCGGGCCCAGGGGGAATTTAGGTTCCTAACTTCAATTAAAATCCTGTATTAATGGAAGTTAGAAGCCTGAATACCTTTGAGAATCTGGCCCTCAGCATAGAGAAGAACAAAGGCATGGAGTTACACAGCTAAATCTGCCTATTGTATTAATTTAGGTGGAATATATGGGCTCAGAAAGTCAAAGGTGTTAACATAAGCCAGTCACTGTCCAACATTAAATAGTTTTCAACCAGGTTCGGGTTTGGTATACAGAGACTTCAGCCTGCTTAGTACCATGGCAAATTACTAAAGATGCAGAAAAGAAGGAAAAATGGTCAAGCATTTGAAATGTAAAGTATTAAATAAGTCTTTTATTTTATCAACACCGTTCATTCCCTTTCTCTCCAGCTAGAGAGTGAGAGAGTTTATAAGACAAAATCCCTTGTTTGACAGTCTTTTAGAAGGTATTTTACAACAGTCTTACAGCAATGTTGTAAAAATATACAGTTTTGGTCAGCTAAGCCAGACACAGAAGGAAAAAAGGAGAGAGATGGGGGAAAAGGAGAAATAAGGGGGAAGTAGGTCTCATGTCCCAGGTGGTCCCACAAGTCAGCCGGAGCCAGTGGAGGTGGCAATATCATTTGGGTCCCTCTTTCTGGACTAGCCAGAACAGCTCTCAGGATCCGATGACAAAGATCCAGCAGTGTTACAGTGGATCCCAGCTTCTTTCACTCAGTAATTGTTGCATTCATGCTTCTCCCCCTGATTTTCAAGTATTTTGAGGACCCCCAAAGGAAGAGATGGGCAGAACAGTCCATCCTCTCATTATTTTATACACCAAATAAGCCTAATTTCTGATACATCAATTTTTGATGCATTGATTTCCAGTCCCACACTCCCTCTTGTTTACCAGGCATGACACATTCCATGAATTACATCAGTAGGCTTTTCTATTTAGACTAATTCAGTCTGTCTCTCCTTTGCACATTTTCCCATCAACATTTACTGTTATAGGTTATTGTGACACTTTCATAAACTTTCTCAAAGTTGAGATAACAATTAAGGTGAATATGAAGATCGAATTGCAGCAACATACCATAGGGACAGAGGAAGGGTAGAAGAAAGTGCTAATTTGATTTGTATTTTAAATATTCATTTTGGTTTGGTAGCTCAGCTGTCCACTCCTTTACGTTGGGAAATGACCTTCACTAATGCAGACAAGTTGTTAAGAATGGTAATGAATGGAACAGCACCTAACACACCTTTTATGAAAGGTAGAGGTTAAACCATTGTGGCAAGACAAGAATTGTCCTGGTTTAAAGTCTCCAAACAGTAAACAGGGTCATGCTTTACCCTTGGTACAGCTGGCCACTGAGGAAGTGCATTGTGCTTGTCCTTGAAAGAGAAAAGCAGACGGGCCCACAAAGCATTTTATTGTGGGAAATGCTTATGTGGATTCTCAGGTGAAAGCAGATGAAAGGGACCCATGGAAGAATACATTCAGCCTTGAATATTACCAGCTTATTATGAGGCAGTGTCGTTACATATTTTATTTAGCTCTTTAATGTTTCTCTGCTCTTCCCCTCCCCCCCTTTCTTTTTGAGCTCTGGTGACTGCTGTTTTCTATCTGAGAACCAAATTGATGGTTTAACTAGTAAAATATGAAACTGAAAGCAGAGCATGCGTTTGTTATAAATTCAGAAAATTTTTCAAATAAGGAGACATTTGGCAGATACCCTGCATATTCAGTTACATAAAGAGGGCTGTGTCATTTTTGCAAAGTGCTACATTTAAGTCCTTATTATTCTCATTAAGTCTTTAATTTAAAGTTTGTATAACTGTTTCCAGGCCCAATAGTTCTTGCGACCTAGCTGTATATTCTTATGCTGTCTGTCAAACCTTCAGGTAAAAGTTGATCTGTAGCCTGCCTTAAGGCAGTCATCCAATAGCATTTTGGAGTCCTGCCAGACGATGGCCCATTTCTGTTCTGAGACATACAAAACGACAGGTTTCAGAGTAGCAGCCGTGTTAGTCTGTATTCGCAAAAAGAAAAGGAGTATTGTGGCAACTTAGAGACTAACAAATTTATTTGAGCATAAGCTTTTGTGCATCCGATGAAGTGAGCTGTAGCTCACGAAAGCTTATGCTCAAATAAATTTGTTAGTCTCTAAGGTGCCACAAGTACTCCTTTTCTTTTTGAGACATACAAAAATAACGTATAAGTAGGCAAACCAGCTGAGAATATACAATCAAGACATCCTCACACAAGGCTACTTTTGGGTGTTCAAAGCTTTATTTATTTGAAGTTTTTCATTTCCACACTCCTGGGTGTAGTGTCTGCTGGTGGATGACACTGAAAAGAAATACCTAAACGTGGATACTGAGAAAGCCTATTCCTAAAGCCCAGTTGGCCCAGCTGAAAAGCAAGAAATACAAGATATTTTATGAGGGGGCATGGTTTTGTGAGATTTCCTGCATGAAGTCTGGATTTTTATGTAAGCCTCTAGACTCTGCAACATGAAGGAATTGATCTAAGCTCTCAGAGCATCAGTTTGCCCATCCTATTCCAATTAGTCAAATCTCTACCATATAAAATGTTAGGGGCTCCCTAGCGTACTTGCTCAACATGCCCTCCTAACTATCTTTAAGCCACATGCTTGACAAAGTCGTTAACATGCCATCATTCCATCAGCAATGGGATGGACAGCTTGCAGCACTAATACGATTATGCAATGCCATTTGTTGCAATACCGTCAGATTAATGATAACGGTGGGACCCACCCTTGGCTGCTACCCTCAGACCCATTGCTTCCAGGGTGTGCCAGACTTTGACTTCCATCTGTCCTACAAAAAAAAGGGAGGCACGAAATGGATGATGTCAGAGAACAGCCTAACCCCAAAAGTAAATGGGCCTGCTCTCTTTGCACTTTGTGTTGAGCAAATAGAACACAACACCCCAGTTGTTTAGAGCAGAGGTGGTCAAACTACAGCCCATGAGCCACATCCAGCCTGTGGGACTGTCCTGCCCGGCCCTTGAACTCCTGGCCGGGAGGCTAGTCCCCGTCCCGCCCTCTCTGTCCCCCCTCCCTCACAGCCCCAGCTCGCCATGCCGCCAGCGCGGGAGGGGGCTGCATGGCGGGGGCAGGAGAGAGCAGGGAGGGAGGTTCACCTGCAGCCCCAGCGGAGCAGGCAGGCAGTGCTGGTGGCGGGAGCGCGGCGAATGCGGGCAGAGGGCTCAGGAGGAGCCGGCTGAAGAGAAGCGGCGCTTTGAAGGGGAAACGGCCGCTTCTCCCCAGCTGCCCCTGCTCCTCTTGAGTCCTCCGCCCATGTTCGCAGGGCCACATTCCGAAAGGGGCTTGGGGGAGGGGAATGGATAGGGATTGGGGTCCGGGGGGCCCGTCAGGGGGCGGGAGTGTGGATAGGGGTCGGGGCAGTCAGGGAGCAGAGGGAGTGGGATAATGGGTGGGGGCCTGTCAGGGGACGGGGGTGTGGATTGGGGTCAGGGCAGTTAGGGCAGGGGGTCCCAGGAGGGGGCGGTCAGGGGACAAGGAGTGGGGGGGGAGAGTTTGATGGGTCAGGGGTTCTGAGGGGGGGCAATCAAGGGGCGGGAAGTGGGACGGGGTGGATAGGGTTAGGGTTTGGGGCAGCACAGCCTTCCCTACCTGGCCCTCCATACAGTTTTGGAACCCCGATGTGGCCCTCAGGCCAAAAAGTTTGCCCACCCCGTGTTAGAGGCTGGAGCCTGGGATGTGAGAGGCTATTGGGAGAGATTGTCTTCAGGCCTGTCGCCTGCCATGTTGTGTTGTAACAACTGCTGCGGCCTGCCATGACCGAAACTCACTGTAGGGGGGCACCTGGTATTTGGAGTAAGGCAGCCGGCATTGTTTCCTCTAAAATTACTGAGCTTTGAATGACATCTTCTTAGCTACTTCCTAGACCTGCTGTAAGTTTGTGCCCAGTTCTTACGAAGAGGATGGTCTTGGAGATTATGCCTTTAGCAAGTGCTGTGCTTGTTGAATACAGAAAACCAACTACTCCCCTGGTTTGAAAGTACAGCTCTGAATTTAACCAAGCATCTAGTTATCTTCATATAAAACAGTGGCTAAATGATGAGGGTATAATTACGTCAGAGTAATTTTAATTTGTCGCCCTTCAGAGCACACCACAAGGCACTGCTAAACAAACAAATATTGTTAGGATGATGCATAGGGGAAATGGGGAACTTGATTTATTTTTGTCTGAATGAGTGGGAGTTTTGTTTCTTTATCTAATCACATGCCAGGTACCTACAGTAAATAACATGAAAAATTCAATAAGAATGGAGCCTTAGCAGTGGTTTATAAACAATCTGAAAAACTGCCCGTTTCTTCAAGTGAACAAAACTCCCAAATGACTGGCACTCTAGTTCCCTCTTGTGGATTTGAGTGTCTATACTTCAACATGTTTTGCAGCAAGTCTCCTGCTATAAAAGCGAAGCTTCAATAGCAGAGTACCACAGTGGTCTTCACGGAAAATACTGCTCCATTGTGAGTTTCGTAAAAAATGGTGTCTGAGTGACAGCAGAGATTCTGATGCTTGTACTTCATTAACATCTCTGTTGTCCCAGGCCAGGGGAGGACGTGCAAATATTGGTAACTTTCCTTTCAAGTGACAGTAAAGATTGCCATTTGCAATTTAAAATGCCATCTCGGCCTATAATGTTTACATTTTTGATCAATAGTTTGCCCAAAGAAGAAATTTCACCTGTGAGCTTAGTCGTGGCCCCAGACTTATGCTAAATGTTTGTCAGCTTGTTATAAACTGGATCATTGCAAGTGTGAACAAGTTTTGTGCATCTCCCCCATTACTGATGGGTTTGTAAACATGATCTGATGTGAACCCATTAGATTAAAGTTAAAACATGACACACAGGGGAAACATGAATAAGTGCAAGCTCTCTGCTTGAAAGAGAAATCTGGGTAGCTTAGGAAGGGAATGGAAATACCCATTCAGTTCCCCAACAAGCAGCAGCTAAGATGATTCAACTAGATTTTACCTTTTTGCTTTGAATGTTTTCCTGTTCTGCCTGTTCCACTCCATCTCTCCCATGAGCTTGCACTGGACTTCTGCCTCCTCCCCCCCCCCCCCCGGCCTTGCATCTAATTAGAGAGGCTGAGAGATTTGGGGATGCAGGACTAAAAAAAATTAAAGTAAACACTTTTGAACCCACTATAGTAACGTTCTCAATTATCCATAACATTTAGTAAATAGCAATGACCAGACCCAATTTTGTGTTTGCTGTCTGTATATGCCTTAGAAGTCTTTTTGGGGGGGGGGGGAGGACCAACCTACATTGCACGCTTCCTTCATACATTCTAACTCGGCTAACACAAAGTGTTCGACAGCACAAGCAACAGACTTTAGCAGTTAAGGATAAAGTCCCACAGTTTACTTGAACATGCAGTAGATGGCACTAAAACCCTCTAATAAAGTGGAGGTGCATGACACCAAATGGCACAGGACCATGATTTTCCATGATGAACAAATATGGTTATCAGAGTAGCAGCCGATTTAGTCTGTATTTGCAAAAAGAAAAGGAGTACTTGTGGCACCTTAGAGACTAACAAATTTATTTGAGCATAAGCTTTCGTGAGCTAGAGCTCACTTCATCAGATGCATTTGGTGGAAAATTTTGCATCTGATGAAGTGAGCTGTAGCTCACGAAAGCTTATGCTCAAATAAATTTGTTAGTCTCTAAGGTGCCACAAGTACTCCTTTTTCTTTTTGCAAATATGGTTATCTGATTCTTCAGTGTGGTGTAGCTGGGAAAAGTTTAAATATGGTGTGCTGAGATGGGGACAAAAAAAGGTAATTCCTCAGAGCTGTTCTAATAAATTCTAAGGAATAAACCAGCAAGAATAATACTCTTCTATTACAGTGCATGCAAATGAGTGATTGTGATCAGCTTAAATTTATAGGATGTTTTGCTCTTCCACAACATCATTCATGGAAGGATTGCTTTACAAACGTTATTGTGCACTTCACATGCTCTACCTTTTCAACTTGTTCTAAAACAAAGTAAAAATGATTCATGCTGCTAGAGCCTGGGCTCCAGTAGAGTTAGCTGTTTAAGCAAAAAATCAGTTCTCCAGTACAGAGCAAGCCCCAGGGTCCTTAATTGTGCCAGTACTCTTCAAAACTCCATCCCACCCCAGACATATTTCACTGGGAGGGACCCGGGTCCTTTTCCTGAAAGGGAGCAGTTCCTTAGACTAGGGTGTAATTGTCTTAGTGGAGATTACTCCTTGGAGGGTTGAGAAGGGGGAGAGAACAAGCATGGAAATGTGAAGAGCAGTTCAATGTAGTACCCACCCGTCGGTGACTTGAAATGCTGGATTGTTTTGCCAGAGTTCTGGCACACACACACCGATTACATCCGGGATATACTGATAGCAGGGGAGAGAGCACGAGTGCTTGCCACAGGAAGAAGAGATCAGAAAACCAGAATATCTGATATAATTCCATAATGATACTTCTGTGCCCACACTGGGTAAGACATCTCTATCCACCGCAAGTTACACAATTCTCACTGTGCTCCACACCATGGCAACCCCAATATACACAGGGACAGAGATCAGCATCTCCTAATTTAAAAAAAAAAAATCATAGCCCCTGCCATTTCACTAAAGGATACTTTTGTACAGCATTAATTGTAACCATCCAGTAAAAACACCTAGGTGTCATTATGACCAAGTCAAAGAAAATATTTGCATAATGTGAAGTGGCACATTATCTTTCTACAATAGAAGAAGAGGAGAAGGAAAGAAGTTAGAGGGTCACACATTTGGAAACTAGTAAGCGTTTAATACAATGTATCATCAGTCTGTGGAACTCACTGCTACTAGAAATCAAAACATTTATATGATTATATCAACTGCTATCCTAGACAGAATTAAAAAATGTATCAAGTGTATCAACCTTAATGCTTCAGTATATGCCAACTACTAACAGTTAAGGTGAAGAGAAAGTCCCCCCTGTTCCTCCCATAAATATGTTAGCGCACAGTTATCTATTATGGGGTATTATATACCAGGCAATGTCAGACAAGACTTTGGCTGGGGTGTCAGTTCTTATGTTCCTTTAACAGTTAGCAGACTATACAGCTGTAGTTGAACAATCCCAATTCCATACAATAGAGAGAGTGGTGTGTGCATACTAGCTATTGCATTACAGCATATAGAACTCCACATTATTTAGTAATTAAGTGTATGCAACATTTTATTGAAAAAATATGATCCTTCTGTACAGTAAGTATAATTTAATGGGCTTGGTAAAAGACAAGCCTACAAAAAAGCAGCTCCTGTACTTGTGCAAGTGCAATCCATCGCTGTGTGCAATGCAGCACCTCTATTTCCATGTACTGGATTCTCAGTATACTCAGAATCATACAATGATGGGCCGGAGGAATTTAAAATGGGGAAGAACTGCACAGGAATTATCTTCAATCCGCTGATGGTTTGAAATTGATTTAAAAAACCTCTCTGTGAAACTCCTAGACTATTTGCATCTGTGTTTCCAATGTTTCTAACAAATAAATATAAAAATAAATAGGGACCTGCCTCCTCCACAGAACCATAAGTCTCAGAAGCTACACACTGTTTGTAGCAATCTACATACATAATCAACTATATCAACATAATTTATTTAAATCTATAAATGTATTAAAGTATAAATTCTTATCCAATACTCAAACTGTAGTTCTGGAAACAAAACTGTAACTTTGTCAGTCAGTTCTTAAGTGTTTTGTTTAGAAAATGCATTATAGTTGAACTTCAAAAGAAACTAGCTGCTATATAATGTAGTCCTATCTCCATAAACAAATATAAAGGCTTTTAAAATCTTGTTACAGTAACTGACTTTTGAGTCCTAACTTTATACGCAGTTTCTAAAAACACTGCACGTTATCACTGTTTTCTAAAAATAGGTTTAGTGTTAAAACTATATTCACAAATGCCAGAGTATCAAAGCAGAAGCCGAGTAATATTGTAGATTCATGATTCATTTGTGTTGCCAGTTGGATGGTGTAATATTGCAATACAAAAGATATGTATGTAGCAATTGGAGTGTCACCTGACAGAAAATCAATGGAACCAGTACTAAGATCTACGGTATACTGTAAAGGTTGGTGAGAAAAGTCTAATAGTCATTCAGGAGACTGGATGGATGATGGAAAGTCTGTGTTTGTTTGGGGGAAGGAGGAGAGAGAGAATCTATTTTCTTCTCCATTTACAACTGGAATGTCCTTTGTCATCAAGAAGGTAAACGTGCGATGGTGCAGAAAGCTGTATTAAATCAAGAGTAAATGGTGATGACTTCACGACCACCTCCTCTAACAAGTAATACTCTCTCCAAGCCCTCTGTCAAAACCTCCAGGAATTCCATATCTGTATCAGTAAAGTCAAGGACAAAAGATATTTTATAACTTAAATGCAGACACTGAGTCACTAGCATCCTTTTTACTGAACAGTAATACAATAGCAATAAGCCTAATATATTGAGTGCAACTAAAAATCTTGAGCAATTTCTATAAACAATCCTCCTAGATTTCTTAGAAGATAAATTTATTAGTATGTCAACTGCAACCTTGGGACATTGAGTTCTTTTAAATAGTATGTGCAAACTTTTTAAAGAACTAGTAGAGTTAAACTATTGAAGAACTGGCAGAGTTTAAGTTTTTTAAATTGATATAAAATTTCATATTCATGGCTGAATATACTTTGTAAATGTTTATGCTTTGAAACCAAATGAAAGGCCAAATTACATTTGAGCAGTAAATTAATTTACTGCAACTTGACTAAATCTGACAGATCTGTGTTGTCTTTGTGGACCAATATAGCGTCAAGCACAAGATGTATGGGACGCCTCAGCCTTATTTTGAGTCATGTTTCATCCACATTCTAAATGTTTTTCAAACACTGCTCCCTTCAGACTGCGAACTGGGTCTATAACAGGGCAGGAGTGGACAGTTGTCCACCATGAGATTTTAATCTAAACCAAACTGTAGGGGGAGCTAGGGAAAGCAGAGGGACAGCTGATTCATGGACAGTATACTACCGAGAAATTTCTCCCAAGCTGCATCTATTCCTTAAGCTGTGAGCAACAGGAAGCTATTTTAGTGTCTCACAAAAACTCAACATTTTCCCTGCTTTAGAAACATACCTGAAGCCACAAAATGTCATATATTACCCAAGCCACTTCCTGGGGAGGATGTCCATACGGACTCCTAGGAACACGCTCTCAACCTCTCTGAAAATGTGAACCGCCCTGGAAGTGCATCTTAGGCCTTGTCTACACTGCCACGTTACAGCGCTGCAACTGTCTCACTCAGGGGTGTGAAAAAACACCCCCCTGAGCACTGCAAGTTTCAGTGCTGTAAAGTGGTAGTGTAGATAGTGCACCAGTGCTGGGAGCCGCGCTCCCACTGCTGGTAGCTACTCCCCTCGTGGGTGTGGGGTTTTTAATAGAGCTCTCTCCCAATGCTGGTGCCTCGACTACACAGACACGTTAAAGCGCTGCCACACAACGCTTTAACGTTGCTAGTGAAGACATACTTTTACTCATCCCTACAGATTCACAGTTGTAAATGTCAGACTGGCTAGATTTCAGTTGTTATGAAATTACAAATATAGGGCCAAATAGATGATAGATTTGAAATTACCATGTCTGAAGTAGATCATTTGCTAGTTTAATTATACTCAGTGCCTCTTTAGAATCTAATCAAGAAGCGTTAACCCTTTTCCCCCACTCTCCTTGTCGATTTTTGTGTAAAGGAATTCATTCTTATTAACTGCTTCAACGTACAAAAAGAAAAAGGTAGCTACTATTCCTTGAAAGAGCAAAACATCATTTCCATGTTAAGTTATGTCAGATTGTTTAGCCTTATTCTGCAGGAGGCAAAACTCCTGCTACTGAATTTCCTTACTGTTGACAAAGCTTTTGAAGGCAGGCCCATCAGAGAAAATGAAACTAATAAAGGAGTGTAGACAAGACAGGTCAGGCCTTATGACAGGTGATGTTAGCAAAGCATCCTGGGTAAAAAACAGGAAAGTGGCAAGAGCAGACGTGACTTTTCCTTAAAAGTATTTACTGTATCTCAACAACCACGATTTACTATTTTCATACACAAATGGAACACTAAGTTACACTTATTTCGGTTTAAATAAATATCTTTGATAGGCAAAGTATAAGAACCTGGTTAGATAGAGAGATGCAGATTCTGAGTATCACCTTGGCTTTCCTTCAAAGGATACAGTTTTCATCACCATCTATGTTCTTTGGAGGGCCAGGCATGTTGAGAAGAACAAGTCTGGCATCATGAGATCTATTTACAATTACTTCATTTAACTTCACTGCTGTGTGCATTCTTCTGACATTTGATTGGTTCCTGTTGAAGAATCACATGTTTACTATTAGAAAAAAACTTGTAAAACTGAACTGGAAAAAAAATCACAAGAAAAATACCTTATAATGATCATATCTACGAAATGCTATTTAAAATGTCAACTAATCAAACATGCACATTTTTTCCAGATTTTATTTTAAAGGTACAGTTATTTGTACCTCTACATGATTAGAGTTAATACTATTCCACTAGTTTTTGTGATCTGTGTTCTGAAGGCATCATTTAACTTATTTCCCATTCCACTGCTATTCTTGGTCTCTCCTAAGCAGCTACTGCCAGTCTGCATGAGATAAGAAAATCACCAATACAAATATAAACTGTATTGCACTGAAGGACTCATCTACTTACTCATTGATGGCAATGGTAAGAGTCTCATTGACTTCAAGGGGCTTGGGATCAGGCCCAAACTGAGTAAGACATGGGCTGGAGTGGATGGTTATTGACTATTAAAAGTGGAAAATACCAAGGTCATCCACTGTGACCTCAGATTAGAGTTGAGCTGGAATTCTTGAAGTGTGTCACAGTCAACGACTTGTAACAACCTAAGGAGCATTCCACCAAACCAGCAGGGCTTTCAAGCAGGGCATTATGCTCCTACACCAAGGGATAAATCACTAGCCCTATGCATCCGCCCAAGGGGAATAAGGCACCGCCCCCTTCCTCTCTTGCATGGGCCACCCATGTCTCGAGTTTCAGGGCACAAAGGAAAGCAGGCTCTACAGAGCCATTACTGCTCCCTTGCACAGGTGTCTCTACTCCTGCCGATGGGCCAGTCAGCAAAGCCAGCATGGCAGGTGTGGTACATTGTGCTGAGTGTATGCCTGGCAGAGTTTACTTCTGGTTCTTAGGCAGCATAACTACATGCGGCCTCTTTCTCAGGGCACATTGCAAAACAATAGTCCAGGTCACACTGACCAAAAATCCCCCACTCAATACACTAAAATACAGAAAAAATCCTCAACTCTGAGAATTCCATGTCTCACAGATAACTCAGAATAGAGTGACAGCAACACCAGCCCACATTTCTAAGAAGTCTAAGAAGTAGCTTTGCAACTTGGATAATGATTTCTTTATTACTATTGATGCTTTTCAGTCAAAACCAGGTATTTTAGGGAAAGGGGTTAGATAAGAACCCATTTTACATGTTACAAATTATGGTAACAGGCCTTATTGAACTCATTTCTTTTCTGGAGGCTTTTTTGTTTTTGAAGTCAGTTTAATTTTAGCTTTTGTCTTGTGGTGATTTATGGGGTTGCATGTTCATTGACATTTCGTAAAGGAATAAACTTCCCAAAACATTCAGGAAGTGGCAGATACACTGAGGTGACTCATTTGCACCACCTTACCAAGAGACAGTGCTGCTGCACAGAACTATTTAGGGGCAAGATTTACAACAGGGTTCAACTTGCCCCGTTTGGAATACTTTCCTTGTGATGTCATGCTATGGGCGCATGTTTTATTGAAAAAGTGAGCACAGCCTCTGCCTCTTCCATGTCAGAAACAGAAAGGTCACCAACAAGAGAGGCAGGACATCATTGTACTACAACGATGGGAGATGAGAAAGGAATTGTTATTTTTGTAATCAACTTTTGGAAGCGATCCAAAGAGACAAAAATAAAATTTCAAGGTGACCCTTAAAACTGGCATGTATCCAGAGAGCTGAGAAAATGCCATTAACTGTGGTGTAGGCATGTAAGGAATGGTTCACCTAGCCTCCAGGAGACACTATGAACAGTGTGATTCCTCTGTTATATGATCAGCCAATGAGAGTTTGGTCTGAGGATGTACAGCTTCTGATTGTGTTGACACCCTGCCCTCTAACTGACGTGTAGACATTTGGGTTGGGGTTGGAGCCCTAGTTCTGGGACCCTGCAAGGGTGGAGGGCTTGGCCTCCAGCCCAAGCCCGAATATCTATACAGCAATTTTTAGCCCCACAGCCCAAACCCTGCAAGCCCAAGTCAGCTGACCCAGTCCAGCCACAGCCATGCCGCAGAGCTTTTACTCCTGTGTTGATGTACCCTTAGCTGGGCACTAACAATCTGTGAGAGGTTGGGAGGGGAAAGGCAGGAAAGAGGAATCTCCCCACTCCCACAAGTTACTGAGCCAGCCCAGAACCTGCTGCTGCAGCCTATGACCTTAGTGTCGTCTCTGCAGTTGGGGTATAAAGGACTGGAGGATCCAATAAGCTGCAGTTCTTCCAGACCAGCACAACCTGCTACAATCCCCAGTTGGGCCCCATTGTGCAGGAAGCCCTGGTGGACCTGATGTTCCTTTGGGGACAGGATTGGGGGCACGTGCAGACAGAACTGGACCTGAAAAGAATCTCATTTCAAGCTACTATACAAGCTATTGCAAACAATGGAGAGTAAAAACATTCAAACGATGGTAAAAGCACTTTGACCGTGTCTTTTGCGTATCATATTTAAGCTTATGAGAAAACTGCAAAGAGCTAGAGAAGTTCAAGTCAGCACTGTCCTGAATTTCTGTTCTGTATGACAGGCTGAACTTTGGATTTCCCACCATCTGATATTATGCCCCAACAATAACACACACCCTTTGATCACCCACACGGTGGTATGCCATTCTTGAAAACACAATTAAATGCTCAAACCTGAAGTTGTTTTTCCCTGAGTCAGTCCTGGTTAGACAGAGTAACTCTTGCAGACTTTGCTTTATGCTATTTCTAAGATACCTATCGCCTTAAGAATTAAGGACCCAATCTTGCACCCTTTAAAGACGATGGCAAGTTTCCCCTCAACTTCAAGCATGCAGGATCAGGCCCATTGTACAGCATCACATGTAGACTAATAATGTCCTTCTTGATCTTCTCACTCCCATCCACAGAAAAGCATTTTTAAACAATTAGCAAAAAAACTTACAGGTTTTCCCACTCTCTGAAAGCATGAAAGGGAGGTAAGAGTACATTAGTTTAAATTTAAACACAAACACAGAATTTCTATGGCTTTTTAAGAGTAAAATATACTAGAATTACCTATATCAATGAATAGGAATTTCAATCACTCAGGAATTCTCACTGAGTTACTTAGCAGTAAGTGATATGACCATCTGCCAATAAACTATTTCTGGATGGTCTCAGATACACATATATTACAGAAGGGATTACAGACAATTCTTCCGTCTTATATGAAGCCACAACTTAAGGGCCAATTCTAAAACTTTGGGGATACTTTTTAGTATTCATAGCCACATCCCACCTTTAATCTTAGGGTGACTAACTCTGCTGACTTTCCATTATTAAAGCCTCAAACTTTTAAATGCAAGAGAGACCTGAGCAGTACTAAATCATTTTTTTTTAAAAGGAAGTCAAGTTGTTTTGTCATAAGGGATGGCATACAGTGGACAGCAGCACAACCAGACTTTAACCCAAAGATATCAGCCCCAATGAGACTCACGGTTTAATACTGATCAGTTCTCTGAAGTTTTCCACTGCAGTGTTCCGGTTCCGTTTTTCAGAGTCACATTTCTCTTTTGTCCATGTCATCTGAATTTTATCAGGTACTGTCTCCCCCTCATCTTCTTCATCTGAGTACAGGCTTTCCAGCCGTATTATAGAATGTCTGTCCTTTACCAGCTGGGCCTGAAAAGTGTTTAAATGGCAAGTTGAGTTCTACTTTCACAGGTTAATTTATCTTTTCTGGATCCCTTTCACTAATTAAATAGCTCTCATTTCATTGTACTCTTCACCTGTGTTCAGAAGAGGAGCCAGAGCAATTCACTAACACAAAGAGCAAACAGAGTTATGGTGAATAAGAGTCAACCAGAATTTGGACCAACGGGGGTGTCTCTATATAGAGAAAGAGAGAACTTCACATCGTAAGATAGTATGGAACGTGGCAGTCCAGACTGACCCCAAGCTGATGAAAACTGTTCTGCTCAGATGGAACAGGATGATACAAATTGAACAGCTTTGGTGGCCAAGTGAACTAGTTGACTTGTTCTACCAGAATCCAAGACACAACATAAACCCACACTAGCAAAACAGGATGTGTCATGAACTGGGACAAACCCAGGATATCGCATGTACCGGAAATTCTTGAGACTTTCAAGAAACCTCCTGAGACTTACATTCTGAACTAACTGGACACCACATAATCATACAGGGAAATGCACAAAAGGCTTTTTACAGCTTACGTGACCGCCATGCATTCTTTCCTAGGACAAAGCATTTCTAGCATGGATCCATGAGTGCAGGCAAGATGTTAACCAATAGGAATAAACCTAGTTTTCAGACATAGCAACTGAAAAGGCTACACTGAATGTTCATTTTCTTCAAGATGTGGGAGGTGTCTGTATTAATTCATGGAAGTTTTACTATGCTATATGAAGGATATGAAACGGTGCTAGGAACAGCGCTTGGATTCATCCACCTTAGCTTTTTCTGTAGTGAATGACATACCTCCCTTTCCCTTTCTGTTTTGGTCAGTCTCATTTGCCTCAGCATCTGAGATCTCTGCTCCATCATTAGGGTCCGCTCATAGGTATAAGCTGAAATATCACTGTTTTGCTGCAAAAATAAGAAAAATATTCCTCTTTGTAATCAAATAACTTACTAGCATTCAAACCTTAAGGAGAAATAGGATCAATCCCTTACCATTTCTACAACTTCCACCTCTGCCTCTATTCGTAGGTGATAAAGGAAAGTAGCCAGGTCCTTCTTCATCTGAATGCTGTTGTCATCCATCTGGGCTACTGTGAAAATTCTCATTTTACACTTTCTCCAGACCTATGGGGAAAAATACAAGTTCTCAAAACATGTGAACCAGCAACTTCTTTTCTACACGAAACAGAACTGTAATAAATATAGCATCCTTGTTTTTCAACAGAGTTACTGTACTGGGCTCTGTGGATTTTTTTTAAACACATCCATACTATTGACTTTCCCATCAGAGCAATCAAGCATAGTTTAGGAGCACTGCTGATGCATTGTGTTGACAAACTGAGATGATTATCAAGCATGACTTTAACAAACATGGTTAATGAGCCATTTATGCAAGGCAGGCCCTAAATTTGTAACCAGCCTCTCTTTTGGCTTAAAGATAACAAAGAAAAGCCATATGAGGCCCGCCCAATGGTCCTATGAACTATAACGTAAGAAAAATCCCAGTTAGGTTTCTCACTAGTGAGTCTACACGTTTTTCACTGCTATGTTTCCCTTGACAAAACCCATGACCTGTTTTTTTGTTTGTTTTTTTTGAGCGGGGAGGGGATACCTCAATAAAACATTGTTCATTCATCCTGGTCTGCTCGCTGGTGAGACTGCCACAAAATCTTGTCATATTTCATTCTTCTGGGGTGTTTTAAACTTTTCTTTTAAACTTTAAAAGAAACTAAACTTAACACTGGTATATTATATGCCAAGGATTGTGAGATTACTTTTTTTCTTGTATTCTTGTTATGACAAAACCAATCATAGCCACTACATTGGCTGATAAGTTTCCTGGCCTCATCAAGTGACCCCACTGGCCAAAGCTGAAGTGGCTCCAGCAAGCCTAATATTTTCCCATCCAGCCTAAAGCCATGATGTACAGGCCAGCAAGTTACCTGCAGAGGACAAACTGGGAAAAAAAGTCACCAAAAAACTCAAGAGCATGTATTTTAAAATCACAACAGTTTGGACACAGTGGGCATAAATACTGTCTTATTTTTAAAAGATACTGTACTATTTAAAGACCTTTTCAATCTTCTTATTTTAACCATCTCTCCTCATGACAGAGAGGTTAGTGGACTCCTTTCACTTAAGGAGACCTAGGTTCCTCGTCTTTGTCTTTAAGAAATAACCACCACACTTTGAGTGCTCAAAATTTCTCAAAATAATCAAATTTGATGAAGAAGTCTATAGTTTTCATAATTTGGAGTCATTTCTCAACCAGCTGTACTACCAACACTGTTGTGGTCCCTATGTTCACGATCATATTGACTTTGTTAAATTCAGTTTAATTTCTGGTACTACAACCACTTAATACAAATGAATTCTTTCTTTGCTTAAATAGTACACCATCTTCCGAATTAACACTTACTTCATAACTTGACAGTGTTCTTCTTTTGCATGCATATAATCCAATTATATTGCAATGAAATACATCAAGTGTTGCTCACAAAAGCTTATGCTCAAATAAAATTGTTAGTCTCTAAGGTGCCACAAGTTCTCCTTTTATTTTTCCGAATACAGACTAACACGGCTGCTACTCTGAAACCTGTCTAAAATTAAGACACTCGTTAGGTCCTATAGCCCTTGTGAACATGGTATCCATAAGCAGTCTTCTGAGTCCTTTATGGTACACGTCTTATTAAATTTACATAGCTATCAACAGAAGACTGAGCAAGTCTCAAACACAGCTCCAGGAACTCTGCCTTTTCAATGCAGTACCTTTCATTTTTTTTTAAAGGTAAAGATTTGTGAGTTTGTATGACCACTCCTACTATGATCACGTAGGAAATATACATTCTGCTAATATAAGAATGTATTGTACATGAGCAGAATGTACATGTGGGTCAAAAACCATTTTTTATAAATATATAATACAAGAAAAAACTTATTGGGAGAACAGTATGAGGATCTTCACTTATTCTTGGCTCACTGTTCCGCACCATACACTGATGCATACAAAGAAGTCGGCAGACAAATTTGTTCTCTAGTCTTTTCATCCTTACTTTATGCTGTTTCAGTAGAAAAGGAAGCAACATCAACATGCCTCCATCATGCACAATCCACCAGACATCAATGTTGCCTTCGTTGTAACGCTCGTGGTTGCTGGGATAGAAAGACACGTTTTTGGGCACCAACAGAGCCAGATGGGCAGCAGTTGTACAACGCACAGTGTCTGCGGGGAAGGGGAAGAAAGCAAACAGTCAGTTTTCTATGGTACTGTAAGAGAAAATGATAGTGGAAAAGGCTATTCAGTGAGCAAATGCCACTTACCTATAAAATTGCTGCTCACATTAAATATATGTATTTACTCCTTTTGTGTAACTGTGCAACTGTAAAGGCTTTTTAATTGAAAAAATTATAGTGTTTATTAAAAACCATTTGAAATGGCCTATAGACACACATACCTGTCAATGAGTGCTATTATTTTACATTTTACGTTTTTTGTTAATATTCATGCAAATAGTGGGAAAGCGATGCTGAACTTGCAGAATAAATCTGTTCAATTAAAAGTACAGTGTGTGTAGAGTAGTACACAGAACTTGGTTCTGGGTGTCTAACCACATGACATATCACAACTAACCTATAAATGTTTTCCAGGCTCTTGCATCTTCACTTTGTCTCCAGCCATATGGCCATCCCAAAACCACAGTGTTGTGTTTCATGCCACCTAGTCCACAGGACTGTATCAAGTGGGCAATTCCTTCTCGAACCTTGGTGGCTACAACTACTTGACAAAATCCTTTCACTTTCTCAATTTCAATCATGTTCTTAATAGTCTGGAAGATAGACAAGGGAAAAAAGTTCTCCATTAAAATGAACTCAGGTCCTCTATATCAACTGATTATACTTCTTATGCATGTTCATACTGTAATCTACATGTACTCATCGGGGCAAAAGTTTACTGCCCTATTTTGAGTAATGAAGGTCAGGAGAATCATATGTAGTATAAGGCTTCATATGCTATAAGCCTTTATAAAAAGGCTGCAAGATATAAAGAGAACAATAATTTCATCCTTAGCAAGATGTTATTCCAGAGATATATGAATTAGCTTTCCATTTTTAAAGTACTGTCTCCCACCTCTTCAAGAGCTGCTGGGGGAGCAGGGGTGCTGGGAATGTCATAGTATGCTGTGACTACGCAGATGTAAATGATTAAGCATTAGGAAGGGTGCAAAGGACTTTATAAGTCTTCTACCGCTACTTTGAATAAGCAAAATATAGCAAATGTTCAGAATAGCTACTGTGATGTTCAGAAAATTACAGAACACATCATCCCTTACATGAATGAATCAACATCACGAAACATTAGTTCTCTCAGTTTGGTGACAATGTGTCCTGTTAAATGAGTTAGAGATGTATATACATAAGATCTAGAATGTAATGCAGCAGCCATGACTGCACTTAGGCATGTCTTTAAGCACTTTGGGCAACAGGCATATAGTATGCTTGTGTTTAAGAGCTTTGTTTTACTGGGGCCTGCTTTATTTTCCACAAAGTTTAATAAAAATTCATTACAATTGTGTAAAATCATTATTATATGTCAATTTAAAGCACGCACCTGTTCAGCAGCTTGGGCCTCTCCATAACTCTCCAGGAAATTCCCTTGAATCACTGTCCCTATGATAGTCAAACCTTTGCCAGCTTTCAGCTGAGAAGCAAATGTTAACAGCCTCGGATACTTCACGTGCAAATCTTCATCTAATTTCAGAAGCACCAGCAATTGAGGCCTAAAGGAAAAGAAAAAGCATTCTGGGTTATTCTTATAAAACTTTTTAAAAAATGTTTGCCTCACTAATTATCTTAATTATGCTTTAACATTAATGCTGATACCCACAACAGTGAAGTACTGTCTCTGTACCATATGCCCAGAAGTGCACTACTTGATATTTTATTTCTTTAGACAAAGCAGATTTGGAATACTGTCTAGAGAGTCTTCTTCCATGTGGTTTTGAAGAAAGGATTTTACTAATCTGAGAGGTCTGATTAGCATTTTACTTACAGAAACTGATTTTCAAGAATCTGCCCAACACAAAATATATTGCATGCTACATTTATGCAATAACGCTACCTTCTAAGTCTATATGAGTATTATGTACCAAACACGTGAGAATTAAGATTACATTCCAAATAGACAAATGAATTTCACCTTCTTCTGACATGTGAGATACATGCAACTTCAGTCTGACATCATCAACATTTGGATTTTCTTTCCCAACATTCAGCTATGAGTAACGGAATACCATGATGTATAGGATTTTGTTTGTATTATTTAAGGTAGACTTCTACTCCTCTCAATAGATGGAGGAGTGCTCAATATCCCTATACAGTAGTGCTAGTTAGCAACATAACAGAAGCTAGACTGAGCTATGCACTTCAGAGGTGAAATTCATGGAGAAGTAAAAGCTTACCTTTCACTTAATGAGGATTTCTCAGCCCCCTAAGCCTTATTATTTTCCAGCTGCTGAACGTAGAACTCAGCTCTTTCAGAGCAAAATGCATGTTGCCCATGTAATCTGGCTTCATGCAGCTGAAGTGCAGAGGCTAGAGGGAGAAATCCTTGGCCACTATTCCAGTTTTAAAGATGGAGCCTCATCAGCAACCTCTGTGCCACTACTGCAGGATATTAGGCCACTGCATCACACATCTTGTGTGTCATTCCCCAACTCCACTTTCTGAACTAGCCTACACAGGGCTTGAATCGAGACTCCATCCACATCCAGACAAGAGAGGCTGCTGCTCTGTTTCTGCAGGGCACCCCCAGTGTAGTTAATGTAGCATGGAATATCTTACATGGGCTGCATACATTTCACACTAAGTGTGCAGGACTTACTCACGTGCTTTGACTCCCTTTAAAAGACTGAGTTCTTAAACTTCTTTTGTCTTTTAAGATAGCAAAGCTCCTGTCCAGTGTCAAGCTAGATTACTTACATGTAAATTGTGGGCATTGTTTTGAACCCTGCACATGCAACCTGAA
The DNA here is from genome assembly GCF_009764565.3 of Dermochelys coriacea. Lineage (NCBI taxonomy): Eukaryota > Metazoa > Chordata > Testudines > Dermochelyidae > Dermochelys > Dermochelys coriacea. Next base: position 11,345,481 of record NC_050079.1, on the reverse strand, counting down.
GCAAAATCTGCATTTTGCACATCCAAAATGCCTACCTCCAGTTCTTGGTGTGGGGAGGACCTTCTTCCAGTCTTAGCAAGGCATATCTGGCAGCACTGAGTGACAGACCCCGAATACCATCGCCCCATTCCTTCTCTGCACTGCAAAGAAATCACATATTTTAGTGAATACATGATTTGAGATCTGCTGATGAAAAGCAATATATATGAGCTAGGTAGTATTATTTCAGCAGTGTTTATCTTCCTTGCTCTTGTATGGAAGTCACAATTACTTTACAACAAATTTATGGATGTGCTTCACAACCTAATGTACTCACAGGGATGAACTGCAAGATGTATTTCAAGCAAATACATCAGGCAGAGAATCATAGAACTGGAAGGGACCTCAAGAGGTCATCTAGTCCAGTCCCCTGCACTTAAGGCAGGACTAAGTATTATCTAGACCATCCTTGACAGGTGTTTGTCCAACCTGCTCTTAAAAATCCTCAATGATGGAGATTCATTCCACAGCCTCCCTAGGCAATTTATTCCAGTGGTTAACCACTCTGACAGTTAGGAAGTTTTTCCTAATGGCCAATCTAAACTGCCCTTGCTGCAATTTAAGCCCATTGCTTCTTGTCCTATCCTCAGAGGTTAAGAAGAACAATTTTTCTCCCTCCTCCTTGTAACAACTTTTTATGTACTTGAAAACTGTTATCATGTCCCCTCTCAGTCTTCTTTTCTCCAGACTAAACAAACCCAATTTTTTCCATCTTCCCTCATAGGTCATGTTTTCTAGACCTTGAATCATTTTTGTTGCTCTTCTCTGGACTTTCTCCAATTTGTCCACATCTTTCCTGAAATGTAGCGCCCAGAACTGGACACAATACTCCAGTTGAGGCCTAATCAGCACGGAGTAGAGTGGTAGAATTACTTCTCGTGTCTTGCTTATAATACTGCTAATACATCCCAGAATGATGTTTGCCTTTTTTGCAACAGCATTACACTGTTGACTCATATTTAGCTTGTGATCCACTATGTCCACCAGATCCCTTTCCACAGTACTCCTTCCTAGGCAGTTGTTTCCCATTTTGTATGTGTGCAACTGATTGCTCCTTCCTAAATGGAGTACTTTGCAAATTATAAATCACTCCTGTCTGTGGTTGAGATTTCCTTGGAACATGATCATGCATGAACCACACCATGTGCTTCACCATCCGATTTGTGAAGATGAAGTTATGCAGCCAAACTACCAATCTAAGAGACTGAGAATAGTAATCTAATGCATCCCAAGCAAGGCTGAGTTTGGGTGCTGGTTATCTCCCCCAAGACTCTCTAAAAACCCTTACCTCCTGGCCAATTTATGAGCCAAGTGTAATGGCTCTAGAGAGGGCTGCATTCAGGCCTCCTTGGCTAGAAGTAGTCAAAGGTCAAAGAGGGTAAAGTGGAGCAGGGAACTAGATGCCCAAAATAGGCCTCCAGTTCCCACTATCACACAGATTTCAAGAAACATCTTGCAGATGCTTACCCAAGACGCTTACATCCTGATCTAATAAATTCTTTTCAGAATCATCACTGCAAAGCAGTTGCAAAAATACTTCCATGTGAAAACTAATACCATAGAGGCAAAGCAATACCCATTCATGTGCTGAACCAATAAATGGTAAGTAAGTCCAAGTCTCCCCTTACCCTGCTCCTTCTGAAAATACTTACCCTTGATATTCAATGTACTTGTAAATCATGCCTGCAATGAGCATAGCCACAAGAGCATAATACCAGGATGAAATGAACATCAACGCAAGACAAATACTCATGCCTAAAAATGATAAAGCCCTGGGAGGGGAAAAAATAGGTATTAGCAAGTACCTGGGAAAAAGAGCTAAAATCTTGAAGTATCTGCTACAAACCCATTGATTATTTGAATTGCTTTCCTTCTGTATCCTCTCTCCTGAAGAGATGGCAATAAAAAGCAACCAATAATTCCCATCACCACTGTTGTAATATACTATATTGTGGGGATAACACTATTACTACATTAATCACCACAATTCTGGTCCACACTAAACAGAGGAGTTTCTTCCTGCATCCCTGACTACTACCAGATGGATGGAAGAAATCCAGCAGCCTTAACCGAGTCCCTCCTGACAGCCCCAGGGCACTGCAGAATCTTTCCATCTTCTCAGCCACCCAAAGGTGGCCCAAGACACAATTTCAGAAACAAGGTGCCTGAGTAAGGCCCTTCATGACTAGCTGTAAAAGCCACCTACAGAAACACTCCACGCCTGTGATCAGCAGCAGAAACACACACTAACATCCCCTTTATTAGGAAGCTTTTCCCCACATATGAAGGGTTAACAACAGTCTTCCAAATCCCCTCAGTAGACCACAGAATACGGACTGGAGTAGACCAAAGAATACACTGAGTCATTTGCTTACCAATGATAGTATTTAAATCGGGGCCGCCAATTTGGAGTTCTTAAAAGTGTTTGTACTGCACATGCCAGATTGACAAAGAGGTAACACATCAAGAAAAACCTGTAGAGAAGGAACAATTTAGCACGTTAGTTTTTGACACAAACTGTAAAAATGGAAAGGTCTGAATGTCACTCACATAACACCAAAACCAATATCTGTTTTGCCACAAGAGGCTATACCTCCAATTTGTTACTAAAGACAGGCCTAAACTGTTAATACAAATTAGGTGTAAAGGTTAGAGACTCTTTATGAATGAATCTAACCACATTCCTTCTGTCCAATTGCTGAGCACCAAACATGATACCGTTTTCTAAAGGGAGGCCCAATCCAGCTTTGTCAGAAAAAATGTTCACTCATATATTTTTCAGAGGCATGGCAATTTACATGTTAATTAAGATGGACGTCAGGTCATTTGTAGTCCTTAAATAAATGGAACTTCTGTTCCAGTACCTATTGTATTTATCTAAAATTGAGGTTCTAAAAGGTAATCACATTAACAGAATTCACAGTGATTCTGTTCCTTACATGGAGAGAATTGGAGCCACCATGTCAAGGGAAGCTATAAGAATTCCGAGTTCAGCAATTAATGCTGTTAGCAGAAGCGCCCATGTTGGTTCACCATTTGCTTTCCCATGACCAAAAACCTAAACAAAAAAAGAAAAGGAACATTATTTATTTGTACTATCACATTTGACTCATAGCTTAACTTGACACTGCTTACAAATATGTTCAGTAACGTTCTAGAACAGAATCCATTTCCCACTTCAAAGATAGCATACGGGGGGGATTTTCATATCTTTCATTGAAGGACAAGGATAGGAGTCCAGCTAGCCTCTAATCCGAATCTCTACTCCATTGAGTTTGAGGTCAGACTCCTTAATGAAACAAAAAATACTCATCCAACTCCTCCCTTCAATGCACACCTGCCTTTTTTTAATTTTAAACACAGACCCTCACTTTGAAAAGGGGCAGCGTGCGAAAAATCTAATTTTAGAGTGGGGAATCCTTGTCCGATCTCCCTTTCTTCCCGTTTCTAGGAAGAGCCTTCCCCTGCTTTTGACAAGATGAAGCAAGAAGCTAGTCGGAGAAGAGGCAGTAGTGGTCTCCAACCAGTAGACAGCAACTAAGAAGTGAAGATATGGCTCCTGCTCCAACGCATGAAACCTGACTGGGGCCCTACTCTAGGAGAAACACTGCAGAAGGGTGAGAGATGACCACTGACTCTCAAGGTCTAAATATCCCATAGCGAGAGGGGCTGGAGGAATCTCAGCAGTCCCATTCCTCCTAGCACCAGATCAACGTGTAGGCAGGGTTAGTAGTGGGGCTGGTAGGCTTGCGAACAGGGACTGGGAGCTTGAAGCTTAGTGGCCTGATTTCTGTATAACCAGCCTGCAACTTGGCGATCAGGTTTCTGATATCTGCCAACTACAGCTCACGAAAGCTTATGCTCTAATAAATTTGTTAGTCTCTAAGGTGCCATGGGTACTCCTTTTCTTTTTGCGAATACAGACTAACACGGCTGCTACTCTGAAACTACATCTATATATTCCAATTTCCTTTTGCCAGTCTCAAGGAAAATAATCTTACCCCACTGGCTAGGCCATGGGGTTCGTGTATGCTGCGTACAGCACAATGAAATGTTCTTTAATATTTACAAACCCATAGGAAAGGAATAATGTTGTCCTTGGCTATAGCTTGCAGTAGCCGTGGGGCTCCAGTGAGGCTCTGTAAGCCTGCTCCGCAGGTAGAGAAGAATGAGCCTATCACAATGACCCATGGTGAGGGCCAAGAAAGTGTGCCCACCACTAAGTTCTTGTTCACCGCATCACCATACCTGTAGGATAAAGAAAGTTTAGCCAGTCTTTTATTTCACTTTGACAGAGTCTGTCTTATCCAAACGTAAGCCAACAAGAAGTAGGTTAGATTTTATTTAAATAAAAATTTCCAGCAACTTCTTGAATAGAAAACTGCAATATAGGAAAAAATCTGAATCAGTAGCCCAAGCGACCCCCAACATACAGCAAGCTAACCACTACTGGAAAGAAGGTTGCACCCCATTTTTCAAGGACAACCATCCAAAAAATCGCTTCTGTCTTAAGTTATTGATAACATTCTATTGCCTTGTTAACCAAGCACTCGTTTCTGTTCATCTGGTGAGAAGCCGTCCTTATTACATTGAAACCGAGCTCTCCTGTTTATTTAAACAACCAGTTACACCTACGTTTTTCTGCCCTAAGTCTTTCAGCAGGCAATAACCACCATTAAGTACGGAAACTGGTTGTACAATCCCCAATATCAGACTCATAGAAAAAGCTTCAGTGATGTTAGACCTTTCCAACCAGATTGTAGCTTCATGCCAAACTTTATGAACAAGCAGTTCCCTGCTTGTCCCCTGACAGATGATCCTCCTGGGAGCTTTCAGAAATCTGTGTGCAGATTCCAGCATTAGGATAACTATCATTACTTGATTTACAGGGTTAAGAACCTGAGGGTAAGAAACATGATAGTCAAACATGGCAACATTTTCCAAATTATAAATGGCTGCTTGGATTTGACCATGTTCATGTCCCCTTTTTATTCTTGATTCACAAGCGGGATTTTGGTCATAAGCATTTAAGAGAAACAGCAATCCTTCATATAAATACCCGTAAGCGAGCAAGACCACATATGAGCAGACACGATCATGCACTATCTTAATGAGCAGTCATTCTGGATTAAAAAGCTTCAGCCATTCAATCAAAGCATAAAAAACATTATCCTCCAACTTGTGCCCACACTCCCCATGAGTAACAGAGAGCAAACTATTAATTTTAACACTATCTGCTAAGATCACATTGGCCCAAGACTGTCTATCCTATTAGAAAGGACAGGAGTACTTGTGGCACCTTAGAGACTAACAAATTTATTTGAGCATAAGCTTTCGGGGGCTACAGCCCACTTTATCGGATGCATAGAATAGAACATATAGTAAGAAGTTTGTGTGTGTGTGTGTGTGTGTGTGTATATAGATAGATAGATAGATAGATAGAGATACACACACACACACACACACACACACAGAACATGAAAAAGGGGAGTAAGAGGTTAATTAATTAAGATGAGCTATTATCAGCAGGAGAAAAAAAACTTTTGTAGTGATAATCAAGATGGCCCATTTAGACAGTTGGCAAGAAGGTGTGAGGATACTTAACGTGGGGAAATAGATTCAATATGTGTAATGATTCCCAGCCTCTATTCAAATCCAAGTTAATGGTATCTAGTTTGCATATTAATTCAAGCTCAGCAGTTTCTCGTTGGAGTCTGTTTCTGAAGCTTTTCTGTTGCAAAATTGCCACCTTTAAATCTGTTACTGAGTGGCCAGAGAAGTTGAAGTGTTCTCCTACTGGTTTTTGAATGTTATGATTCCTGATGTCAGATTTGTGTCCATTTATTCTTTTGCATAAAAATTGTCCAGTTTGGCCAATGTACATGGCAGAGGGGCATTGCTGGCACATGATGGCATATATCACATTGGTAGATGTGCAGGTGAACGAGCCCCTGATGGCGTGGCTAATGTGATTAGGTCCTATCATGGTGTCACTTGAATAAATACGTGGAGAGAGTTGGCATCGGGCTTTGTTGCAAGGATAGGTTCCTGGGTTAGTGTTTTTGTTGTGTGGTATGTGGTTGCTGGAAAGTATTTGCTTCAGGTTGGGGGGCTGTCTGTAAGCAAGGACTGGTCTGTGAGAGTGAGGGATCATTTTTCAGGATAGGTTGTAGATATTTGATGATGCTCTGGAGAGGTTTTAGTTGGGAGCTGAAGGTGGCTAGTGGCGTTCTGTTATTTTCTTTGTTGGGCCTGTCCTGTAGTAGGTGACTTCTGGGTACTCTTCTGGCTCTGTCAATCTGTTTCTTCACTTCAACAGGTGGGTATTGTAGTTTTAAGAATGCTTGATAGAGATCTTGTAGGTGTTTGTCTCTGTCTGAGGGGTTGAAGCAAATGCGGTTGTATCTTAGAGCTTGGCTGTAGACAATGAATCGTGTGGTGTGTCCTGGATGGAAGCTGGAGGCATGTAGGTAAGTATAGCGGTCAGTAGGTTTCCAGGAGAGGGTAGTGTTTATGGGACTGTTGCTTATTAGCACAGGAATGTCCAGGAAATGGATCACTTGTGTGGACTGGTCCAGGCTGAGGTTGATGGTGGGACGGAAATTGTTGAAATCATGGTGGAATTCCTCAAGGGCTTCTTTTCCATCGGTCCAGATGATGAAGATGTCATCAGTGTAGCGCAAGTAGAGTAGGGGCATTAGGGGACAAGAACTAAGGAAGCGTTGTTCTAAGTCAGCCATAAAAATGTTGGCATACTGTGGGGCCATGCGGGTACCCATAGCAGTGCCGCTGACTTGAAGATATATATTGTCCCCAAATGTGAAATAGTTGTGGGTGAGGACAAAGTCACAAAGGTCAGCCACCATGTTCTCTGTATGTGTATGTGTGTGTCTCTCTCTCTCCCTTCTTACTATATGTTCCATTCTATGAATCCGATGAAGTGGGCTGTAGCCCCCGAAAGCTTATGCTCAAATAAATTTGTTAGTCTCTAAGGTGCCACAACTACTCCTGTTCTTTTTGCAGATACAGACTAACATGCTACTCTGAAACCTACACTATTAGACAAATTCTCACAAATAGTCAATACATTTGCAGAAATCAAAAATTAGTTTCTCAGGAGGAAAAAGGGCTGAATTCATCAGATAATTTATTTGCAAGGAAAAATTTCACCAGGTCTAGTAAGGAGGCAGAGAGGGAGAACAAGGGAGCAAAGGGGAAGTTCAGTGTTCAGATAACATCAGTGGGTTTTTGAATTTCTAGAAAGTCAACTGTAATGGCAAGAAATCGATCTTTGAACCTAGTATCCCTTGGAACTCAAAAGGCAACACATGATGCAAGGCAAAATGGATAAAAAGTTCTTCTGAAGATCCGACACCGCTAGAGATTGGAGGGAGCAGTCACACAAAGCAGAAGGAAGTGCAGAACCCATTCGTCCAAAGTATCCTTTACATTTTGAATGCAGATATGCCTAAGAGGCAGCTCTAGTCAGGTGTGAAGATGAAGGCAAAGACTAAAAGATTCATTGGCCAAAGCCAGGGCACAACCTCCCCTACCATGTGATAGGTAAAATATTTTCATCTTACTTACTTATCTCTAAGAACAACACCCTCTATGCAGGCTCCAAACAGTAATACACTGCTGAAATCTTGAGTACAGAGTACATTAAGGAAGGTAATTTTATTTAGACATGATAAATCAATGCAATTATATTGAACATCATTAAAGTTCAATGTTTGCCGCTGTGCAAATGATTGATAAGTGGTATCCTCTATATAATCAGATATCATGATCACTTGAGATATGCGGGGCAGTGAGTTGTTAATATCACCCAATGTACATATGTATCTTTAATAGTTGAGACAAATATGATTAAATTGTTGTTCCAAAATTCAAATTTAAGAAAGACTGGATTAAAGAGACATGGTTAATGTTTTTAATAAAATTAGTTTTACACTTCAAAACTCCCCGGTGGGAGCTGAAAGCCCTAAAGGAGACTGCTTTGAACAGGACATTAACACACCAAGGGGAGCATAAGCCAGCAACCATGCCCCAAACAGAAGAGCTCCAATCTGGGAGGAAGTGACCCAGCGAAAGTGTAACTTGGAGATGATAAATTACTGATCTAGACACTTTGACAAACCCCAAGGGTCCTGGATGGAGACCATGGTGGAGTGGGCCTGGGTCACCCTACCGTGCCTCCATGCTCCCTTGTAAAAGCAGAACTAAGGAGGGATTGAGGCCCGCTGCATATAATTTGGCCGGGACACCCTCTGAATGACTATGCTGTGAGAAACTGTCAGGCCGCTGCCTGACCACTAGGCCAGCTGGTCACCAGACTGTCCCGTTACATCAACATACAAACAACTTCTGGAACAAAAAGGTCCACTCCAGAAGTGCCACACGGGAGCTCTCTGGAAGACAGCAGGAGTATGACATGGAGTACAATGTCCCTTTGACAATCCCCTGATCTGGAGCTTGGCAGACGTGCCAGAAGACACTTGCAAGCTACAGTTCATGTGCCATCCTGATTAATATGTAGTTTTCAGAAGAGCTTATCAGCAGAATATCAGCAGCTAATTTTAGAATGGTCTGGTCTACACTGATTCCTTTTATTCCAACTTTCCGTCCCCACCCCAATTCCATTTCTTATTTAAACAACCTAGCTACTACATCTTGCCATCTTTGGCTACTTTGATGATCCTTATGTGCCCTTTTACACAGACATTCGCTTACAAATTATTAGACAGCACACATTGCTCTCCCTTTACTCAAAATTAAAAACCTAATTGTTTAAAAAGGTACTGTGATCTAGAAATTCCTGCATTTAAGGCTTTTCCCCATCTTACCAGCTGGCAATAGTAATGGATCTCTGTATTCTGCCAGCCCAAGATATCACTGACTGTTAGTCAGCTTTATTAAAGGAGCAAATAACAGCAGCTAGAAAGCAAAGAGAGGAAGTTACATGCTTTCAAATGAACCAGTGTTTATGTTCTTTCACTGACATATGACAATCATAGGGGTATTTATAATCAACTGAAAACAATGCAATGAATCAGGAACACAAATAATAATAAAAGTTCAACTGAGTCACAATGTGCTAGAATTCTATTCTACTTTTAAAGGATACAGACGAGTGATGTGGTGACAATCGCCAGAATTGTTCCAACAGGAATAGATTTTTGTGCATCTTTGAGGTCTCCTGATCTGTTTGAACCAGCCATGATACCTAAACATAGATTTCAGTTTAAGAAAATGTTTTTGGAAACACCACAAGAGATCAAAGAAAGTTAATTAAAAATCGCACAAAACCCTTTCCCAGTATTCACCAGTCACTGAAGGGAAGAAGATGCCAACTAGTACTGTGAAGGAAGTGGCTATATCCGCAAACACATAAAGGTGAAGGTTGCTTTTCAGCCCTGGTACATCAACTGATGGATGATCAGCTTTTTCCAGTATCTCTCCTTTCTCCATATAATTGCTCCACAGATTATCTGGGGGGCGGGAGGAGGGCAGAAAAGGGGAGTTACCACCACAAAGAGAGAGCAGTAAATACAGGTTAACCCAAACCTAACTTACTGAACTCTTAATTATCTACTCAAAGCAATAAACAGGCTGGAGTGAAAACTTAGTGGGTTACTACAGTTACAAATCTAGACACATAAAAAGTCCGAAACAGAAAACGGTTCCATCATATTTTCATGCAAACTTTTCACAAGAGCAATGAACATGTTTGGATTATCACCACACAAACCAACTGCCTAAAAAGGTTTATGCAACATTTTTTTTTATTTTATTTATTATAAAGTTAACGAACTGATGTTATATCATTCTAACATACCACTTATATAGACTTGCTCTAACCAAAGCAACATAAGTTTAGCATTGTCACATAAATTAGGCATATTAAATGAAAGAGTGTACATATACATAGTAACTGAAGAAACCTAGGTAACCCTGGCCAGATATCTGGATGGAAGTTATTTTATTCTTTAGAAAGTGGAAGTATTATGACACTGCATGGATTTGCATTTAGCTAATGCTTCGACAATGCATGGAATAAGCAGTGAGTATGTCTGCTAATTTTCCTTGTTAAATAGGAACTTTATGAACATATACACATCACCTGCACACAGCAAATATTTCCTTTAATTCTTGTTTAGAGTGAGCATTTTGTAGTATTATATACTGTAGCTTTGCAGTAGGTTTGTAGAGAGCAAGGACACAGATAAATCACGCTCATGTACACACTTCTGTGCTTCTTCCAGCTAGAATCTACTATGTTATAAATCTGAATACGTAACATCCTACCACTACTCTCCAACCCAAACATTTGAGCCTGGTTTTGAAGAGTTATATAGTATGCCCAGCTTAATTCGCCCTACAATATTGATATAGTTGAGTTTCTATTGCAAATATCAGTCTCATTCAGTCAATTTAGTAGAACTGAAACTAAGCCTCTTATCCAGAAAAATGATTAACACCATCTACTCTTTACAGTATTCTAACAGTTTTCTTCAAAAGGGTTTTCTTAACTGTGATTAAATTTATTTGGTGCTTTTTCTCTACAAGCATAGAACAGCTCAGTCCACCTCACTACTATACATGCCTCTTAACAAGAGGATTTCCTTTGATCCAACAGTGTTTTGTATCATACCTTCTAAAATGCCACTTGCAGCTCCAGGAATACCTGCTATCTCAGTAACATTGTTGAGCAGAAAATATTCGTCACAATTATCAGTTGTTAAGTTAGAACTATGGCAGAAGAGTTCCCAGAGCTTGGTGGCCACAGTCATATTGCCCACAATTGTTGTTTTAGCACAAACATCAAAATGATCTCTCGTCAGGGTCCTGTTGCCCAGCATGCAAATCCTGGAAGGGGAATGAGAGAGTCATTTAGAACCATATACTAAGCAAAGATGTTTACTCACATCAGATGTTACTTGGAAATTGTAGCTTTTCCCTTTTCATACACTGCGATTTTAAAGTGGTTCTCCTTCCCAACAACATGTTCCAGATTTGAGACTCTCCTGTGCAGCAGAACCAGGAGTGTATATGTTGATGTTGTTTTGTTTTAATATTCAAAATGAAAATGTATTTATTTCTCTCTCCATTTCCCCTCAGTGTCCCACTTCCAGGCTGCAGCTCAGGATATTTGCCTACAAGTAGGGCTGGCAGTTCTGAAGATCAGTAGCATCTGAAGGGTATGTGCCACCTAATGCCCCTCCCCCCCTGAGGGGGATGCAGAACAGATGGAGGGAAAGGATTATAGGGCACTAGCCTTGGATTTGTGAGACCAGGGGTCAATTTCCTCCTCTGCCACAGACTCCCTTTGTGTCCTTGGGCAAGTCTCTTAGTCTCTCTCTCTCCCTCAGTTCTCTATAAAATGGGGACAATAGCACTTCCCTATGTCACTGGGGTGCTCGAAGGATAAATACATGAAAGATTGTGAAGTGCCCAGATACTAAACTAATGGGGCCATATGAGGTGCAGTCTGACCAAGCCTAGATCACCAGTGTGAATATCGGGTCACTGCTACGTTTCTCCAGCTGGTTTGTCAGGAGTGGAGAGAAGAGAAATTCAGGAAGTTTCATTGTGGCTTTAATCCATGATAAAAAAAAGATATTAGCCAACATTTTTGCTCTACTTTTATGCATGAGTGACTGAAAGAGCGTACTTAGAGTAGTTACCAATGGTTCACTGACCAACTGGCAGGGGGGAAAAATGCGGAATGTAATAGGGTCCCACAGGGGTTCGTCCTGGATCAAGTACTATTCAATATATTCATTAATTACTAGAACAACAGAGTGGAAAGTATGCTTATAAAATTTGCAGATGACACCAAGCTAGAAAGGGTTGCAAGCACTTTGGAGGACAGGACTAGAATTCAGAATGACCTTAACAAATTGGAGAATTGGTCTGAAATCAACAAGTTGAAATTCAATAAAGAGAAGTGTGAAGTACTATACCTAGCAAAGAAAAATCAAATATACAAGTACAAAAGGGGGAATAACTGGCTAGGCAATAATACTGCTGAAAAGGACCTGTGGATCACAAATTGAATATGACCAACAATCCAATACAGTTTCTAAAAAGGCTAATATAATTCTGGGGTGTATTAACAGGAGTGTCATATGGAAGACACGGAGGTAACTGTCCCACTCTACTTAGCACTGGTGAAATTTCAGCTGGGGTACTGTGTCCAGTTTTGGGTGCCAGACTTTAGGAAAGATGTGAACAAATTGGAGAGAGTCCAGAGAAGAGCAACAAAAATGATAAAAGGTTTAGAAAGCATGATCTATTAGACAAGGATTTTTAAAATGGCCATGTTTAATCTCGGAAAAAGAAGGCTTGGGGGGACACCTGATAACAGTCTTCAAACATGATATGGACTGTTATAAAGAGGACTTTCATTAATTATTCTCCATGTCCATTGACAGTAGGACAAAAAGTAATCCTTTCCAACAAGGAAGATTTAGGTTAGATGTTAGGAGAAACTTTCTAACTATAAAGATAGTTTAGTTCTGGAAGAGGCTTCCAAAGAAGATTGTGGTATCCCCTAACTGAAGGTATTTAATAATAGATTGGACAAATATCTGTCAGGGGATGGTCCTGCCTCTTGACTCAAGATCCTTTCCAGCCCCACATAAGTGCCAGCGTGAGTAGACAAGCAGAGGGAAGCATTAATTAAATAAGAGAAAGCTGCAGGAAGAGAGAAACACTGTATTTTAATTTATTCCTGATCATTTGTATGCGAGTTTGCTTTTTGTTTTTTATCCACTTCCTTTGAAGTCAATGGTAAAACTCCCACTCTTCACTGCAATGGTGCAGACTGAGCTCTACATGGAAAGTGGGGGACAGTAGAGGGTTGTGGCTACTCATTTAGCATTACACTACTTTTGTCAAGTGAAAATTTTTTCTGATTAAGCTACCCTAACTGCACTGCATAATCCCCTGCTACCATTGCCTGTACTGTACATTCCCTGGTACAGCATAAGCCTGCATTGAACTTAAAACAAAAAGGACTAAGTCAACTGTACTCTGGCTCAGAACTAAAGCAACTTTGCTACACAAAATGCACTGATGCCATGTGAGGAAAGTTTATGTTGTATCTTGAGTATCTGCTTCTCTCTTTCTGTATGGGGGGGAACAGGTTAAAAAGTGTCAACATCCATCCACCTTCCTCTACCTGTGCAGAAGACACTATCCTAGTGGAACTGGCTAAAGATGGTAAAAGTTAACAATGTGTTTATTTTAGGCTAAGGAGCTTTGTTTCATGGGTTTATCGAACTATGCTCACTGCAACATAAAATTTATCATTCCTAAAATAAATAATTTTTATAGCACATAAGTGCTGCCATATTTGCTGAGTAACTTTAATATAACTTCCATTGAATCAGGGCTTCCAAACGGCAACCAAAGATATTTCTGACTTGCAGGTTGACAGCCAGCAAGATTACTTACGGAAATGCAGGGGGATCGAAGATGGACTTGATAGCTCCAGCATAAATGGACAATATGGATATTATTACACAAGCCAAGAAGAGAGAAGCAAATTTGTTAACATATTTCACTCCTACAAAAACTACCACAGCCATAAAGGTGAGGAATATGGTTCCATAAACTCTCATGTTGTTCAGCGTAGCACTCGATGTATCATGGGCACCAGTGGAATGAAAAATTGCTGCTTGTGGTGCAATGTATGTCTGAAATAGAAAACAAAAAGTTAGCTAAAGGCTGCAGTAAGACAACAAGAGTTTCAAATATACTTTCACTTATTGCATGTTTCAATTTTAAATAAGCGTTACATACCCAGAAAATTTATTTCCATGTAAATCAATTCTCTATTTACAAAATACATTGAGCTAGGATTCTTCACTTTGTAGAATAGTCAATCGATATGGGCAGTTTTGTAGTTTTACGTCCATAATACAATTAACTAACCTTAGCTATGTCACTGACTCACTGGGTGGCTTGGAATGAGTCACACTTCAACCTACATTTTCAAAAGTGAATAGTGATTTTGGGGAGTCTCTGTTTTTTGATACCCAAAATGAGACACCTTCAAGGGCCCTGGCTTCCAGAGGGTGGACACTGCACTTTCTGAAAGTCAGGCCCCTAGAAAAGAATAAAAGTGGCACCCAATAATCACTTTTGAAAATGTAAGCCATCATCCTCTATGCCCCTTCAAAATGAGAGTAACTCTATCCCTATGAGGCAGGAATTCTGCAGTAGTATTTACATGTGAATTGCCACATAAGCATTACTACTCACCAATAAAATCTCAATGGCACCAAGTATGTACATAGCTCCTGCAAACGTTGTTCCCAAGTAAAAGCACAGTCCCACAGCTCCACCAAACTCTGGACCTAAGGACCTTGAGATCATGAAATAGGAGCCACCAGCTACAAGACAGGAAATGGAGGTGGTATTTTCCAGAATATTTTTATATCACAAATTTCACATTTTAAAAAATCCAGAACATTCATACAAAGTAATAAATTGCATATCTAGCTTTTTTCAGTTCTTTACCAGAAATAACTTTGTTTACACAATAGCAAACTAAACAAAGATAGCTCTCATTTGCCTAGGCAGCATTCAGCAGAAATACAGGATATTAAATCAAGCCTTGTATTTTGGCTCAATCCAGGTTTCCTCATCAGAAATGTATTTAATAGTTTCTGTCAACTAATGCTTCAAGAGATTAAAGTTTTAAATCTTTTACATTTGGGGACAACTGCACAGGTGGGTGCTAGTAATTTGTAGTGACTGAAATCCTGAGCGTGCTTATGGTATTTAATCTTATTCTATTTTGCAATTTCCCATTCTATTCAAATTTGTTAGACTCAAAAACAAATCATATTTTCACCCTCTTCAGATAAGAGAAACAGACATATGCACAGACAAACTGGGTAAATGAAAGGCTACAACACAGATGAACTAAGTTACATGTAGTGCAAATCTGTTTAGTGTCCAATGAAAGGTTAGCTAGTATCACCATTCTGAAGAGTGTGCTACATTTTAAATTCCTGGATTTCACATTTTGTATACACTAAACTACTTTTCTTCCTCATTAAATAATAATAGTCCCTCAATCTGCTGTGAAGTTCAACTTGATGGGATCTGAAGCAAAAAAACCTTAGAAAAATAGCTGAGACCATAGCAATAATGGATATGTCAGTACAAAACATGTTTCAGAGTTGTAGCCATGTTAGTCTGTATCAGCAAAAACAACGAGGAGTACTTGTGGCACCTTAGAGACTAACAAATTTATTTGGGCATAAACTTTCGTGGGCTAAGACCAACTTCATCAGATGCATGGAGTGGAAAATACAGTAGGAAGATATATATACATAGTACATGAAAAGGTGGGAGTTGCCCTACCAGTTCTAACAAGACAATTCAATTAAAGTGGGTTATTATCAGCAAGAGGAAAAATCACTTTTGTTGTGATAATCAGGCCCATTTCAAACAGTTGACAAGAAGGTGTGAGTAACAGTAGGGGGGAAATTAGCATGGGGAAATTAGTTTTTAGTTCTTGTAGTGACCCATCCATTCCCAGTCTTTATTCAGGCCTAATTTGAAGGTGTCCAGTTTGCAAATTAATTCCAGTTTTGCAGTTTCTCGTTATTTTTGAAGATTTTTTGTTGAAGAATTGCCACTTTTATGTCTGTTATTGAGCGTCCAGGGAAGTTGAAGTGCTCTGAAGTACACAAGTACTCCTCGTGGTTAGTACAGGACATGTTTCTCAAATAGGTGAGAAGCTGTGTTGCCAACTCATGATTTTAGCAACTCGCTGTGTTACTTAAAAACCTGAATCTGAGAGGCATGTGATATGGGGAGAATCTCAGCTTTTGTTTAAAATAGTTACTAGCCCTTATGGTAGCAGATCAAAGTTTGAAAATGTGACCCACCCATACCTTAAAGAAAGAAAAAAAACAGGTACTTTGGCTTAAAAATCATGAGATTTTTTTTTTTTTTTAATGTGATGGGTTTGGGGAAGAGCCTGGCTCATGATATTTTAACACTTGGGGTTGGCAATTCTGGAGAAGGTACAATATAGTTCTTCACTTGACATGTCAGGATATTAGTTTGCCTTCTCATCTAATTTCAATGGAAAGCAACAAAAAAAATCTACATTTATTAAACCACAATCTTCTAGTTATCATACAGATTTTCACATGTTTACAGTTGTATTTACAGAGAGGAAATGTGAGTCAAAATGGATTACAGATACGCTATTCTGACTGACTTGAGGAATTTGCTAATTACAATTACCTGGAACAACACCATTTGTTGCTATTGCACTCATTGATATGGCTGTCAGCATAGTCTGTGGAGAACAAGATAATGGATATATTTACATAAGTAACAGTCTCAAAAATACAATTCTTTCCCTCTACAGTAAAATAAGCAAAACAGAAAAAGTTGTCATTCTTAAGTATGAATTTACAGCATTCTGTTCTACCCCCCAGTGACAGAATGTACCCATGTATTCACACCATTTACACTACTTACTCCAGAGGGCATTATGTGCTAAAAAATTAAATATTCTGCGCACATTTTAAAATTCTGCAAGTTTTATTTCTTAATTAATAAATTCAGAGACTCCAGCATGGCATGGGCAGCACAAGCCATTGGTTCTATGTTCATTTGAAAACTCAATGTGTTGATCAGTATTGTTCTGACAAAATATGTGTGGCAACACTGAAGTTATAAGATTCTATTGTATGGTGTTATTACCAGATGGACCGAACTGAGGTTGGCAAACAGGTGCATCTTAAACAAAGGAATGTATGCTCTGATTAATTTGCATTTAAGCAGTAAACAGAGTCATCAAGCAGGAAAGGAAACAAAGGAAGCTTAATAAGTGACGGAAAAGCAGCAAGGAACTCCTTTCCCACAGACTTTTTGTCTCCTAGTACACAGCTGGAAATATTTTTCAAGAGGGGGACTGAAACTATAAAAAGAAGGGACAAACACCCCAAAGCACAAACGTGTGCGTGCGCGTGCACACACACACACACACACACACCCTGAAGCAACAAAGAAAGCATTCACTGGATTCTGGGAGAAGCGGTCCTGACCTAGGGGATTTGGTCAATAAGACAGCTGAAAGCATATGGTGAGAAACTTTGCTTGACTCTAATATAATTTGTTAAGTTAGGCACTAGTAGCATTTTAACTTTATTTTCTTATAACCATTTCTGACTTTTATGCCTCATTACTTGTACTTTAAATTTCTCTCTTTGTGGCTCTTCTGTTGTTTTATCTAATCTGGTGTGTTTAAATTTAAGTGTCGGGGAAGTGCCATTTGGGGTGGCAAGTTGTGTGCATATTATTTCTATTAAAGAAATAACACACACTATATAATTTGTATTGTCCAGAAGAGCGCTGGGAAGTACAGGACACACATTTCTGGGGGGGAAATCTAAGACTGGGGGTGTGTTGGGGTCACCCTGAAGTATAACCCAGGCTGGTGAGAGCTGGAGTGTAACCCAAATGTGGCTGTCCAGCTGCAGTTACACACAGACACACAGGGTGTGACTTGCATGCTGGACAGCTGTTTGTGAGTGGCCCAGGTGGGAACTGTTTCAACCAAAGCATTGTAAGGCACCCAAGGTTGCAGGCTAGGGTTGCAGAACACAGCTGCTCATTAGTCTGTATTGTACCCTGGTATGTCACACCCTCCAAAGGTCATTTTCTCAATGCAGAAAACTCAATGATTTCACAACTCTTCAGCCTTTCATGTGGGAGATGAGTGTGGCTTGCACGTACAGCGTAACAGATGTGCCAAAGAGCTGAACTACAGCCAAGGAGAAGAGGTCTGTAAGACTTCACACGTTTACTTGCAATTTATACTGTCACACATTTACTGTCACATTTACCTGGACAGTATTGCGGGATCTGAATTTCCAAACCTCTCCTACAAGAGCATGGCTGCGTAACTGCTTAGATTGCACATGCAATTTGAACAATTTATATTAGCGCCGCAAGGTAGATTCTCCCATAGATCATAGCAGGGCTTCCTTCACCACTCTTCACTACCCAACGAACTTAGGCCTGGCCTACACAAGAACAGGTTTGCTGGCATAGCTATCCCAGCAAACCTCCTAGTTTAGTCGCAGCTTATACCAGCAAAAAAGTGCTTTTGCTGATAGAGGTTACACCGTTTCCCTGAGTGATATAAGGCTGCATATGAAGTGCTTTACCATCATAGGAGTGCCAGTATGCTATACTGGCAAAGAGTTCCTACTGTGGACACAGGTATACCAGAAAAGCTGCACTTTGTAAGTCCTCCACCCCCACAAGCAAAATAAACATATCTGATACAGCTGGAGATTCTGCCAGCCACAGACCTCTTCGCATCCTGACCAACAGAGCTATACCAGCAGAAGTCTAGTGTAGACATAGCCTAAACTACACTGGCAAAAACACTTGTTCGCCATTATAACTAAATCTACATTAGGACTTTTACCATTATAGTAATGTTTACTATCCCCGCCCCACACCCACCCAAAAAAAAAATCACACCCCCAATTGACATTGCTTTGCTGCAAAATGTTTCTGGTGTAGTCCTGGTCTTAATCCTACACACATGTATAGTAAACGCCCTTAGAAGGGCATAGTAAAAGCTTTGCAAGAGGTGCACACGTGGTATGAGAAGTGTCTTAATTTGATCATGTACTCACACAACAGCAGCAGATTAAGACTATCAGGAAGGACTGTAGAACTCCTGCTGTTCCTACCATCCATGTCAAGCGAAGGAAGAGAATAACCCCAAAGATATTCTGCATACATGGAAGGTACACTCCCATCAGGGTGCCCATGCTGGGTGACTGAAAATAAACACATACATCAACTTTCATTCACTGAGTAACTCAAAATAAGGGTTTAGAACACAGAGGAGGAAAATAGATTTCAGCTATTTAAATGACATTATGTTGTGGCAGATTATAATAAAAAGATGCACAAATGTTACAATGCTGTGCTTCCAAAAAACCTCAAGAGAATGGTTTATACCAAAACCATTGGTTGACTGGCAACAAAATTTGGACCAGGATGCTAACTCTTCATTTCAGCCCCACCTCTCCAGCAGTTACCAACTGAACATATTTATATTATTAGTATTGAGGTAGTACCTACAAGCACCTAGCAAGGCGCTGGACTGTGTTGTGTTAGATGCTGTCCAAAACACAGAACAAGAACCCAGCCCCTGTCCAAAAAACTTACGATCTAAGTAAAGAACAGGTTTATCCCAACAAGTTCAGTGTGTTTCCAGTTACAACTACCAAAAGATTTGGAAACAGCTTTGAGAAATGTGCCATACATTTTCCATATCTTTACATATACTGTTAGTACAGTAAAAGCTGTGTTATCCAGCACTTTACCAACCAGAAAGCTTTATAAACCGCCATTTCTGATCTTCATTGAAGTCCAGTTTATAGTCCGGTTGGCTCGGGGCCGGCAGGCTCCCTACCTGGCTCCATGTGACTCCCCAAAAGTGGCAACGTGTCCCTACTGCTCCTAGGCGGAGGAATGGCCACGAGGGATTCGGAGTGCAGGAGCGGGTGCGGGGCACGGGCTCTGGGAGGGAGTTTGGGTGTAGAAGAGGGCTTGGGGCAGGGAACTGGGGCACCAGGGGGTTTCAAGGTGCCAGATCCGGGCGCTGCTCACCTCAGGCGGTTCCCAGCAAGCAGCGACATGTCCCTGCTGCTCCTAGGCAGAGGCACAGCTAGGCAGCTCTGCATGCTGCCCCCGCCCCTTCCCGAACACTGAACTACCAACTTCCTTGTTTTCAATAGGATTTTGCATCACATTGCTAACATGAGGTAGCACCACACTTCTAGCGAAGACCAGGCCTTAGAGTGTGGGCTGAGCAATTCTCAAGGAGACACTTGGGAGGCAGAAGGGGGAGAGACCAAGTCTAAAGAGTCTTAGACTGGATTTTGTGATGTTCATTTTGAGCTCCTTCTGTAACTCAAGCCAACCCAAGTAATTTTTTAACCATTGCAATTTGTGTAGACTGTTTGGAGCAGAGGGGGAGGGGGAGTGGGGAGGGGTAGCTACTTGTTCTGTTCTATTAGGCTGCCAGAATGTGGCTGATTAATGATGCAGTCAATAACTGTTACTTTGCTGCACCCAGGTCCATCAGACAAAAAAGCTATCATTTGTGTAGCAAATAGTTATTGTACTACAACACTAACGGAATCAATATGGCCCACTATGAAAATATGTTTTGGCTTTTCCTTGGCATGTATGAAGAAGCAAGAGATCATTGTCCCATGATTCTAATGGAAGCTGTGCTTGTGCACAGGCATCCTAATTAGAAGTGCCCTAATTCAAACTTCAAAAAAGCTGAACACTCATTGGAAGAGCTGTTCAAATTATTTGTTACAAGTCTCTCGGAAAAAAAATTATGAGAATATTCTTAGACACTTCCTTCCTTCACTGTTTTATCTTAAATTGTGTAGATATTAAATCTAGAAGGGTGCTATGTAAGGTTGTCTCTATTCATTGGACTGAATGTGCAAAGACCCAAAGACTGCCAGATATCATACTGATGTCTCTAATTTGAAATTAACTGTCCTTGCATGCTCTGAAGCACAATCTGGTACATTGCACTCAAATTTTAGTATCCCCGCTCAGTCTGACAATCTGGATAAAAAAATGTATGTCTATTCAGATACTTTATTTTAAAGGTCTTACACTCACTAACAAGAGAAATGCCTTAGAAAGCATCTAATTAGAATGTCTAGAAAGGTTGTCACGCTGTATGTAAATTACACAAAACATTTAGTCTTTGACATGAAATCATGAGATCTAACTTTCCGTGAATTTGTACTGTACTAATTCCCTAGCATACTACTTTTGTTTACTTGCCCCAAGGCCTGCATCATTTCCTCTGCTAATTCTGGCTTTTGTTTTAAATACTCACTCTTTTTTCCCTCCAGAAAACAGGATGGTATGAGGTGCTTGATATTGTTCAAGGTTTTTAAAAATTCAACCAAATCTGTGTGCATACAATTTCAATTTGAATGTGTTTGAAATGTAGTGTATAACTCAAGGATTGATTTGCAAACTAGACTGCCTGGCTGTGGCAGCAGGAGCTAAGTTTACAATTGCAAGGTTTTAACAGAGCATATTGAAGCTTTCAGTCCTACAGTCAAACCATCCCAACAGTGTTGTCAACTCCCAGCATTTGAGGTGTTTTTCTTGTAGCCCAGCAAATAACGACCGAAAAATTATCATTTTAGAAAATCTCATCTTCTGGAGTGCCTGGATCACAATTTTTCAATGCTTGGGGTTGCAATACTATAAACAAAATAACTTGTAGCAGCTGCCATTAAATTTGCAAAGCTCAAAGCTGCACGCAGTCTACTCTCCTTTGGCTAGAAAATGAAACTTCACAGTGACAGAATAGTGAGTAAAATTGCCTTTGGTTTACTTGACTATCTCTGCCTCCCCATTCATTCAGAGCACTAACACAATCAAATTGAGGCTCAGTACTGCACTTCTTCCTGGTCCCAACCCCTTCACCCCCTCATTGTTTGTGTGCTTTACAGCAGCTTGGGCCACCCCTTTCCCCCTGATAGGCAATTTGCTGCTTCCACCTCCTCTTCCCTGATTGGCATCTCAACTCTCTTGCTCTGGTCCCTCTTCCCCCTCCCTCTGCAGCCTCTGCTACGCTAAGTTACAATCTCAGTTGTAAAGGGAAAAACGTGCATTTATTGTATACTTTGAGAATTGCAAAGCAGTACAGCTTAAGAGATGCCCAAATCACAGCATTACTAAGTGCACCTCAGACATAAGTCGTAACTGGGTTGTTGGTTTCTTTACCCAAATAAAAATACCGCAAACAAAGAAATGAAGCAGCAGAACAGCTTGCACCAGCAAAACATTTCTATCAGTCATTTGCAGTGACTGAACCCTTTTCTACATCCTCTTATATCAGCAGATGCCACTACTGTATATGGTTATATGAAACTAGACAATAGAAGGCAATCAGAAATAGCAAGGGCAATATTATACCAAAAACAGTCTTGTCAATACCAAAAGGGAAAATTAAAATACTACACTAAAAGATTGCACTGAGCTAATAAGATATTTCAAGCAGATATACTGACAATTGGCAAATGGTAAAAAAAACCCTCATATCTTCTATGAAAATTATCTTTTTTCAGCCAGGCAGCCCATGCTTCCACATGTGTGGTATCAACTTTGATCAGCTTCAAACACATAACTGACGCAAGTTATTGATTTGAGTTAAAGGACACCACTCCCCTTGTGCTAGCCTGATTGGTTTTCAAAACAACTGGCTGCAGGGCCCAAAGAAATTGACAACTGCCATTACCAGCCACCCAATATAAGTAACTGATGACGCCACAGAGCAGCCCCAAAAGCCATAACAGACATTTGCATAAAGCTGAACTGCCCAGTTACAATGTAAAAGTTGAAGTATTTAATCTGATCTCCAATATGGGAAGTAGGAGTTTTATTATTCATGAATCATAGGTCTGGAAGGGATCTCGAGGGGTCTTCTAGTCCAGTCCCCTGCACTCACGGCAGGACTAAGTATTATCCATACCATCCCTGACAGATATTTGTCTAACCTGATGTTTGAAGCACCATAACCGTGTCAGTACTTTACTACAGACAGTATTCATACTAACCTAAAAAGCAAAACAAAACCCCTGCTGCCCTCTTTAACAGAGAGCGGGTAATTGGTAATGTATCTTAACACAGGGTATGTCTACACTGGAAACTTCAAAGCACTGCCGTGAGGAGATTAGCTCCGAGCACTGGGAGGCCAGCTCCCAGAGCTCGGAGCCTGTCTACACTAGCGCTTTAAAGCGCTCAGACTTGCTGCGCTCAGGAAGGTGATTTTTCACACCCCCAAGCCAGCAAGTTAGAGCGCTACAAAATGTAAGTGTAGAAAAGCCCAAAAAGTGAGGAGCTACAAAACAACATAACACTGAATACTAAAAACTTATGGCAATACTGAAGCAAGGTGAAACAGTGACAGTGAGCCATACTCTATTTAAGTTTGTCTGTTCTTGACACTCACAACTGAGCAGGTTTTCTATAGGGGATTTTCTTTTCTTTTTTCTGGGCAGAAATTCCATATAATGTATTTTCCACACTGCAAGTGTTTGTGAAAAATTTTCAAGTCTCCTTCATTCTTGTAATTTTAGTAAGACCAGTAGGATGCAAAATTGTCTTCAAAACCAAAAGCACCACATGATCTAGCAGCTTAAGCATACAATTATCTTTCCATGTCTGCCATTCACAGATCTTTAATACTTTGCATTTGCATACAAGTGGGTTTTTTGATTTTAAGTGGCTGTGATTTTGGAAAGGAGAATCTGCCTGTGCTAATATGTCTCTGGTGAAACCAGTTGATACCGACACGCATAGCAGGAAGCAGAATTCACTGAGAGATTTGTCCTCTGGCGGCAGTTTGTGGAGATATAATTTTAATTTATAGAAAAGACTGCATTATTCATGCAGCTTGGCATGGCACATCCAATGATCAATTTAGGCATATTAGATGAGGAGGTGGAAAAGCCAGACCATTAAAAATTCACACCTGCAACATGCATCTAAGACACATATTGAGATTTTAAGGAATTGGGAAACAGAGATTCACAAAGTCCAAACCAAAAGAAAGCTTATATTCCTGTTTCAGCTTTTCCTTCTGGAATGTCAATTCAAATGACTGAAGAGACAGGATGGGTGAGATATCTTTTATTGGACAAATAAGTTCTCTCTCTAATATCCTGGGACATAGCTACAACAACATTGCATAATTCAAATGACTGATATGTCAGCACATGCAACTTACTTTCAGCCATACTAGGCAAGTACATTTGCTGGATGTATCTGGTGTATCATCCAGCAACAAATCAGTTAACAATGCTAATATTTAATAGTAGAGTGTCAAAGTTTAACTCCCCATCAAGATAAGTGGGGATTTCATACCTTGGTGCTACTGTTTCCTTGTGTCAGTATTTACACTTCAAAAGGAGAACTAGAAACTTTTTAAAATGAAAACTGGAAGCCTGTAGGAAAATCCCATTTCCCCAGTTTCTGGAGGCTCTCTCAATGCAGGGGACCTCCATTGTCTCTGCCCATGATTTTGCATTCCTTTTTGGTGACTTGAATTAGAATTTCAGGTCTGTATTCAACTCCCTAGTTTTAAATTCCAAATGACATCTGACATCCTCACAGCTTTAATGTTATTTGAATTCCTCCCTCCCATGCCAACAACAATTAATTTAGATTACACACACAGTGTAATCAGCCTTTACTGTAGTGTCCTTCACAAAAGACAGACACTCTAGGCAGAAATTAACTAACTGGAGTTACACAGTTACACAGCATACACAGTGTATTGAAACACTAGTTTTCAAAAGCTTTGAGTTACCCAGAGACTACAATACAAAAATTTAACACTGTGAAAACAGATGTGCCAGAGGCTAATGCAGGAACAGTGGGTTTTTGTGTGTGTGTTTTTGTTTATTTTTTTAAAAAGTTCAGTGCTACCCATACAATGAGAACAAAATGTGCTTTAACCATGTCAAGTTCTACCCTGGCAGGACCACAAACCACAACAGTATAGCTTAAAACGGGACAATTGAGACTTAGGGCTTGGCTACACTTACATTTTATAGCGCTCTAACTTGCTGGCTCAGGGATGCGAAAAATCACCCCAAGCGCAGCACGTCAGAGCACTTTAAAGCACTAGTGTAGACAGGCTCCGAGCACCGGGAGCTAATCCCCTCGTGGAGGTGGATTACCTGGAGCGCTGGGAGAGCTTCCCTCCCGGCGCTCGCACACGAACACACTCGCAATTTGAAGCGTTGCCGCGGGAGCGCTTTGAAGTTTCCAGCATAGCCATGCCCTTATTGTTTTCACCTAGATGGAGTTTCACTATATACAAGTTCACTTTAAGGGCTTGTCTACACTTACTGCACTGCAGCTGTGCCGCTGGAGCACTTAGCAAAGTCACTACCTGTGTGGACGGAAGACCTTCTCCCATCAGCAAAACACCTCGCTGAGAGGCGGTAGCTATATCAACGGGAGAAGCCCTTCCCTCACGTAGCGCTGTCTACACCAGCGGTTAGGTTAATATAACTGCATCCTTCAGGGGATTTTCCACACCCCAAGTGACGTAGTTATACTGACATAAATTGGTAGTGCAGACCAAGCCTAAGTGGGTTACACTATATATGTAGTATCTAAATACAGAATATTTGACACCACCATGAATTACTCTGCTAGGGACTGATACCACCTTCTCGGCTTCTATCATTGCCTAATCTCTTCCCCATTGAGGCTGGAACCAGCTACCAAATTCTCTGAAGTCTTTTCCAAAGGGAAAATAAATGGCTGGCTTCCAGATGGCCAGTGTAGAATACCAGTGTGAGGTGTCATTTAATCATAAACCGTCTTTAAATAACACTAACAATGGCCAAAAAAGGTGTCATTTCAAAAAGTTAAGGATTTACCCTACCCTATTTCCCTACATTCTTTATTAGAGTAATTTCTCCCAATTTTTTAGGAAGAACAGACTGAAAAATCAATTGAGATTAGGCAATCCCATAAATTAACAGGAAAAGTTGCAATGGGGGAGGTTTAGATTGGATATTAGGAAAAACTTTTTCACTAAGAGGGTGGTGAAACACTGGAATGCGTTACCTAGGGAGGTGGTAGAATCTCCTTCCTTAGAGGTTTTTAAGGTCAGGCTTGACAAAGCCCTGGCTAGGATGATTTAACTGGGACTTGGTCCTGCTTTGAGCAGGGGGTTGGACTAGATGACCTTCTGGGGTCCCTTCCAACCCTGATATTCTATGATTCTATGATTCTATGAAAAGACAACAGCTCATGCTTGATTTTAGTATTATGCCCAGAAAAACAAACTGATATATATTCCCTTTTAGGCATAACCTTAACTTATATATATATATTAGTTAAGGTTATGCCTAAAAGGGAATCCAAATATGTTAACGTATTAAAATGCACAGACACCTAAATAACCTAATTCTGTCCTTTAGCGATACCATAATAACCACAATATTGAGACATTTTAATACTTGTGGTCCCAGATTAGAGTAAACTAATTTTTTTAACACCTGTTGGGTTTGCTGACTCTGTTGAAATCAGAAGGGACTACATGTGGAGTGAGGGTGCTGGGTTAATGGGTTAATGTGCATTCCCTTTGCAAGTGAATTGGCAATCTTCAATGTTACTGCCTCTGTCTTGTTTCAGTGGGTCAAGATTTCTGTACATATGGCAACACAGATGACAATAAATCTGCACTGTTCAAGTTTCACAGCAGTTTACTTGAAAACCTTTTGCTGAACCTTTGCTTGAAAACCAGCAAGCAAAGCAGCAAGACCTTTAAATAGGAAGTTTAGCCTTAATGTGTTGATTTTTAGTACCCTGTTGAAGCATATGGCTTGATTTTCAGAGGCACTGGACAACTGCAGCCCCTACAAAAAAATAAAGGGAGCTGCTGGTGCCATTAAATCAGATCAGGCCATTAAAACTCACCTGCTAGAGTGTTATTAGAAATGGGGCTCAAACAGGAAGCCTAAACACACACACTTCTGCCTCTAAAAATGGATTTGAAATCAATGTAACAACTCACAGACTATGTTTCTATTTAAGGTGAATAAGGGTGGCAGAAACAGGTTGTAAGAGTTAAATGCATGATTTTTGTGACATTGTGACCTACTTAATCAAACTTCCTGAGAATAATACATACTAAGACTATCCAAGTGCACTGGAATGACTAGATTACTTAAGCATTACTTCACCTTTGATTTTCTGAGGAAAACTTCAGTCTATAAACAAGAAATTACAAGCAATTCACTGCATTCATTTGGTGCCCAGTCCTGCTCCCAATAAAGCAATGTCATGACATGGCTTCCATGGTGGGGGTGGGGGAAGAGGATTAGATCCTTATTCAGAAATGGTGACGAAGCAGAAGGAATTTCAGAACTCTCCAACTGCACACACAAGCAATCTCAGTTACAAGCTGGCCATTGAGAGAAGTTCTACTTACTTTTGATATTTTCCTCTTTGAACCTTCAGCACTTTCTGCCTCCTCATGTTCTTTGGCTCCCTGAGTGAGATTCGTGTAGTTGACCAACTTACCAAGCAGAGAAGAAACCTTTGGTCGTATATCCAGTTCCTCCTGTGGAGGAAAACAACTTATGTAAGCCAAAGCAGTCAGAAAGAACCAGGTGGATCATATACCTTCTTGGCAAAGCTGGAGCTGCTGATAAACTCACTGAAAGAGGCTGCAGTAGAATAAATGATATATTAATTTTGTCTGATTTGGCTAGGGGACGTTTGGGTTTTGAAAGCTGTCTTAGAAAAAAAGAGCTCTGAACTCCATGACTGCAGGAAAGTGAATGATTTGCAGTTGGCTAATATGCGTATCTTGGGTTAACATTAAAAAAACATTTTCAGGGACAATTCTTCAAATAAACCAGAGATCTGGTGCCCAGAGTCCCAGCCATTGAAGTGTTATGGGCACATTCTGGTAGATTTAATATCAATATCCTAATCCAGGGACTCCGAGAGGTTTGAAGTTAGATAAACCTCCCAACATCTTTATGTTTTGTTTGAATGTATGAAGGTCTCACAATCCCTTCTCCCTAAATTCCCCACGTCCAGCAGGATCCCTCTTATCCTGTGCTTGTCTTTGAGGGTGGGGAAAGCCTGTGTGTCGGTACTTTGCACCAATGCGCTCGAGGAGCGGCAAGCAGGCACATTCAGTATTGCAGCTTCATCCTGTCTTCTGGAGGAGTATGGCAGGAGTGATCCACTTGTCTCAGTTTTATACCAGCTGGGATCTTTTGCAAAGTGTTTAGAGAGTGTTCTGATTACTCTCACTCTTACAGCTTCTCTTCTCTGCCTTCGCTCCGTATTCTTTCCTGCATTATCTCCTTAAGATCCTTAAAATAGTTCTATTGTTCTGAACTTTCTGTTCTGCGCCTCCCCTTGTGCCTGCCCCACATGCAGAGCACACCTGTCAGGATTAAATTTTCTCAAGCGCCTACCCTACGACTGCAATAACTAAAAATCAGGGAAGTCATCCGTAAAGCCAACATTCTCACCAACACCAATCTCAGCAATCATAATTTACCAGACACATAGACCCACAGGCCCTGCAAATATACAAAGTCCCTTCGTTCTAACACAGACACCCACAACACTCCTGATTCCGCTCAAAAGCAAAACTCCAGCCTCAGACAGATTACGATATCATTCCTGGCAGACATGCATTTGAGAGAAGCAATCATCTGTTATCTGACCATGAACTAGCATGAAGTCTCAGTGAAGGTTCTGCTCAGAGTGAGAGTGGCAGGAATTGGAGACGGGCATTGTGACTGGTTCTATCTTACTGGCACTAGACTTCCTCAGCACAAGCCTCTACATGATGGGTTGTCACTATGGAAACAGCGTGTGCTAAAATGGAGCTTTTGTGACCTGATGGAGCAGCTGCTCAGCAGCAGCTAATCTAAATGGCCTGTTGGGAAAGCGAATGCTCAAGAAAGCTTGGAACATGCTTTCTCATGAACTGGAGCATCTGGATGGAGGGCTGAGAATTCTCCCTTCAAGAAAAAGTTGAGGATTCTTGCTTCTTTGGATTCTATGGGAGTGGCACAAACAACATGCAGTGACAGGAGAAAACTGGAAGCCAATGGGAAGATTAATGGATTCTTACAATTATATTAGGGCCCTGAAATTACTACCATCTTCTTTAAACAAAATACACACACACACTCAAAGATGACTACCTAAAGTTAGCCACCTGTGTAGCCACACTTATAATTGGAGTTGATAGGAACTGGAGGTGCTCAGGACCACTGAAAATTAGGACTCCTAAATAACCAACTTTCGGCACTTAATTCTGGCCTTCATTTATAGAGCTTTCCATTACAAAAATATGGCCTTCCCCATGTAAATCAATGCCCTGCTAACCCAGCCATGCAAAACAAAAACAAAAAAACCCAAGCAACCCATCTGCAGACAAAAGAGTGGTACTGGTATGAAGTTACTCCTCCTCCGTTCTGTGTGAACCTCAGAACATACTCTCAGCATGTCAAACTTGCTAACGGGTGAAGAGGCACACTCCTCAACCAGACACATGATCTAAGCGATGGTCGGTCAGGCAAGGGTTTCACGGTATGCCTAGGTTTTATCCCAGACTTATTTATCATTGTTGCCCATTCCTAATCCGGTAGCTCAGTAGCTGGTTGCTATCATACGCTGCCAAGAAAAGGAGTTGGGCATGGGAGAAGCCACCATCCAGCTAGCTGGCAAAAGTGAATAATGGCAGATGCTAGTAGACTGGGTCAGTGTGGTGCTGTTGTATTGAACCTGATCTTCTGGGCTCTTTAGAGCCTCCTGGGCATCAGAGCCCAAAGATGCTATTTTTTCCCACCCTTCCCTAATCAGTAGCTCCTGTCATTCCTTGTTCCCAATCTCTGGAACCCACGTTCCCAATCTTCAGCCTTCTGGCACTAGGTCCTGACAGCAGAGAGGCTGAAGTAGCGACAGTTACACGTGAGTGCATGATACCTGGGATGCCAGCTGTTCCCTCTGCTCTCTACTCCACATATCACCGGCCGAACAACCGCCCGCAGACACTGCCTAGGACAGTGGCATTTATAAGTAAGTTAATGGGCCTGACCTACCAACACTTTAAAAAGATTTTTAAAAGGCACGAATGGCATGTAGGTGTCTGACTGCTTGACTTTAGATGGGAATTAGGCATCTACCTGCCAGTTGTAGCTTTGAAAGTCTCCATCCCCTCCCTCCACAGAAGAGAGAGAAAGACCTCATCTCCTATTCTCCATAACTCAAGATCAAGGATGCTCATGCCCAGTGGTCTGGAAAGCAAAATTAAAGTTTACCTCAAACAAGGCCAAGTTTCGATCATAATAATCGCTTCCCTTGCCAGCTTCAGAACTGTTGAGAAAAGGACTGTTTTCTTTATGGTTGCCATGACCTGCAGAGAGAATAAAGAAGTAGTTTTTGGTAAGTTTGGAATGGAGGTAAAATCTGAGGAGCATCTCAACTCCCCAAGGAAGATTGCTCTATACTACAGCTGTTCTATTCAATTTTTAAAATCCCAATTTTTGTTCAGCATATAATTTTTAAATGGCATAACCGTGTTAGTTGTTTGATTTACCATGACACAGAGAAATTGAAACTGTCATTGATATTGCTTTCAGTGTTGAAAGTAAATCTTTTTTTTAAGAAGACAAGGAGTAACACAAAACTGCCTCAAGGGGAAGTTTACAGGTAGGACCACTGCCAAGATGAGTCTTGGGCCTAATAACCTTGACAGTTTCCTTTTTAGGTTTTTTTAGTAGAGTATTATGATTAATCAGAAAAGACAGTTCCTGAGATCACTCACAGTTAGAGATTATTGCTGATTTGTAACACAATTTTCTGTTTAAGCAATAAGTAAACAAATCAGATAAATCTAATCAGGCTGATTCAAAAAATATTTAGTAAGAATTGTTGCAGGCTAGTTAAGATAATACCACGTCAACCAAAGAGTATTTTCCTTCTATTTTATTGCAAACTCTAAGTTCTGTAAGTAAATATGCACTTTCTCAGTTGCACTAAACCAGTGGTGGGCAACCTGTGGCCCATCAGGGTAATCTACTAGCGGGCCGCGGGACAGTTTGTTTACATTGACCGCCAACAGGCACAGCCACCTGCAGCTCCCAGTGGCTGCAGTTTGCTGTTCCTGGCCAATGGGAGCTGCGGGAAGTGGCTCAGGCCGCAGGAACATGCTGGCCGCCACTTCCCACAGCTCTCATTGGCTGGGAACAGCGAACTGCAGCCACTGGGAGCTGTGGGCAGCCATGCTTGCAGACGGTCAATGTAAACAAATTGTCTCGTGACCCACTAGTGGATTACCCTGATGGGCCACAGGTTGCCCACCACTGCTCTAAACCCTTCCCCAGCATGTTGTTTTTGTTCATATAAAATTACAGACTTTGGGGGATAAAGACTATTCTTAAGAGTCTAAACTAGCATCTAGCACATTTGGATAATGTACAAACAAATAATTCATAGCTTTTATATACAGTATAATGTGAAATAAAATTTAGCACAGCACAGAGGACCTAAAGAAAGTTTTAAAATAGTTTCAGTATAAAAACTTCTTAAGTGCACTGCAGCATAAAATGATGTGATATTCTGCACAACTGAGCAATGGTTCAGGTTTTCAGAAATTCTCATCATCTGCAACTACCACTGGAGTTGTAGATGACCAGCATTTCTTAAATTCACATCTTTTCTTTAGCACTCTGAATTGCATTCCCTGTGTTTCCCAGGTCCAATACACAAAGCATAGGTGTTTACAGGTTCATGTCCCGAAAAGAAAACAAATATAACCTAAAAGATATTCTAGTCACTAATTTCAAAAAACTAAACTACCAAAGAAAGTGAAAGAATATCAAAGACCATCTTAACAGGAACATATCCCTACAAGTTAAAAGAGGAATTTTATGTTGAATTTGTAAGAAAAGGTGAAAGATTGAGAAGTTGAAAACATTTCTTCAAATTTAGATCTTACAACTAATTCAACTATGGTTAAACCAATTTAAATCAACTGGGTTAGCCTCTGTTGAATTAGCACTACATAAGTGAAGGTGTCTGTTTTGATATTATGAAACCTGGACGTATCTCACAAAATTACAAAAATAAACCCAATTGGATAAGTAGTTGGCAAACTAAATAGAAAGCTCTTTTCTGTGTGCAGCATCACATGCTTTCAAGTGTATTTAAACATTCAATGTGTTGGATAATTGTTATAGTGAAAAGAATCTGTTCAGATCTTGTTATTTCAGCACCATTCTCATCAGGGGAAGAGTTTGGAAAAAAGCACAGCTGGTTTGCTGGAAAGTAAAGACACACTGTGTGTCCACTTGTTTTGGTTAGTAAAAGCAAAACAACTAGCAAAAAGATATTCAAATATAGGCAAAGCAGTTTGTTTTATCCACCAAAAACAACAGATTGGGTGGCCCTTTTCTGCTGCAAATAAGTCTAGACTTCAACAGGTGCCATCACATCAACAGACACGTATCATCATCAGGAAGACTTGAACCTTCAGATCCATTATACAGATCTCTGCTACTTGAGCTAATGGAGTTATTGGTAGCAGTAGTATGTTGCCATTCTCTATGCGGACCAGCACTAAAAGTTGATAAACTTTGCCAGCTGGTTTCACAGATTTGCTGGCAGGAATCTTGAGTTCCATTCCAGGATCTGGAGGGGAGAGTGCTCTAGTAGACACAAATTCTTCCGCCCATTCCACACCTCCATGACCACCTTCTGCCTTGAGCCCTCCAACCTGTGCCTGTCCCACTCCCATCTCTTCCGTACAGTGGCTTCTTATCACAGTCCCTTTACCCAGCTATTTCTAATTTCACCACCATCACTCCCAACTCCTCATACTATCCATCTCTCCCCACAACTCTGGCCTTCAGTTGAAACATAAACATGTTCCCATTGGCTCCCAGTCCTAATCTCCCGTCATCCTTAGCTCCTTATCCCACTCTTTACCCAGCCAGTTTCAGTTCTCCCCTTCTATCCCAACTTCTAGTCAGAGCTGTCTTCCCTCCCACCTCACTGGTTCTCAGTCCATCTCCACTCCCCATCCAATTTTCCTTCTCCTAACCCACCATCCTCCAGCCACAGTTTCCATTCCAATATACTCCCACACACCTTAGATCTAACTTGTCTCCTTTGCATTCAGGTTGAGAGCACAGGAGAGAGCCTCTCTGCTGTCAGTTCAGGTTCCCAGACCCAGCAGAGCCTGCAACAGCTCAATTGCAGGGAAAGTCCTGTGTAGCTCAAGGTATGCCCAATGCAGACAGAATCTTCAGGGAACGTGGCTGCTGAAAATCTAAGAAGTGCAGGGGTAAAATCTGAGCATGTGTAAAAAAAAAGATTTTCTAAAGTTTTAAAAAAAAATTGGGCAGATTTTCAAGGAGCTAACATAAAGCACATTCATGGCACAAAAGTCACACACACACACCCCAAGTTCAAATCCCTGCTCTAAAGCTTTGGGGGCACTAGAGGCTTTTCAAAGAAAATGTCATCTGAATTTTTTTAATATGGGCACAACATTTTGTCACTAGCCTCAATTCTCACAAACAGTTCAACTGATTTGTCTGAAACTTTCAGAAAAATCCCAACTAAGGCAGTCACTCAGCATAGAAAATTTCAGTCCAAATTGTTGAAATTTGGCAAAGATATAAACAACTGAACACAGGGATTTATGAGAAGTGTTGAGCAACTTTAAGATGCAGTACTACCAGAGCTGTCTACAATACACACATAGTACATAAGACTTTTGGAACTCTTCAAGTAAAGAGACCCTACATTAACAAGTCTATTACCATTATATCCCAAGTCCTGCAGAGATAATTTCTAGCATTTCTAAAAAGGTTGGTTTCAGAGTAGCAGCCGTGTTAGTCTGTGTCCACAAAAAGAAGAGGAGTACTTGTGGCACCTTAGAGACTAATAAACTTATTTGAGCATAAGCTTTCGTGAGCTACAGCTCACTTCATCAGATGCATTCGGTGGAAAATACAGTGGGGAGATTTATATACACAGAGAACATGAAACAATGAGTGTTACCATATACACTGTAACGAGAGTGATCAGGTAAGGTGAGTTTCTCCTGCTGGTAGTAACTTTTCTTTTTTCATAGAAAGGTTGTAGTTCATTTTGGGGTGGAGAATTCAGGCTACAAAACTAGATTCCCATCCCTCTATATTGAACTATTTACTTAGGGCCCCACACAACAGTGTTTTTACATGGTTACTTGGCTACGGAGCTTGATCTTTGAAGTGTTTTAAAAACAAAGCAAGTATTCTCTGTTTAGAACGGTTTGAATGGCAACATTTTAACTGGTAGGTATCCATGAAGGAGCAGCACCCTGCTTACTGCCACCCAAAATGCAAAAGATTCAGAATGTGATGACTATTGAGCCTGCATGAGTTTAAATAGGCTTTGGATAAAAACTGTAAAGGGCTAGGGTCTTTGAAACCCCCAGATTTCTGGAGGTAAAATAATTTAGTTCTGATGTAACCGAAGTATAGCCTGTTCTCCAGAGGCGTAAGTTCAAAGCTGAACTTTAACTATTAGTTGTCAGAAGTTCATTAAATTGGAACTTGTGTTTCAAGACCCCAGGGTTCTCGGAACCCGAGAACTTGGTGTAGTCAGTGGAGCTAGCCCATTTAACAGGGCCTCCTAATTTCTAAGATGTACACAATTAAAACCACAAGTAAATCACCACCTGAAGGGAGTGGGTGGAGTGTAATAATTTAAGTCAGAATGGTTGAATAAGTCATTTTAGAGTTCTCCTAAATGGAGATGGTAATGCCAGGTAGGTTTTCTGTAATTTGTTAGCATTACAAGTTCCCCAAAGCATCTTTTAAATGGGCTAGTTTAATTATAGTGATTTTGAAGCAAGCATAGAAGCTGTGCATGTTCCTTTTTATGGTTCTGCCAATGTACTGAAATCTTAACCAGCAACAGCTTCTGGACTCCTTTCACTAGGCTCTCTTGAGCAGACTACATTATTGCAAACCCCAACCATTCAAAACTCATAGATCATGCCTGAAAAAATGGTATGAGATTATTGTTTAAAATCTCTGGCTTCAAAATTAGTTTTATTTGCCTCTGGGTTTTGAGCTTCCAAGGATCTACATTTACAAGATTTCTACCACCACCTAGAGGACTAAAAATGTTCATTTTTTAAAAATGTGAAAGATTCTCACATAATCACACCTC
Source organism: Dermochelys coriacea (assembly GCF_009764565.3). Lineage (NCBI taxonomy): Eukaryota > Metazoa > Chordata > Testudines > Dermochelyidae > Dermochelys > Dermochelys coriacea. The sequence continues at coordinate 11,310,606 of NC_050079.1, read as the reverse complement.
TCCAGGAGCTGAGCTTTACGAGAAGACAAAATATCCCAAGATTCCATAAGAACACTCGGTTTGGCAACAGAGTGTCAAGTTGAAATGAGATGTTTCTTGACTTTTTAAATAGAGGAAAGTGTCTACTGGAAACTAAACTCAAAGAACCACCCACTCACTGCACTTGTATTTAAGCCAGTTTTCAGACAGTCTGCAGTGGTGAATGATAATTGTAATAAAAATACTGCCCCACCTAGTTCCTCAAAATTTTGGACCACACTGTAAGAGGTTATTATTCTCTCAGACAGTTATTATAGCTTTGTCTCATGCAGTACTTAAATTGTCTTGATTATTTATCTTCTAGGGTTGCTCTGGTAGATTGGAAGTTTTAAAAATGAGCTAGTAGGTCATTTTTTAAACTGTACCTTTACTGCTTGAAGCCTCAGGAAACCCTCTTATGCAACAAACAGTTAGACTTTGTGTTTCTCTTGTAGCTGCAACATGCTACTGTCAGAAATATCTGCTGAATGGGATATGGGTTCATTTTTAATATCTCTGGGAATATTTCTAATGCTTTCTGTAGAAATGCCTGTGCACTTTTTATCTATAAAAGTCATGTGATTGATCCTTTTAATTTTACGTAAATTAGATTAAGTATGAACTCAGCAAGTGACAAAGTCTTTTACCCTCTTCAGGCCTCTCATCACTTTTCCAACACTCTTACCCCAACGAGCGTTTCTCCAACCAAAAGCAGAAAAACCATTCCCCCACTTCTCCCTGGACCTCGCGCAGATGATTAGTGTATAAATAATGGGCTGAAAATTTATGTTTCATCACAGTATTAGCGTTTAGGGGTGGCTACACTTCCGACATCATCAGAAATATCTAGCACAATCAGCCAGAAATAGCATGTGATGCCCACCTTCCACAAAATTACAAGGGTAAAGCAAAACCACATCTGGATCACTTTCTTCTTCATGTATACAGTATTTGCTCCATCCGCTTGAAAGAGCATGCAGAAGTCACGAATTACTGATCGTGTAAATTATAAATGGGCCTCTGAACTGTATTCTTCCACTCGTCCAATGGTTAGCCACACTTTTGGTCCCACTTCAGCCCCCTCTCAAATACTGCACACTTCCCCAATAGTAACCAAAAGCTTAGAGGTTTACAGTCAAGATCACTGCAAGGACATCCTATTTTAACCTCCATCAATAGTTAGATTTGGCTGCTGCAGAGAGGCAGTTTGATGTATTTGTTATACTCTCACTGGGAGTAGTGAATTGCTCTGTTAGATACATAAGTGGACCAAAATCACTTTCAGCATAACAACTCTTCCTGAGCAATCTGCACATTTTAGATGTGTTTTAAACCACAACACCAAAATGATCTCATTTTATCTGGTTTTTGCTTGCTTCCAATGCCCTGAGTAAGACCATGTAAACTGACCCCATTTCCTTTATGAAACAAGAATCAAATACATTTATAGCATAATTTTCTAATGTACAATGCAAAGTAATTTTCACAGGATTTGCCATACCGGAATAGAGCATTAGTCCACTACCTTGCCTCTGTTAATGGGAAATATCTAATACATTAAACAAAAAAAAAACCCTCTGTACATGTGGGATAGGAAAGCAGTTAGGAGAAATTCCTTTCTCAGCCCCACATGTGATCAGCTGACATTCTGAAGCATGAAATATATCTTAGCATTAGGGCAGGCATCATCACATGGTACTTTTTTTTTTTGCTAAGGGTATGAGCAAGTGTTCAGTCTTAGGTAGATATATTAGGTGATAACAGTTTGTTATGGAAGGCTCTGTGCAGAGATTTGCCAATTTCAGCCTGTGTAAGTCCCTAAAAAGTCCTAAGATTTGGACATGACCAGCTGACCTAAGCACTCACCCAATTCCCATCGAAAGGAACCAACATTCTCTGGCTCTCTCTAAACTACAAAGTTTTGCCAGCATGGCTATGTCAGTTAGAAGGGGAGGGGGAAATCATACTATCACGCCTCCCAGGGTACCCAGAACTGAAAGGTACCTCAGTGCCACCTGTCCTAACATGAGGAAGCCTTGCTGTGCTTGCCAGGGGATCAGCTCCCCAACTCCACTGTCCACAGACAACACAAATACTCCCCTCTAGGCCTGAGCAGGCCCGCTCTTTTTCTACAGGTTAGCGATAGGCACACTCCTACCTGCGAGCATCTCCCTGGAGTGTCCAGCTCCTGGTCCACTGAACACTCACAGTATTCACAGATCCGCTGATCCCAAAGGAGCAGTATGTGCCAGCTTACCAGTTACACCTTAGATCACCACTTCGCTTAACACACAGTGCTTAGAGATTGTTCAATAATTTTTTACTCATCTTCGCTAAGAATAGGGATTCAAGTAATAGCAAGTAAAAATATTGGAAATAAATGGTTACATATAAAATAAAATCATAAGACGCATTCTAGAACCTAGACTTACTTAACTAGATGTTTCCCCATCTTACGGAATAACGCTCACCCAAAGTCCTTTCAGCATTTTACAGCCAGGCTTGTCTGTGATCTTCTGTTCATGAGACAAGTCTCCCTGTCAGTGGAAGATGCAGGATGTCTGTTGGTACCCTCAGATATATCAGCACAGTCCTTTGTCCAACTGGACACCTGTTGCTGATTGTCTTTGTTTTGTTTTTTTCCCCTGTGGCCTCCCTCTTTTGTCAATTTCACAACCTTTTGATAAGCAGCAGGCTCAATATGCAAATAGACCACCACTGTGAAGTTGACAATACACAATGACTAGACAGGGAAATAAGCATCTGTTACCCCCTGCCTGAAAGGAATCGGTCCAAGGCACCGGTGATCTGCCCTACTTAAGAACAGAGTTTGCAGTATATATACATAGCTTCTTAAATATTAGCCTTACATACACATCACAATTATGACAACCATTGGGCTACTCGCTCTCAGTACAGACCTCACTCTTTGGTGAATTACTATGCATATATCTGAGGCCAGGGGATCCCTTTAAAACTCTATACACTTCCTGTGCTCTCTGCCAGTTGGCATCAAGAGGTCCCTGGGTGTCACACACTCCTATACCAGAGTACCCTATCTGACACAGCTATACCCCCGATGTAGACACAACTATACTCACAACTGAGTGCTTCTGTCATCTTTGCTAATGTCATTTGTGGAGGTTGTGTAGCTATGCTGGAAGAACTATTCCTGTCAGCCTCTGCAGCATCTTCATTCAGGGCCTCTGCTGGCATAGACATACCAGCAAAAGCTCTGTAGTGTAGACAAGTCCAGACTAAGACAAGCTTAGCAAAGCTTCTAATGTCATAATTACAAGGAGTCCCTTCCAAACTCACCTGATAAGGCAACTTCCTACAGTCTACAATGTGAAAGGACTGCATATGTAGATTCCAGGCACAAGATGGGGAACTCATGTCTGCACTAGTGACTGACAGCTGTCAGCTAGGAACATGTGACATATTTGTTGAAGCCAGCAGCAATAGCTACCTCTAGTTTCAATAAGAAGGGACAATTTAGAAGCTAATTTCCACTAATTTTAGGCCTTGTTTTAGCCTTCTCCTTACTTGATTTTTTTCCAAGTTTGGTTTAAAAGTAAAAGGATAAAGGCATAGAACTGATTATCTCCATCTTCTCCGTCCCCCTCCAGTTACCAGAGGATCTTGGTATTTATGATTATTTTAGCCTCAGTCCTGTATCAGGCACTTTGCAGACATGAAGGAAGATACAGACACTCTCCCAAAAATCTTTATCCGCAGACCAGATTCTGCTCCCATACTCACAGGAAGTAGTATGTGCTCAACAAACAGCTTCACTGACTTCAGTGGAGCTACTTGATGAGTACAGTACTGCTTAATACTATTAAGATAGCAGAATCTGACCCTGAATCTTTGCCAGTATGTATGCCAAATGTCTTGGTCTTCATACTGTGGAATATTTTGACACTACAAAATTATTCAAGCCTATTGTTTAAAAATACCAGTGCACCTCAATGTTATGCTAACCTCATGCCTACGTAAAGAGATACAGTAATTCACAGATTCAAAGTGTGATGACCTACTCCATTTGAAGAATATACTTACAATAGTCACACATCGTGGTACTGTAAGGTATAACTGGAATTGGAACTGTCCTTTAACTGTTTGCTCTTGTTTACCAAACTTCTTCTGGTTCCATTACTACAGAGAATAGCATGAGGACTTCTACTGAATAAACATATTTCCCAAAGCCTTGGTAAAGTTCCATGGCAAACTATTCAATTAGCAATTGTTCTATTTTCTTCAGAGATTTCCAAATGTAAACTACACAATTGAAAAATCACATTTATTTTTATTTATTTATGAAGTTATTGGCTTTAAACTGCTTTAAAAGGCAAAAGAAATCATAATCCAATTATGTAAATAAGATTCCAAGGTGACTAAGCTATAAGAGAATAGAATTTAGAATCTATTAGAAAAATATGGTTGGTTCTCTCTAGACAACGGTGAATAGTTTTTGCATTAAACTGTTTTACATAATGCAAGTTTCTGACTATAACACATTAACACTATCTCCATAAACAGCTTACTTCACAAATCTGATGAGGAATATTGATTTATTTTTGCTTCAATTGCATTTTGATCAATAATTAAATTGTCAGAGGCATTTTTCTTTAAAAATGTAAAAGCTGTTACAATGGCTGTAAGATTAGATTTTTAACCTGTTTATATTTTTTCAGAATTGAAAAATATAAATTAAGTTACATCTTAAGGCAATCAAGCTTTTGGTGATTCATCTCTGTAGGCTCCACAGATCAAAGACTCCTGTTGAGGTCTAGCATACTGAAGCGAATAAAGGGTTTAATGCTTTATTTTTTTAAATCACTACATTAAATACATATCAAATTGTAAACAGCAGGAAATAAAAATGGGATTTTATTTTATAGAATACAACTTTATTTGCTATACATACTGAGATAAGTACTGACAGTGACATGACTGCATGGGGGAAAAGAAGCCATTCTGAGTTCAGCAACAGCTCACCATCCTGGACTTCAGAACCCATTTCCCTGAAGGAGAAGGCTGAGGGAGGAGCTGTTGAGGAATTGTTGACTGCTACTCCAGGTTTATCCTCTATTTTAAGACACGGTCACTGGGAAAAGCCAAATCTGTCCTGGATTATACCCCATGTACCAAGGGCAGCTGTACAGGGTATAGGATAGGGTAGACTTCGGCCTGGGATCTCTGATCTCTACCTGGGCTGCTTTTAAGCATGCAAAAGGAATCACATTGTACTTTAAACACAGAATTAAATTCCAGAGGTTACACTGATACATTTACTCTTGTACATCATTTTCACAGATGTGTCTCCATGAACCACAACAGCTTAAAGCCCAGTAGGAAAAACAAGCTATTAACATTTATAGATATTTTAAACAGACAGAATTGTTCACCACATCTTTTAGCCTACAATATAACGTTATCCATCTCAATGCTGGGTTACCACTATAACCAAGACTTTATACTTAAAGGATGTTACCTGGCAAAATAAAGGTTGACTAAGAACAACTCAATTTGCACATGACACTGCATATAAAACATGTAAGAATAATTTATGGCCAATAACAACAGCTTTTGCATCTGAAAAGGATTTAGTACAAGCAAACCAGAAATTTACAAATGAAATACTGTTTAAAAATGAGCCACCAATATGTTTTGAAATATATAAACTGCAATTTCCAGTTCAATATTCCTTAAGATTTTTTTTTATGATTTGTTTAGTATGCAGGTGTAACACCAGCCCTATGAAATCACAGAATCCACCTTTCCCAGTATTTTGCAAGACTGTGATAATACCTTCACAGCCATAGCAACGACAGTGAGAACTGCACAACTCAAGGGATTTAGTCATTGAAATGTTTGTGATTAGTGATTCAACAAGTCTCTCTATTTTACTCCTCATAAATAAGCCACACCAATGCCTTCAGAGCACTGCACCCCTTCATCGTATTAATATCACATTTTATACTTACCCCTGAGCAGTAATTCTTTGCCATTTTCTGTAATTTGGTTGATCATTCTTCTCTAGTCTTCAGATGACATTTAATCAGCACATGATTTAATAGGCAGCCCTGAAGAACAACTAAAACAAGTAATACTGTACTTCCAAAGGAACTGTTCACTATTTCCAGGGACACACTGACTGCTGGCTGCTGCACTGCACAGAATTGATTTGGTTCATAAAGCAATATGCTTTCTCACAGGAAGACTAAGCAGACATTGATATAGTCCTGAAACTATAATCCTTTCAACAGAGATGAACTATATAAATGTCACTAACATACTGAAAATGCTGTTGCTAAAGTCCCAAGCTACTTATAGTCAGAAGACACATTGCCTACCATCTTCCTGTGGCAAAAATGAACTCTGGAGTTCAACGTGACCTTACAAATATTGGAGAAGTCTCTTTTCCTGGGAAATCCTAGTGGAGAACCATTAAAGACAAGACAAAATTCAATCCTTAAGTGAGAGAAACAGTGCCTATGCATAATTCAAGCTTTAGTCAGTATGCATAAGGAAGAGGTAAGTTTTAAGTACCAGCTTTGTTTCATCACATAAATCCCTCCCCACACTTGAGTCACAGGTTTTCCTCTCCAGCCTCGCACCTTGTAATACGGATGGTCCTGAAGTCATTAGCACCATCAGTTATGCCCCAATGTATTACATTCCCCTATTTTTCAGGGATGGTTCAGCAGGGTAGTTTATAACATCCAGTGCCTAGAAGCTGAAGGTAGAAATATTTAACAGTGAGAGGAATGAAGGAAACAAAAATGATTAAAGGTCTAGAAAACATGACCTATGAGGAAAGATTGAAAAAAATTGGGTGTGTTTAGTCTGGAAAAGAGAAGGGGAGGGGACATGATAACAATTTTCAAGTATGTATGGAGGAGGAAGAAAAATTGTTTTTCTTAACTTCTGAGGATAGGACAAGAAGCAATGGGCTTAAATTGCAGCAAGGGAGGTTTAGGTTGGACTTTAGGAAAAATTTCCTAACTGTCAGTGTGGTTAAGCACTAGAATAAATTGCCTACTGGGGTTGTGGAATCTCCATCACTGGAGATTTTTAAGAGCAGGTTACACAAACATCTATCAGAAATGGTCTAAATCAGGGGAGGGCAAACTATGGCCCGTGGGCCAGATCCAGCCCGTCAGGGCTTTCAACCCGGCCCACGGGATTGCCAGCCCCGTGGCATAGTGGAGCTAAGGCAGGCTCCCTGCCTGCCCCGGCCCCGCGCCGCTCCCAGAAGCAGTCAGCACCACATCGCTGCGGCCCCTGAGGGAAGGGGAGGCAGAGAGCTCCATGCGCTGCCCTCGCGTGCAGGCACCCTCCCCCGCAGCTCCCAGTTGCCGGGAACGGGGAACCGCAGCCAATGGGAGCTTTGGGGGTGGTACCCACAGGCAAGGGCAGCGCGCAGCAGAGCCACCTCCCCCACCCCACCCCACCCCCAGGAGCCACTGCCAGACATGCTGGCCACTTCCGGGAGCGGCACGGGGCCAGGGCAGGCAGGGAACCTGCCTTAGCCCCGCTGTGTGCCACTGCCATCCTGGAGCCGCTCGAGGTAAGCAGTGCCGGGCCAAAGCCCAGATCCAGAACCCCTCCTGCACTCCACACTCCAATCCCCTGCCCTAAGCCCCTATCTCCCTGCCTTGAGCTCCCTGCCACACCCCTTCTGCACACCAACCCCCTGCCCTAAGCCTCCTCCTGCACCCCAACCCCTTGCCCTGAGCCCCTTCCTGCATACCATACCCCCTCCCACACCTCACACTCCAGCCCCAACCCCTGCCCAGCCCTACATTCATGGCCCTGCATACAATTTCTCCACCCATATGTGGCCCTCTGGCCAAAAAGTTTGCCCATCCCGGTCTACATTATTAGTCCTACCATGAGTGCAGGGGACTGGACTAGATGACCTCTCAAGGTCCCTTCCAGTTCAATGATTTCCAATCAGAAAAATGTATTTTCCATCATAGTAGACTCAGATATTGGAATTTTTTTAATAAAATTGTTTCAGTCTTTCCCCAAGCTGTCTGTATTTTCCCTTTTATATGACCAAAAAAAAAAAAAAAACCACCACCCATGAGTAACCTCAGATCCGCAATCCAGTTATATAAATTGGAAAATGGAGTAGCTGCTCACTACTATTCCTCCAAAGGGGAAAACATTGTTTTAGCTAATCCTTGTTACATTTTGTGCCAATTAACATCTAGAAGAGATTGTTCACTGTAGCCAGCCAAGCTAAAGGGAAATTGCAGGGAGCACTCCATAATTAGCAAAGATGTTCTGAGGGAAGAACACCATATTCCATATCCACTACAGAAAGCAGGTCCAGCTCACCAAGTTCAGATTATAAATTCTTTGGGGCAGGGATCATGTCTTCCTCTGTGCAGTCTTAAGCACTCAAATAACAGTTCACGTTTACGTAGTGGCTCTAATCCTAAACCATTCCACATAAACCACCAGGGAAACATCCCCACCACAGGATAAATTAATAATAATTTGTTTTAAATAAGATTCATCCAGCCAGGACCATCAAGGGAAGGTTTCTTTTTGTTTGGTTGTTTTTTTTTTAAATTAAGCTATCACATTGACTGCTAAATATATAAGCCCTACAGAGGACAAGTGGAATGGATACTGCTCCAACTGATGGTCACCCATGATTTATTACTATTAGCTTTCTCTCTCTGCATATGGTAAGTACCCGTTTAAACGCTATGGTTTCTACCACCAGGCTGGTCATTTTAGGTCCTTGCAGCTCTTCCATCTTCAGAGGACTGCCTGGTTCTCAAGAGAAAGCTGCAGCCCTTTGGCAATGGATGCTTGTGGCTAGGGTAGCATAACTTTATAATTGGGGTGGGGCTTTTTGTGATGGGAGCAGTATTCATCCCAAAGTTCTTTTCAAATTTAAACTTATATACAAGCTATACAGAGATGATTTCACACACCATTTTAAATGAAGGCCACAGCTGGAGTTAAACAGCAGCTATTTAGCACACAGCAACACTAAGTGACAATCTAGGCCAGAAAGTTAATAGACTAGAAGCCGAAGAAGGCATTTGAAAGACAGAATTACCAGACTTGAATTTGACGGGGCTAGTTGAGTGCCTTAAGAAAGACAAAAGGTAGACTGCATAAGCATCGTGTCTCTCTGAAAGATGGTACCAGCAGCAGCAGAGCACACTATCTTGAGGTCTGGTTTAATAATGATCCACTGATTACCTGGGCAACACCCTGAGTTTCCATGGAGATGGTCTTTGCATACACTGCCCAAGTTCAAGGCTGTTTAGCTTGGAAGCACAGACAGGCTCTCAGCACAAGGTGGGGCTGCTATAAAAGTGTGTGGCTCCTAGGTATAAAATTTATTTCTTACTGCAAGCAGCAATTTAAAGTATGCAATAGCAAGCCTCAACAAGTCTGCCTTTTCAGAAAGTGACCGTAGCTCAGCAAAATAAACTACTTCAAATGGCATGTAATAATGGCATTTTGTCTTTGAAATGGAGATGAAAGGCAAAATTACAATGGTCTGACTCCCCTAAAGATATATTTTTTGGACAAAAGAAAAGGAGTACTTGTGGCACCTTAGAAACTAACAATTTTTTTCGGACAATGTCTGATGCCCTAAGTAACTTCTCATACACAGGACCTGCTTAATAAAAAATGAATAAGAAAAAGCACTGGGCTGTAAGTAGGGACCTCAAAAAGACGGAGAGTGGCAGCTAGTTTGTAGGGGGAAAGTCGGACCTCTTTCATCTGTGATAAAAGAGAAGCTAAAGTCGTCAGTAGAACCAGTATGCTGTATTATTTAAACATATATCTGCTTCATCTATTTATCAGAGGTATTTACATGGCCCCCACTACTATTGAATCTCTCCCAGTCAACTTCAGTCCTAGTTTTCAAAGCAATTAATGGATTGAGCCCCAGTTATACTGAAGACCAAATTTTGATCTGTGAACCAACACAACAGCTGCACTCCTCTGGGACAATGCACATCACCAGGACAAAGTATGTGAGATCTGGGAACAAAGCATTCTTGATGGAGGGGACCCAACTATAGAACAAATTTCTAGAGGAGATCAAGCAAATCCAGAGTGTTTAGGAAACACTTTGCAAAACTATCATCTTCAAAAAATCCTTTCCGCCATAAGAATGGCTCTCAGCACCAACACCCTGTTTTACCCAATAAACCCCCACCAACAGAAAAAAAGGAATAAGACCCAAAATACAAACTCTAAACCTGCCCCCACCCCCAACCCCACCCGAGACTTAGCCCCCCCCATAAAATAGCAGAAGTGATGGATACTCTGTAAAATCCAGTTCACTATGATTACTGAATTTACATTGAAGCTGCTCTGATACTATGGTGATGGGCAGCAGTATGAAACCATAAGACTGAGACGTCTGGATGCTATCTTTTTCTAACGGATTTATCTTCAATACTTCTAAGTGTTAGAAAAACCTCTATTATCCCCATTTCAGAGATGAGGCACTGAAATCCAAGGGCCCTGTCTTCATTAGAAAAAAGTTATATTTTAAACACATGTTGATAAGCTGTGTTAACATCTGAGGCCACGTCAACAACATAAAGTTCTGTCAACGTGAGTTACGTCGGTGTTCAGCCGCTGACCTTTGTATATCACTTCGGCATGTATATACTTGGGTGCTTGCACTGACACTGCACTTACTCACCATGAGTGCTTGCATCAAGGTAAAATGCAGTGCATCAGGGAAAGGTATCCCAGTGTGAACCCACTGCCATCCGCTCAATGCCTTGTGGGACATTTTTGCAGTGCTTTGTGGGATACCAGTGGTTCGCCCAAGGATTTCTGAGAGCTATGATCAAGTTCCCACCACTCCACTTTCTCCATCCCATAATGCTTTCCGCATCCCGTAATTTCCACATCTTTTTAAAATTCCCAGAATTCCACACACTGCTTTTTGGTCTCCACCATCTCTTTTGGTGGTGGCATGGACCCTGCATAGTGCAGCACAACTGTGGTAGAGCAAGGTCTCTGGAGTCCAAAATTAGTGCCCTAATCACCAGACCATCCCTCTTGTCACATCCATCTGAGTACAGCAATCACTGGTAAAAATTCAGCATTTGTCAAATAGCTACAACACTATTTCTCCTCATTCCTATAATAGTACATAATAGTATATAAGTGTGACAATAATGACAAATGCTCACCACTGGTTCAGACATCATGCAGTAATGAGCCTTGAGGTGCGTATACAACTTAGCATGGTTATCAATCAAAGCAACTTTGGAACAATCTGGAGACAAGTGCAACTGTAGCAATAGCTTTTAAGTCAAGCAAAGACCTCAGAATCCTGCAAGTGGTACCAAAAAGAAAATCCTTTTCCATACATCCATGCAAAAACTAATAATTTAGCCTTTAACTCTTAAGGCTGCTACCACTTAATTTTCCACTCTGCCGGCCAAGCAAATGTATGCCTGTGGGCATACAGAGCAGAACAATGATTAAAAGATCATCCGAAACTCAGCATGACATTTTGTAGTGCCAAATATTTCCATGAAAATGGATTCCTCACACTGTTCTAGGCAGCTGCCCTTCAAGGAGGGCATATATTGACAAACAGGTGTGCAGGTAAAAGGTTGGTTGGCACTTCCAAGCCCCACACTGGTCATGATTACAAAAGTTAAATCCCTACCACACAGCAGGGGCCAGAATCCACTGAGTTAGGCAGCAGTTACTAAAAAAAAAAAAAAAAAAAACAACCCTACAAATATAGATCAATATCAATATACAAAAAATATAAAGAAACTTCCAGTATGGACATCAGGGTAGATAACTTGAAGTCCACAAGAGAACAGATTATCATTCTGCCGCTTACGGAATTATATTGATAAGCATTAAGTGTAACTGTCTCCTGTAACATCCTGAATGAACTTAATTCAATAAAGTTAAACCTTATTGAATCAGGGGGTCCATTGTATTAAAATTGTACATGTGTTATTGTGGAATTATATGTCCCTTCTCTAGGAGGAGGGGAATGCTAATATACTTCCTCTGTTATCAGTGCGCACACGCACACCCTCCAGAGAGGAAGACAGTTCAAACTGGATTCTCCAGTGACCAAGAGCCTAAAAGGATTTTTGGATAAATAGCCTGGTTTTAAACTGGCTCAGTGCCTTCTTCCTGACCTAGCAATGGACAGTATCCCAGGTCCACGGAGCACCCCAATCCTTAGAGTAGGGTTGGAAAGACTGGGTCTACTGAGGCCCCATAGACTGGGTACTAGTTCTGAGCTGAAGCTGTGATGAACTTTTGACTACAAAGGAAACCCTGTAGCTAGGATGCTGAAGGATTGCTCCTTCCAGAGCCAATGCTGAGAGGGTGTCTTGTAATCTGATTAGCATGCATGTAGCTTTGTAGTGCTTTTATCTTTAAGAATAAAAGAGGCTTGCACAGAAAGAACTGCGTGCTAACTTATAACTGGAGCAATTACACCTGTTAACCAACTCTGAAAAGAAAGTAAGCAGCCTGTCTCTGCAGGGAATAACACAGTAAAGGCAGGGAACTGTGCAGCCAGGAAATAGCCCACTCAGAAGGGAGTAAGAGGAAGTCTCCACCCAAGAAAGCCAACAGCTGGGGAGCTGAAAGCGAGTGGCCTTGCTGAACCAATGAGGGGAAATACAGGTGCAATTGCCCTGAACTGTGACAGTAGTATCCACAAACTCCACTAACATGTACCAAACCTGCTAAAGAATAAAGTCTGTAAGCAGACTGGGAGCAGAAATACTTACAGTAATACATATTCACTCTGTAAGATCTACAGAATCATCGTTTCATGCATAGGGGAGGAGAAATGCATTATATAACATTTTTTCCCCAAGGTACACCTACCATTAGCAACAACATTGCAGCAAAGAGCTCTAGGGCTATGTCTACACTACAGCTTTTATCGGCATAAATTATGTTGCTCAGGGGGGTGAATAAAAGCACTGTCCAAACTGGACTGATGATATGTGGATGGGAGAGCTTCTCCCACCAACATAGCTTCTGCCGCTCACGGGGGCTGGAGTGGAGAGAGCTCTCTTAGAGCGGCTATATTAGAGAGTTTACAGCAGTGCAGCTGCGCCGCTGTAAACTCTCTAGTGTATCCGTGCTCTAGATGCTGTAGACTTCTCTTTTGGTAATTGGCTTGAAAGGAGCCAAAACCACAGTCCATCTGAGCGACTACCGCAAAGTGCAAAGTTTGGTACTTGGATGTTAAAGAACAGCCCATCTCTAAGAAACTGAAGCTTTTGTTGTTCCTGCTGTTGCTCTTTTGTGATTTTGTTCCATAACAACTGGGATTAATTGTGAGGCAGAAAGATTAGCACATGTATAAAAGATTCTGAAGTATGCAAGATAAAAACTATACCAAAAAAAAAATCTTATGCCCAATTTAACATTATATTTTACACACATTTATAAAGTGTAGTCTGATAGATTCATGTAAATAGGCTAGTGATTGGAAGCAGTTTCACACACCTGGCAAGAGATTCCCTTCTTATGATATTCTGTATGATAACAAACCCCTCCCCATAGCACACTGGCCTTTGTAGTGTTGCTGCTATTTTGCTTACAAAAATCACTTGAGGACTCCTCTATACAGCCAATAAAGCATTTGTAGAATAAGCAAATATGGCTGTTTTTGACTACTATGAAGATTCCTTATTCTCTTCAACAGGATAATTGAATCTAGTCTTCAACATTTACCAGTAGTGCTTAAATTATAATGAAAAAATTTATTAACCAGAAAACATACAGAAATAAGATTATGATAGGCAATTTTACAAGTGATGTTGTAACAATCATGGGAACAACATCTTTAAAAAGTTTCTCCAATTTTTTTTTATACTGAGGACAAGTCCATACTCTTAAGGAGTTAGGGACGTAGAATTTACAAATTATAAATTAAGACATCAATTGAGAGGATTTTTTTTGCTTCCTACAGTTAATCTGATAGCTAAAGAAAAGCCTCATTCATCAAGACCTCTATACTGTAAATATTTGCAAAGGCAAGTTATTTCATAGAGAAAACTTAACATTGCGATCTAGAAGGTTAAAATACATTCTTGTCTGAAACTGAGCCATAGTGTTTTAATTGAACATTAGAAAACTCCTACACATAAAAAACAGGATGGAGAAAAGACATTCACAAATTAATTAAGTTACAAGACTTAGAATACTCACATACAGCATTCTGTTTTGCTGCCTGCTTCAAAAGCATCAGTTCTGGAAGAATTTACTTGACTGCATATACCATAAGCAGACCTAAAGAAGAGCTCTGTGTAGCTCAAAAGCTTGTCACTGTCACCCACAGAAGTTGGTCCAATAAAAGATATTACCTCACTCATCCTGTCTCTCTTAATATGCCATAAACACTCAAATAATGTCTACCACAGCTGGCAGAATTAATTGTACAGAGTTCTCTACATACATGGCAAAATATATGTTTCCTGAGGAATAACAAGAGGGGAAAACTATAATACAATAATAGCATTGATACCTTTCACTAGTCTGTCATAAAGAAGACAGAGAACAAACTAATTGTATCCATCACTATTCATGTTCAGCTCACTATTAAAGAGGAACAATTAAGAAATAAAGATGATGCCAGCCAAATCAAACAGAAATACAAAAAAAAAAACAAAAACATTGATCAAATAAGTCTGTTGCACTAACAGAAACAGTGGTATATGCTTTACTGCATTACAAAGAAATCTGCTTATTAAATTTGGAAAAGCTATCTTGAATGACTTTGTCAAGATAAATTTAAGTTGTTAGCTTGATCCTGGAGTTTTATATTTAAAAAGAACTTACCACAAAGTGTCTTTACCTCTCTGTGACACCGAGTGTCCCCCATTCCGTTACACACACTAAAAAAGAAAATAACGAGCAGTAGGGATTTTTTTTAAACTTGAGTGAATGGTGTTTATGCCTGGCTGCATTTGCTGGCCAATAGGGCTGCAAAGTGTCTTAATCTCCACTTAGCATGGGGCTTCACTGCGAAAGCCAAGTTTTAAAAGATCAATAAAACCGTAATCATGAAACGTAGTTGTTGGAGTGGGGAAAAGGAGAAAGGATGCTACTGTTTACTTTTAATGAAGCCAAACACTGGTAAGCAAGCTGGAGGAGAGAGGGAGAACAGAATAAAGTTTTATATGAAGCAGAGATTAAGTGGGAAAAGACAAGTTGGGGACACCAGTAGCTGAGTTAGGATCCCTGAACAAGTATTCTGTTCGATGTAAATTTCCCACTGCTTCAGCATTTAAAGAACCCCTCTGAGTCTGACTTCTCTTGTTTGAAACACTCATTAGTCAGCAAATCACTGAAAGTCGTCATTTGTGGATAAAAATCAACTAGAAAATCCATTTCTCTGCATATCCTTGCTAAGCTTTCTAATCACAGTTATAAACACTGAGCAGTGAAGTTTTTGTTTTAAACTGCACACATCCCAACAGACATATCAGAGGGTTGTTTTTAACTAATGTTGATGTATCATAACAATCTTTCCTAGACACTTCCAAATTACTTAAATTCCAGAGAACCCAGAAAAAGGCGCAGGTTCTTCTAAATTTAGCTAAGGATTCCGCTGGCAGCCAGCAAAGGGAGTCCTTCAGTGTACCACAGCTGCAGCTGCCTCAGCTACTGCGCCACAGAAATCAGAAGCCATATGTGAGAGGCGTATAAAACAGGCTAAACAGGGCATGTTTTTTTAAAGTAAGCAGCTATATATAGAGAGTAAGCATGACAAAGTGCAAACTACTGAAAAGCTTCAGAAACCTGACAAGTCTCCTGGGGCAAACCCTACATGGAGTTCCCATGAGAATCTCAGGGCAGCATCTTTGAATTCAGATTGTCTGAAGACCACAAGAAGAATGAATATGCCTTCTCCTCCACCATATTCAGTTGTGTTCAATTTTTGGGTAAGTCCTGAAGCCGTTCTCCACTCTTTGGATTTTCCACATGTCACAATCCTATCTTTATCAGCATAAGTCTGCAGACCTATGCACCTGAATGTTGCATCCTGAGTTTGGTACCATTGCTATAACAACTGCCACCTACCCATAAGCCAGACCATACACTTGACTTCATAAAGAGGGGAGAGATTTTTAGTTCAACCTCATACAATCTAGTCTCAGACTCTCAGTTTCCATTACAGGTTATTTTATATCCTGGATGGATGTTTACAAGGTGGTTCTACAGTATTTATCACTCTGGCACCTAAACACAGCATGGCTCTGCATCACATTCATATTGTATTTGTAGCTGGAGGAGATGAGTCAGATCAAAGCATCAGGCTGGAAATATCTCAACTTCCTTGATCCAAGGGTTTACATAATAAACATTTCGTAGAACTCACGCTATATTTGTCATCTGAGGCTTTTAAAGCACCTTACATGGCATAGTTATCCACACTTAACAAATGAAGACACCAAGAAAGTGGGTTGAAGTGATTTCCTTGGCAGACTTATTCAGCCCTTTATCTCTGAAAAGTAGGTAAATTTAGACAAAGGCCCAGTAGCATTTATCACTGGACAGTGGTAAAGGAATCACATAGGAGTCAGTTCCACCATTACTGGAAGTAACGCTGTGCTCCACATTCCTAAGTTATTTCACTCTGCTTCCCTGTAGAGCTGCTTCCTAGAATCTACCCCAACGCCTCCTGTTTGGCTTCATTCTACATTTTTCGAATAACATGGAAGAATGACAAGGGTAAGTGTGTAAAAATAGGTTTGTCTCTTCATTTAGCCAAAAAACACATTTGTGTAGGGGATTGGACTCTGTTGATCCATATGGCTGCTATCCTCAGCCCCTGAAATACCTGAATTTCAGTAATGCGCTTTTATATATGTATACAAGAAAGACTCTGTGGGTACACACTAGTTAAGATGTCTAATTTCATTTAAAGGCCAATTTTTCTCCTGTCTCCAGACTCTGCCAAAGTGTCAAGTCTTTGGAATTTTCTGGAATGAAAAAATTGCTACATACATTATAAGAATTTTCATACACATTTTACATGAGCTGCGTTCCAAGTTTTAAGAGCTGTTACTTCAATAATTTAACCTATATTTAAAAGTAAAAATTGTCATCAGATATTTAAAAAATACCTGTTTGGGGGAAAGATAAAAGTGAAAATATATGGTCTTGGTATAATCATTTCACTCTCCCGTTCCCCCAACCATTAAAAAAAAACAGCTTGCAACAAAGTTCTTTGTATTGTATCAGGCCATCATAACCTATTACTACAAAAAAGACCGCCACCCCACACATCAGTACAGCATGTAAGATTACTACTAGCCTGTCATCTCTGGAGGAGAGGGCTCCAGGCTGGTTACAGCACTGTTTCACTGAGTTCCATGGATTCAACAAAAGCTGTAATACAACTGGCAAATAAGCATGAAAGTGCATTGGCAAAACTAGAGGTGGTCACTGCCCAAACTAGGTCAGAGAAAACAAAGCTTATTAGTCTTGATTCCACACACATCACTGAAAGATAAACAGCTTCCTACTGAGCATGTATCTGAGGTTGTCAGACTTGTGTTGGCAGAAGTCAAGCACATCACAGAGGTGAACAGCTCAGCCTTCTGAGGATTGGGAAGAGTAATAATCTTTATGAAAGATCAGCTTTAAGATAGAAGTTTTATCATCTTTCAAACCATTTCTTTGCCCCTTTTTAAATGAGCCCCCTACCAAGTCACCAGCTTTATCTCAAATGTTGGAGGGATGCCAAGTGTGCATTCTTACTGTTGCTGACACTCAAAGCAGGGCTCACACATTTACATCCCTCCTCCAAATGAAGGAAGGTGTCATGGTTAGTCACAAACAGTGAGAGGGATTTATTTTATTTACAAGTGAGCAATTTAACCAACTGATAGGATTAAATAATCACGTTAAATATTTTTGTTAAAATGCATTACTTGTGTTGCACTTTGTTTATTTGCTTATAACTAGTGTTGCCAAGAAATTGTAATGTTGAAATGCTATACCACCATAAGATGGCAACACATCCCATACAAAACAAAACAAAACATTCAAAAGCAAAAAACCCCATGAAGCAAACAGACAGGGACTGAAGGAGGGAAGGTATCAAATTAAGTTCCCCCAGACTCACAAAGTCTCACAGCTGTATTATTGCATGAGACAGGTGTTCAAGGAACATTCTGAAAACCAAAACCAGTGTTTTTTGTCCGTTATTTCAATATTACTACAGTTGAGAGTCAGCATTACCCTGATAAAGTCATACCATAACTTGCATTTTAGGCCATCCACGTGATCAGTCAAACTGAGCTACTTGGAGCAGCATTTAAATATGGCTCTTACAAGGAAGCTGCCAAAGCAAGAGGTTCACAAAAATAACTGTACTTAGTTTTCACCACTCTAGCCCTGGTGGCAGGGATCATTCCACTGGGCCACATGGAGGAAATGGACAATGTGCCAGCACACTTATTGCCATACAACCCCTCCATGTACTCATGGATTGCCCATATAACAACACACACACTTTGGGGACCATCACCAACTAAAATTGTAAAGTGACGCATTCCAATTACACAAAAGTATAACATCCTATCTGGCGTCACGGCTCCCACCAACTGTTAGCATCCTACTCACAATCCATACTCACAACTGCCATGGAACACCCTGGAACATTCCCCGCAGGCCCAATTCTCCCCTCAGTTCCAATCAGCTCCCTTTCACAGGTTTCCTGCTGGAACTGCCAGCCTTTCATAGATTCATAGATACTAAGGTCAGAAGGGACCATTCTGATCATCTAGTCTGACCTCCTGCACAGCGCAGGCCACAGAATCTCACCCACCCACTCCTATGAAAAACCTCACCCATGTCTGAGCTATTGAAGTCCTTAAATCATGGTTCAAAGACTTCAAGGAGCAGAGAAGCCTCCCTCAAGTCAACCATGCCCCATGCTACAGAAGAAGGCGAAAAACCTCCAGGGCCTCTCCAATCTGCCCTGGAGGAAAATTCCTTCCCGACCCCAAATATGACGATCAGTTAAACCCTGAGCATATGGGCAAGATTCACCAGCCAGATACCCAGGAAAGAATTTTCTATAATAACTCAGATCCCATCCATCTAATATCCCATCTCAGGGGATTTGGCCTATTTACCCTGAATATTTAAAGATCAATTACTTACCAAAATCCCATTATCCCATCATACCATCTCCTCCATAAACTTATCGAGTAGAATCTTAAAACCAGCTAGATCTTTTGCCCCCACTGCTTCCCTTGGAAGGCTATTCCAAAACTTCACTCCTCTGATGGTTAAAAACCTTCGTCTGATTTCAAGTCTAAACTTCCTGGTGGCCAGTTTATACCCATTTGTTCTTGTGTCCACATTGGTGCTGAGCTTAAATAATTCCTCTCCCTCTCCTATATTTATCCCTCCGATATATTTATAGAGAGCAATCATATCTCCCCTCAACCTTCTTTTAGTTAGGCTAAACAAGCCAAGCTCCTTAAGTCTCCTTTCATAAGACAAGTTTTCCATTCTTCGGATCATCCTAGTAGCCCTTCTCTGTACCTGCTCCAGTTTGAATTCATCCTTTTTAATCATGGGAGACCAGAACTGCACACAGTATTCTAGGTGAGGTCTCACCAGTGCCTTGTATAACGGTACTAAAACCTCCTTATCCCTACTGGAAATGCCTCTCCTGATGCATCCTAAAACCGCATTAGCTTTTTTCACAGCCATATCACATTGGCAGCTCATAGTCATCCTATGATCAACCAATACTCCAAGGTCCTTCTCCTCTTCCGGTACTTCTAATTGACGCGTCCCCAACTTATAACTAAAATTCTTGTTATTAATCCCTAAATGCATAACCTTACACTTCTCACTATTAAATTTCATCCTATTACTATTAGTCCAGTTTACAAGGTCATCCAGATCCTCCTGTATAATATCCCAATCCTTTTCTGAATTGGCAATACCTCCCAGCTTTGTATCATCTGCAAACTTTATTAGCACACTCCCACTTTTTGTGCCAAGGTCAGTAATAAAAAGATTAAATAAGATTGGTCCCAAAACCGATCCCTGAGGAACTCCACTGGTAACCTCCCTCCAACCTGACAGTTCGCCTTTCAGTAGGACCCGTTGCAGTCTCCCCTTTAACCAATTCCTTATCCACCTTTTGATGTTCATATTGATCCCAATCTTCTCCAATTTAACTAATAATTCCCCATGTGGCACAGTATCAAATGCCTTACTGAAATCTAGGCAAATTAGATCCACTGCATTTCCTTTATCTAAAAAATCTGTTACTTTTTCAAAAAAGGAGATTAGGTTGGTTTGGCACAATCTACTTTTTGTAAAACCATGTTGTATTTTGTCCCACTTACCATTGACTTCAATGTCCTTAACTAATTTCTCCTTCAAAATTTTTTCCAGGACCTTGCATACTACAGATGTCAAAAATAACTGGCCTGTAGTTACCCGGATCACTTTTTTTTTCCTTTCTTAAAAATAGGAACTATATTAGCAATTCTCCAATCATTCGGTACTATTCCTGAGTTTACAGATTCATTAAAAATTCTTGCTAATGGGCTTGCAATTTCAGGTGCCAATTCCTTTAATATTCTTGGATGAAGATTATCTGGGCCCCCCGATTTAGTCCCATTAAGCTGTTTCAGTTTCGCTTCTTTCACGGGAGCTTCCCTCACTCAGCATGTGCCTTGTTACTTGGCACTCCCCATCCACTGGATGCTCCCCTACACCTCTACATTAAGCTGGAGGGAGGCACTTGGAAGCAGAGAAGAGACAAAGGGAGTTCTTGTCTCTTCTGCGCAACCACAAAAGAATGGAACCCAGCAGGAGCAAAAAGGGCCAGGTGACTTCTCCCCAGAGCTGGAGTTTCTCTTTGCTGGGCCCAGAAAACAGTAGTAGTAACAGTAGTTACTTGGCACTCCCCATCCACTGGATGCTCCCCTACACCTCTACATTAAGCTGGAGGGAGGCACTTGGAAGCAGAGAAGAGACAAAGGGAGTTGTTGTCTCTTCTGCGCAACCACAAAAGGATGGAACCCAGCAGGAGCAAAAAGGGCCAGGTGACTTCTCCCCAGAGCTGGAGTTTCTCTTTGCTGGGCCCAGAAAACAGTAGTGGTAAGTGGGTCTTTACTTCCCAGGCCCTAACTACAAGGTTAGGAGATGGGGAGTGAAGCATTTCCCCCTTCCTCAAGCCTCCAAGCTGTGGGTCCTGAGGAAATGTCAGCATGTCAGTAGAGGTAGCAAGGCCATTCATCATCTTTATGCCCAGGCCCTGCTGATGTGACCCAGCCCATATAAATACTATAAGGAGGATACAGAAATGGAAAATGTTACAGCTAAAAACAAAAGAAAAAAATATTGCTGAAGCACAACCCATATTAACACAGAACCTTCGCCAGACATTTGTCGGCTTCAGAGTATATGTAAGTCAGCTGTAGCCCTTTTGGCACATTTTTGTTTAATAGTCTAAAAAGCAACACACCTGGGGCCATGATGTGTCAGCCTGCCAGTATGCAGGACAGACAGCTGGGTTTCTTTTTCAAATGGGAAATGAAGTTGCCTTCAGCAGTGGCTAAGTGCAGCAAGATGGACACAGCCAAAAGCCTGGGCTCTCTTCCCTTCTCTACACAAATGGAACAGTAAATCCTAGTAGTCCTAGGGGTTACTCCTACTCACCCCCAACATGGGGCAGGAAGTGATCAATTGCTCCATCCTGTGGAGAAGGTACAAACAAGGCTCCATTCCCCCATAGCGGGCTGAGGTAAAGACTAACTCATGCTAAAACTACAAACTGCCTTGTCTTCACTTGGATTTTACCTCATGTTAGTTACCACACATTCATTAACATGAGGTAAGAACACACTTTTTTGCCCAGTGAAGACAAGGCCTAAAGGACTAATACATTTTATGGATTAATTCCTTAAATTTATTTTTGCAGGAGAAGGATAATCCCTAAAAAGCATATAGGGCCTTTAGGAGTGAAGGTTTTCAGGATTAAGAACTAGTCCAGCAGAAACCGACCCACCTGTCTAGCAAGCTGTTCAACAAGAGAAACTGAAATCTAAAACCCAGTAGAGAAGCAGACAACCTGAATAGACAAGAAGGACGAAGGCCTGGAGGCAAGAGAAAAATAAAGTTTTACAGATGGGAATCTGACACACAAAGTAACTTGCCCAAGAGTGAACAGTAAGCCTCTAGCTGAGCCTGGAACTGAACCACAATCTCTCAAATTCCAGACCAATACCTGAACCACAAGACTATCAAGGTGGTCTGTATCTACTCAGCCCATGTCCACCACACCTCCTACTCCAGCTCCCCCCACCTGTGGCTCCAGTCCCACAGCACTTAGCACCATCTGCAGCAGCTGAATGGCAGCTAAAGAAGCACCGGATCTCTAGTACACTAAGGTTGTGTCACCACCTCTTACCTAGGAGAATATCAAGACATCGGTTCTGTATGTCCTGAAGAAGTACGATAAGAGAGATCTAGAAAAGTTCACAGTAACTACCCACTTTATGAAAGACCTGGGCTTGGACAGTTTGGAACAAGTGGAGATCATCATGGCAGAAGATGAATTTGAGTTTGGAATTCCCAATCCAGAAGCAGAAAATCTAGCGTGTTCTCACAAGAGACTGTAGATTATGTGGCAGATAAGAAGGATGTGTATGAATAAAGACATTTATTTGAAGCTGAGAAACTCACTGATATCCCATTCCTCAGGATAGAAGAGAGTGCGTGAATGTAAGCACATGTTACCATACCATTGCTGCTTTCATTGGAATAGTTCTGTTGGACATTGTATTTGAAGTCTTCTAAATATGTGCTGGTCTTGGATTGAGAGTGGGATTGGGAGTGTTCTTTTAGTGGTCCAAGATTAGTATTTGGAAATTGCCCCTCAAAAGACCTTGGATGCCTGATAAATCCAGTTCTGAACAGCTTGAACTCCATCAGCATGTGCACTTTATAAATCATTTTAGAAAGTACTAAAAAAACCTAGAATCATGCTTGATCTTCCTATACCATGGCCAGTTTTTGAATGGAGATCCGCCTGCTATACTTGTGAAAGAATTTTTACTCCTGAAGGCATTTTACAATGGCATACTAATTAAGCATCTCAGAAGTGTGCACAGATATTATAACACACCCTGGTCTGGCACACTGGAATGCAAAGGTCACTTGCATCTGGAGCCTCACTGTTTTGATCACTTATAGAGCTAGATTATTATTTGTTTTTCCTGTCTAAAATTCCATTGTTGCTAGCAGGGTTGTTGTAGCCACTTTGGTCACGCACCTTGGGTTTTTTAAATTCCATTTCCTTTTAAAAGTCACAGTGAAACATCCAGAAAGGCTAAACAGTGACAAGGCTGAAGCAACCAGTTAACAGTAGCCTAATTAAAATTCTATTTCTCCACCATCAGCCCCCAGGGTAGGCCCCTCCCCCTTAAGAGATCGCCTTCTTTAAATAAATTAACTGTTAATGAGATGCAGTTATGCCTAACAAAAGCAGCTGTAAAAGTAGCCCAGAGACAATGCACAGAGTATTTGCTACACTATTTAAGCCCTGATTTTACATTAAAAAAAAGCTGTCAAACCAAAGGAATGAGAGTACATAACCACAATAGGAAAAGCTAACAGTAACATGAGATTAGATTATTTAGCTATAGTTTCTATCACAAGTTTATTTAGTTGAGAGCACTTAAATATTTACTCATGTTAGCTTTTAACACTCCCATCACAAATCATGAAAAATCCTTCCATGTGCAGGATTAGGCCATAAAATAAATTCTACAATCTCCCTCATTAAGAAACTTACTTTTTGTCTCGAAATTTATCATCAAGTGACTGAGAGCAAAAGTTGTTTTGAGCGGGAGGGAATGGGGCCAGAAGCAGGAGGACGGGTTAGTTTTTTTAATTGCAGGGCCATACAGTCTTTTTGCATCAGAGAAAAACCATTGTAACTAAAATTATTTCTTCTCTCTCACTGAACGTCAGTGCAACACAGACAGGCTAGCCATAACTACTATTTGGTGGTAAGCCACAGCATATTATTTAATTTTAAAAACCACTTCTACATAATAGCCCATTACACAATTACATCAGGTCATGTCTAAGAAAACAGAACAAAAATAACTTTTGATCACCAGTCATTTTAAAAACAAATACGTGACATCTGAATTCATCTTCACATTCTGTACTAACATTGCATTGACTCCACGCATCTGAAGAAGTGGGGTTTTTACCCATGAAAGCTTATGCCCAAACAAAGCTGCTAGTCTTTAAGGTGCCACCAGACTCCTCCTTGTTTTTTTTATTGCATCCTTAGGCTACATACAAAAGGCTAGAATGGTTAGTCACTGTTCCTAGGCAAGATTTTTCACCCAGTAAATCTTTACAATGGCGTATAACATCACAAGCCTCACTATTAGAGACAGATTTGCCAACAGTGGTAAGGAAAGATTTGAAAATCCAGATTCAAATATTCCATCCACATAGCTTTTTAGTTACCAACAATAAATAAGCATATAGAAGTCTGTGAACCATTTCCATTACTGTATGGCTCTTTTACTGTTGTCTTAGCTTCCTAAAAATATTTTGCATTACTATAGTGGCCAAAAGGCCCAACGCCTAATCAGGGTCCTATTATACTGGGCACAGCAGGAAGGCTGAAAGAGAGCGGATAATGATCCTGCCCACACTCAAGCAATGAGTAACTTTACTCACAGGAAGAACAGGAGGACTTGTGGCACCTTAGAGACTAACAAATTTATTAGAGCATAAGCTTTCCTGAGCTACAGCTCACTTCACGGGAGGCATGCAGTGGAAAATACAGTGGGGAGATTTTATATACCCAGAGAACATGAAACAATGGGTGTTACCCTACAGATTGCAACAGGAGCAGTCCCATTCACTTTTCTTTTAAAGTAAGGAAACGAGAGATGTTAAGGTTTCAGAGTAGTAGCCGTGTTAGTCTGTATTCGCAAAAAGCAAAGGAGGACTTGTGGCACCTTAGAGACTAACACATTTATTAGAGCATAAGCTTTCCTGAGCTACAGCTCACTTCATCGGAGGCATCCACCAAATGCATCCCATGAAGTGAGCTGTAGCTCACGAAAGCTTATGCTCCAATAAATGTGTTAGTCTCTAAGGTGCCACAAGTCCTCCTTTGCTTTTGAAGAGATTTTAAAGAGCTGCTAACAGGCCACCCGCTGGCTAGTGGAGGTGCGTCGTCCGGGCTTGGGGTTTTTAACTCTCTCTCTCTCTCTCTCTCTCTCAGCATCAGGAGCGGAGAACTGGAGCGCCCAGCGCCAGCTGATGGAACTAGACATGGGTCCAGGCGAGCAGCTGGGCTCTGCAGGCGCCCAGCCTCTCTCCTAAGGCGACACCACCCTCTGTCTGCCCGGGACAGGAATCGCCGGCCCCCGGGACGTGGTGCTCATCCCGACCACAGTCCCCTCCGTCCATAGCGGCACTGGCCGGGGGAGCCCGGGACCGCTTTCGAGACACAGCGCCAGGGAGAGGGGCGGCTCAGGGCTCTGAGCGTTGGCCTGCTAACCCCAGGCCGGGGAGTTCAATCCTTGAGGGGGGCCATTGAGGGATCCGGGGCAAAACGGGGGGGGGGGGGGGGGCTTGGTCCTGCTGTGAGCAGGGGGCCGGACTAGCCGGCCTCCTCGGGTCCCTGCCAACCCCGCTCGTCTACGAGACGCCCCTGCCGCGGCCCGTCAGCGGGAGGAGCGAGGCCGGCCGGGGCAGTTGCGGGAACTTTGCCCCACTCACCCTCGGAGCTGGCGGCGTCGTAGGGGTCGGCGGGGCCCCGCGCCCCGCCCGCCTCGCTGTAGTCCACCCAGCTCAGCCCTTCCAGGCTGTCGTAGTCCCCGCGCGCCTGGTCGGCCACCGGCACCACGGTGAAGTGCGGCATCTCGCCGGGGCCCCGCTCGCCGCTCCGGCGCCGCGGGTCGCTGCCAGCCGGGCGGGACGCGCTCCCCAGCCAGCGGCGCATTCCAGCCCCGTGCGGTCACTTCCTCTCGGCAGCCCGAGCCCGCCGCCCCGCCCCGCCCCGCCCCGCGGGGGCTCTATACTGTGAGGGGGGCTCCACGGTGTGAGGGGGGAGGAGGGGATTTGGGGGGCTCCTCGCTGTGAGGGGGGACTCCACTGTGTGAGGTGGGAGGAGGGGATTTGGGGGGCTCCTCGCTGTGAGGGGGGACTCCACTGTGTGAGGTGGGAGGAGGGGATTTGGGGGGACTCCACTGTGTGAGGTGGGAGGAGGGGATTTGGGGGGCTCCTTGCTGTGAGGGGGACTCCAGGGGACTCCACTATGTGAGGGGGAGGAGGGGATTTGGGGGGCTCCTTGCTGTGAGGGGGACTCCAGGGGACTCCACTATGTGAGGGGGAGGAGGGGATTTGGGGGGCTCCTCGCTGTGAGGGGGGACTCCACTGTGTGAGGGGGATTTGGGGGACTCCACTGTGTGAGGTGGGAGGAGGGGATTGGGGGGCTCCTCGCTGTGAGGGGGGACTCCACTGTGTGAGGTGGGAGGAGGGGATTTGGGGGGCTCCTCACTGTGAGGGGGGACTCCACTGTGTGAGGTGGGAGGAGGGGATTTGGGGGGCTCCTCACTGTGAGGGGGGACTCCACGGTGTGAGGTGGGAGGAGGGGATTTGGGGGGCTCCTCGCTGTGAGGGGGGACTCCACTGTGTGAGGTGGGAGGAGGGGATTTGGGGGGGGCTCCTCACTGTGAGGGGGGACTCCACTGTGTGAGGGGGAGGAGGGGATTGGGGGGACTCCACTGTGTGAGGTGGGAGGAGGGGATTTGGGGGGCTCCTTGCTGTGAGGGAGGACTCCACTGTGTGAGGTGGGAGGAGGGGATTTGGGGGGACTCCACTGTGTGAGGTGGGAGGAGGGGATTTGGGGGGCTCCTTGCTGTGAGGGGGACTCCATGGGACTCCACTATGTGAGGGGGAGGAGGGGATTTGGGGGGACTCCACTGTGTGAGGTGGGAGGAGGGGATTTGGGGGGGGTTCCTCGCTGTGAGGGGGGATTCCAGGGAACTCCAACTGTGAGGTGGGAGGAGGGGATTTGGGGGGGACTCCACTATGTGAGGGGGAGGAGGGGATTTGGAGGGTCCTCGCTGTGACCGGGTGGGGGAGGGGATTTGGGGGCTCCATACTGTGAGGGGTAGCAGGGATTTGGGGGGCTTCACTCTGCAAGGGGGAAGCAGGGATTTGAGGGGATTCCACTCTGCGAGGTGGGTGGAAGAGGAGAAGGAGTGGACTTTGGGACAGGACTCAGCCCAGTAATATAAGGAAGCAAAAGGGGAATTTGGAGGGGGGCCCTCCACTCAATAATAGGGGGTGGAGGATTTGGGGGGGGGACTCCATTCTGCAAGAGGGCCATCGGAGGAATTGCACTAAGCAGAGAGAGATTGAGAGCGGAATTTCATTCAGCAATAGGGAGAGGGGAAGGGACTTGAGGGACCCCACTCAGCCATGCCAGGTTGGGAGTGGGGACGCCATTGAGCAATGCTAAAGTGGGAGCGAGAGTGGAAAGAAAAAGATCTAAAGAGAGACAAGCAGGGTTTTGGCAGGAGAAGGGAAGGGGCAGTAAAAGGGGTCAGGGCAGAGATGGGGAGACAAAGAGAAGTCAAAGCCATAGGGCAGCAGGCAAAGTGACTCAACTATGGCAGGACTGATGAAGATAGGCCCACTACCCCAGCAAAGCCAGATAGACCACTTAAAGCAGGGGATCACTTAGAAGCAATATCTTCCCCTCTGCTCTGCCAGAGCCCCCTCTCTACCCCAATGACAGAGTCAAAGAGCACCTGTTCACCGCCTTGCTATATTGCATTACAGACTCTCTGTTTCCTGCAGAAAGAAAAGGAGTACTTGTGGCACCTTAGAGACTAACAAATTTATTAGAGCATAAGCTTTCGTGAGCTACAGCTCACACGAAAGCTTATGCTCTAATAAATTTGTTAGTCTCTAAGGTGCCACAAGTATACCTTTTCTTTTTGCGAATACAGACTAACACGGCTGCTACTCTGAAACCTGTTTCCTGCAGGAAAAACATCCAGGCGTATAGCCAGGGAAAGCCTCGGCCTGGCAGTGCAATGGGGAGAAGGGGCGCCCCTAACAGCAGGCCCAGGCACCTCAGAAACTTAACTTTTTTCCTTTTCCTGCAGCTAGACCTCAGACAGTCAAAGAGAGGGAAAGGAATTAGTCTCTGCTGAATAGAGGCTCCTGGGACAGACAGGACAAGAAGAACCCTTCTGTTGGGCTGATTTTTCACATCAGTAGAGTAATTGCCCTAGAACCTAAGGGGGCTGGTTTGGGGAAAGCAGGAGACAAGCAAGCTAAGCCGGTTTGCTTGCAAGTCTCACAGCTTCCCTGTCTAAATAGGGAACAGAACTCCTCTTGCTGTGGAGAACAGACTCTACTACTGTAGTGTCCCCCTGGAGCTTTGCTCTAGGGCCAGACCAATGATAAAACCATGCCTCCGGCCCAACCCTCCCCAAATGAAACCTATCAGCAGGAGGCAAAAGCTAAACAGACCCAGCTGAGCTCCAGGGAGGCAGAGAGTACTACAGCCAGTGGGAGTATCATTGGTTCTACTCCCCAGGACTTTAACTGGGGGGAGAAAGGGCATCCTTAATTTGCAAGCGTTATTGGCAATAGCTGGGGAGGATGTTGCTGGACAGCCATGGAGCTGCTCAGTATTCTTTCCTCCAAATTCTGTATCAGGAGCACTTTTAGTGCTGAACGGGTAAATAAGGCTGAATCTGAACAGTGCAGCAGTATTGCCTACATTCAAATGTTCAAAAATTATGAGTCGGGCCACAAAAAGAGATGATTAGCTTACAAATAATGAGGTTTTTTTAAAAAAAAAAATTGTGGATTCTTTGTTTTTGCCTTCTGGTCTTGAGTCTTTCAAAGTTTTGCAGCTGGGGATAAAAACTTCTTTAAAAAGGAAAGCTGAGATTCTCACATAATTGCATGACTCATGGCTTTAGAAAATACCAAATATTGCAAGACTGGTGATAAAATTGCAAGAGTTTGCAATCCTAAAATTGTGTCTATGGTTCTGTACAGTGGTGCTTCTGTACCCAAACTCTCCTTCTAATCTGAATTTCAATCAGATTATCAGCAGTGAGCTAATTAAAGGAACAATGTTGATTTAAAATCTGGTGTATTTTAAATTTTAAAAAGTTTTTTTTGTATTAGACCTGTCCCCATATTTTTCTGTCATTTGTGGTGGTTTCACATTCATGTTTTTATATTTCCTCTCCCATGTTGCAGTCTGAAAGACCCACACAAGCAAATAGAGAATTGAGAAACTCACTATATGGGGGAAACAGGGAAACTGACTGCCAAAAGTGCTGTCAGCAAACAAACAAACTTATTTTTTTTCCTAATCTTTCACTTAAGTATTAGAGAACTTTTATTTTTAAGTGATAGTGTCCCTTTAATGTTTTCTAGATTGAAAATTCGATGATTAGGCTTCTCTATTTACACCCTACTTAAGCATTCACACTTCTTTTGGGAAATTATCTTCAAAATTATAAGGGTTTGATCTTCTCTTATTGTTGTTTCAGAGTAGCAGCTGTAGCTCACGAAAGCTTATGCTCAAATAAATTTGTTAGTCTCTAAGGTGCCACAAGTACTCCTTTTCTTATTGTTGTTAAATTAATGGTTAAAATTCTTCAAAATTCATAAAGTCACCAGAAAAGAATAGGTTTCAGAGTAGCAGCCGTGTTAGTCTGTATTCGCAAAAAGAAAAGGAGTACTTGTGGCACCTTAGAGACTAACAAATTTATTTGAGCATAAGCTTTCGTGAGCTACAGCTCACTTCAAAGAATAGGGAAGAGATTATGTGGTTGACTTTTCACTAT
The DNA here is from genome assembly GCF_009764565.3 of Dermochelys coriacea. Classification (NCBI taxonomy): domain Eukaryota; kingdom Metazoa; phylum Chordata; order Testudines; family Dermochelyidae; genus Dermochelys; species Dermochelys coriacea. The sequence continues at coordinate 11,280,673 of NC_050079.1, read as the reverse complement.
TGGCTCAATCCAACCTGATTTTAGATTTAGACCTAAAAAGACTTCCTCAGTCAGGAATCTGACTCTCTGTAAACTCATTAACCATGTAAATTTTCTGTAATAATGCACTTTTTAGTTCCTGCCATTAGACAGCAAAAGAGTGCTCAGGCTACACAGGAGTCCCTGGGAAACACTAGTCTTAGGGCAGGAAGAGCGGAAGAAGGTCTATTTTAGAGATTTCCTGATCTTACATCAGAGGCGTAGCCATGTTAGTCTGGATTTGTAAAAGCGTTGCCACCTTGATCTAAGAGGAACCCAACCTTTTGGTGTTTTTTTTAACCTCATCCTGCTTTCTGGAACAGAATTTTACATTATTAACAGAGCAATGTCCAGCTTGTCAAAAGATACTGCTGTGGAGCGACTGCTGCCAAGAGGGATGAAGGTTTCTCAGTTCACTTAATAAATGTATTGATGGACCACCTCTGGGGAAAACCAGAACAATTGCACCCCCTAGCAGTGATCAGACAGGCTTCTGAGAAAGGAAACAGTTTTCTATCATCTAAATTTTATTTATATCTTTTCACAGTATTAACAAACAACAGAAGTGTGTCTGTGTTTGGTTTGGGGCATTTCATTTGTTTGCTTTGAAGCACCTTCTCACTTCCCTAGTTCTGGCCAGATAAATGTATTTTCTCAATTTTAAAATATCTAGAATATTTAGAGTGGGATTTTCATTGACCCTATTGAAGTCAATGGGAGTTTTACCAGCAACTTCATGGGGAGCAGAGTTAGTCTGAGCACTTCTGAAAATCCATCCCTACTGTAGATTTTAGAAACTCGGGTATTACCACCTCAGATCAGGCCAGTGACAGTGTTCCATATAGCCAGTATCCTGTGTATGAAAGTGGCAGGTATCAACTGCTCCACACGAAAGTGTAAGCATCCCAAAGTTGTCAATTATGGGATACCTGGCCTAAAGGAAAATTTTCTTTCCTAGCCCTTCAATTTGAGGTTGAATCGTGTCTCCCTTATATATCACACATACTCACACAAAATTGAAGTAGTTATTAGAACTATAATCATGTTTCATTGGATGCTGGATTAGCCCCAGAAGTTTGAAAGGAGGTAGAAAGGGTAATCTCTAGGGCACAAAAGCAGAATATTACAGAAAAGTAGGAAGATAATCAGAAGTGACTGTTCTATTCAAGTTCACATTTTTCTATTGTGTGGCTTCCATTTAATATCATTAGGCTTGAGGTGTTCCAAACAACTGTGCTGTCCTAGAAAAAGCAATAGGGATTGTAGCAACTCGACTCCTGGTGACAAAGTGAGGGGTACTGCAGGACAAGCTTTAATATCTGTGGCATCCCATGTAGCCAGAAGGGAGAGTCAGACAAGGAGTTTCCTTCTCTCCCCTTTCTTCTGCAGAGGAATTGGGTCTGTGTAATGCTCCCCAGGAGTATCCCACCACCCAGCCCTCAGAGCATTCCCTGCATCGTACAGCCCCCTTATCCACAGAACACTCACAGTATCACCAGGCCTGCTGTTCCCAAAGGAACAGTACACATACCACCTTGTAAGCTTCAACTCAGGAGCACCACTTTGCTTGACACACAACATTTACATATATTTACTGCAAATACAAGAATGTGTTTATTATCAAAGATGAGAGATTCAAGTGGTAAGGGGTAAGAATATTGGAAGTTACATGTAAAAACAAAATCATAAAATGCTTTCCAGGTTAACCTCTTATCTAAAGTTTATCTCACCCAAAAGTTCCCTCCCATGTTTTCAACCACACCTGGTTAAGACCCCTTTTTCATGAAGCCAAGTTGCTGTCTGTTTACTTCCTCAGTGAAGGGGACCTGAGTATCTTCTCTGCCCTCCAAATATAGTCAAGCATATCTTTGATATAGGCCTCAGGATAAGGTTCTTTTCCCTGCTTTATTGCTCCTCCTGTTAGTACCTTTCTGAAGTTCTTGCAATCTTTTGCATTCAGTTCAAAGTGCTGATAAAAAGCCCATTGTACATGAGGCAATACTCAATTTACATGTAAACAGATACAAGGATAAACATCTCATTTGACAGAAAAACTGTTTTTCACCTTTGCTAGTGACCAAGCCTTGCCCTGCCCCACCCCCTCACCTGCACACTTTTAAGAACATATTTTATAAGTAACTTGTCACATAGTATCTGTCATTAATTTCATAATGATATTGATGACCAGTGTGACACCAGCTTTCATGTAAGATCTCACATGGCATTCTTTGGTAAATGTAGATATGAGACCCAAAGGATCCCTGTAACCTCTCTGCACTCTCTTGCCAGTTGCCATTAAGAGGTTCTTGGGTCACAGCCTGGCTAGAAATTATTTCCCTTCTTCAGATACCAAACAGAGGCATCAGGGTTGCCTTAGAAAATGCAGGGCTTTGAAGAACCAGACTGCATGGTTTCCATTCATAGAATTTCAGTGCAACTGCTTCATTCAGCTAGGGAAAACTTCTGCTTTCACACTTATGCTCACAACTCCCATTTTCTTGTTGAAGGGGAATTGCACGTGCATCTCTGAAGAGAGAATTTGCCTCTAGGAAACTATGCAAATTTGAGAGTGAGATATTGCTTTTGTCTAAAGTCAATGGCTTTGTTTACTGGTCAGAGGCTGGTTCATAAGTAAAGATAAGAGCTTTCTTGTCTATAACAACTTTGTTTTGCAGTATCTAGATTGAAAGGGAACTGGAATTTCAACCAGGCTATTAGGGATCTAATAACAGACTGAGCATAGAGGAAAGGAACTGGACTTACTGTTATACTGGCTAATGCAGTTTATTGTTCATCTTAATTTCTTTTCTTCACTGAAAATACTAATCCTTACTTATGAATGATACAAGTGGAAATTACATAGCTAGTGAAAAGGGTTGTCAGAGATGGGCAGGATCCATCTGTGGAACCAGATGCTCAATTTGTCTACAGTGGTGTCATTCCATTTACCTGAGAGAACATCATCCATCACCAAAGGGGTGAACAAGAAAACTGTAGGTTACCTGCCTGCTCATCTTAGGATCCATTACCAGCAGCGAGAAGCGGCCTTGATGTTATTTTAATCTATATGGGTCTGAGAACTGATGGGACAGAGAAAGCAGGAATGATAACAGAGGAAAGGACCTACAGACACCTTTGTTTTCCTGTTTTTTCAAAGGAGGAGAAAAAGTCTGCAGTTCTTAAACACACAATACCCATTGATTACAGTAGGAGTCACATGCAGGTCAGATTAGCAGAAGCAGATCTTAAACGACCTGATCTTGCAGATTTTACATGTTAGAAAATTCCAATGAAGTCAGTGAATAGCACACATCTCTGCAGGATAGGGACAAGAAAATTGGGACAAAATAATTTGCCTGAGATTTTGCTCATTCCCCTTATCCAAACTGAAATTTAAAGAACAAACATGATCAAAAGAGTGACTGTAAAGGTACACACTTCCTCCTTCACAGATCTGCTTCTTCTGTGAAGTCATGATTCGAAGGAGCAGGATTCTACATTGGCTCCTGTATCATCTACAAATTGAATAAGTAAGGGCATGGATCCAACTCTCATTTTACATCACCAGGTGTCTCATTAGGTTCGATGAGCAGTAGTTTGGGCCTGAACTTCCTATTACAGGGCCAATATTTTCCCTCAATTTCACCCACGCAAGGGGGATTCAATTCAAAACAATGGGTTACACAAACACCATAGAGCCTCTTGGAAAATTCAGTAAATTAATGTTGTAAGATGTTCATATACCCTTCTGATGAGCCCTGTCTAAATGCCTAGACAAAGAGGTATAATCAACGGCAAAGTTTATCCTGCACAATCTTTATTATGGGTAATAACATGCAAACAAAAAAAGCTAGCAGGACATTCAGAGCCCACCATGAGAGGATGGCACAGAGCCTGCTGGCAGTTATAAAACACATTTTTACTTACAAACTGATGGAATTGTATACAGTCACTGAAAGACAATCATTAATTTATAGATTTTCCACTGAATGCATCCGATGAAGTGAGCTGTAGCTCACAAAAGCTTATGCTCAAATACATTTGTTAGTCTCTAAGGTGTCACAAGTACTCCTTTTCTTTTTATTAATTTATAGGCATTTCTAAGGTGTTAATATCAGCATCCTTGCCAAGCTCCTGAGACAAACCAGATTTCAAGTGAATCTGTGTAGTATCTGGGGCTACTTTACTTGTTTAAATGTGTTGCAATAAACACACAACTAAGCTTCTGATGTTAATCTCAGTTGAACAACAGGCAGCACCTCAGGTCCTATTTTCCTTTCAATAAAAAATTATTACTGTAGGTTTGGGATTATGCATGCCCAGTATCTGAGATTAGATTTGGCCATAGCTTTTTACTTTTACATCCCCACAGAATTTAATGGGAAAAATCACAGGTGTAGATACATGTTTCAGTTTTTATAGAAGGGACAATTAAATGATGGTGTGTCAAAGATTATCATTAGAAGCAGGAGGTCGAGAAATTTTACTGAGAGCTCATATTATGAGGAATGAATTTTAAGATTCACAGAGTGCACATTTGTCAAACTGAGCTAGCTCTGACATTCTGTTTGGGCTGCTTTTTGATGAGAACAATATGAGATGTTGATTAATACAGAAAACTTTGTACATGATTCAAATGAGATTTGCATTGACTGATTTGAAATATACAAGGATACAAATATACAGAACTGCAGCACCTACGCAGCCTACAGCCACTGACAGTCAGCAGTACTGTATATATCCCAAAGGATCTGGTTAAAGCAAAATATATTTAGTTTCAGAGTAGCAGCCGTGTTAGTCTGTATTCGCAAAAAGAAAAGGAGTACTTGTGGCACCTTAGAGACTAACAAATTTATTAGAGCATAAGCTTTCGTGAGCTACAGCTCACTTCATCGGATGCATTTATTTAGTGTGGTTGAAGGCACATCTGCTGGAAATATTGGCCCAGGATAATGAAACATGCTACATTTATGCCAAGTACAAAGCTCTAAATTGCATAGGATACATATATTTCAAATGCCTTAGATGCACATATTGGGATTGTTATCCATTAAAATAAGCTGTAGATTTAAGACTTCCATCTAATCTCTTTGTCTTATGGAAAGGCACCTCCTTTGCCTCACTGGCCGCAGTGTTTCTCCCTCTCCTACTCCAGAGGTTTTTTAATTCTTCACTCTGGTTTATTTTTCAATATTTACAAGATAGGCCCAAGTAGTGCTCTTAAGTAAAAAAAAACACCTTCACACACTTGAGAAGGCATGCCTGGAACCCACTGAGATGCCTGGGCGCTGCAAATCCCACACATGCCACTAGGCGACAGGTGCCATCGCTGCTAAACTTTTGCAGACATCAAAACAGCAAATGGACAAACAGTATCACAGACAAATCCAGCAGCAGATCCCTACAACAGATGATATCCACATGCGCTTCATTGTCCCAGTGGTCTGGGCCATTCACCGCTAATGAGATCAATGCAGCCACTACAGCCATGAAAATGGGAAAAGCAGCAGAAAGAGATAGCATCTATCCTGAGTTCCTATATAAACTTGGTCCACTGGCATGGAAATGGATGATGTAGCTTTTCACCAACATGCTGGAGATTGGAGCAATCCCCGTGTGTGGAGAGAAGCCAAGGTCATTGCACTTCTAAAGCCTGGAAAACCTGCAGATCACCATTCCAGTTATAGGCCACTCTCCCTCTTGAGCACCACCAACATGATGATGGAACATATGATTCTGAACCAAATCAGGCCCACTGCAGATGCTAGTATACCCAAGGAGCAAGCTGGTTTTTGCCTCCACAGAAGTTGCAGTGACCAGGTCTTGGCCCTCACTACAGACATTGAGGCTGGATTCCAATGAAAACTCAAGATCAGAATTGCGTTCATCGATCTGTCAGGAGCATATGACACAGTCTGGAAGGATGATCTGGTACTGAAATTGGCCAGTCTGGAGTATATATCCCCCATGTTCAGATTCTCAGGCTGCTGAACACCATGCTTAGCAGCCAAAGGATGTGCATATAACTTAGAGGTCAAACCATCAACCCACTCCCTTTGAATAAGTGGGCTACCAACTTCTTCTGTACTTGCTCCGACACTCTTCAGTGTCTACACTAGTGATATGCCTGAAACAATGGCACAGAAGTTTGCATATGCTGATGATCTGCTGATGAACTCAGGCCTGAAGCTTTAAAGAACTTGAAGTGATCCTTACTTCTGACCTTAAGGTCATGGAGGTGTACTTCCAAAAGTAGCAACTAAGATTAAATCTGGGCAAAATTGATAGTCTCTACTTTCCACCTTTACAACAGAATCACACAAAACACTCTAACTGTAGAGATTTCTGGTGTAACTGCACATTATGACCCAAAGCCAACATATCCTGGTATCATTCTTGATCACCCACTGACTTTCATGACTCAGAAAGAAGCCTCGAAATCAGAGACTCGTACCAACATTCTTCAAGTTCATCAGAACAAGCTGGGGGATCAACTTCCTTGGTGCTGTAAACACCATTCCATTAGCCCTGGTGTACTCAGTTGCAAAGTACTGTGCATCTGTGTGGACAAGAAGCTGCCATGCCCATCTTGTGGATAGGCAGCTGAATCAGACCATGCAAATCACCACAGGAACTTTAAAATTAACGCCTCTGCTGTAGCATTCTGTATTAGCAAACATCAAACCTCCAGCTATCCCTCAAGATCTAGCCAAAGCATGAGAACTTAAATGCTGCAAAGACTTCCCATCTAAGAGGTTATGGATAATAAACCCCAACACCACCTGAAATTGTGAAAACCACTATGGATCACACGTGACCATCTTGTGTCTCTGGATCCAGCCAGTGAATAGCAGAGTGTCTGGACCTCATCTACCATTCCAAACAAGCACATTATTACTGACGCAAAAAGTCGCCTTCCCAGTTTTAACCTGCCATGCAGACTTTGAGCCACAATGAACTGTATCCAAACAAACCATGGAAGACACAGCTGCTTGATGCACAAATGGAAAAATCACAGACCACCACCCCCAGTTGACTGCAGTGAGAACATCCAGACCAAACACATCATGGTGCAGTGTCCCACATATGGATTCAAAAGTGAATTGGATGATAGCCACAATGTCACAGAGTAGGCATTAAAATAGCTTGTGGACAGATGCCATATGCAAGAGAGAGAGAGTGCAAAACAAAGAAACAAACTCATAGCACAAAAAGAAATATCTTTCCCTTCCCCCTTTCCAGAGTGTTGCCGTATTACGCTAGCTTCTAGTTGCCAGTCCTTTCCCAACAGCAGTTAACTGGGTTGTTTCTCTTATAGGGAGGACAGCAGCCTTCCAACCAGGAGAAGCCTTTTCTCCCTGCTGCCACCAGCTCTGCTACAGCTTGTTTCTCATCCCTCCTCCCTCTCTTACCAGAAGAGGGATTTTTAAAGGTCACAGGCAGCCCTTAATTGGACTCAGATGTCCCTAGTTGATCTGAAGTAACCTCTTTTTCAACTCCAGGGGGGAAAGTGCCTTCACCATTCTAGGGCTGATAGAACTGCCTTCCACCACTCTGTTCTACTCCCTTGGCACATTTGAGGAGCAGTGGGTGCTGTCCAGGGTTCTCTGCTCGGTGTCCCCTTCAGGTTCCCTTTGTTTGACCCTTTGACCGTCACACCTGCCCGTTATGTTTTTGGTTGTCTCCCGTAATTATTTGAGTACCTGGACCTTGTGGATCCTCCCTTAAGGCTGAGGGTGGGTCCTTTAGCAATGGGCGGGCTTGCACCCGCTCTCTTCCCAGAACCCAATAGGACCACTCCGTTCTACTCCCTTGGCACATTTGAGGAGCAATGGGCACTGTCCAGGGTTCTCTGCTTGGTGTCCCCTTCCAGTTCCCTATTTTTGACCCTCACACCTGTCCTTGTTATTTTTTCTGTTGTCCCCCATGCTTACTTACATCCCGGGCTCAATGGATCCTCCCCATGGGTTGGGGTGAGAGTTCTTTACTTCATTTCCATGGCTATGCCAAATACAGGATTCCAGATAGCATTGTAGTGTGTGTAATATATTTTTCCTGCCGCTTTTTGCAGCAATAATCTCCATATAGTGTATTATGGACAATATTAGGACAAATTTAAAAGTGCTAAACATGCGTGTGTTTTCGGCTACTCGTAGCTTAGTCATTCATTTGATATGATACCAACTTCTCTTCCAGGTAGGTGTGCAGACACCAGTACACTGCTGCAGAAAAAGTCATTGCTTATATTTTTTAAGTACCATATAAAGCTGTGTTTCATTACAGAGGCCTAAAATCATGGCAGCATTAGCCAGAGCCCTGTTACCCATTTCTCACATAGATGCTTTTTGTTCTGGGCAGAGGCTGGCAATCTGCAACTTGCAAAGCTGCCTGAGGCTTTTAAGATACACCGGTGACTTCCCACTTCTGTAGCAGCATTAAACCTTATCCTTTGAAGATGCTTGTGTAGCTTTCACACAGTAAATCAAATTGCTCTTCACTTGCTTGGGAATTTTCCACAGTATATTTAAGTAACTGATTTGGCTTTCTCTTGAAGGGCTAGGGAGCAGGATCATAGATAGAGCAGCTGGAGCCTTAACTTTTGTTTATTTTTCTCTATTAACTGAGATGGCTTTCGGCTTTCTTCTTTCTCTTCCCATCTTCTACTGTCCCAAATCCCTTTCATTTGGGATTTTAATGAGCCGGTTTCCGTTCAATAGTTCTGAGACACTCATGACAGTCCATAGCTTGCAGTACAGACCAATCTAAAATCAGATGGAAACAATTCACAGTCTTCTGCTCTGAATTAATAGTTGTGGTAGAGAAAGTACCACTTTTAAACTAGAAGATATGTAAACAAAATTCACCACTTCCTACACCATTTGCTGTCCCCAAAGCTGGGAGAACCTGGGAAAGGATACTAAAAAAGGTGGGGGGCGGGGGACACCTCCTACTCACTTCCCTCCAACCATTAGCCATCAATAGTAGACACATCTGCAGGAAATTCACATTACAATTCTGCAAAAGTTTGCATGTCAACTACAACTGTGGAAGTTCTGCTTTTGTTTTGTGAGATGCACTGCGAAGCATGTGAAGGCTTAGATGCTATCAACCACAAGAGGGCATTATAGTAGCATCATGTAGTAGGGAGATTTTTCAAGAAACAGTTTTATCCCAAATTAACTTTTGAAAAAATATTTTTCTTTGAGTGATGGTCCCTATTGTATTCCACTGAGGGTTACACATGCACATCACGTGCCCACAGTAGGAGCATTTGAAAGAAGTATCCATTGGTCCATGCATGCGTCCTGATTCACCTTTTGCTTCCGTCCAAGGTGATAAAGGGCAGGGTAGACTGACTGCATCTTCAGTTCCTTCTCACTGTCGCCTGGTCCAGATCAAACCTCCCAAGTGTCCTCATCTCTGACACACATCTTAAAAATGTACATAGTTTAGAAGTATTATTTTTCTCTTAGTTCTAATAGTTAATAGTTTTAGTGTTTGTTTTAGAGAGACTTTGAGGTTTTCACACATACCGCCGTACAGGTACCGGACTATGTGCAGGACTTCAGGCTGCAAACTCTGCATCTTCTGCCCACGATCCTTCTCGGTCAGCGACAACCACCAACACTGCCTCCACTGCCTGCAGGACGCTCACATCATGGCTAGATGCAGTATTTGCCAGTCCTTCTTCCGCTGCACTCAAGAAAGCCGGGCTCTTCACCTCTGAGCTCACCATGAGACCACACTTGGACCCAGGCCAGGGAACCCTGCTTGTACATTGGCCTGATTCAGCAAGGAGCATCTCCCACTACTATATCCGACTCCAGTGCTGGTGGAACCACCACCATGGCAGGGCCTACTCTGGAGGTAAGGAAGCACTCTGGGATAAAGAATTTCCAGTTACAGGTAAGTAACATCCTCTTAATGCAACTTGTCACATTCCACAGTTGTTTCTGAAGTTCAGATCCTGGACTCCTCCGGGAAGAAGCATTGGTGTGAAGTTTTGTTGGTTTTTAACTGAGTATCCATGGCACATGCCATTGTCTTATTTAATTTTTACAGAGGACACAGACCCTGAACTGAGGACATACCTAGACAAGGACCTTCAGACACACAGGGCCAGATTTATCATTCCACTTACACCTGTCCTATGTTGGTATATGTACACTGACCTCAGTGGAAGTTCTCCTGATTTTCACAGGTGTCAGAGGAGAATCAAACCCTTAAGGTGAAATTCACTTCATCCCCAGAGTCTGGGGAAACATGGTTTAGGAGATTAAAGTCCAGGCAGGTTGGGAAGGTGAAACACAGCACCCACAACCCAGGGCCTGGGCACAGAGGTGCCCCCATAGGGCTGCTACTCCAACCTCCGGACTGGAGTAGTGAGTGCAGCCCTTCCACTTGGCTAAGGAAGTGCTGGAGCCATTGGAGCTGTGTCTATGTTCACCTCTTGCACAAGTCGGAGTCATACCGGGGTTCAGGGTCAGCCTTGGAAACTGCAACTGAGCTCATGTACAGCTTTCCTTTTTGCACATCGCTGTATGCAACTCTCAGATCCTGCATTCTCCTCCCCTGGAGGCCCTACAGGAGGTCTCAGGAATTCAGATATACGCTTGTGAGTTTGTAGACCATAAACAGACACGGACCATGCAGAGGACCACATACTTCTTATCAGGAAGACTGGATGTGATACCCCCAAGAATTAGCCTGGATCAGGGGACTCATTTGGTAAGAATTTATTTAAAGAAATTCACGTGGTGCCTTTACAGAGGCCCTGGTCCAATGCCCTCCAGTTTGAAATATCAGATTCTTACGTGGCACTACAGAACTATACTATCTAGCCAAGCACAAGTATTTTTATTATGATCATTTGAAACTCAGATGGACAGATTCTCACAAAGAGCTCAGAGCCAGATTTTTCAAGTGCTCAGTACCCATAATTGGAGCCAGATTTGCAGAATTCTGAAAATCAGACTAAACACAGATGCTCCAAAGCCTGGGAAATATATTGTTATGAGTTGTAAAAAGAAAAGGAGTACTTGTGGCACCTTAGAGACTAACAAATTTATTAGAGCATAAGCTTTTGTGAGCTACAGATCACTTCATCGGATGCATTTGGTGGAAAAAACAGAGGGGAGATTGATATACACACACAGAGAACATGAAACAATGGGTTTATCATACACACTGTAAGGAGAGTGATCACTTAGGATAAGCCATCACCAGCAGCGGGGGTGGGGAAAGGAGGAAAACCTTTCATGGTGACAAGCAAAGTAGGTTATTTCCAGCAGTTAACAAGAATATCTGAGGAACAGTGGGGGGTGGGGTGGGGTGGGGGGGAGAAATAACATGGGGAAATAGTTTTACTTTGTGTAATGACTCATCCATTCCCAGTCTCTATTCAAGCCTAAGTTAATTGTATCCAGTTTGCAAATTAATTCCAATTCAGCAGTCTCTCGTTGGAGTCTGTTTTTGAAGCTTTTTTGTTGAAGTATAGCCACTCTTAGGTCTGTAATCGAGTGACCAGAGAGATTGAAGTGTTCTCCAACTGGTTTTTGAATGTTATAATTCTTGACGTCTGATTTGTGTCCATTCATTCTTTTAAGTAGAGACTGTCCAGTTTGACCAATGTACATGGTAGAGGGGCATTGCTGGCACATGATGACATATATCACATTGGTAGATGCGCAGGTGAACGAGCCTCTGATAGTGTGGCTGATGTGATTAGGCCCTATGATGGTGTCCCCGAATAGATATGTGGACAGAGTTGACAACGGGCTTTGTTGCAAAGATAGGTTCCTGGGTTGGTGGTTCTGTTGTGTGGTGTGTGGTTGCTGGTGAGTATTTGCTTCAGACTGGGGGGCTGTCTGTAAGCAAGGACTGGCCTGTCTCCCAAGATCTGTGAGAGTGATGGGTCGTCCTTCAGGATAGGTTGTAGATCCTTGATGATGCGTTGGAGAGGTTTTAGTTGGGGGCTGAAGGTGATGGCTAGTGGCGTTCTGTTATTTTCTTTGTTGGGCCTGTCCTGTAGTAGGTGACTTCTGGGTACTCTTCTGGCTCTGTCAATCTGTTTCTTCACTTCAGCAGGTGGGTATTGTAGTTGTAGGAATGTATGATAGAGATCTTGTAGGTGTTTGTCTCTGTCTGAGGGGTTGGAGCAAATGTGGTTATATCGTAGAGCTTGGCTGTAGACAATGGATCGTGTGGTATGATCTGGATAAAAGCTAGAGGCATGTAGGTAGAAATAGCGGTCAGTAGGTTTCCGATATAGGGTGGTGTTTATGTGACCATCGCTTATTAGCACCGTAGTGTCCAGGAAGTGGATCTCTTGTGTGGACTGGTCTAGGCTGAGGTTGATGGTGGGATGGAAATTGTTGAAATCCTGGTGGAATTCCTCAAGGGCTTCTTTTCCATGGGTCCAGATGATGAAGATGTCATCATTGTAGCGCAAGTAGAGTAGGGGCATTAGGAGACGAGAGCTGAGGAAGCGTTGTTCTAAGTCAGCCATAAAAATGTTGGCATACTCTGGGGCCATGCGGGTACCCATCGCAGTGCCGCTGATTTGAAGGTATACATTGTCCTCAAATGTGAAATAGTTATGGGTGAGGACAAAGTCACAAAGTTCAGCCACCAGGTTAGCCGTGACATTATCGGGGATACTGTTCCTGACGGCTTGTAGCCCATCTTTGTGTGGAATATTGGTATAGAGGGCTTCTACATCCATAGTGGCTAGGATGGTGTTTTTAGGAAGATCACCAATGGACTGTAGTTTCGTCAGGAAGTCAGGAAGTGGTGTCTCGAAGATAGCTGGGAGTGCTGGTAACGTAGGGCCTGAGGAGGGAGTCTATATAGCCAGACAATCCTGCTGTCAGGGTGCCAATGCCTGAGATGATGGGGCGTCCAGGATTTCCAGGTTTATGGATCTTGGGTAGCAGATAGAATACCCCAGGTCAGGGTTCTAGGGGTGTGTCTGTGCAGATTTGTTCTTGTGCTTTTTCAGGGAGTTTCTTGAGCAAATGATGTAGTTTCTTTTGGTAACTCTCAGTGGGATCAGAAGGTAATGGCTTGTAGAAAATGGTGTTGGACAGCTGCCTAGTAGCCTCTTGTTCATATTCCGACCTATTCATGATGACGACAGCACCTCCTTTGTCAGCCTTTTTGATTATGATGTCAGAGTTGTTTCTGAGGCTGTGGATGGCATTGTGTTTGCATGGCTGAGGTTATGGGGCAAGCGATGCTGCTTTTCCACAATTTCAGCTCGTGCACGTCGGCGGAAGCACTCTATGTAGAACTCCAGACTGCTGTTTCGACCTTCAGGAGGAGTCCACTCAGAATCAATAACCTGGAAATCCTGGACTCCCCATCATCTCAGGCATTGGCACCCTGACAGCAGGATTGTCTGGCTATGTAGACTCCCTCCTCAGGCCCTATGTTACCAGCACTCCCAGCTATCTTCGAGACACCACTGACTTCCTGAGGAAACTACAGTCCATTGGTGATCTTCCTAAAAACACCATCCTAGCCACTATGGATGTAGAAGCCCTCTACACCAACATTCCACACAAAGATGGGCTACAAGCCATCAGGAACAGTATCCCCGATAATGTCACGGCTAACCTGGTGGCTGAACTTTGTGACTTTGTCCTCACCCATAACTATTTCACATTTGAGGACAATGTATACCTTCAAGTCAGCGGCACTGCGATGGGTACCCGCATGGCCCCAGAGTATGCCAACATTTTTATGGCTGACTTAGAACAACGCTTCCTCAGCTCTCGTCTCCTAATGCCCCTACTCTACTTGCGCTACATTGATGACATCTTCATCATCTGGACCCATGGAAAAGAAGCTCTTGAGGAATTCCACCAGGATTTCAACAATTTCCATCCCACCATCAACCTCAGCCTAGACCAGTCCACACAAGAGATCCACTTCCTGGACACTACGGTGCTAATAAGCGATGGTCACATAAACACCACCCTATATCGGAAACCTACTGACCGCTATTCCTACCTACATGCCTCTAGCTTTCATCCAGATCATACTACACGATCCATTGTCTACAGCCAAGCTCTACGATATAACCGCATTTGCTCCAACCCCTCAGACAGAGACAAACACCTACAAGATCTCTATCATACATTCCTACAACTACAATACCCACCTGCTGAAGTGAAGAAACAGATTGACAGAGCCAGAAGAGTACCCAGAAGTCACCTACTACAGGACAGGCCCAACAAAGAAAACAACAGAACGCCACTAGCCATCACCTTCAGCCCCCAACTAAAACCTCTCCAACGCATCATCAAGGATCTACAACCTATCCTGAAGGACGACCCATCACTCTCACAGATCTTGGGAGACAGGCCAGTCCTTGCTTACAGACAGCCCCCCAGTCTGAAGCAAATACTCACCAGCAACCACACACCACACAACAGAACCACCAACCCAGGAACCTATCTTTGCAATAAAGCCCGTTGTCAACTCTGTCCACATATCTATTCAGGGGACACCATCATAGGGCCTAATCACATCAGCCACACTATCAGAGGCTCGTTCACCTGCGCATCTACCAATGTGATATATGCCATCATGTGCCAGCAATGCCCCTCTACCATGTACATTGGTCAAACTGGACAGTGTCTACGTAAAAGAATGAATGGACACAAATCAGACATCAAGAATTATAACATTCAAAAACCAGTTGGAGAACACTTCAATCTCTCTGGTCACTCGATTACAGACCTAAGAGTGGCTATCCTTCAACAAAAAAGCTTCAAAAACAGACTCCAACGAGAGACTGCTGAATTGGAATTAATTTGCAAACTGGATACAATTAACTTAGGTTTGAATAGAGACTGGGAATGGATGAGTCATTACACAAAGTAAAACTATTTCCCCATGTTATTTCTCCCCCCCACCCCACCCCACCCCCCACTGTTCCTCAGATAGTCTTGTTAACTGCTGGAATTAGCCTACCTTGCTTGTCACCATGAAAGGTTTTCCTCCTCCCCCCCCCGCTCCCCGCTGCTGGTGATGGCTTATCTTAAGTGATCACTCTCCTTACAGTGTGTATGATAAACCCATTGTTTCATGTTCTCTGTGTGTGTGTATATCAATCTCCCCTCTGTTTTTTCCACCAAATGCATCCAATGAAGTGATCTGTAGCTCATGAAAGCTTATGCTCAAATAAATTTGTTAGTCTCTAAGGTGCCACAAGTACTCCTTTTCTTTTTGCGAATACAGACTAACAGGGCTGCTACTCTGAAACCTGTTGTTATGAGTTGTGTTACACCCACCAATTTCAACTAGGTTTAACAATTGCCCTTCATTATTGATAAAACAATTAAGCTCCTTTATGGAATCAGATAGCTGAAACAATAGCAGCCTCCACCAAAACAAAGGCACATGGGGGCAGATGGGTTTTGCTGGGTTTTGTTTGGTGGAGGCGTTTGTCTCTATGAAAGAAGCACAAGAAGTATCAGAGAAGCTGAGAGAAACTGCAGAAAGCCAAGGACATCATCAGAACAAGCACTGGGAACACGGCTCTGAGAAAACCCTATAGGAAGCTTTTAGACTAAGTGCTGATCAGAGAGGGACTTGCAACTGTGAGCAAAGAAACTGTCTCCCACTATGTAAAAGGAAACAGGCCTTCATAAATAAACAAGTTTTTATCATCAAGGAAATATCTGACTGTAAAATCAGATTTCTTCTAAACTTTAACCACCCATAACACCCTAATTTTGGCAAACTATCCAAGTTAAAAGGGTGTAACAGTATTTAGCATTGTCTGCGGTCCAGTGTGAAGTGATATAAGTAAAGGATTATATGCCCAGTGTTGGACTTGCTGAGCTACTATTAATGTGTGAAAAATCACAATGGAGTCTAAAGAAACAACCTATCCTGAAGGATGATTCCTCACTCTCACAGACCTTGGGGGACAAGCCAGTTCTTGCTTGCAGACAGCCCTCCAACCTGAAGTAAATACTCACCAGCAACTACACACTACAAAACAAAAACACCAACCCTGGAACCAAATCCTGCAACAAACCCCGGTGCCAACTCTGTCCACATATCTATTTAAGGGACACCATCATAGGACCTAACCACATCAGCCACACCATCAGGGGCTTGTTCACCTGCACATCTACCAATGTGATATATGCCATCATGTGCCAGCAATGCCCCTCTGCCATGTACATTGGTCAAATTGGACAGTCTCTACGCAAAAGAATAAAGGGACACAAATCTGCCATCAGGAATCATAACATTCAAAAACTAAAAAGAAAAGGAGTACTTGTGGCACCTTAAAGACTAACAAATTTATTAGAGCATAAGCTTTCGTGAGCTACAGCTCACTTCATCGGATGCATCCGATGAAGTGAGCTGTAGCTCACGAAAGCTTATGCTCTAATAAATTTGTTAGTCTTTAAGGTGCCACAAGTACTCCTTTTCTTTTTGCGAATACAGACTAACACGGCTGCTACTCTGAAACCTGTGATTCAAAAACTAGTAGGAGAACACTTCAATCTCCCTGGTCACTCAATAACAGTGGCAATTCTTCAAAAAAACCTTCAAAAACAGACTCCAACATGAAACTGCAGAATTGGAATTAATTTGCAAACTGGACACCATCAGATTAGGCCTGAATAAAGACTGGAAGTGGTTGGGTCATTATAAAACCTAAACCTAATTTCCCCAATACTAATTTCCCCCTACTGTTACTCACACCTTCTTGTCAACTGTCTGAAATGGGCCACTCTCATTACCACTTAAAGAGTTATTTTTCCTCCCTTGGTATCCTGCTGTCAATTGGTGTCCAATTGTCTTGTTAGACTAACCTCACACTTGGTAAGGCAATTCACATCTTTTCATATATTTATACCTGCTCCTGTATTTTCCACTCCATGCATCTGATGAAGTGGGTTCTAGCCCATGAAAACTTATGCCCAAATAAATTTGTTAGTCTCTAACATGCCACAAGGACTCCTCGTTGTTTTTGCTGATACAGACTAACACGGCTACCACTCTGAAACCTGTATTTTCTTAGGTTTTATTTTATTTTTATCTAGAATCAACATAAGTTTTGAACATAAAGCAGGCTCCATAGCTCAGGGGATTCATTGGTCTCTAGTTCAAATCCAACAAAACTCATGGGCAAATAAGTCATTACTGTCTGACATATCTTCACTAATGGTTATATAGCTTTTCAAATTAGGATAATAGGAGACTTGATCATTATAAGAAAAGGAGTACTTGTGGCACCTTAGAGACTAACAAATTTATTAGAGCATAAGCTTTCGTGAGCTACAGCTCACTTCATCGGATGCATTTGCATCCAAATGCATCCGATGAAGTGAGCTGTAGCTCACGAAAGCTTATGCTCTAATAAATTTGTTAGTCTCTAAGGTGCCACAAGTACTCCTTTTCTTTTTGCGAATACAGACTAACACGGCTGCTACTCTGAAACCTGTCATTGATCATTATAAGTACACAGAAGGGAGAAGCAGAGGGCTGTACTGCAACAGACAAAGGAATAAAAAGATCCAGTGGTTCAAAGTGGAAGCTAGACAAAGTCAAATTGGAAATAAAGTGCAAATAAACGTTTTTTCTTTGGTTAAGAACAGAACAAGCCCACCCATGTATCTGAGAGTCACTCCTTTATACAGTTTGGGCCTCTGATCTTGTTCTTGAGTAACAGGTGATCAGCAGACAAAGGTCCCCTGCTAAGGACAAAGCTTCAAAAGGCTGAGTTCTTGCATAACTGGAGGGGGCACATTAGCATACACCTCCCCCTTGAGATTTCCTGCAGAAACCCACTTAACTTTAAATGGTTATTCTTGCCTGGCCCATTGTTTCAAATAGTTCTCTAAGCTCCTAACACTTTCCAAGATTTACATTAGTCACGTCTCCCCTCAGAGGCATTACACACAACCCCACAATAATACATAAACGTTTGCATTTTTAATACAATGAACTCCTGAAATACTTAAATGTAATAAGGTTTAACTTAATTCAGTAAGGTTTGTCAAGGATATTGCAGGAAATTGCCATTCCTGTCACATCCTGTACTCCCCCCACAATGAGTGGAAGTGACTAGGTGATACACTAGCTTAACCACAGTGACTTCATGTGATCAGTTCAGCTCTGTGTAGCTGTAGCTTTTAGGACTGGTTTGTAGCATCACCAGTTACTCAGATGAGGCAGCTGATCATGGCATTTGTTTCAGTGGGCCCTGCAGCCAGTTGCTTTGAAAACCAATAATACTTGCACAAAGGAAGTGGTGTCCTTCAGCATCACATCAATATTTTGCTTGTAGCTTATCAGTGTGGCTATCACACATATGACATCACGAGCTGGCTGGCTGAAACACATCTTTAAAAGGTTGGAGGCTCTCTTATTTGCATAACTGAATTAAAGTACTTGACAGTTGATCAGTAAATCAGCTGGATCTTTACACACTAGTTTATGTAGCAGTCGGGATTGAAATTCCCCAAGCATAGACCAATTTGCAGCTCAGTCCTTGTCACCAAGTATTTACATATCTCCATAAGGCATATTACTAAGCTATTACCCCATTTGATGGCCTTCTCTTGACTGTCTAGCACCACTTCCCTCACCCCACTCACTGTAGTGGAATGTGCTAATTCTAGATGCTGCGAAGCAGAGTCCACCCACAGCCAAATTCCAAATGCAAAGGTTTTTACCAATTGGTGCAGGCTATAGCCATCCATTGTCTGCATGCACTATTCTCCCATTTGGTAAGGAAGACTTAAAGAGCAATTATTTCCTGCTTGGGGTGCCTTAGGGGTCTACACAGCCAGCTGACTCAGACTTAGGCTAAGGTAGGGTTACCATACCTCTGGATTTTTCTGGACATGACCTCATTTTTGGTCCACCCATTTCTGTCCAGGAGGATTTTTAAAATATTAACAACGGTCCGGGATTTTTCTCCCGATGTTGGGGTCCAACAGCTGGAACTGCAGCCTCTCCATGCGGGTGGAGCCACAACCTCTCCGCAAAATACCCCCTCCAGCTTCCCCCTTTCCCTCCAGCTCCCCCTCTTGTTCCCCCCACCTCCAGCAGTGTCCTCTTTTGGGGAACCTGAAATATGGAAACCCTAGGCTAAGGGTCTGTTTATCTGAGGTGTAGATTTTTGGGCTCTGGCTCTGGGTCACTCCCACCTCACAGGGTCCAAGAGCCCAGGCTCCAGCCCAAATGCAAATGTCTACACCTCAATTAAAAAGCCCCTTAGCCTGAGCCCTGAGAGCAGGAGTCAGGCAGCATGGGACAGCTACCAGTGTCTAATTGCAGTGTAGACATAGCCTCAGTCCTGGTCTACACTAAGAGTTGAGGTCGAATTTAGCAGCATTAAATCGATTTAACCCTGCACCCGTCCACATGACGAAGCCCTTTTTTTCAACTTAAAGGGCTCTTAAAATCGATTTCCTTACTCCATCCCGACAAGGAGATTAGCGCTGAAATCTGCCTTGCTGGGTCGAATTTGGGGTACTGTCAACACAATTAGATGGTATTGGCCTCCGGGAGCTATCCCAGAGTGCTCCATTGTGACCGCTCTGGACAGCTCTCTCAACTCAGATGTACTGGCCAGGTAGACAGGAAAAGGCCCGCAAACTTTTGAATTTCAATTTCCTGTGTGGCAAGCTGCAGGTGACCATGCAGAGCTGATCAGCTGAGGTGACCATGATGGAGTCCCAGAATCGCAAAAGAGCTCCAGCATGGACCAGACGGGAGGTACGGGATCTGATCGCTGTATGGGGAGAGGAATCCGTGCTATCAGAACTACGTTCCAGTTTTTGAAATGCCAAAACATTTGTCAAAATCTCCCAGGGCATGAAGGAGAGAGGCCATAACAGGGAATCGAAACAGTGCCACGTGAAACTTAAGGAGTTGAGGCAAGCCTACCAGAAAACCAGAGAGGCGAACGGTCGCTCCGGGGGTCAGAGCCCAAAACATGCCGCTTCTATGATGAGCTGCATGCCATTTTAGGGGGTTCAGCCACCACTACCCCAGCTGTGTTGTTTGACTCCTTCAATGGAGATGGAGGCAACACAGAAGCAGGTTTTGGGGATGAGGAAGATGATGATGATGAGGTTGTAGATAGCTCAGAGCAAGCAAGAGGAGAAACTGGTTTTCCCGACAGCCAGGAACTGTTTCTCACCCTGGACCTGGAGCCAGTACCCCCCGAACCCACCCAAGGCTGCCTCCCGGACCTGCTAGGCAAAGAAGTGACCTCTCGTGAGTGTACCTTTTAAAATAGTATACATGGTTTAAAAGCAAGCATGTTTAATGATTAATTTGCCCTGGCATTAGCGGCTCTCCTGGATGTACTCCCAAAGCCTTTGCAAAAGGTTTCTGGGGATGGCAGCCTTATTCCATCCACCATGGTAGGACACTTTACTACTCCAGGCCAGTAACACATACCCGGGAATCATTATAGAACAAAGCATTGCAGTGTATGTTTGCTGGTGTTCAAACAACATCCGTTCTTCATCTCTCTGTGTTACCTTCAGGAGAGTGATATCATTCATAGTCACTGGTTGAAATAGGGTGCTTTTCTTAAGAGGACATTCGGAGGTGCCCATTTCTGTTGGGCTGTTTGCTTGTGGCTGAACAGAAATGTTCCCCGCTGTTAGCCACGGGGGGGGAGGGGCTAGCCACATGGTGCAGGGAGGCAAAATACAACCTTAGAATGAAAGCACATGTGCTATGTATGTAATGTTAACAGCAAGGTTTACTGTGAAAGAGTGTACCCATTGTTCTATAAAATGTGTCTTTTTAAATACCACTGTCCCTTTTTTTTTTCTCCACCAGCTCCATGTGTTTCAAGGATCACAGGATCTTCTCCTTCCCAGAGGCTAGCAAAGATTAGGAGGCAAAAAAAACGCACTTGCGATGAAATGTTCTCTGAGCTCATGCTGTCCTCTCACATTGACAGAGCACAGACGAATGCATGGAGGCAGACAATGTCAGAGTGCAGGAAAGCACAAAATGACCGGGAGGAGAGGTGGCGGGCTGAAGAGAGGGCTGAAGCTGAAAGGTGGTGGCAGCGTGATGAGAGGAGGGAGGATTCAATGCTGAGGCTGCTGGAGGATCAAACTAATATGCTCCAGCATATGGTTGAGCTGCAGGAAAGGCAGCAGGAGCACAGACCACCGCTACAGCCCCTGTGTAACCAACTGCCCTCTTCCCCAAGTTCCATAGGCTCCTCACCCAGATGCCCAAGAACACGGTGGGGGGGCCTCTGGCCACCCAGCCACTCCACCCCAGAGGATTGCCCAAGCAACAGAAGGCTGGCATTCAATAAGTTTTAAAGTTTTAAACTTTTAAAGTGCTGTGTGGCCTTGTTCTTCCCTCCTCCACCACCCCTCCTGGGCTACCTTGGTAGTTATCCCCCTATTTGTGTGATGAATTAATAAAGAATGCATGAATGTGAAGCAACAATGACTTTATTGCCTCTGCAAGCGGTGATCGAAGGGAGGAGGGGAGGGTGGTTAGCTTACAGGGAAGTAGAGTGAACCAAGGGGCGTGGGTATCATCAAGGAGAAACAAACAGAACTTTCACACTGTAGCCTGGCCAGTCATGAAACTGGTTTTCAGACCTTCTTTGATGCGTACCGCACCCTCCTGTGCTCTTCTAACCGCTCTTTTGTCTGGCTGTGCGTAACCAGCGGCCAGGCGATTTGCCTCAACCTCCCACCCCTGTCTCCCCCTTACTCTCACAGATATTGTGGAATGTACAGCAAGCAGTAATAATAGTGGAAATATTGGTTTCGCTGAGGTCTAACCAAGTCAGTAAACTGCGCTAGCACACTTTTAAATGTCCAAATGCACATTCTACCATCATTCTGGACTTGCTCAGCCTGTAATTGAACAGCTCCTGAACTACTGTCCAGGCTGCATGAGCCATGGCATTAAGGGGTAGGCTGGGTCCCCAAGGATAACTATAGGCATTTCAACATCCCCAATGGTTATTTTCTGGTCTGGGAATACAGTCCCTTCCTGCAGCTTTTGAAACAGACCAGAGTTCCTGAAGATGCGAGCGTCATGTACCTTTCCCGGCCATCCCACGTTGATGTTGGTGAAACGTCCCTTGTGATCCACCAGTGCTTGCAGCACCATTGAAAAGTACCCTTTGTGGTTTATGTACTCACCGGCTTGGTGCTCCGGTGCCAAGATAGGGATATGGGTTCCGTCTATAGCCCCACCACAGTTAGGGAATCCCATTGCAGCAAAGCCATCCACTATGACCTGCACATTTCCCAGGGTCACTACCCTTGATAGCATCAGATCTTTGATTGTTTTGGCTACTTGCATCACAGCAGCCCCCACAGTAGATTTGCCCACTCCAAATTTATTCCTGACTGACCGGTAGCTGTCTGGCGTTGCAAGCTTCCACAGGGCTATTGCCACTCGCTTCTCAACTGTGAGGGCTGTTCTCATCTTGGTATTCATGTGCTTCAGGGCAGGGGACAGCAAGTCACAAAGTTCCATGAAAGTGCCCTTACGCATACGAAAGTTTCGCAGCCACTGGGAATCGTCCCAGACTGCAACACTATGCGGTCCCACCAGTCTGTGCTTGTTTTCCCGGGCCCAGAATCAGCGTTCCATGACATGAGCCTGCCCCATTCCCACCAGGATGGCCAAATTGCCGGGGCCCATACTTTGAGAAAAGTCTGTGTCCATGTCTTCATCACTCTCGTCACCGCGCTGACGTTGCCTACTCGCCCGGTTTCACCTTACCAGGTTGTGGTGCTTCATATACTGCTGGATAATTCGTGTGGTGTTTAATATACTCCTAATTGCCAAAGTGATCTGAGTGGGCTCCATGCTTGCCGTGGTATGGCGTCTGCACAGAAAAAAGGCGCAAAACGATTCTCTGCCGTTGCCTTGACGGAGGGAGGGAGGGGCGACTGATGACATGGCTTACAGGGTTGTTTTACAGGGAATTAAAATCAACAAAGGGGGTGGCTTTGCGAGATACTGAATGGCCCCCTCAACGATAGAACTCAAAACCTCAAGGATAGAACTCAAAACTGGATTTAGCAGGCCGTTGATTTCACAGAGGGAGGGAGGGAGGAGAAAATAAAAACAAAACAAATCTGGTCTATTTCTTGTTTTGAGTTACTTCATCTATCTTTATACATCTTGCTGGCAGCAGACTGTGCAGTACAACCACTAGCCATCGTCATCTACTGGGTGTTCGGCAGAAGACGGTGCAGTATGACTACTGGCCATCGTCTTCTGCTAGCTGCAGATTAAAAGACAGTGCACTGCCAGTAGGACTCAATTGCCATGAGCCAAAACAAGGGAAATGACCTGACTGAGTCACTCCCATGTTTGCCCAGGTGCCCCTGACCTCATCGAGGTCGGTTAAAAGAGCACCCAGGACTACGTCGACGACGGCTACCAGTCAGACTGCACTTTCTGCTGCCAAAAGGCAATAAATTGCTGCTGTGTAGCAATGCAGTACCCCGTCTGCCAGCACCCAGGAGATACGGTGATGTTAGCTGAGCGGGCTCCATGCTTGCCGTGGTATGGCGTCTGCACAGGTAACTCAAGAAAAAAGGCACAAAACGATTGTCTGCCCTTGCTTTCATGGAAGGAGGGAGGGAAGGAGGGCCTGACGATATGTACCCAGAACCACCCACGACAATGTTTTAGCCCCATCAGGCACTGGGATTTCTACCTAAAATTCAAATGGGCGGCGGAGACTACGGGAACTGTGGGATAGCTACCCACAGTGCAACGTTCCGGAAGTCGACGGTTGCCTCAGTACTGTGGACACACTCTGCCGACTACCTGCACTTAGAGCATTTGTGTGGGGACACACACACTCAACTGTATAAAAATGCTTTCTACAAAACCGACTTCTATAAATTCGACCTAATATCGTAGCATAGACATACCCTCAGAGAGCAGTACTGAGTTTCTTCCTCTGAGCTGCTCTGGGAAATGGGAGCAGAGGGCATTTGGACCTCATCGGATCAGGCAAACTGTGATTTTTCTGCCTGAGGTCATATTAGCATCTGATGTTGCTCTGCTTTTAAATTATACAACCAATGAGATTTTTTTTCTACTGTGGTTGAAATTTGAATCTGTGCATGATTTGAGAGTATGCAGGGAAATGACCCAACTGCACTTTATCCAGAAGCTAGATACTATGGAGATAGGCAGCTGCAAGGTACGCCAGTGTGACTTTCTTCCCCAATGAATTTGCATTTTGTTCTTTAAGCATCATGACATTGTATTTTAGTTTCATGAAACCAGGTAACTTGATGTCTTCCTAGCTGGTACTTGTTATTTTCACCAGTATTTTCTTACCAGTCCTTTGAGACAGAATTACCTTATTTCACTCATCTATCTCTACAGCCTGCCTTGAGGTCTTGGTTTGTACACTCCACATAAGAAAAAATAAACCCATCCGCAAGGGCAGTAGCATATGGGTCAATTCTCACAGGAAGTTTCAAGACAGTATGCATTTTTTAAAACACAAGCCCATTTATTATGAACAAGTTTTCTAGGAAGCGTGAGGTTTGCTTTGGAAAAAATAACGTACAAACTCACCTTTTTACACATTGCTAATGTCAAGGCTACAAGTAAATAAAAAATAGAGGGGATGCAAAAAGAAAACTGCAAACTTGTATGTGCAAACTCCACCTACATTTCACAGAGCTCTTCTAAACACTCACTTCCATGAAGTGATAGCCAGCAATGGGTGCTCCGGTTCTGTATGTTGCTATGGGGAAACACATTTTAAGCAACTGATCAGAAAATGGAAACTTCATCTCCCGCCCCTCCTTTTTTTTTTTTTTTTTAATAGTGCTATGTTTCACACTTTAAACAGCAGTTTGCAAACTTTTTGAGCTGAGCCCCCTCCCTGGAGTTACAATTCTTGGTTGTGTCCCCCCAACCTAGACAAATTTAGACACATGCAAAAGTATGCTGATAGCCTACTCATAAACCGAACAGAGAACTTAACACAACCTTAATTAAAATTACCTACACCGGTAAGTTTCAGATACACAGATACTTACCCCAGTGGCACAGCCAAGGCTTCCTCAGCAGTGGGCCACTTCTACTTTGCAACCAAGCTGCACCATTAGGGCAAGACCAATACCTGCCCCTCCCCCCCTCGGGTTTTCAGGGTGGGGGAAGGCACGTGCGAGGGTCTCTAGAGGTAGAGCCAGTAGGGTTGCCAATTCTGGTTAAACGTATTCCTGTAGGTTTTGTCACATGACATACAATTTAATTGAATATTAATCTTTAATTCCTGGAGACTCCAGGACAATCCTGGGGCGTTGGCAACCCTAAGAGCCAGCAGAGCTGGGGGCAGAGGCTGCTGGAAGTAGGAATCGGTGCAGTTGCAGTGGATGTTGACACTGACCCACAGGCTGGGTAACCCACTGAGGTGAGGCAGGGGGTGAAGGCGGTGCCTCCTCTGTGGGGATTGTCCCAGGCCCTGCTGTATGCGGCTGGCACAAGCACAGCCCCTAAAACATTCCTCCCTGCCTCCTGGGGGGGGGCACGCCTCACGGTTTGAAAACCTCTGCACTATAGGAGTACTTGTGACACCTTAGAGACTAACAAATTTATTTGAGCATAAGCTTTCGTGAGCTACAGCTCACTTCATTGGATGCATTGAAAGCTTATGCTCAAATAAATTTGTTAGTCTCTAAGAAAAGGAGTACTTGTGGCACCTTAGAGACTAACAAATTTTTTTTTTTTGTTAATTTTGTAAATTTGTTAGTCTCTAAGGTGCCACAAGTACTCCTTTTCTTTTTGCGAATACAGACTAACACGGCTGCTACTCTGAAACTTAGTCTCTAAGGTGCCACAAGTACTCCTTTTCTTTTTGCGAATACAGACTAACACGGCTGCTACTCTGAAATCTGCACTATAGGTCGTCTCTCAGGGCAGAAGTGAAAAGAGAAAAAGTAGTGAGTTCAAAAGATTAAAATCAGAGCTGCCATGAAACTTACATACCAAAAACCAGAACCAAATTAAACCTGACTTCTGCTTTTGTTACAGACACAAAACTCAGACCAGGGTTGGCCAAAATGTTTAATACAGCTCACACCTATTTCAATAGGCCAGGGTTACATTTCAAATAACCCTAAACTAAGATTCAGAACAAGTAACTAATGAATGTGGAAACAGTGTTATTTATAGATAGTGACTTTCCATTCAGTTTAAAGGAATTTCTTTCTAAATAGTATTTATGGTACCACTCACTATGCATTCGGCAGTTTCCAAATGCTAAAAGGAGAGCCCTTGTGTGGGAGAGAGAGAGAGTGACAGAGAGAGATTAATGAATTTGCTCTATATTCTTAGCTAGTAGCAAGTTGGCTTTTAGCTCATATGGTAGCGGCTCATGCACTAAGCTCCACAGGTCCTAGGTTCAATCCTGCCTGCTGACAACCAGGGTCTGTTGGCATTAGACTTGCACTCAAAAGCTTACTCTAAGGGAAAAGTATGTGCTAACGTAAACCTTAAGCAACCAGAGGACCTCTGGGACAGCTCAAGTAAAAGCAGCAGAGATGGTAATTCGTTAAAGTCCAATAATTTTTGCTTTAGGCCTCCAGGAAAGAATTATTATCAGCAATACTATCAATCATCTGTCACTTGGAGCCACATGTTAGAGGCCTTGAGTATATTAACCCTAAAAAATAGAGACAGCAAAGGATATTAAGCTCATCTGATCTCTCTCAGATAAGCAGAATGGTTTCCTACAGCTTTATACTCTGGAGCAGCAGTTCTCAAACTTCATTGCACCGCGACCCCACTTCTGACAACAAAAATTACTACATGAACCTGGGCAGAAGTGGGGAGACAGAGACAAAGCCCAAGCCCAGCTGCCCTAAGCTAAAGCATTCAGGCTTCAGATTCAGCCCTGGGTCCCAAGCAGTCTAATGCTGACTCTGGTGACCCCATTAAAATGGGGCGGTGACCCACTTTGGGGTCCCAACCCACAGTTTGAGAACTGCCATTGTAGAGTTTTATCCAGTCTTATTTTAATGATATTAAATAGTACACAACCCCTAATCCTGATGATAATGGTTGCAAGGAAAGGTGAACTGCAGATCATCGTTGATATAAAACAATTTTTTAAGTTAAGATTAACAGAACAAGGTATTTAACCCCTAGAAAATATTCTTATAGCTGTCTTTTCAATATTCCGTCACTGACTTCCTTGAAATGGAGAGTGTCAATAAGTCCAGTTATACCAATTTGTGAAAAAAGTGCATTTTACATTCTATGCTTTCCCACACAATTCACTATCAGTGATACTGTGGTCATGGATTCACTGCAACAACTCCAGGCCAGCCCTGCTCAGCCCCATTTACTCAGGATGGTCAGAAACCTCTCCGACCAACAGCCACAGCAACAAACTGCAGTAACAGCTGTGGCCTTAAACTGGGGCTTAGGCCTACTTCCCTCTACTCTCACCTATCTAACCCCTGATCTTGCTGTGGTGGCTACCCTGGAGCTGTGCTCAGTGGGCGGGCGATGCTGAGTTCCCCAGTGCAGTCTGTCTACACCAGTGGTTCTCAACCTATTTATCATTGTGTTACCTGGTCCACAGGTTGGGAACCACAGCGCCCCCCCACCCCCAGATCCTTAGACCCAACACCTCCCACCCAGAGACCCCTCCACAGGAGTGGAGCCCTGGGCAGGGGGCCAGGTGACAGGAACCTCGGGCTCCACCATGCAGGGCTGGGCGGCAGCTCTGACCCTGGACCTGGCCAGGCAGGGCAAGTTGGCAGGGCAGCTGGGCTGCAGCCAGGACCCTGACCCCATCAGGCAGCCTCCAGACCACGCTGGGCCAGTCGACAGCCCCCGGACTCTGTGAAGCTGGCCAGCAGTTCCAGACCCCTGCCATGCAGGGCCGGACTACGACCCCACTGGGCAGCTGGGAACCCAGACCCCGCTGGGCAGCGCAGCAGCCTTTAGCACATAGCTGGACTGCAGCTGTATGCTAATTGGGACACTTGCGGCCTGCAGGTTGAGAACCGCTGCTCTACAACCTGCCCTTCCCCCTGCAGCAGAGTTGGGCCTAATCTACTATCTCAGAGCCTTCTGCAGCCCTGATCATTGCATGTGTTTGGCTAGATTACACCACCCAGATGGATATTTTTAATAAGATGTTCTATTTATCTTTTCATCACATATTTTGCCTCTAATGTTCAAATTATCAGTGGCACAGAGTAGTCAGCACCTAAATACAAAATAATGTGAATAAAGAAAGACAGTAAACAGCAAATATCTGGTAGAGTGGTGGAAACAGAATCATGTCTTGCTTAGGTGTCACTGGGCCAGGTTTTATTTCTGAGGCTGGGAATGCATTCTGAATACAGTGTTGCAGTGTGGACACACCTACATAACCGGAGGGACTATTACATGTGGAAGGGGGAGAAAAAAGGAGGGAATACCACTAAGTATTTTATACTTTCAAAGTTTTATATAAATGAACGGTCACAATAACAATTTTACCCTTTGAGAAAATGGAGGACCAATGAGGTGACTTGCCCACAGCCCCATAAAGTCAATTACAGAGCTGAAATCAGACCACAGGAGTTTGCTCTGTTCAATTCTTTTAATCATTTCAGTATTACGCTCTCCTAGAACATTTGCTCATGCAAGCTAGTTAATATCAGGAAGGCCAGAATTATTTTAACTCAGTGTTGTTGTTTCCAACTGTACATCTATGCCTGAGGCCAACATTTACTGACAAAACAGTTCTTAGACATATGACTCAAAATGTTCTAATTTACTCCACATGGCTAGGCTTAAAATCACAGTCTCTAGAGCAGGGTTCAGAATATAGTCAACACATTCTGATAAAGCTGAACACTGTAGGTGGTGTGACAAAGCTCTGTCCTTTTCTCCGTGGGTCCCACGCTTCCTGGCAGATTTTTGCTAGCCTCAGAGATTCACTGTGACCCTTCACGTAGCCCTTCTCTCTCTAGAGGCAAGGGTCACAGCCTACTGAGCCATTTTCATCATAAGCCAGCAAGGGAGGTGAGGAGAAGCAACCTTGCCTCGCACAATCTCTGTTGTCTCTCAGTCTCAGTGATTAACCGGGGGGGGGGGGAGCCCAGGCCCGCCCTCTACTCCAGGCTCCAGCCCAGGGACCCTAATAGTAGCAGCTATGGTAGCTGATTTTTTGGAAATAGGACGTGTACAATTCCCTGGGCCACTTCCCCCCAGCAGCCCCCACTTCCTCTATATCTACTTCACCGTTACCTCTGGGCATCCTTCCTTGCACCTGAAATGGTTTATACTGCTCAATTCCTCCAACAGTGCGGCTTCCTCCTACAGCTCCTGATACACGTGCCCAACTGACTAACAGAAAGACTTTTAACTAGTTTCAGCCAGCCCCTAATTGGCTTCAGGTCTCCCAATCAACCTAGCTATCTTCCCTGACTTCTGGAAAGATCTTAATTGGCCCCAGGTGTCTTAATTGACCTGGAGCAGCTGCCATTTACTTATCCTGGTAACAGGGATTTGTTTAGCCTGGGGCTAATACATCTATCTCCCACTACTTTTCTATAGCCATATGGCCTGCCCACTACAGCGGAGAAGAAGGCCAATCCCATCCAAAGTCTGGCACAAGTATAGTGCATGGCTCTTCCTGAAAGGAGGTAAACAACTAACTGAAGAAAAATCAATTGCTTTTATTAGCTATCACCATGTAAAAGACTAATACACATTTTTAACTGCAGTTTTAAACCCAAGGATTGAGAGGAGAACAGGGAATTGAGGGGAGAACAGCAACATGCAGAGCAAGCAAGGAATCCAAACAACATAGATTTTGAACATGGATAGTCCTTTCTAAAAGCCTGTCAGAGACCACTCACCACATGTGGTCCCTCCTCTGGCAAGGTCTCTACCCATCCTCTCTTTCACCTGAGGCCCCTCTCACCCACAGAACTACAGCTTTCTGTTTGTGGCTTGGCCCTCCACCCAGACCATTAAGGTCCTCCCCTTCCAGGGAAATCGCAGTAGTTCCGGAGCAGTTATCTGTCTGACATCTCCATGCCCTGTGCCATGTCCCAGTGGCTGGTAGGAGAACCCAGACCCACCCTCTACACTGGGCTCCAGGGACCCTCTAACAAGCAGCCAAGGTCTGTACGGTCCTTGCTGTTGATTCTCTGAGCTTCTTCCTATTTATCTGGCTTCACCCTTTCTGGGTTTGCAAGCCGCAGCTCCCTCAGTCAGGAGAAGATGAAGTCCCAGTGGAACTGAATTCAGAGTTTGGATCCAGGCATCAGAACACTTACTTGAGTGTGGGTAGGGGTTTTTGTAGGGAAACAACAATGGTTCAAGGGAAAACACTAGATTTGTTTATGGGTAAACTGATGACTCAAGGGTTTTCTTTAGGCTAGACTATAGGAACTGATCATTCCTGGCTATGGGTGTGTTCCTTCAAGGGAGCTCACAATGCAATTAGGCAGCTTCAGTATTTTGGATATCAGTCAAGGATTCATTACTTGAATTGGTCTGATAATTGCTGAGCTGGGTGTGTGCAGGCATAGGTTCATTAACATCTGGAGCAGAGATCCCCCATGATGCAGTGCTTCCCTGCTTTTCTGGTCCCAGAGTTCAGTGCGATTCTTGCCTTGGAATCTCTGTGCTCCAATCTGTATGCTAATGAAGATGCCTCCCTGTCCCATCTTTGATGCAGATGAGGCTAGGAGAGTTGCCTTAATCCTGTCACCCTTGTCAGGAGGAGTTTAGGTGCATCTCCCACTGCCTTTTCATTGCTTTCTGTAAGTCTTTCTTTTGATTGGTTTTGGTTCAAGCAGAGGCTGGGGAGGGGGGATGTCCTTTGTGAGTCAGACAGGCTGGTTACTGCGCCCTGATTCCCCAAGAACACAGAGCTGACTGGTATCACTGTTCCTGCCCAGCTGAACCCATTTCCAGTTAGTGGCCTGCTCCCAGTCTCCTTCAGGTGCAACCTGGACAGTTAAATGGCCCGCCTAGCCACTTTAACCCCTCCAGGCCTTGTGTGGGATGGGCACCCCATCACAAAGCCTGAACACAGAGGCCTTATTTCTGCTCTGATTCATACCCTTTGCAACCCCATCAAAGCCAGGTTTGTCAGGACATCGAAAAACCCACAGCTGGCCCATGCCAGCTGACTCAGGCTCAGGCTGTGGGGCTGTTTCATTGCTGTGTAGACTTCCGGGGTCAGGCTGGAGCCCGAGCACTGTGAACCTCCCACCTAGCAGGGTCCTATTGCCTGGGCTCCACCCTGAGCCCAGATGTGTACACAGCTGTGGAACAGCGCCACAACCCAAGCCCCATAAGCCCGAGTCAGGTGCAATTTCACAAGATGTTTTTTACCCAACCCTAATTATCATCTCCTCCAAGAATGCTTTTTACTTTCCAGCAGTCCTCCATAGTTACCGCATGGGGAAGTTCAAGATGGCATGTAGGAGCTTTATCACTAATAACTCAAGAGAAGTTCAATTACTAACATTTGAAAAGATACAAACAGGGACAGGGCAAATAAACAATGCTCCCAAAGGGAAAAAGTCAGCACAGGACTGTTGAAGTTCTTGGAATGGAGGGTAAACTTTTGATTTTTACATATTTAGATGAGCCCTACGTTTCTATAAACAATTCAGATATCCAGCCCTTGTTGTCCTGAAGATATCAGATATCCTAGATGTTGTGCAGACATGCAACAACAGATGTCATGATAATAAATAATATTGCCCTGGGCTACTAGAGGAATGGGACCCAAAACAGATTGCATGGTTATTTAGCGTTCCCTGGCTCAAAGCAATGAACTAGAGATAGGAAGCAAGATATTGCGGCATATACAAACCAATGACAGCTGAATTCTGTCCATGGTGAATAGCAATCAAACACTTGTGGCAGATCCAGCAGTGCCACATGCCTAGAATGTTTACCTCGCCCACAGACTTAAGTGAAGGCAGTTACTGCAGTGTGACTAAATAAAGGGCAGAATATAGTTTCTCAAATAACCTCCAGGTTGAAAAAATACTTTAACTTTTTGGCAAAAACATAATTTAAAAGAGGTCACATTCTCCTTCAAACAGCCATGGCATTTTTTCCTTCTCAGACTGATGTCACTATAGTCACCTACAAACCCAGCTGGCAGTTAGCTCTCCCTTAAAATGCAAAAAAAAAAAAAAAAAAATTCATTTGATTAGTACTTCTGGTCCCCAATCCTAATACCAGGCATGCATCCAAAGACAAGTGACCAGCCAAGAGCTCGAACTACATAGTTCAGGCCCTTTGTTTTCAGTTTTTACTGGAAAATTCCCAAGTTTTCCAAAAAGCTATTGTTCAGCTTTTACTGATTTTCACCCAGATTTTGGACTACTCGAATATATAAATATACTGATTATGTTAAGGAAATCCAATACATGACATTAGGTGATGTGTTTATGTTAATAATAAGTTTGCGTTTCCATTTAGGCTAGGCTGTCAGTTAAAGTAAGGCAAATGTAGTGGAAGATGCACACATGCATACACGTGCAAGTGTTTACATACAGTTCATGAAATAAATCACAGCATGAGATGCTTTTACTTTCACTATTTCTACTTCTCTCTGTTGCTTTTTCCTACTAACCCAGAAAACCATTAAGTTAATTTTCTGTACTCATTTTCATCCATGTTTTTAATTTTTTGTAATTAACACTGAAATTCCCAGGAAATTTTAAACAAAATAAAAACTGAAAACAAGGGGTCTTGCACATAGTACAGGATCTGACCTGAGGTGCTGGGCATTACCAACTTCCTTTGACATCAGTGGATCCAAGAGTGTTCAGCACCAAGCCATATTCCAAACACTGCTACCTAAGCATTTAAGACAAAATTAATCTTTGCCATATGTAGGTAGATTTACATAAATGATTCTCTAGGTTTAAT
Organism: Dermochelys coriacea; assembly: GCF_009764565.3. Lineage (NCBI taxonomy): Eukaryota > Metazoa > Chordata > Testudines > Dermochelyidae > Dermochelys > Dermochelys coriacea. Next base: position 11,247,727 of record NC_050079.1, on the reverse strand, counting down.
ACTATTCACATACCTTGGAGGTAGAGCTTTGTACTAAGCAGAAGATTTACCCATTTGCATTGCAGTTCACTCTACATGTAATGTCTGTTTGGGTATGTGTATTCAATAACCCTTTTGACCCATCAGGTTTCTGTGCATTGTTAATGCAGTATTATATATATTACAGTAATGAACATTAGATCCAAAGTCTGTACAACAGAAGGAGATCCATAGGAAATGGGAAGCCCATTAGTTGTCCGAAGAGGAGGGTTTCTTAGGTCTAGACGACAGGAATTTTGCACCTCTCTTTGTGGGATTTCGTTCTCATTCTCATTCATTGATTTACTGTCATTCCGCACCTGGAAGATTTCAAATAGTATTGCCCTGGAAGTCAGATTTGTAATACACTTATTAAGAGAGTCTTAATAGAACTTTGTTAATTCGGGTGAACCATTCTTAAACTGTACTGCAAAATACATTCAGGATGAGGAAAGCAACTTTGTTGTCTTAATCTAATCTTTTGCGCTCTCATGAGTTTCTTCAATATAAAAGATTTCCCAGAGCCTGCTATGGCACACATCCTGGCAAAGGGAGACACAGTTAGCTGTTCAGCAGGTAAATCTTTTGGTCTATGCCTGCTGTGGATACCTCCACTGGAAATCTCCAACTGAACTGAGTCAATTAGTATCTCCACCATAAAAAGAAAAGGAGTACTTGTGGCACCTTAGAGACTAACAAATTTATTAGAGCATAAGCTTTCGTGAGCTACAGCTCACTTCATCGGAGGCATTACCATAGTCAGCTAACAGTCTTAACACAAAGACTTAAACTTCTCGAACAATTTTTCACCCTTCTGAATTATTTTAAGTCAGTGAAAGATGGATTAGATGTCATGAAAACTTCAGTCACATCACAATGTCAGGCAGCTGGCTGCACATGTAAAATTCAGCATAAGACACTGACATTTTTAGAACTCAAGTGCTAGCTCCAACACTGGTACATTTGTAGCTAGCCAACTGAGCAGTATTTTAATTTAGAATTAAAGAACAGTGGCAGTTACCGGAGTCCTCTATAAAAAGAAACTGTCTCTGTATTGTCCCATCCACACTCTTCCCCTTGCCCCTTTTCTAATCTTTGCTTCCTAAGAGCCATTTTAAAGCTTTGCATTAACTGCCTCCCTTGTTTTTCACATACTTTCTGCACAGCAAAGAAGTGGGGCTTTGAGAACTTAAGTCTCTTTTCCCCCTTGCCAGCAACCAGAAATTCAGTGTTTGTCAAAATAATTTTTTCAACTGCTTTAATCTTACTTTTTCCACCTCCTTGAAAACACGGAGCAAGTTTTCCCTTAAAACCCCTCTCAGTTCTCTTTCGGTCCAGTTTCTTCTCAGAAGTTCCTCAATCAACGCAGAGTATTTTGAAACATCTTCCAGTCCTTCAGGGAATCTGTTAGCAACGACCACAGAATGACACACCATATAAGCCGTACTTCTGGATGAATAATGTAGAGAAGGATTTTAAATGATTGTGGCAAGGGTCCAGTTACACTGAGAAACAGGTCACCAGAGGGCTCAACCCTTCTCCCAATTAAGTCAAAATCAAAAGTCCAGCTAACTGGTTGAGTCCCAGAGCCATACCAGACAAGGTCTTTCTGCATGAAGCATTCCTTTAATGGGACTAAACTGCATTCTAGAGAAAGGTGACATTCTGTGCAGACAATAAAGCAGTATGGGCAGTATTAAAAAAACAACACCGCTCATTCATGAATACACCCCTCATTCCCCACACCCCATCTCTAATGGCCAGGAAAACATCTGTGCAACAGAAGGCTGTAGTGCACTCTACCTATGACATGCTATGCTATCAAAAAGAGAGTCTGTACGCATATGATACACTGAACAATTGTGGACCATTCTTTGTACTCTACTATACACATTAAGTCATTTATCAGAATAATCTAGGGGGACAAAGTCCTGGGAGAAGTCCCAGTTTTGAGCTCAATGGGAGTTTTGGACCTGCAAAGAAAGCTACATGAAACCCTCCATTTGAAGGGAACATAATAAGCAATTTGATGTCTATTGTGTAATTCCTGTCACAGCAAAGGCAGTTGGAAGGAAAAAGCAGCCAAACCTATACATAACTGATCTTCCAGGGTTTATTTTTGTGAGCCTTTGGCATTGTTTTGAGAGACTACGTGCAGGGCTCATTGTTTTAAATCTGCGTCAAGCAAGCTAGCAGTGTCATCCCTTTACTCCATGGCTCATTCAGCACTTTAGGAACCCCCAACACCAGTTCTATTGAATAGCCTAGTGAAAATGTGTACAAGACAATAAGCTCCAACTGTTAACTGTCGCCACATAAGAGATTCCTATTACTGAACGGCTAGTCCCTGTGGCCGCAGACTTTTTTTTTATGATCCACACCATTTGATATGACTTGTGCCCAAATGTCTCGGACACAAGCAAGAAAGATGCACAAGGTCATGAGCCAATAGAAGAGGAAAGGAAAAAAGCTTAAAGGCAAGCAGGTAAGTACCAAGCAGGCTAGTCTTATGCTATAGTACATTTGTTATGCGGGGCCATATATTACCCCAGAAGCAATAACAGGCATGAGTAGGGGGAGCCATAGTGCAGAGATCAGATTGCTTGTTTTGAAGGGAGGGTTCCCTGACAGAACAGAACGTTGCCCCCTAGCTAAGTCCTAGAAACCAATGGAAGCCATAGCCATGCCTCCACATTAGCCCAGGGCTACGTGGTCCTTCCCTAGCTGCTAAGAAGGAGAGAGGGAGGGAATAGTTATACAGTACAAATGGCTCACAGAAGAGCTAACAGTCTGAGGCAGGGTTAGATTTCTACCATTCATTGCTGGCACATGCAAATCCCTGACCTCAAAGAGAGCACCTCTGAGGTTAGGAGGACAGCAAGGGGATTGTTGTGCTGGCAAGCTCATTTCCACCCCCCACCAAATGAAACGTATCTTCACACTGATCTAGAAGGGAACGATCAAGCCCTTGCTTTATTAAAATATGTTTTAATAATAACTGCACAACAATTTGCTCCAAGAGCTGTGGTCTGCCTTTTTCAAAAGAACCGAAAGAAAATCCTCATGATCTGAAGAGCACTTTATTTTTAAAGTTATATATTGTTTTACTCACTGATCCACTCCGTCGTAGTCACCTCCAATTCCTATTGATTTTGAACCTGCAATTTTCTTTATGTGGTCAAAATGATCTAGAAGAAAAGACCAAAGAAAACAACGTCAAAGCACAGGGCAAGAAGAAAAACTATTTCAGACATATTGGTGTTTGGTTAACATGTCTCACAATGTTTAGACAAAGCACTAAGTTCACTTTAAATATGTGATGTCAAAAGATACATGTAGAACATGAGCTAAAATTCAATGATGTAGGTGACAGGCCCTTGATATTTGCTTAACTTGACATTTGTATTCAGTGCAGTACTAGTCCTCTTGAGAATAAAATAACTAGACTGATGAAAAGTAAGTTGAGGAATATGATTGGCTCATATGCAGGACATGAATTCTCTAGAAATACCTTGTATATAGCAATGAAAATTGCATTACCCCTTCTATCCCAACACCCCTGGGGTTTTTTATACTCTCAGACTAACTATTTACAGTCAGGGCTTTTCCTGGGGATTAACACCCAGTTAGGATTTAGTTAATGGTCCACTTTGGGCCATCAGTTCCTCAGCTACTTATTAATGGCCTGTGTCACTTATTATGCTCAATAAGTGTAAACTCTAAAAATGACCCGATTTAGGGATCTAAAGGGATGTGTGTTACAAGCCACTGAGTGGCTGTGATTTACACAATGTGGGGATGGGCGAATGTGTGTGTTACAGCAACAAAGATTTGTACTTGAAATGTGGCTCAGACTCAAGAGAAATTTAGAGACGGAATCATTATTCAGAACTGCAGTATATTAGACGCAAACCTGCCACAGTTGCAACATTCACAACCTCTCTTCCACAGGCCAGCACCTTTGTATAGAAAGTCACCATCACAATTCCATTGTTCTTTTTCTGCAAGATAGAGGGACGTATTGTGAGCAGCTATTCATGGGCCCTATGTCATGGTCACCCTCAAGGGATGTGAACGCAGCTCCATCTAGAGCCCATCAGTGCCATTCTACATGTGAAGGTCAGTTGAGAACACACACTGCTGCCTCCCTATCCCTTATGCAATCCTCATCTGGTGTAAATCAGCATAACTCCATTTACTTCAGGGACCATGTCAAACCAATGCAACCTCCTCTCATTGCAAGCATTTCTTTTCAACATGCCAACAATTGTTCCACCTTTGCAGTCACATACCGAATATCACCCAAAGTCATACCTGAAGAGCAAATGCTTAACTTATTGCTTATTGCTTGTGAACTGGACTTCAGAGATGGCAGGAAGAAAAGTACACATTGAATCCTGTATGCGCAGGATTGTCTCAGGCTGGCCAAAGGAGTGAAATCTTTTCAAATCACTCACCAAACTCTGGAGAATATCATCAGGAACATTTCTTGAGTGGTTACAAACAGAGAAGGCTGAAGAATGACTGAAAATGACTGGTGCTTTGGAGATCCGGAGAGCCATTCTTGCGGTGGAGTCTGATGCATGAGATAAATCTATCATCATCCCCAAGCGATTCATCTCCAACACCACTTCCTAACACAGATTTATAGACAGCAGTATTAGTATTGAATTCTGTTAAAGGAGATGGGTTAACCGATATATGTGACTAAATACTTACATTCTGCAGCTGTCATAAAAGTGGGTATAGGTCTCTCTACGTGTGTGTGTTTTTTGTGGCTAGCATAGGCTTCCTAATCGTTTCTCTAATGGGGACACTAGCACATCACAGAGTCTCCTTCTCAATGCTATCGGCAGTTATCACATTTTTAAAATCTCAGCCATATATATATATATATAAAATATAAGGTCTCGATAATTCACTGTATACTGTATAGTTCACTGTATACTTCACTAATAAGTATTGCTGCTAATACAAAATGTTGCAATTTCTTACTCCTTGAATTCTCAGTGTTCTGAAACCACTATGAGAAAATTGTACTAATTTACCAAATTATTTGCTGCATTTTGCCAGATTCTAAGTCACTCATGCCTTAAATAAGCACTTGCAACACTCATGGAAACCAACAGACCTGCCTGCACTTCTGACAGGAAAATTTAACCCAGTTTACTCATCCCACCAGTCTGAACACTTGAAAGATCAGGAGGGCTTCCCAGGATAAACTTTGAAACATAACTGGAAAAAAAGGAGCATGAGAACCTCAAAGTCATGAGTTTAAACTTATTTAATTTATTTTTGAAGTTAATGCCTTGGAAATAAATTTTCAGACCAAATTTGTGCTTCTCAAGTTTTGCAATTTTCTGCTTTATGTGCTATGGTTTGCAAGCACTGATGACATTCTTCTACTTTCAGATTTAAAAGTATCTTGTTGAATAGAGGTGGCTTTGATTAAGTCATGGACCCAGCCACCACAGAATTTCTTTTGGGGAAGGAAAGGGAGTTCAAAATCTGCATTAGAATTTCTCAGGCCCACCTCTAATGGCAACACAATCAGGCTCTAGAAGCCTATTTGTCCTGGGCATCCTTTAAAGGAATGGTGCTGGATTCTATGGAACAACTGCTATGAAGTGTTTTGAAACAGGAATGTAAAGAACATATTATAGCTGCTACTTAATGGATTATGTCAAATCCGGAGATTGTTATTCAGGCAAACTTCCACAGCTTCATTTGAAGTTGAGTAAAAACTGAGTTAAAGAACCACAGGATTTGAGATAGTTTATATTAAAATTCTAAAAGTTTCCATGACTTCCAGCGACCTACATGACTTCAGCCTGCGGTGGCTGGGAGCTGCAGGGTCACCTGCTGCCTCTGGTGGCCCTCAAAGCACCAAGCTACCGCAGGTGGTGGGGTACACCGCAGCTCCTCGTGGGCGGCGAGGGAACCCTGCAGCTCCTGGCCACCACCGTCAGTGGGGAACCCCCAAGTTCCTGTCCACTGCAGACCACTGGAGCCACAGTGGCTGACACAGGCGGCAGGGGCACCCTACAGCTCCTGGCCCCCATGGGCAGCGGGGGGACACCCAGAGCTGCAGGCAGCAGGGGTACCCCACAGCCCCAGTATAGCTGCCTCGCTTCAGACAGTGGGGGGACCCACAGATCCCCATTTTGTCCTGGATATTTTTAGTAAAAGTCACAGACAGGTCAAGGCTTCCGTGAATTTTTCCTTTTCCCCCATGACCTGTCTGTGACTTTTACAAAAAATATCGGTGACACAATCTTAGCCTTAATCTTGATTTATCAATTCCTGCAACCTATTACTGTACCTCAAGTCCTGAAAACTCCCGCCCTCTGCCCCTCAACAGATACCATTCTGGGAAAGTTATACAGAATTTGATAGGGACAAAACCCACAAGGTTGTGTAGACATTTACTGAATTGCTACAAACAGAAAAGACTGAGGAATGATGGAACACAGACAGTTTAGTAGAGGGAAATCCTTTCTGTAGGATGGGGAAAAGTCTATAAAATTATACACTAAGAATACAATTTTTATTACATACTATAAGACTATGTATCAGAGGGGTAGCCATGTTAGTCTGTAGTCACAAAAACAACAAGGAGTCCGGTGGCACCTTAAAGACTAATTGATTTATTTGGGCATAAGCTTTCGTGGGTAAAAAACCCACTTCTTCAGATGCATGGAGTGAAAATTACATAAATATTTATGCCTGTATCTGTAATTTTCACTTCATGCATCTGAAGAAGTGGGGGGTTTTACCCACGAAAGCTTATGCCCAAATAAATCTGTTAGTCTTTAAGGTGCCATCGGACCGCTCGTTGTTTTTATAGGACTATATAGTCACAGTCTCTTTACTTATTTTACTCTCTCTCTACTGTTGAGTTCTGAACCCCCATCCCAAGGCCATCTACAATTTATAGTAATTAAATCTCTTAAAACAATTTTTTTTAAAAGCAAAGGACCAGAATCTTTGAGGGTGTTAATGAGAGAAAAGTTTGCTTAGGTTGCCATTGAGGAGAGATTCTTACTTTGCCAAATGAACTCAGACCATTCAGATTAGGATAAAAATTATGTAGTTGCTTTGATGAAGATTCTGCCCTTCAAAAAGAAAACACGTAAGAAACCATTGCATTATTCTAGTGGGTTAAATCCAAACAATCAAATGTCACACAAACACAGTAAAAAACCCTCACCCTGAAGTCATATAGCTGAGTTTAAAGATGATAAACATAGCTCTCATTCATGCAATGTCATGCTTTTATCTCATTCCATAGACATCAGTCCTCCAGGTCAGAACTAGTTCACATGGGTGAGGCACTTTGCGGAAGTGCATGCTGTCTAATGCTGCAACACTTCTAGGGGTCACTAGCAGACTTCAGGGCTATCAATCTGGTATCTTTCACTAAAACTAAGTTCACTTTTAAACTTGCACCCGCGCCGTCTGATCAGGGCCAGGTTGGGTGAGGAAGAAAAGGAATTACAGCAATGCAATGAGTGCACCTTAGTACAGGTTACTTTTTAAATGTTAGAATAAAGAATGCTTTTGTTGACTTATTTCTTGTGGATGTTACAGCAGAGGTGGGTCTTTAGGACTAATCAGAGAGTGGTGGTCTTCAGGAGCAATTCCTGAAGACAGTGTAGAAAGATATGACAATGGCTCTGTAAGAAGGGGATACAGGATGTTGAGTCAATAGCCAAACAGAGGAAACTGGAGGGCAGTGTGTCAGAACTAGATCAGTAGGAAGGAGCAGAGTTATGCAGGGCCATTTTCTACTGTTAGCTGTTCTTCAGCGCTATATGGGTCTGTGTGACTCAGGAATTAGAAATATGATTTGCAGGTTTGGTATTTAGGTCACCAGTTTGAACCCAGCATAAATGTTACTGCTCAGAAGCTCTTTATCGAAAGAACTGGCATAGTGCAGTTCCCAGTGCCGGATGTCTACATCACAATTAGCTCCCTCAATAAAAACTACTAAGATTGAAAGTGTGTGGACGCCTCTCACCATGACAGGAGTATGGCAATGACATTTTCCTTGCTGGACAATTCCGTGGACAGAGGACTTAAGGCTGATCCTAGAAGAAGCTGCAGGATGAGGGGGGCTCTACACAGACTTAAGGGCTGATGTATAACTGTGGGTTAGAAAAGCACTGCTCATCATCACCAATGTGGCAGATGGAGGCATGACAGCAAAGTCTTCTAGGAGATGGATTAATCTGCTTCTTACAGGAAAAGTTTGGGATCCAAACCCTTCCTTCACTGGGTGTGCTTGGCCAGCAGGTGGGAGAGGTAAGAGGTGTGTGATATGGAGGTGTGTGAACCGAGCTCCAGCCCACCCATGTGCAGTACACAAGCCTTCACAGCAACATATGTGGTATGTGCTTGGGGCTGGCCAAAGAGGAGAGTCTCCAGTGCCATCAAGAGCTGAATTCACACACAGCACTCACCACGCCAATAAGGAATGTATGAAATTAGCTGAATCACCCAGAAAATCCTTTCTTACTCCCTTTCCTGCCTGTAACAAACTTTTTACCGGTCTCAGTAACGTTCCTTCCAGAAGAGAAACATATCAGTTACGTCCTGTTCTAGTTTTCTCACAAAGCAATGGAGATGATGACTTCCCTGTATTTATTTTGCCAACAAACTAAAATAGATCCCAGGATATCACTGAAATGCCAAGTGGCAGACAGATTCTCCTTCTTTAACCCACCACATAACAAGCGGACCTATCCAAAGGACACCAGTCACCATTCAACAAATCCACCATTAGTCACAGATAGCAGTCTCCACATTTTTCAAACCAATTTTGGCCCATCTTAAAACTGCCATCCCTTTGCACTGGAAAAGTAAGCATTACAGAAACTAGTGCACATTAGTTACCATGGAGTATTGCAGGTGTGCGTTAAAGACATGTACCGAACACCCAGGTCATAATACATCCTTAGCGTTGCGAGACTGCTGTCAATGGAATGGCCACCTTCTATTCCAATCAAGCATGCTATCTTTTTACTATCAGCAATACCTGGAGTTTAAAAGGAAAATAAACGCCACAGTAAATTGAAGACAAAGACTCAGAGCTATCTGCATTGAGCAGCAGACAATCATTTCATAACCATAAATGCCAATACTAACATTCTTAATATGCAATGTATGATATGCCAAGTACTTCATCTCACATATATTCCCTCCTGCAATCTCATTAAAGAAACATTTTCATTATAAAAAAGTATCACCTTGAGAAGTAGTAACAAGTTCAAGTTCTGGATAGATTTGACACATCCTCTTGACAACATCAATCTGCTCTAGGGTCAGACGCACAGCATCCTTGTTCTGAGCACTACATAGAACATACACTGACCAAAACTGAAAAAGAAACATTGATAGGCCAAACCATAAGTTCGTGGACTTCATTATCAGCAAAAAGATGAGACTCATAAATAAAACCACTTCCTCCTCGGCAATTTGTCAGGGAGCTTTCATCACTGGGATATTCCAAAGGATCACCTAATCTGACTGGGGCACACTCTCTGATACTAGGCTCTTGGCACCCCCAATCACTCACACAGTCTTCCAAGGACAGGAGATAAGACAACTTTTTAATTCAGTTGCTGTAAAAAAACCAACACTTTGGATAAGTGGAGCTGGATTCTGCAAAGACATTTTAAAGCCTGGCGAATGCAAATATATAAAAGTTTCTGTAGCCATGCAGTTTTCCCTTTTTTCTATTATGGGTTGAATCAAAATCCCAGATCTGAACCACCTCTTCTAAACTATGGCATAGCCAAAATCTGGATGTGTATCTGGATTTTGCTCAGATCCATCTATATTCTAAGAGATCCATGTCATAGCACCAACTGTACATACCTGAGCTCCGACATGGCCAGTCTTAAGTTTCTGAATGTTTGTGACTGTGGTGTTGAGAATTTTTAAGTTGATTTTACTTAGTCTGTTTTGGTACAATCTCCTCAGTTGTAACGGAAGGTCATTGTGCCTAACAAGTAAAATAAATAGCATTAATGATACAAAGAAGCTTGTCCTTTCCTAATGTTTATTTATCTATCTACTTTTAGTTCCCCTTGAATGTTAACTGCCAACATCCTTGCAACAGTTCTCTAGAGGGTGAAGAACTTGCAAACCTGGCCAAAAAAATATAATCAAGTGGCTGAGTGGTACACTTTAAGCACTATCTTACCAAAGCTATTGCTTCCAAATTATGATAAACCCCACCCACTTTTCTCTGACCACTTTAAGCACTTCCTCACAGTGAGGTTTGTTCAGAGCCTCACTTTCTGTAACAAATTTCATTCCTTGCAGATCTTTTTTTCTGTTGGTCTGAAGGTTTTTCCCCTTTCACTCCTTGATGCTGAAGTTTCTCTCATAAGCCCCTCTTTCCACCTTATTCTCCTAGCTCCATTCCCATCTCCACTCTTTCTGTTCAGATGTTGGATCTGCAAATAGCAGCCATGCTATTGGCACACAAGTTTGATTTTAGAATTTTATTTGAGTGACAGCACAATAGTTTCTGAGTGCTAGAGTGATCCCTTTCCTTTATGTTCCGGGATCACGTCAGACTCAACACAAACATTGTCCCTCCAAGCTGCCTGCTTTCATATCATGCTGTTGGCTTTATAAACATATACAAAAGGAAGTAAAGTTATAGCTGAAGAAGGGTATTATAAAACTATAGAAAGGAGATGGTAGACTTGCGTAACACAAAAGTAGATAAACACTGAAATTCCCCCGAAGACTAATGCAACTTGATCCAAGGCAGTTTAAAAATAGCCTTTGAATTCAAATTGAAAATGCCTTCAGAGTGATAAACTAATGCAATGAGACATAAAGGCTATGCCACAGGTGCTGCTTACATCTCTGATCTTCAGAACTTGCGAAGATCCACTGACAACAATGCAACAATGGATAGGCCTCTGCTTTTAGAGCCCAGGGTGAAATCAGAATTGGTTGCGCTGCTCAGGGAGGGCTGGATTAATGCATGGGCTTTAGGGGCTGCAGCCCAGGGCCTCGGGCTAAGGGGGGCCCTGAAGGCTGGATGCAGCCCACTTCTTCTTTTCATCTGGCCCGCAGCAAGTCTCTGTGCTGCCGGCCGGACACTGATCCTCGAGCCTCGGTGTCCCCGCCCCCAGGCTGGAGCCATGAGCGCCAGCTCACCGATGTGCCCCTGCAGCCCCTCGGTGAGGGGTATTCAGGGAATCTCTGCATGCTGCCCAGGCCCCCAGCGCCGGCTCTGCAGCTCCCATTGGCCAGGTACCGCCCTGCTGTGTCGCTGACCAGGAGCTGCCCAAGGTAAGTGCCTCCCAGCCAGAGCCTGCGCCCCAACCCCCTGTCCCATCCCTGGCCCCACTCCAGAGTCCACTCCACCAAGCTGGAGATGCACCCCCTCCCGCACCCCAATCCCCTGCCCCAGCCCTGAGCCCACTCCAAACCCCCAGGGGCCCCACAAAATCTAATAGCCCGAGGCCTACAGGAGAGTTAATCCGGCCCTGTGCTCAGGGTTTACAGGATTTAGCCCTTAGTCTCCCATTGTAACAGGCAGAGGATAAGGTGGGGCCTTAAAATACACCAGTATTTGTTTACAAGGACTGAAACTGAAAACCTACCATTGAAGTGTTCAGTTTGCTAGACCCCTATATTTCAGATTTTCAATAATTGGTGGTGAATGGTTGGTTCTCTTGTTGCATCTCATAAGTGATCTAGGAGGTTCACTATAAAGTACAGTTATATTTAATATGCTTTGCTAATCTTAAGTATGTGTGTGTAAGGAAACTGAGGTGTTGTTTTATGGTATATGGGAAGGGGTGAATTAAAGGTTTTTGGCTGGTTTTCAGGCATTTTGATGTAACTCTTCTCCAAACAAAAATATATACATTTTATTACAAAAAGAAAAGGAGTACTTATGGCACCTTAGAGACTAACAAATTTATTTGAGCATAAGCTTTCATGAGCTACAGCTCACTTCATCGGATGAATTCAGTGGAAAATACAGTGGGGAGATTTATATACACACACAGAGAACATGAAACAATGAGTTTTATCATACACACTGTAAGGAGAGTGATCACTTAAGATGAGCTATTACCAGCAGGAAGAGGTTGGGGAAGGAAGAAAACCTTTTGTGGTGATAATCAAGGTGGGCCATTTCCAGCAGTTGACAAGAACATCTGAGGAACAGTGGGGGGGGGGGGAACATGGGGAAATAGCTTTACTTTGTGTAATGACCCATCCACTCCCAGTCTCTATTCAAGCCTAAGTTAATTGTATCCAGTTTGCAAATTAATTCCAATTCAGCAGTCTCTCGTTGGAGTCTGTTTTTGAAGCTTTTTTGTTGAAGGATAGCCACTCTTAGGTCTGTGATCGAGTGACCAGAGAGATTGAAGTGTTCTCCAACTGGTTTTTGAATGTTATAATTCTTGACGTCAGATTTGTGTCCATTCATTCTTTTACATAGAAACTGTCCAGTTTGACCAATGTACATGGCAGAGGGGCATTGCTGGCACATGATGGCATATATCACATTGGTAGATGCGCAGATGAACGAGCCTCTGATAGTGTGGCTGATGTGATTAGGCCCTATAATGGTGTCCCCTGAATAGATATGTGGACAGAGTTGGCAACAGGCTTTGTTGCAAGGATAGGTTCCTGGGTTAGTGGTTCTGTTGTGTGGTTGCTGATGAATATTTGCTTCAGGTTGGGGGGCTGTCTGTAAGCAAGAACTGGCCCAAGATCTGTGAGAGTGATGGGTCGTCCTTCAGGATAGGTTGTAGATCCTTGATGATGCATTGGAGAGGTTATAGTTGGGAGCTGAAGGTGATGGCTAGTGGCATTCTGTTATTTTCTTTGTTGGGCCTGTCCTGTAGTAGGTGACTTCTGGGTACTCTTCTGGCTCTGTCAATCTGTTTCTTCACTTCAGCAGGTGGGTATTGTAGTTGTAAGAATGCTTGATAGAAATCTTGTAGGTGTTTGTCTCTGTCTGAGGGGTTGTAGCAAATGCGGTTGTATTATAGAGCTTGGCTGTAGACAATGGATCGTGTGGTGTGATCTGGGTGAAAGCTGGAGGCATGTCGGTAGGAATAGCGGTCAGTGGGTTTCCGGTATAGGGTGGTGTTTATGTGACCATCGCTTATTAGCACTGTAGTATCCAGGATGTGGATCTCTAGCCTGGACTGGTCCAGGCTGAGGTTGATGGTGGGATGGAAATTGTTGAAATCATGGTGGAATTCCTCAAGGGCTTCTTTTCCATGGGTCCAGATGATGAAGATGTCATCAATGTAGCACAAGTAGAGTAGGGGCATTAGGGGATGAGAGCTGAGGAACACTATCAGAGGCTCGTTCACCTGTGCATCTACCAACATGATATATGCCATTCCCCTCTGCCATGTTATTGGTCAAACTGGACAATTTCTACGTAAAAGAATAAATGGACACAAATCAGACATCAAGAATTACAACATTCAAAAACCAGTCGGAGAACACTTCAATCTCTCTGGTCACTCGATTACAGACCTGAGAGTGGCTATTCTTCAACAAAAAAACTTCAAAAACAGACTCCAGCGAGAGACTGCTGAATTGGAATTAATTTGCAAACTGGATACAATTAACTTAGGCTTGAATAGAGACTGGGAGTGGATGGGTCATTACACAAAGTAAAACTATTTCCCCATGTTATTTCCCCCCGCCTCCACCTCCCTCTGTTCCTCAGATGTTCTTGTCAACTGCTGGAAATGGCCCACCTTGATTATCACCACAAAAAGATTTTCTTCCTTCCTTCCCCCCCCCCCCGCTGGTAATAGCTCATCTTAAGTGATCACTCTCCTTACAGTGTGTATGATAAAACCCATTGTTTCATGTTCTCTGTGTGTGTGTATATAAATCTCCCCACTGTATTTTCCACTGAATGCATCCGATGAAGTGAGCTGTAGCTCACGAAAGCTTATGGCTCAAATAAATGTGTGTTAGTCTCTAAGGTGCCACAAGTACTCCTTTTCTTTTTGTGAATACAGACTAACACGGCTACTACTCTGAAACCTGTCATTTTATTACAAGTAACTTAGCATCTCCCCATAGCCCCTACAGAACCCTTTCTTAGGCCTGGTCTACACTGTGGGAGGATCGATCTAAGTTACACAACCTCAGCTATGTGAATAACCTAGCTGAGGTTGACGTACTTAGACCTACTTATCGCAGTGTCTTCACTGCGGTGAGTCGACTGCTGCCGTTCCCCTGTCAACTCTGCCTGTGCTTCTCGCAGCGGTGGAATACAGGAGTCGACGGGAGAGCGCTCGGGGGTCGATTTATCGCATCTAGAATAGACATGAAAAATTGACCCCCGCTGGATCAACCGCTGCCTGCCGATCCGGCGGGTAGTATAGACATACCCTTAGTCTACTAGCTACATAAATTGGTCTTGATCCATCTATCTTCCATGCCCGCATATAGGGTGTATTGAATACCTAAGGATACCTTATGTTTAGGTCACCATTTTAGAAATGTTAACGAAAGTTATCAACATGTATTGGAAAAAAAAAGACATTCTACATACCCATCAATTAAAGGGGCTTGCTTCATTAGCTCAACAGCCTTTTCTTTGTTGTTTTTTTCAGTTCTGAAAGCCAAAACTTCCGTGATGAGCAGCAAGAGCCACAGGAACAGCTTCATAGGATCTCTATTCATTTCCACAAAGACGTTAACTAGAAAAGAAGGCTCCCACCATAGAATGTTGGTTGTGAAGAAGCAGCAAATTTCCAGTCTGCAAAGGTTCTAGACTTAATGATTTTGGCAGAACTGCTTTGTCTCTGTCATTGGTAAGGCACAGGTGGTGAAGGAAGTTCTGAAGGCAAACAAAAGGAATGAAGAGAGTAAGAAAGGAGATTAGAGGTGGATGATGTTCATGGTAAGAGATTAAGACTTCTGACTGTTGTTTGAAAGTTGATCAGCGGATATTTGCAGTTATATCTTCCTTCCAAACAGTGTTGCTACCAGCTGAAATTAAAGGAAGTGTTTACCTATTTTGCAGCTGGAGGAAATGGGTGGGCCTGGATTTGCATCTACCAACTAGTAATTACATGTCCAAAGCATGTAACTAAAGTTATGTATCTAGTTGCCCAAGTGAAATTAACTGATTTGCATGTACAAATAGGCTGATTTCCTCTCCTTTGAAACTTTCAGTGAAATTGTTCACCAAAATTCCAAGTCTCATTTGAAAGCAAGCTCTTTATTGTATAAAAAATAAATGCACTGCAATGAGTGAAGCAATGAACCCACTGTATAAAGTGTATTTTTGAGTGAAGCAATCTGAATGCAATACTTTCATTATGACATAGTTGAGTAATCAGAGCACAATCTGAAACAGTCAGTTGTTTTAAATTTATTTCTATTAAGGAGAGTTGAACATGGAACCCTGCAAAGAAATAATGTGAGCATTCTTCCCTACCTTTTGTATAGAAGTCCAGATAATAGTAATACTTAAGCACTTCTACAGCATCTTTTAAGTGTGAATCAGGAAGCATCTTACAAACATTAACTATACCTGACAGTATGATATAAATATTAAACCTGTGAGCAGATGAAGATGCCATCATAAGGAGGAAATAATTTTTCCAGCATTGAAGTCAATGGCAGAGCTATGAATAAAACCCAAAAGATTCCTGACCACTGTTCCCTGATCCAACAATACCTCATGTAGGACGTCATATACTGGCAGTGATACAGTTCTGTAATTTTAACATCACAGTGCCGGTGTTGTCAATAACAGGCATTCAAAAAATCATGACTCAAGCCCCAAAAGAGTACGAATTTTTTTTAAAACTGCTTTTTATTTGCCTTCTGATTTGTGAACCTTTATTGTTTGTATTCTTAAGCTTTTCTCCACAACAATGAAAGCTAGAAACAGCTCTCTCATTAATAAAGTAAGATGTTTCCATGTAATCTCATGACTCCAGCAGCTGTGGCTTTAAAAAAAAAAGCAGGTTGGGAGGTATATGATAAAATCACAAGGGTTGGCAACAGAATTGGGCTTGATGTAAGAATTAATGGGTGGCTTGTAAGTTGCCTGTGTTGTGCCGGTGAACATAACATAAGAACTGCCTTACTGGGTCAGACCAATGGTCCATCTAGCCTAGAATCCTATCTCCAATAGTGACCAATGCCAGAGCTTCAGGGGGAGCATACAGAAACAGGCAATTTTGGAGAGATCCACCTTGTTTTCCCCTCCCAGCTTCTGCCAGTCAGAGGTTTACATATGGTTTACAAATAAATTTGTTAGTCACTAAGGTGCCACAAGTACTCCTTTTCTTTTTGCTAATAGTTCCTAACATTCTGTTAGCCTTTTTTACTGTTGCTGCACATTGACTGCTGCCGCTGCCGTTTTCAGAGGACTATCCACAATAATTCCAAGATCTCTCTCTAGAGTGGCAACAGCTAATTTAGAACCCATCATTACATATGTGTAGTTGGGATAATTTTTCCTAGGTACATTACTTTGCACTTATCCAACGTTGAATTTCATCTGCTCAAACTAGTTAGTGGTTTCTCCTGGTCTTAAAATTTCAGTTACTACAACTGAAAAATTAAAGAAATTTTTTTTACTTGGTGCATTTGATGGAATTTCCTTTCTCGTCTATATCACTCTCCCGTGCACAGTCTGTTTCCCCTTTATGTGGGCCTCCCAGAGCAACAGGAGAAAAGACACCTTTATTAAACAGATTAATAATTATAAAACCACAGAATCTTGAGATCCAGAGACAGCTGCAGTCCCAGATATGAGTTTAAATAATTTTTAATTAATTACGTAATGATGGTGTCCCTTTTAGAAAGTTACTGTTTTCATTGAGTGGAACTTTAGATTACAAAACCCAAATTGAACATAAATGAATAGATTTGCATCCGTTAAATTACAAAATATTCCAGTCACAACAGTTGGTTATTATAAGATTTTGAGACAATTCTAACCCAAACACTACACTATTTTGCTGATGTATCACATTGACTGGAGTCTGAAATAAAAAGGTTGACCAGCCTATTTGCACTGTCAAGCTCAAAGGAATGCAAGTAAGATGATTAAATAAGAATGTAGGGGTTATTTAAAAAAAAATAAGTTTGTTTTTAATAATGTAAGGTGTTAGCTCAGTTAGAACTTTTAAAAACTCTAATTTAACCCAACACTATCCCTTTAATATGTGCTCTCATCTGAAAGGAAAAGAATGCTAAAGATATTAAAATAAAAATCCTTTTGAAAGCACATTGTGGGAGTGACATTTTATTCTTCCCGCACTTATTCTTTTTTGCTAGATTTCTATAGAACATGGAGCAATATTGCAGTGGTTCAATACCCACTCTTCCAGACTAAGAGCTGACAGTCTGCTCCCGAACTTGCCTTCCAAAATCAAACTCATGCAGATAAAGATTATGCGTGGAACCTATTCTGAATATTACCTTTAGATTCACAGGGGTACCACTGGCCCTTTGGGCTTGGAAAGATGCCAGCTGCTGTTCTGGTAATTTGCTTTTTCTTTGGCAGATTCCGAATTTGTTTTTTCTTTGGAGGAACAAGCACAGTTCCTTTTCCATGCCAGAAGTGTGTGAAACTTTCAGTAAACACAAGCTTGCAGGCATTTGGAAAGCTGCCAAACATGTGGATGGAGCGATACTATAGTATCTGCAAATGAAAAACATGCTTATTGGAAAAATAATGCCTCATGAAGAACACTTTAATTGTCAACTCCCAGAGGATTAACCCTGACATGACCACCTGGTTCAGGCCAGCAGCTACAGGACCCTGTCTCATGACATTAGTTCCCAGACTAACCAAACCCAGCCTGGGCTGCTTCAAAAGCCAGAAAAAACAAGCCAGTCTGTATATATTACCACCTTTATATTGATTAAATCCCAAGCACTGCTCCTGCAGTGAGCACCAAATTCTACTCGCTTTAATCAGAGGAGTAGCCCCGCACCATTCCCTTCTCCTCATTCCAATCTCAAAGAACTCCCACTACTGTACCAGGTTCAGAGAAAATTGTCTAACCATTCTTCAACACTGGCTAGCCAGTCCCTCTGGATTTTCACAGGGTTTGTGCCACAAGTGACAGAAGAAGCAATCTTTCCCCAATCTGAGCTACAGCCACAGAAATCTTCCATGTTTCTCCCATGTTAACTGGCCATCCTACACTGTGACCCAGGAACCTCTTAGTACCAACTGGCAAGAGGCTCAGAGGGGGCACATAAGGGTTACAGAGATCTCCTGCATCTGGTGCATATATTGTAATTCACTGAAGAGGATCATGTGAAGTGTCAAATAAAAGCTGGCTCCACGTTGGTCACTAGTATCATCATGAAACACACATAGTCCTGGTCCACACTATGAGTTTAGGTCGGATTTAGCAGTGTTAGATTGGTTTAGCCCTGTACTCGTCCACACTACGAAACCATTTTTTCCAACTTTAAGAGCTCTTAAAACCTGTTTCTGCACTCCTCCCCGACGAGTGGATTAGCGCTGAAAATCGACCTCGCTGGATCGAATTTGGAGTAGTATGGATGCAATACGATGGTATTGGCCTCTGGGAGCGATCCCAGAGTGCTCCATTGTAACCACTCTGGACAGCACTCTCAACTCAGATGCACTGGCCAGATAGACAGGAAAAGCCCCACAAACTTTTGAATTTCATTTCCTCTTTGTCCAGCTTGGCGAGCTCTTCAGCACAGGTGACCATGGAGTCCCAGAATTGCAAAAGAGCTCCAGCATTGACCAAATGGGAGGTACTGGATATCATGGCTGTATGGGGAGATGAATCCATGCTATCAGAGCTCCGTTCCAAAAGACAAAATGCCAAAACATTTGAAAAAATCTCCAAGGGCATGAAGGACAGAGGCTATCACAGGGACCTGCAGCAGTGCCGGGTGAAACTTAGGGAGCTCAGGCAAGCCTACCAAAAAACCCAAGAGGCAAATGCCCGCTTGGGGTCAGAGCCCCAGACATGCCACTTCTATGATGAGCTGCATGCAATTCTAGGAGGTGCCCCTACCACTGCCCCACCATTGTACGTGGACTCCTGCAGGCGGGAGTCTCACGCAACAGGGATGAGGATTTGGGGGACGAGGAAGATGAGGAGGAGGGGGAGGTTGAAGATAGCGCACACCAGGCAAGCGGAGAAACCAATCTACCCGACAGCCAGGAACTATTTATCACCTTGGCGTCAGCATGATGACAGGAGGCAGAATGCAATGCTGAGGCTACTGGAGGATCAAACTGATATGCTTTGGTGTATGGTTGACGAGCAGGAGCACAGACCACCACTACAGCCCCTGTGTAACCAACCGCCCTCCTCCCCAAGTTCCATAGCCTCCTCAACCAGATGCCCAAGAACGCGGTGGGGAGGCCACCCAGACACTCCACCCTAGAAGATTGCCCAAGCAACAGAAGGCTGGCATTCAATAAGTGCTGTGCAGCCTTGTCCTTCTCTCCTCCACCATCCCACCCAGTGCTTCCCTCCTCCACCACCCCTCCCGGGCTACCTTGGCAGTTATCCCCCTATTTGTGTGATGAATAAATAAAGAATGCATGAATGTGAAGCAACAATGACTTTATTGCCTCTGCAAGCGGTGATCAAAGCTGGGAGGGGAGAGCGGTTGGCTTACAGAGAAGTAGAGTGAACCAAGGAGGCGGGTTTTCATCAAAAGAAACAAACAGAACTTTCACACTGTAGCTTGGCCAGTCATTAAACTGGTTTTCAAAGTTTCTCTGATGTGCAGCGCGCCCTGCTGTACTCTTCTAACCACCCTGGTGTCTGGCTGCGCGTAATCAGCAGCCAGGCGATTTGCCTCAACCTCCCACCCCACCATAAACATCTCCCCCTTACTCTCACAGATATTGTGGAGCACACAGCAAGCAGCAATAACAATGGAAATATAAATTTGTTAGTCTCTAAGGTGCCACAAGTACTCCTTTTCTTAATGGGAATATTGATTTCGCTGAGGTCTAACCGAGTCAGTAAACTGCGCCAGCACACTTTTAAATGTCCAAATGCACATTCTACCACCATTCTGCACTTGCTCAATCTATAGCTGAACAGCTCCTGACTACTGTCCAGGGTGCCTGTGTATGGCTTCATGAGGCATTAAGGGGTAGGCTGGGTCCCCAAGGATAACTATAGGCATTTCAACATCCCCAACATTTTCTGGTCTGGAAAGTAAGTCCCTTGCTGCAACTGTTCCCACAGACCACAGTTCCTAAAGATGCGAGCGTCATGTATCTTTCCTGGCCATCCCACGCTGATGTTGATGATACGTCCCTTGTGATCCACCAGTGCTTGCAGCACCATTGAAAAGTACCCCTTGCGGTTTATGTACTCACCGGCTTGGTGCTCCGGTCCCAAGATAGTGATATGGGTTCCGTCTATCGCCTCACCACAGTTTGGGAATCCCATTGCAGCAAAGCCATCCACTAAGACCTGAACCTTTCCCAGAATCACTACCCTTGATATCAGCAGCTCCATGATAGCGTTGGCTACTTGCATCACAGCAGCCCCCACAGTAGATTTGCCCACTCCAAATTTATTCCTGACTGACCGGTAGCTGTCTGGCGTTGCAAGCTTCCACAGGGCTATTGCCACTCGCTTCTCAACTGTGAGGGCTGTTCTCATCTTGGTATTCATGTGCTTCAGGGCAGGGGAAAGCAAGTCACAAAGTTCCATGAAAGTGCCCTTATGCATACGAAAGTTTCGCAGCCACTGGGAATCGTCCCAGACCTGCAACACTATGCGGTCCCACTAGTCTGTGCTCGTTTCCCCAGGCCCAGAATCAGTGTTCCACGACATGAGCCTGCCCCATTCCCACCAGGATGGCCAAATTGCCGGGCCCCAGCTTTGAGAGAAGTCTGTGTCCATGTCCTCATCACTCTCCTCACTGCGCTGCCGTTGCCTACTCGCCTGCTTTTGCAGGTTCTGGTTCTGCACATACCGCATGATAATGCATGTGGTGTTTAGAGCACTCACAACTGTCGCGGTGATCTGGTGGGCTCCATGCTTGCCATGGCATGGCACGAGCAGGAGAGCAGAGTGGTAGCGGAAGCGGCGAGTCGATGACGATGCTGACAGCAATATGGCGCCTGCATGGAAAAAAACGCAAAACGATTGTCCGCTGTTGCTTTCATGGAGGGAGGGAGGGAGGGCTAGGCTGGCAGTAGACAGAGCTGCTGGCTGGGAGAGCAGCCTGAGGCAGAATGGCCCCCTCAAAGACTGAACTCACAACCCTGGGTTTAGCAGGCCAATGCTCAAACCACTTAGCCATCCCTCTGCCAATATTCCAGGCAGGACTGAATCGCCATTAGACAAAACTTTAAGAAGAGAATGACCTGAGTCACACGCATTTATGTGCAAGCGCCCCTGACAGACTTTACCTAGGTCCACCAGGAGCACCCATGTCTGCCCAGGCACCCCGACCGACCTGACCAAGGCCGGCCAAGAGCACCCAGGAGATGATGAGGACAGCTACTAGTCATACTGCACTATCTGCTGCCACAAGGCAATGAGTTGCTGCTGTGTAGCAATGCAGACCCACATCTGCCAGCACCCAGGAGATGTACAGTGACAGTGAACTCAGCGGGCTCCATGCTTGCCATGGTATGGCGTCTGCATGGGTAACCCATGAGAAAAGCTGTGAAACAATTCTCTGCCGTTGCTTTCATGGAGGGAATGGGGGCCTGACGACATGTACCCAGAACCACCCGTGACAATGTTTTTTGCCAATCAGGCATTGGGATTTCAACCCAGAATTCCAATGGGCGGCGGAGGCTGCTGGAACTGTGGGATGCTCCAGAAGTCGACACTAGCCTTGGTAATGTGGATGCACTCCGCTGACTTAATGGTTTTAAGTGGGGATGCACACAATTGACTGTATAAAATCGCTTTCTAAAAATTCGACTTTTATAAATTTGACCTAATTTCGTAGTGTAGACATACCTTTATAGATGTTGTGTAAGGAGTTATGTATATACACCAAAAATTAAATTCTTAAGGTCTGTGTCTAGGGACTGGTCAACACCAAAGGTGAAAAACAGGGTTTCAGTCAGACAAAAAATGGCTATTTACATGCACATTTAGTATTGTATGGTTCACACTGGATCTCCTTTCACCAATCTGAACTGAATGTTAATGAAGGACTGTGAAAACTTCAAAGAGAGAAAAGTAATAGAAGGAGGTAAGCAGTGAAGTCAACAGGGAAACTGAGGCAGAGAAGTTGAGACCCCTGATTGTTCAGTGTATGCCAAGAACCCTCAACTCCAATTGATTTCAATAGCAACAGCAGTTATGAGAAGTCAGGCACTAGGTATCCAGTTGGACTCCCAAACAAAAGAGACACTCAAAATTAGCAGGCAATTTGAAGTATGGACATAATTAGCTTTCTCAGTGCCAGGGCTGAGATCAAAAGTCAATTTGTGGCTCAGACCACTAGATCATGCCTCTCTCCAGTTGAGATCTTGAGTGCCAGTGATAATTCAAAACTAGATTTTATCAAAAGAAAAATGGTGCTGATAAGAGGAGTGATTACAAATCCTAATACAAAGTGAACTGGTTTTGTGAGAGGTTTTCTTGTTCTTGGTTTAGGGAGTTCAGGAAGTGGTAGAAACTCAAAGTGCTTGTGTTTCAGCCTGCTGTGAATGCCCATGCAAGAGGGACTAAAAATGAAGCCAATGATCCATATAGTTCTATTTCTCAAGCTGAGTGAAGCACAGAAAGGAAACAAAGCAGTGAAAAAAAAAGCATTTATTTTACAGTTTTCAGTTCCAGAGTAACCAAACATAAACAAGGTTTCCTTTCTATCTTAAGTGTCCCTTTAAGGGCTCTTAAGGATCTCTGGCTTTCGGGTTTGTATTGTGTATTTAATCGCTGAACACTGCTCCATTACTTGCTGTTGGTTGTAACAGGCACACATCTATTACACTAGCTTTGCTAAGGCTTATATGGACTAGTCACCCCTTGTATCACATCACTTCCTTCCTGTGCCTCCCCCAGGGGCTAACTTCAGAGATGATGCGAGGCAGCTTAGCTTCCAGTACTTTATACCAACTCCATAAACCTGTTGTATCCATTTATGAATGTCACAGAGATAAGTGAGCCCTCATAAGCTGCTAATAACTGACACCTCTGAGTTAAGTGAAATGCCATAAAGTATTTTATAAGCATTATACTAAGCCTCACAACTGGATTTCCCCCCAACCCACCGGCCCATCCCTGAGTCAGGTTTCCAAATTTTAAGTGAACAAAAATGCTTAAGGAGCAAGGGGAACAAAAATGCTCCTTCTGTACCGTGAAATGCTGTTAGAGGGACACCAACTCCCTGGTATGTGGGAAACCTGCAGTGAGAAGTCAGCCAGAGAAGCCAGCTGGTAGGTGCAGAAGCAGCCAAAGAATAGGGTTGCCAACTGTATACTCACACAAACCCAAACACCCTTGCCTCGCCCACTACTGAACCCCTTCCCTGAGGCCCCGCCCTTCTCTGAGGCCCCACCCTCACTCACTCCCACCATCCCTCCTCCCTCTATTGCTTGCTCTCCCCCACCCTCACTCACTTTCACCAGGCTGGAGCAGGGGGTTGAGGTGCAGGACGGGGTTCAGGCTGTGGGCTCCGGGAAGGAGTTTGGGCGTGGGAGGGGGCTCAGGGCTAGGAGAGTGGGTTGGGGTGAGTGCAGGAGCAGGTGCAGACTCCGGCCAGGTGGCCCTTATGTCGAGCAGCTCCTGGGAAGCAGCTGGCCTGTCTGGCCCCTAGGCTCAGGGGTGGCCAGGTGGTGGCGTGCACTGCTCCTGCAGACTCAGCACTTGGGGTGGGGGAAGCACGCAGAGATCCCCTGTACATCCCTGTGCTTAGGAGCTGGACATACCGGTTGCTTCCAGGAGCCGCATGGAGTCAGGGCAGGTAGAGAGCCTGCCTTACCCCGCTGCGCCGCCAGACTTTTAGTGCCTAAAATCTCCCAGATTGGCTTCAGTAGCCTCTGGCAGATCGAAGCCAATTCCAGGAGATTCCTGGCCAATCCGGGAGGGTTGGCAACCCTAGCAAAGAAGACTACATTAAACTTGAATTAGTTACTTTTTGTTCACACCACCAGTGTCCACACAGCGCAGTTAGATTGCCACACCCCGTAGCACTGTGTAGATAAACCTTTATTTTAACTGCATTAATCCCTTGTGTGGACACTCTCATTCAGAATAAAAGTGGCCTTAACTAGATTTATCTTAATTCCAGGCCACTTTTATTTTGAACGAGAGTGTCCACTCTGAAACCAGTGTCCACACAGTAGTTTAATGCAGTTAAAGTAATCCACTTTTAATCTACACCTTTAGCTAATTTGGATTAATTTTCCTGAGTGCCCCTGTGTAGACAAACTCTGAGTTGGGAGTGCAGGGATGAGTGATAGCAGTCACAAAAGTTGATAGCTTAACCATGTTCTGTGCAAATCAGTCTGGTCTTTTTTATATTTATTACCTTTTAATTAAATATCTGTTTCTGACACTCCTGTGCAGCTCAAGTACAAAAACAGGTGTGTCTTCTTTAAAAATACTGAGTTTTATCAGCCTGTGACCAACTACACAGGCCTCTCTGGCACCAACGGGGAATCACGCTAGACTGAAATCACTCTGCCTTGCTTTCTGCACCAGCGCGAGCCACCCCCGGGTCTGTTTATGGCATTTCTTCCTGTTTGAGAGAGCACAGTGGCAGTTTCCCACCCAGTGAATGTTCCCGTGAGATGCAGAAGGATTTGTTTTCAAACTTTCCTCTGATCTCCAACAAAAGGTCAATTCTCCTGCGGTTTTTTAGGGCTGCCAACATTGTATTTCAATAACAAAGGGCTGTTTTCTTTGCCCCCCACCCAACCTCTCCTCCCAACATTATCATTAATAAACAGTATTCACCTACATTCGCCAGGGGTATTTTTTGATGCTTTTTGCAGCACGAAGCAATTCCCAATCTTGATGTACTGAGATGAAAAATAAGGGACTGTTGGCAACTTTATGTGGCACCCTCACCTGCCACTGAAGTCAGCAATTATCCAGTACACTCAGTACCTCCTTCAAATCAGGCCCCAGCTCCGTAGGCCCTTGGGAGGCCAGCTTCTCCCTCACCAGCTAGCCTGGGCTGAGGGGAAATATTTATGCCTTGGGCCTGATCCAGTCAGTCAGAACAAGAGATCATGTTAACCTCCATGAGACACCGGCTCTGTCTTGAAAAGTGCTTCCAATCTAAAAGCCAGAGCAGTGAGATTTAGAAGAAAATAATTTGACCTGTTTATATTGCTTGATTTAGACCATGGATATTTTTAAGCCATGAGAGAAAATATAAACAGAGATTCTGAACTGTGCTACATTTCGTCAACGGTCAGAATCTATGCATTAAGTCTGAAAGCCTGGGTATTCTCCATTCAACTTTATACCTCTGCAATAGCCCCTGCAATGACCTCCAGGCATGCCTTTTAGCCCAGTGGTCCCCAAACTTTTCAGAGTTGTGCCCCCCCTTACCCCGTCTGTGCCCCCCACTCCACCCGCAGCAGGGGCGGGGAGCAGGGTCACAGCTCCGGGGGTCCGGTGGGGAAGGGAGGGCGGATGGGGTTAAGGAGGCTGAGTTTGGGGCCACACCTGGGGGCAGGTCTGGGGCCATGAACGGAACCATGGCCAGGGCTGAGGCTGAAGCTGGGGCCAGGACCAGGGCGGCTGGGGCCGGAAGCGGGGCCGTAGCTGGGGGCGGGACTGGGACCAGGCGTGGAGCTGCAGCCAGAGGCCGTCGGGAGCAGAAGCTATGGCCGGCCCATGGTCAGGGGCCAAAACCAGGGGCCAGGTTGGGGCTGGAGTTGGGAGCT
This sequence comes from Dermochelys coriacea, assembly GCF_009764565.3. Lineage (NCBI taxonomy): Eukaryota > Metazoa > Chordata > Testudines > Dermochelyidae > Dermochelys > Dermochelys coriacea. Next base: position 11,221,839 of record NC_050079.1, on the reverse strand, counting down.
GAGCTGCAGCTGGGAGCTGGAGCTCTGGCCTTGGCAGAGCTGGTGGCAGAGCGGGGCTGGGTGGTGCTCCTGCCCTGCCTCCGGGGGGGCTGGCCCCTGCTCCGCCACACTCCCCCAAATGTTCCACTGTGCCCCCCTGGGGGGGCATGCCCCACAGTTTGGGGCCATCTGTTTTAGCCCTTTAAAGAGAGATTAATCATTTCTGATACCAAGTACATTTCAGTATAGAAAGTTTCAATAGTAGCCACAACATGGAGGCAATAACCACTCGCACGCATCCCGCGCTAAGCACCTGCAGCAATCTGCAGATTGTACAGATACAAGGCAGACGAAGACAGGCACAATGGGGCCTGGACCGTAAGCAGAGTCCCAGCTTCTGGAGTTGTGCAAACGTATTAGAATCCAAGTTTACATTTTAAAAAGGAAAATGCTTGAACAAATGAAGCAAAATGGAGGCACCCCAGCTTCTGGGGTCAGCATGGGGGGCCACCTAATGCCAGAGGGATGAAGGGTCTCTGCTGCCCCTTGCTGCTGCTCTTTAGGTAGAAATAGTATGAGTCTATGCACCAGGTCCTGGGAGATTCTGTGAACCCAATAATTAAGGCTCTGTGTCTGTCACGGAGGTAACAGAAGTTACAGATTGTGAGACTTTCCATGACCTCCATGACTTCTGCAGCACCAGTCTGGCTGACCCCAGGACCACCCAAGCATAGAGTTGCCTGGTTTCAGTTTTTCGACCAGAAAGCCCAGTCAAAAAGGGGCCATGGTGGCTCCAGTCAACACAGCTGACCAGGCCATCAAAAGGCTGGTCAGTGGCACAGCAGGGCTAAGGGAGGCTCCCTAGCTGACCTGGCTCCATGCAGCCCCCAGAAGCAACCGGCATGCCACCCCAAGCACCAGCTCCGCAGCTCTGATTGGCCAGGAACCACGGTCAATGGCAGCTGCGGGGGTGGTGCCTGCGGCTGGGCGCAGTGCGCAGAACCACCTGGCCGGGCTTCCACCTAGGGGCCACAAGCACATGCCGGCCACTTCCTGGACACCTGAGGTAAGCACCACCCATACTCTCCCTGCACCACAGCCCCCTGCCCCAGCCCTGAGGCCCCCTCCCACACCCAAACTCCTTCTGGAGCCCACAACCCCTCTTGCTCCTCAACCTCCTGCCCCAGTCCTGAGCCCCGTCCCTTATTCCAAACCCCTCGACCCCAGCCCAGAGCCCCCTCCTGCACCCCAAATCCCTCATCCCTGGCCCCACCCCAGAACCTACACCCCCACATATACACCCCAACCCCTTCAGCCCTACCCCCAGCCCTGAGCCTCCTCCCACACTCCAAACACCTCATCCCTGGCCCCAAACCAGAGCCCACATGCCCAGCCATGTTCCCGCCCTGCCCCGCAACCCTCTGCCCCAACCCAGTAAAAATGAGCGAGGGTGGGGGGAAAGCAAGTGACGGAGGGAGAGGGTATGGAACGAAGTGAGTGGGGGATGGGGCCTCAGGGAAAGGGGTTTGGTTTTCTGCCATCAGAAAGTTGGCAACCCTACCAAAGTGGCTGACCCTGGGCCAGCTGCACTGGCCACTGCTGGAGTGACCCTCAGGCCAGCCGCACGAGCCACTACTTAGGTGGCCCTTGGCAGCTGGCCCTGGGTCCCATCACCAAAGCAGCAGCATCCTGGGGTGCTCCTATTGTTGCCAACTTTCTAATTTCACAAAACCGAACACCCTTGCCCCTCCCCCTGCTCCTTTCCCAAGGCCCCTGCCCCTTCTCCAAAGCCCCACCCCTTCTCACTCCATCCCCCCTTCCTCTATCGCTCGCTCTCCCCCACCCTCATTCACTCGCTCATTTTCACCAGGCTGGGGCAGGGGTTGGGGTGCAGGCTCCGGCTGGGGTGCAGCTCCAGGGTGGGGCCAGAAATGAGGGGTTTCAGGGTGCGGGAGGTGGCTCTGGGCTGGGGCATGGTGTTGGGGTGCAGGCTTTGGGGTGGGGCTGGAGATGAGGGGTTTGAGTGCAGGAGGGGGCTCCAGGCTGGGGGGGGGGTAGAGCCAAGGGGTTCAGAGTGTGGGAGGGGGCTCCAGGCTGAGGCAGGGGGTTGGGATGTGGGAGGGGGCATGAGCTTCAGGTGTGGGTTCTGGGGTGGGGCCAAAAATGAGGGTTTCAGGGTGTGTGAGGGGACTCAGGGCTGGGGCTGGGGTAGGGTAGGGGGTGCGGGCTCCAGGAGGGAGTTTGGCTGCGGGAGGAGGCTCAAGGCTGGGATAGGGGTTTGGGGCACGGAAGGTGGTGCAGACTCTGGGCAGCGCTTATCTTAGGTGCCTCACGGAAGTGGCTGGCATGTCCCACCAGCTCTTAGGCCGAGGCATGGCCAGGCAGCTCTGCACGCTGCCTCCTCCCACAGTCACAGTTCCCGCAGTTCCCATTGGCCAGTTCCCAAGCAATGGACGGTGCAGACTTGGCACTCGGGGGGGGGGGCGGTCAAGGACAGAGCGCGGAGTCCCCTGGCCAGCCCTCTGCTTACAAGGCAAGGGACAAGTTGCAGTTTCTGGGGAGCCACACAGAGCCAGGTAGGGAGCCAAGCCTGCCAACCAGACTTTTTACAACCCTATCAGCAGTGCTCACCAGAGCTGCCAGGGTCCCTTTTTGACTGGGCGTTCCGGTCCAAAACTGGACACCTGGCAACCCTAGGCCCTCCCAGCTAAGTTTTAGTCAGGAGTATTTATCATAAAGGTCATGGAGAGTCATGGGCCATGAATTTTTGTTTATTGCCCATGACCTGTCCATTACTTTTGCTAAAAATACCCATGACTAAGTCATAAACTTACCAATAATTTCTCACAGGGAGTGCTCTGTATATTATAGGATCTGGCCATATGAGGCAAGGCTCGAAGGTCTTTATGGACCAAAGTTTGGCGTGACTCCTCTGGCTTCACTCCTTATCAATTTATTAGCATTAATGACAAAAACGTGCTTGGGTCATGAGAAGAATGAACAGACAAGTTGCCTTATTGAACTCCACAAACCAGATCAACTCTATAGGTGCAGAGATTCAGTTCCTGGGCACATAATCAGAGCCCCTGAATCAACTGCACTGGACTGGGAGCATTCACTGCGACCTTCACCCGAGGGAGGAGGCGACCAGGGCGGGACATTAGGTGGGTATAGCGGAATTCAGGCAGGCCTCCAAAAGAGCTCCACTGGCTTGAGGGTCGTCTGGGAGAGGTGTCAAGTGACTGCATCTCCCATTGGCCTGACCCTGCCTCTGCCCACGCGCAGGCCAGCCCCGACCTCCCTATCAGAGTGGGGATTGTGGGTGCTTTACCCCATTGAGCCCCTGACCCAGGTTCATCTAATGCCTCTGGGAATGTTGGCTTTTGCTGGAAGTACTCGCCAGTAAATCAACCTTGTAACCTTGTAACACTAGGCAGGCTCTGCTGTGGTTATAACTAACTAATGCACAGAAGACTGGCCAGAGTCTTAAACCACAACCACACAAATAATTTTGTTTTCTTTTTTTTTAAACTATCCCTTGTTAACCCCATGCTTGTAATGGGGAGAAATTTGCAACCCCTTGTGAAATTAAAGCTCTCACAGAATCTCCCCCTAAGCTGGTCCTTTGTTGCCAGCATTGCCATGGAATTCTTGCTGCTCTGTTCCATGTTGCCTCAGATTTAATTTTTCAGTTCCTCACATTCTAAAGTTGGCTCATTTATCTGCGATCAGGTCCACCCACACACACGCAGAAATGTCAGACTCAGAAGAGATTCCATCTGTCCCATGACAGCCACAAGAGAAACAAAGCCTTCATCTACGTTCCTATCAGAGGAGAAGACAGAGTGGAAATATTAACTCAGGTTAATTTCTCAGGTTTCCTCAGTTTTAGACAAATCTTTTTCACATGTGTTTCCGTCTGCATTTCATCTTCAGTGAGTAAATTTATCACCACAACAGCCCGATACCTACCCACAAAGCACTGAATCTACCCACATGTTATGGGACAAAGCTATCCTGGGTTTTACACTACTGACTTCAAGAGAGTTACATGATGGGAGAATTTGGCCCTACCTGTAGGGCCTGGGGAGGGCTGCTCCTTTGTTCACGGGTCTCCTCTTTTAGCACTTAGTCATTGTTGCTTTCCTGGAACACAAACCAAAATGCTTTGAACAACAAGTACATGAGTGTTCAGCAAAAACAAGTTTCAGAGTGGTAGCCATGTTAGTCTGTATCCGCAAAAACAACAATGAGTACTTGTGGCACCTTAGAGACTAACAAATTTATTTGGGCATAAGCTTTCATGGGCTAAAACAAAGGATTCATCCTTCAGGCTGAAAATACTCCCAATTCCTCATACTTTTGGGGAGTTGCAAACTTTGTTCCTTCTTTTAGCCAAATGCATTGCATACAGCATGGGTGCTTTGCATTCTTCCATTCCCCCTGCACAAGCGAGCCTCCCTGTGTGCTATCCTCCTATCGCCCTCTACTGCAGGGGCTCTATGTGTTCCCAATTTCCCCATGCTTCTCATGCCAGTGTCCACTATTCCCCTCTCCACCATATGCTAGCAGCTGTGTTGCTCCCCATTCACCCCTTCAACCATACCATTGTTCCCCATTTTCCCCACATGCCAGGCACTCTGTGTGCCCCATGTCCCTCTTCCCCCATGCCAGGGTCCCTTATTCTCCCCCTGGCCAGGAGTTCTGTGTGCCCGTTCATTCTACCTCTTCATCCTGCAAGCTCTGTGTGCCCCCCATTTCTCCCTCTGCCGCATGCCAGGGGCTTAGTGTGCCCCACATTTCCCCTAGGTAATGGGTACGGTGTGCCCCCAATTTCCCCTTCCCCCATGCTTTCCCGTCACATGCAAGAGGCTCTCTGGCCCGCTTCACTCCACTCACCCACCCACACCTCCACATTCTCATTTCTTTTGTATCTGTCTGGGAGTCCATAGGGAGGATGAGCAGAACTAAAATGGGGACTATGGTTATGCTGAATTGGATTAATATCTGCCATCAACTGGTGCTTTGGTCTACAGTCAATCACAATTGATAACTCTGCTAACCAGATGCCAGGGGCTCTGTGTGTCCCCCATTTCAATGATTTTTCTCATTGTCACCAAAAACCAACATGGTTCTGGTCAAGGATGCCTAGAACAGTTCCCTGAAATTTTGGAATTGATAGGATGGTGCATTCAAAGTTATCGCATTACAGACGGAGAAATGCCACTGAGTTAAGTGACAAGGTGGGTGAGGGGAGGTAATATCTTTTATTGAACCAACTTCTGTTGGTGAGAAAGACAAGCTTTCAAACCCAAGAGAGCTCTAGAGGATATCAGCTCACCAAATTTGTCTACGATCTCATTAATCTATTTAAAAGAAGTCAAGAGCTTGAAAAACTCAAAAACCAAAACACACGCAAGTTTCAAAACCCATTTAAGATTGCTAACTGACAATACACTTAGCTATCAAAACAAAAATACTTTAAAGGAAAGTAACACATCTTACTATCCACCTAGACATTGTTCCAGTACTTTATAAAGATGGATATAACAGCAATTTTAAATACTTGACCAAACAATTCTAATGTCATTTGCTATAAAATTTTCCCATCTAACACTACCTTTTGAAAGAAAATATTTAGATACTGAAATAAGGTGGACCAAAATACATGGAAGATCATTTTTAGGGTTAGTATTGTGACAAAATATGTAATTATTACATAATGAAAGAAACTCAGTTTTCTTACAAACAAGTCATAAAAACCATTTTTCCCCAGTCTGGACACAAGTCACATAATGAAATCAATGTCAATGAAAAACAAGTTGACATGCCTTCACATTCCCAATATTTTCAATGCACTTTGAAGCACAAGAAGCAAGTGATCAGTCTGCCCTACTGCAATTTATGCACCAGACATACTGTAATTCTGAGATGTTCAACTGTACGAACTTTTTGATTTTATGAACTGCTCAAGCCAGTTAGGTCACTGGGGTTGCACTGTACAATGTTGGCATGTTAGTCTTATGCTCATAGAATCATAGAAGATTAGGGTTGGAAGAGACCTCGGGAGGTCATCTAGTCCAATCCCCTGCTCAAAGCAGGACCAACCCCAACTAAATCATCCCAGCCAGGGCTTTGTCAAGTCGGGCCTTAAAAACCTCCAAGAATGGAGATTCCACCACCTCCCTAGGTAACCCATTCTACTGTTTCACCACCCTCCTAGTGAAATAGTATTTCCTTATATCCAACCTAGACCTCCCCCACTGCAAGGCTGCTATCAAATCCCCCTCACTCTTTTCTTAATTATGGTCTTAAGACATCATGTAAATGGTTAGTCAATGCACATCATCATTTAGCAATTTTAAATGGCTTTTGCAAATATTCTAGGAATACAGCAAACAGTACAGTTAAGCTAAAACAGGATGCAGTAAGCATCTTTATTTAAATGGCACTCACTGCATACAAATATAAAATCCAGTCAGCCATTTTCCCTGATGTTTGAACAAAGCTCACAAGTGAGCAAGATAGAGCTATGTAGCTTTTTCTTCTTTATGGTAAATGTATCTTTAGTGCCGGTTACCTTCTTTGGGCAATGAAAAAGAAAGCAAGATCCACATTCCACTGGGTTGGATACAATAGCAAGAGCCCAGCACTGGTTACTTTTGGTTTCACATCGACAGCAAAGAAATCTGCTTCTTGTATGACTCTCAACATACCCGGCTTCACCTTCCACCAGCTGATAAGGGAAGAGGAGCTCCACAGTCTCGCTCCCTGTTTGTAATCGCTGACAAGCAGACGGCAAGTGATGATTTTCCAGGCTGCTTAGTGTCTCTGTCAGCTCCTCCTTGTGGGCAAACTTTTAAAAGCTCTGCTCTTTGCATATTCCCTCCACCAAAACTGAGCTCAGTTTAGAAGCGGAGAGTGATAAGAGATTACTCAGCATTATTTGTTTTGGCTTAACTATATTGGTTGAGAAACAGGAGCTTGTCTTGGTTTAGCTAGATTTTGGGAAATAAGCTATACTGATATAAGCCCCTTTCTGGTCCTATAACTGTGTCCACAACAGGGGCTTGTGTTGCTCTAACTGTACCTGTGGCTCAGCCAGTGTAGTTAATGCTGTACAAAAACAGTGTAAACCAGGCCGTAGACCTGTTAATTTAAAGCAGTGCAAATCTCTATAGGGATGCTTATTTGGGGTCTAAGAGTGGCTTATCTTGTTCCTAAATCTGTTCCTAATCATTTTAAGCTCAAACAAAATAAATATCCATACTACCTTTTGTGTCAGTTTAACGGTATCCGTTTAAATTAACCAATTTAATTAAACCACTGCAAATGTGTGTAGTCAAAGCCTTAAGCAGTTTCCAAAAAATTACTGTACCTAATAGGCAAGGCAGTGTTGGTTCTAGGAAGACAGTTATTTCTGCAAGAGTTAGAAACTTAGGGTTTTGTTGTTGTATAAATGAAGTATACTCTGGAGTACAAGAAAGTAGTCTCCATAAAAAAGTACTTGCTCAAATGGCTACAACAGATCACTATTACAGATCAGTACTGATGGGGGGGTGGGGAGGAAATCCGCTCCAATAGGGACTGTCCAATTCTCCAGTCGGAACCTCAGGAGGAGCTGTAGGTGTTTGGCACCTCCTGGGAACAGGTATTTTGTATGAAATATACAGATTTCCATTCAAGGGCAATCTGCATTCAATGTAAGCATATGTTCTGTGGCTGACAGTGGTCAATCATCTCTAGGTGTTGCATAGGAGCAACTAATGTGAGTAGTAAACACTTGCCCAAAAGAAGTTTATTAATAGAATGATGTCAGCAACCTAAAAGGATCAAAGTTTAGAGATTAGGGTTTAAGAACTAGTAGGAAAATACTAATACAATGAACTAACTTACTGACAGCAACTCACCACTCTGCTGTTCAGACCCTGATCCCATTTAGAGACTTGTGTTTGTTAATGAAAATTTTCATTCAAATGAATAGAAGGTGTTATAGGACAATATGCACTTTAAAATCAATTGATTAATCTGTGGTGTCAACTTTAACAGTCTCATTCGTTTTCAGATTGAATTGGGCTATGTAGCCAAAGGGTGTCACCATATTACTTTGAGAGGAGCCAGGAGACATTTTTACTGGACCTGACAGTTACTCGATCTATAGTAGGGTAATTTACAAAAAAAATTAGGCTCTTTGGGTAACCCTTAGCTTCTCTTTGGGACAGGGCCTGTGCCTACCTGTGTGAAGCCTTTGGCACAATGTTGTAATCTGTCATGTTAATTTAGAGTTTGAAGCAACTTCTCAGGTAAAGCCCTTGTCACTGTATGTACTATGTTTTTAAGCCAAATGTACAGCACATGCTTGTAACTGTCAAAATCCTTAAACTAAATGGCCAGATTTTTAAAGGTATTTGGGCATGTAAAGATTGATATTAACTCCCAAGTAGGATTTTTTAAAAGCTCCTGAGGACTTACCTAACTCTCCAAAATGAAAGTTATCTTGGTGCTTCTGAAAAAATGTTACTAGGCACCTATTTGCATCTTTTTTCAATCTAAAATGCCTCAAAAATCTGGCCTTTAAATCTCATTGAAAGTCAATTTAAGGTTCAAAGGTTCTAATGACACAGGCTTTCTTTAACTGCAATAACTCTTCATTTTGGAGTTTATATTTAATAATGCCTGTAATTTAGTAAGATGTACTTCTTGTCTACAAGCTCCTCTGTCTGCCAGAGCTCTGCTCTTTTTTAAAATAAATTACAATTGAAAAGATATCTGCACAGCTGCGCCCACTCAAAGCAATCCCCACTGGTATTATCTGGAAATTACCAAGCAAGTTGAGAAGATGTAAACTGACTGATGCAATTGTATCACATAACTATAATCACTTGCTTTTAGGACACAGAAGTCTGATGTAACAGCAGACATTTAGACTTTGTTTACGCTACAAAAGCCTGTACCTGTAATTCAGCTATCTTCAGCACACAGCAGCTACATTGGTTTTAGTAAAAGTATTAGCGTAGCCAGCATTCAAGCATTAACCACTGTACCATAAAACCGGGTTTAATGACAGAGTTCAAGCATTTTTAACCACTAACTTCACTAGCACCTAGGACAAGTTCAATTGCACCATTATTAGAATATAGGTCCAAGTTTTTCTAATAGAGATGTACCCAATGACAGCAGTTTTAAACTTTGCATTTATTCAACTTCTGTAATAACCCTGTGCTTTGCCAGCTCAATGTATCCTCCACCCAGCTCACTAGTACTTCAACATTCTGTTATCAGGTCAGTCAGGCTTAGGCCCCTGTGGCTATGAAGGAACTTAAGGCTGAAGCACATGTGTATAGTGTTTTGAAGTCTGCGTTGTTGCTGCCTGGAGTGCATGTTCTGTGAAAGGATTTCTGTCTCCAGGGCTGTCAATCCAGTGCTGAAGCCAACTTTTAAATATGTGAATCATTGCATGCAAAGACTGGAGTGAGGAAAAACAGATTTACAAAAGTTGCACAGTTAATGCAAGAAATACAGTGATATAGGTAGTCTTCAAAAAGCGGTTGTTCATTGCTGTTTGGTGGAACATCAAAGCTACAAGCAATTCCTTTTACTGAGCTCCAAGTCATTTCTAATTCATGAAATGAAATTGACTTTGTTTAGACTCACTTGCCAAGTCTATAACCGCCAAGTTCCGGACACTATAGATAATTCAAGCATTAAAGTTTTTCCACGTCTCCCAGTGTTCTTAAAGAATTGCATTATTCCTTCAAAAAAAAAAAAAAAATAGAACTCCATTTTCCTGATGCTCTTACTAGATGTTGCAGTGAAACTTTTGATACTTTAAGGCTTCTACGTTTTTCATATAAATATCCCATTTCAATGATGCATTCTTTGAGCTCCCAAAAGGAGATGTTCAGCCATTTCCTGGACCTTGCACGACCTACATAATCCAGTCTGTATGCTCATTAGAAACAAGTTACTAAGTTACAAGTTACTTAAACTGCAATGGCCAGTTAAAATTCTAGATAGAGCCACTTCACTCTCTCTCTCAGGGCCTTGGAGTATATCAGCACTTCGGACTCTGACATATTTTATGGAATCTTCCCCCCACCCCCTCATTTCTTTTGCCCGTATTTATTCCTGCCATTCCTCTCTCACATTCTTAGATTTTTAAACTCCAGTTTATTTAAAGAAATTTCGAAATCAACTTGCTCATTTTTAACAGCATCTTTTGCCTGTTTGTCTGCCAACTCATTGCCCACTGCCTCTACATGAGCTGGGATCCATGCAATGAGCTTTTCAGTGGAGGTCTCCCATTTAAGTATTGGCCAAGCCTCGTGAAATCGAAACAGCTCATGAACCAAGTTAGTCAAATGCTTTGTCTACAGAGTTAGCCTTGATTCCCCAATCCGTATAGCTGCAACAATTAGCTTGACTCCAAGTTGACAGGAGTAAGCTCAGCTAGTATAACTTACAATTTTCTTTGTCTACCTGTGGTACAGTATACTCACACAGCTAAGATGGCAGCAGGCCACCAACAGCTGAAGATAAACAGGAAAAAAGGCTGACACTAAGTATTTCTTATCTCCTACACAATCAGAAGCATGCAGCTGTTTTTATTTTTCTTGTTCTGAACACAGTATCTTTGTGGAGCATCTTAAAGTGCCACAAAAACTTTGCCGTCAGCAGAAAAAAAAAGTGACAATCAAGTCAAACTAAATCACAAATTCACTTAACTTCTCAGTTTCTGCCATGGTATTCAATCATGGCATCTGTTGAAGGAACAGCATGGAGATCTGAAAAGATACAATGGGTTGATACAGATGGACCTACCTCTTTCTGAAATAGACTTTCTGCCAATATTTATCTGTTGAGGCTGATCACATCCAAGTGCTGAAGCAAACCTGACAAAGGTGCTGCTCCTCCATGATTTTTGTTTGCTTAATTATAAATGTGGCCTACAATGGACAATTATGACACTAAAAAGCAAAAACGTGACATTGCTATTTAAATATTTGAGATAGTTTCTAAAGTTTTTCTGCTTCTTACACTTAAGAATATGGAGTGTCCAGTCTGGTCTTCCCTGTTTTTTTTAGAGATCCTCCTGGATGTCTCAGAGCATGCATGTCATGAGCTCTCCCTCCTCAAAGGGTCAGGAGTATTGAATCTTTAACAAATACATTTTTTCTTTACAATGTTTTAATCACCGAAGTTATAAGGTTAAAAACAGAAAAGTTTTAAACTCAGTCTTTCCCTCAGCTTTCGCGAGGCCAGAGTTTTCTTGTGAAGGCAAAACCTGAATTTCCAATGTAAACATTAAGCAAGAAGAGCTTTTAAAAAACGTGAGCTGTTCTTTGTTCATTATAAATCAAAAACGTACATCACTAATTCCTCCACATAACATCCTTTTACAGGGGAATTCATTTGCTTAGTGCAATGTTCAAAGGGTAAGCAGACAGCGTGTCATCACAAACTGAATTACATTTGACACCAAGCTAAGCAATTGAATATTCCATGGAAGCAACCATAATCTAATTAATTAACTAATTTGTTAGTCTCTAAGGTGACTAAGTCACTAAGTACTCCTTTTCTTTAATCCTGAAAGAAACTTCAATAGCAATACTGACACAGTGAAATGTCAGAGGTATTAAGCCAGTTTCCATAATGCTTTAACTATGGCTCTGCTCTGAGGAACTGTTTCTGGAATCGAGTACTTTATGCAACAACATACAAAATAAAAACGAGAGTTGTGCAGTCAGTAAAAGTTGCCACAAGGTGGAAGTAGCTTCCCAGTTAGAAGCTTGATCGAGCAAGATGATTTTTTTTTTAACCTCTTAAGGAATTATGCAACCTACTTATCAGCCTATAAAAATACATGTCTGAATGGAGTATGAATTTTTATTTTTGTAAACCAAATTAAGCAATGCAAAATATTTGCAGTTCTGCATAATATGTGTATTTAAGTCAATAATATGTAAAATCAGGAATAATGGAATTAAAGATCAGATCTACTCTGAAATGTCATTAAGAGAGGCATAACAAAGTTCAGTATTTCAATGCAGGAAGAGGTTTTGTTTTAATTGCCAGCCCTGCAAATTCACCCTAGGATTAGAAAAATCAAAGGATTTTGTTGTGGTTGTTCTGGATACCGAATCATCACCAGCAAGAAAGATTTGGTTGGATACATGTCATCTGTGTCTATCTAGGTACTTTGATGGGCTTCATCAACATAGTGTCTGAGTGCCTCAGTTTGTGGATTCTGTCCTCCCAACACCGATGTGAGGTAGTGAAGTATTACCTCATTTTATAGACAGGAAATGGAGGCACCGGGTAGATTAAGTCAAGTGCTTAAGGCCACACTGAATCTGTGGCAGAGTCAAGAACTGGACCCAGATTTTCCAAGTCCCAGTCCAGTGCTTTAACCATGAGGCTGTTTTTTGCTTTTAGTTATACCTGTGCACACCTCTCCCCTGCTAGCCCTTCCCCCCTGCCCACCAGTGCCTTCAATGGGCTGGGGAAGTGTAGCCAAGCACGCAATTTGCTTATCAATTCACAAAAAGAAAAAGAGTACTTGTGGCACCTTAGAGACTAACAAATTTATTTGAGCATAAGCTTTCGTGAGCTACAGCTCACTTCATCGGATGCATTCAGTGGAAAATACAGTGGAGAGATTTATGTACATGCACAGAAAACATGAAACAATGGGTTTTATCATACACACTGTAAGGAGAGTGATTACTTAAGATGAGCTATTACCAGCAAGGGGGGGGGGGGGTAATAGCTCATCTTAAGTGATCACTCTCCTTACAGTGTATATGATAAAACCCATTGTTTCTTGTTCTCCGTGTGTGTACATAAATCTCTCCACTGTATTTATCCGATGAAGTGAGCTGTAGCTCACGAAAGCTTATGCTCAAATAAATTTGTTAGTCTCTAAGGTGCCACAAGTACTCTTTTTCTTTTTGTGAATACAGACTAACACGACTGCTACTCTGAAACTTATCAATTCTGTTTCTGAACTGAGACCAAATGGAACATAGCTCCCTCTCCTACAGGTGCGATGGTTCTGCAGTGTTAACAGGCATACATGGAATTGTGTCACTGCAGAAGATAGTCCTGAATACACATAGGTGATTAAAAGTGACATTTTTACACGGTCACTTTGCAGAGTAATCCTGTACTTTGGAACATTGTACCTCTTGTGAAGTTTCTGAAAACTGTTTGGCCACTTGCTAATAATTCAACAGATATTTAACAGTTTCTCTTTGCGAGGTGTCTTTGGCAAATAACACTCAGCTATTTGGAGACAGAACGGCGGATTGTAAGAATAGACATACAAATGGAAAGAAATGCACACCACACTTGCATGTGCGGTTACTGCAAGTCCAGAACATTTAAACATTCAAAAACCATACCTGGTGTGTACACCTATGCTTTTCAAAAGTCAAGTCCAGAGCAATAGTTCACTACGAAAGGGATTATCAGCTTCACATGAAAAAGTAGTTTTGTAATACTAGCCAAAAAATAGGCTGCTCAGTGGAATGGTGATGGGATTTAATGTATTTCACCCTTTGGTCACTGCTTCAAATCCAACCTGTGTCTATAATGTGTTCCATCAGCTATCATACCTGGTAGTTAATGAAAGAGAAGGTAGTCTCCATCTCAGTGGACAGGTATCATCCCCACCATCACAGCTGGTGCTCACTGTTAGTGCATGGAGGAAAATGAACTCCCTTGAGAGAAGGCATATCTCAGAATTCATGGGACATGCTCTACCTGTTCTATCTGAGAGGATTCCAATATAGCATCTTTCAACAACAACATTAAATTTACTTTTAAAAAGACAACGCGGCTTCTTTGCAAGTATCACTGGATGGCTGTGGCAGGCTTCTCCCTTCACTTTCAATCTTGGGATGTGATCAAGAGTAAGAAACCAAGTGGATAAGGGAAGAGAGCAACACACGCATTTTCCTTTTCAAAGTAAGAGTGGAACAGAATATCAAGCATACCATAAATCAATGGCTCTTTGTCTGCTCTCCTTGATAAGATGCCCTGCTGTTTCTTCAGAAAACAATTTGAAGTGGTGTATGATTTCATGCATGAGACCTCTCACATCTCATTCTGAAGACACTGGACAGGGCTAGTTTTCAGAGACTTATTTTAACTAGTGTGTTTCTGGCATGTGGGAGTTTTAACATATTGAAGTGTATTTAAGGTCACACTAGGGGGCAGATTTGAAGTGCTCAGCACCCGGTGGCTCACATGGTGACACACAAGCCCCGACTGGTAGACAAGCTCCAAACCCAACATGATGAGCCTCTTGAAAAATCTTACCACTGATTTTAGTACCTAAAAGGGTCCCAGGCTTCCCATTCCAGGGCCCTTCAGGTCTCCTTATCCACAAGGAAGGTAAACGCAGGTGGGCAGCACAAAATACTGCTCTGCCTCTAAATGTCAGTCCAGCCCCAAGTGGCTGCGATTATGGATGAAATGGCAGTTTAGCCTTTGTGTATACTCAGTCTTGATTCATCTGCTGAGATTACCAGCATGGGTGCCAGTGACAGCCATAGCTGAAGGAAGCCTTACATGTTTCCAGGAGGAAGACATTTAGGCTATATAGGGTCTATTAATGAGCTGTAGATCTGCAGCCCGCCCTCCCCTGACCCCCCGGTAAACTAATTCCAATCCATAGCCGGCAGGGCTTTAAAAAAAAATAAAGTTTAAGAATATTAGGAACAAAGAAGAAGAAGCAGAATGATCTACTTGTACCACCTGATGATGACAAAGTACTTGCAAGTCTATTAAATATCCTCTGTTTATCAGACTAAAATCCTGTTAGCTCAGAGACTACTTTACTATTTGTAGCCAAGTGTCTTACAATTTTTCTAGTTCTGTTTTGTAATTGGGCTTGCTGTAAAGGGCTGGTATTAGGCTAGAGCTAGGTTTCACCCCACTTTTTCCTCTACACATCTTCTTACCCTCTCCACGCTGAAGAATCCGAGAAAGAATTGAAAACTGTGGTTCAGTTCACACTGAAATCTATAAAACATTCAGACTTAAAAACACAAAAAGAATCCGAGTACATCAAAATGAGTGAGATTTAAGTTTCAATGCAACATTGCAAAATCAGTCATCCCAAAGAGGGAGGGAGAGTCTTTTAAAATCTATGTTCAATGAATCCAAAATGAGCAAGACTTGTAGATCATTGTCTCATAGAAACAGCCTCACCTAAGTGTTTTTCCTTTTAGTTTTCCAGATTAGAAATTGAACTTTTGCAAGAAACCTTAAGTGACCCTGTGCTGTACAACAAGCATCTCTCAAAACAAGTGTACATGTTGTTCAATGCTAAGTAGAGTCTGTGAGGACTAAATGTAACCTCCTACCATTACCCTGGCTTCCAAGTGGTCCAAGGATTTGCTCTTATAAAGCAGACTGGTTCTATGATAGCAGAGAAGCCAACAGACAGATTGTATCTACACTTGATTTGCAAGGGCACAGTTTTATACATTACCTGAGCATCTTTTGGGTGCTACTTCAAATATACAGCTAATGTTCTCAACTGAAGGGTTAACCTTTAAGTTAATACAGAATTGTTGGGGAGGATGCATGGGCAGTGGAAGCTTTTTTGCTGGCTTGTAATTTCCTTCAAACTATGTGAATATCACTTCTATACTCTCCTAGCTGACTATTATGGCTCCAATTCAGTTGGTACACTAGTAAGTGGAGAATAAGATTACCACCACTAAGAATGCAGAGACTATCAGTGAAACAGTCTTTCGAGTTGTTCAGTGTCATTGGCATTTTAGCTCACACACCCCATTTCTTTTTGGTTTCATGTGAAATTTGTTTGGCATTTTCACTTGAAGTCTATGGCCAAACTGATTTACCTGCGAGTTTGATTTGTTAGCATCTAATCTCTGATAATATGGTTAATGGCAGAAAGTTTATCATCTAAATAGTTGGTAGTGAAATATGCCAATGAGACCATAACAAGTTCTGCATTGAGCAGGATCAGATCAGTTTCTATAAACCCTCTGAAATACTGCATTCAAAGCTTAGGACAAGTCTACATGGATTTACCCTTACTGTGCAACAAGCCAGGTGTGAATCTACAGTGCACCAGCTTGCTGCACGCTAAGGACTTGCCTATCACTTATACCACAGGAAGCTTGGGTGTGAAGCTACCCTTCTCTAGTTTGCCATGCTCCAAGTGCCCATGTGCACCCTGCCGACACACATTAACAATTCACTAACGCACTTGGAGCCAGTCCTGTTTCAAAGAGGACTAGCTCAAAGCACATTAACAAACAGTTAGTGTACGTCAGCAGGGCACACAGGGACAGTAACAGCACAGCGGGCTAGCCAGGGGTAGATTTACACCCTAGTTTGCCACAGTCCAACTGTTCATGTAGACAAGCCCGAAGTCACCATAGGGACCATGGAACCATGAACTAAAAGTTCCCCTAGTGTGCTTTGAAGTACTTCTGTTTCAAACACAGCCAGTTAGCACGTGGCAGGCTGGCGAGCTATAGATTCACACCTAGCTTGCTGACCCTAAGGGTACATTTACACTACAAAAAAGGCCCACAGCAGTGATTCTCGGAGCGCAGGTCAACTGACTCAGGCTTGCACCACAGGGCTAAAAATAGTAGTCTAGACATTTCCACTCTGACTGGAACCTGGGCTCTGAGACCTGGCAGTGGGGGATAGGTCTCAGAGCCCAGGTTCCAGCCCAAGTGGGAATGTATACACTGATCTGATCCTGGTCAATGTCTACACTGCTATTTTTAGCCCCATAGCGAAAGTCTGAGTCAGCTGATTTGGGCTCAGACTCTCCGCTATGTGTTCTGAAGCTCCATCCTACTACAAAGGAACATTTCTCTCTCTTTGAAGTGCCATTCTACTCTGGAAAAAAAAAAATTTGAAAATGACGTGGTCTTCCCCAAGGAACCAGTTCCCTACTGGTATTTGGAATCTGATCGGCAAACTTTAGTAACAAAGAGTACATTTGTACTGGTCCTTGTGTTGGATCTGGGTGCACTAGGATTCAGGGAGCTGAATTTTATTCCTCCGTGTATATCAGATTAGGTTTATGAAGTTGCAACTGCCTGTGCAAACCAACTGAAAGGCAATGGCATTAAAAGGGTGTATTTT
This sequence comes from Dermochelys coriacea, assembly GCF_009764565.3. Taxonomy (NCBI): domain Eukaryota; kingdom Metazoa; phylum Chordata; order Testudines; family Dermochelyidae; genus Dermochelys; species Dermochelys coriacea. The sequence goes on along the minus strand of NC_050079.1, from coordinate 11,204,718 downwards.
TCAGTGAGGTGCTGGATTTAGCAAGTTGTTCCACTAATAAATCAGGCAGATGAAATTAAAGAGGACTTTGAAATGGTTGAGAAACTGAGATAAATTAATTGCTCATGAGCAAAAGTATTAATAGATTCCAAGGCCAGAAGGGGACCATTGTGATCTAGTCTGACCTCCTGTATAACACAGGTCATAGAACTTCCCCCAAATAATTTCTAGAGCAGATCTTTTAGAAAAACCTCAAATCTTGATTTTAAAATTTCCAATTATGGAGAATCCACCACAGCCCCACATAAACTGTTCCAGTGGTTAACTACCCTACTGTTCAAAATTTGTGCCTTATTTCCAGTCTAAATTTGTCTAGCTTCAACTTCCGGCCATTCGATCAAGTTAGCTCTTTAATCGGCCATAATGAAGAGCTCGTTATTAAATATTTGTTCTCAATGTAGGTTCTTGTAGAGTGTGTTCAATTCACCCCTTAACCTTCCCTTTGTTAAGCTAAATAAATTGAACTCCTTCAAACAATCACAATCAGGTACAGACACATGTTTGACAATGAGGAAGTAATGAAAACCTCTAACCAAAGCTATGGATAAAGAGAAGGTAAGGGAATTCTGGAAAATGTGAACATAAGCAAATTAGCAAACATACATGACATGCATCTTAAGCTATTAAGCAAATTGGCAAACAAACTTACCAAATCACAGGCAATTGTTCTGAATGATGTAGTAGAAGAATAGATAAAGACAAACATGGTACCAGTTTTCAAGGAAGCAAGAGTGATATGTTTACCAGGTTTCAACGCTAGTGAAATAATGGAATAAAACATTAAGATCATCATCAAGCATCTGAAGGATAAAGGAACCACGAGCAATAAGCAGCAAGGATTTAAATCAATAATGGATCATCAAGAACACAATAGGGGAGCTCACAGAGAAGAAGAATGTTGAGTCACAATTAGTATGACTTTCACATACGTTGGATTTTCTTGGCATAATGCTGGAGAAGGTCTCAGTGGAACTGTTGGCTGTGGCAATGGCTTGTTAGCATCCTTGACTTTCTTGCTCTGAGCTCCTCTGCCAGTTACAGGACTGGAGATACGCCATGTCAGAGACAATTAATGCAACTCATTGAATTCTACCAAGCTCTGCTCTAGGTCAACTTACGTTGCTAGGGAAGACATGCCCTAAGTGAGCTCACTTCATGAGACACCCACAGACTTAGGCAAGCCAGTAATATGTCCCTAAATTTAAAAAACATCAACTTCTAACAGTTTGCAAAAAGAAAAGGAGTACTTGTGGCCCCTTAGAGGCTAACAAATTTGAGCATAAGCTTTCGTGAGCTACAGCTCACTTCATCGGATGCATCCGATGAAATGAGCTGTAGCTCACGAAAGCTTATGCTCAAATAAATTTGTTAGCCTCTAAGGGGCCACAAGTACTCCTTTTCTTTTTGCGAATACAGAGTAACATGGCGGCTACTCTGAAACATTTCTAACAGTTTGGGTGCTCTTCTAGTGCTTCTAATTTGTGTATATTAATATTAGTGTAAAATAACTTGTTCCGAGGTGTGTGAACTGGATAGAACGCCAGGGCTTCCTGTGATCTGTCTTTTTATGGTTTGGAAGTGTGCTGAGGAGATCAACGATGCACAGTTCTGGGGAGCACAATGTCCTGGAACAAGCTTCAGCAGTGGGGCCTAGTGCAACCTCTGTGGGTTGATTATGACAAAAGTTTTAAGAAAATGCATCACCTTAAAATAGCACTTGGGTCTGTGACACTATCACAGAAAATGCATTCAAATCCATTTCCATCAGATAACGTCTCAAATTGTGGATGGTCCAGTTATTATCACCTTGAAATAGATATCTGGTTTCTGCTGTTCATGCTAAGCAAGTTATTACAATACGCCATCTAAGTCTGGCTGCTCACAAGACTGGCAAATTGAATGTGCACAACCTTTGATATTATTATATTATTTTTCTGCATGGAAGTGTATTTAAGAACTGTAATTTTTACACATAAGGAAAAAACTTGAGACTGCATCCAGGAATTACTGTACTACAGGGGATGAAATAATCATACTAACCCTTCCCCAAATTTGTTGAATTTGAGAGACCAGTCTGGCTAAGACAGGATGATAAAAGACAAAGATGCTATATGAGAGGACACTGCAGTATTTCATTCTAATTCTTCTTTCTTGCTGGGTTAGAGACTTTTCAAATGAGGCTTCTAGCCTACTTTTAGGATCAAAATTTCCTCAGTATATATCCCATACTTAACCGGACTTGTGACATTTTCTGTAGTTTTCCTTCAGTAACTGGCAGCATAAAGACTGATTTCACAGAGATGGTCATGCAAGCTGCACTTTAAGATGCTGGTTGTCAAGACATGAAGCCAAAAATGACTGTTCTATTCAAGTAACAGTCCTTTATGTAAAAAGCAAAACAAAAAAAACACCATAAATCCAGAACACTGTTACAAATCTTTCACATTATGCCAACTAAAATTTCTGTTCTTAATGGCAAGTTGAAAAAGCTTGTTTAATATGTAGAAGTGTTTAATATGTGGAAAAAGCAGCTGTTTGGGGGAAGTAAACATATTCATTTCCACTAAGTGCTTAGTCTCAGCAAGCTATGAAGTGATGATAATAGACAGGACTGGCAAATAAGTTGTACACACAACAGGAATTCAGCACTGATTATGCAGGTGCAAAAAAGCTGGCAGAGTAATCAGAATACCTTTGATATAAATCATCCAGTGTGAGAAAAGGGCACAATTATTACAAGATGAGACTTAACTAAGTTATGAGTGCACAATTCTTAGTGGATAAAGGTGATAGCTATGAAATACCAGGCTTGATGTAAAAAAAGGATTGTACTTAATTTAAACAGAGGTAAAACATTTTGGGGTTTTCAGGTGTCTATCCCTTTAGTCCCTACTACTCAAAAGTGGACCATGTCTATCATTTTTGACTGGTTGTCACTGTGCCCTCGTGGGTCACAACTGAGAATACCAAATTCAGGACAAAAATGCTCACAAATAGGGCAGATACATCCCCAAACTAGGGGTTATTCTCCCATAAGATATACCAAACCAGCAACAAAAGTAAACTTCTGTTTCACCACACTGGCTAACAAGAAGTCAGAAAAGCAGGTTCCTTAGGTATTCCAGTTCTTGTATCACCACCAAAAACACTAGACTTAAAGATAAGTGTTTTTTTAAAACCAAATTTCATCAAATAAAAGGTTCTTCTGATCCCAAAGGACAAGAAGCACACTCAGATCAATATACAACTCAGATCCTACCCAATAATCATGCTGTTGCCAATCCTTTAGTGAAAGACCAAAAAAAACAAACAAAAAAAAAAACACAAACTTAATTACAGGTAGCAAGATTGTTTGCTGCTGCTATTCCTACCTACCTGCCTCCAGCTTTCATCCAGACCACACCACACAATCCATTGTCTACAGCCAAGCTCCACGATACAACCGCATTTTGCTCCAACCCCTCAGACAGAGACAAACATCTACAAGATCTCTATCAAGTGCTCTCACAACTACAATACCCACCTGCTGAAGTGAAGAAACAGATTGACAGAGCCAGAAGAGTACCCAGAAGTTACCTACTGCAGGACAGGCCCAACCTATCCCCGCTCCAGGAAGGGGATCTCTTGTGTGGCCTGGTCCAGGCTCAGGTTGATGGGGGGATGGAAATTGTTGAAATCATGGTGGAACTCCTCAATGGCTTCTTTTCCATGGGTCCAGATGATGAAGATGTCAATGTAGCGCAAGTAGAGTAGGGGCATTAGGGGACAAGAGCTGAGGAAGTATTGTTTTAAGTCAGCCATAAAAATGTGGGCATACATGCGGGTACCCATGGCAATGCCACTGATTTGAAGGACTACATTGTCCCCAAATGTGAAATAGTTATGGTGAGGACAAAGTCACAAAGTTCAGCCACCAGGTTTACTGTGACAGTATCGGGGATACTGTTTGACGGCTTGTAGTCCATCTTTGTGTAAAATGTTGGTGTAGAGGGCTTCTACATCCATAGTGGTCAGGATGGTGTTTTCAGGAAGATCACCAATGGATTGTAGTTTCTTCAGGAAGTCAGTGGTGTCTCAAGGTAGCTGGGAGTGCTGGTAGCATAGGACCTGAGGAGGGAGTCTACATAGCCAGACAATCCTGCTGTCAGGGTGCCAATGCCTCAGATGATGGGGCGTCCAGGATTTCCAGGTTTATGGATCTTGGGTAGCAGATAGAATACCCCTGGTCGGGGTTCTAGGGGTGTGTCCGTGCGGATTTGTTCTTGTGCTTTTTCAGGGAGTTTCTTGAGCAAATGGTGTAGTTTCTTTTGGTAGCCCTCAGTGGGATCAGAGGGTAATGGCTTGTAGAAAGTGGTGCTGGAGAGCTGTCTAGCAGCCTCTTGTTCATATTCCGACCTATTCATGATAACAGCACCTCCTTTGTCAGCCTTTTGATTATGATGTCAGAGTTGTTTCTGAGGCTGTGGATGGCATTGTGTTCTGCACGGCTGAGGTTATGGGGCAAGTGATGCTGCTTTTCCACAATTTCAGCCCGTGCACATCGGCGGAAGCACTCTATGTAGAAGTCCAGTCTGTTTTGACCTTCAGCAGGAGTTCACCCAGAATCCTTCTTTTTGTAGTGTTGGTAGGAAGGTCTCTGTGGGTTAGTATGTTGTTCAGAGGTGTGTTGGAAATATTCCTTGACGTGCATGGGCTGTAAAGTGCTGGAAATGGCCCACCTTGATCATCACTACAAAAAGGTTCCCCCTACCCCCTCCTCTCCTGCTGGTAATAGCTCACCTTTCCTGGTCACTCTTGTTACAGTCTGTATGGTAACACCCATTGTTTCATGTTCTCTGTGTATATAAAATCTCCCCACTGTATTTTCCACTACATGCATCCGATGAAGTGAGCTGTAGCTCACGAAAGCTTATGCTCTGATAAATTTGTTCGTCTCCAAGGTGCCACAAGTACTCCTTTTCTTTTTAGGATTAGAGTGTTTACTTATAACTGCTGCAATGGTGTTTCAAAACTCACTACCATATGCTGTTTCACAGCACATATGACTAACTCTGAAGCCTGATTCACATTGGACGCAGAGTAATAAAAACAGTAATGAAAAAAATACAAACCTGAATAACTTGCCTTATTGATTCTCCACCTATGCAGAGACATTCAGCACATTCACTATGCATGCAAAGTACTGCTTTAGGAAAACTGCTGCATTTAGTTAAGTGAAACCTAAGGAACATTATCCATAAGCCCTAAAACCAAGAACTAGATAATAAGATGAAGTATGGTGACAGAAAAACACTCAGCTCCTCAAGACCAGGCACAGAAGCCAATCAATACTTTATTTGCAACAACCCAGAGGCCTGTCAGCAACGCAAGTGAATCAAAATTGAAAATTCACACAAGTTCCAGTGAACACAATCTGTTTAGTTTTGCACAGGTCTAGCTGAGGGCCCAAAAATGATAGAACTGAACAACATTACAAATATATTTGTAAAGTTCAAGATTTCATTTAGCATGTTTTACTGTACTCAAAGTTATACACAAGCTCAACCCCTTGAATGATTTGTAATAGATAACGAGTGTCTTAATTATCTACAACTTGTACCTTGTTTTGAAGCTGTAAAGCACTGTAAATGCTAAAATTTAGGGCTTGACTACACTAGAAAGTTTTGCTGCTTCAACTATACTGATACAGGTAAAGCAGCAAAACCCTTCTAGCGTGGACATTGCTAGTTTAGACATAGCCTGAGTTTTTGCGCTCTCAGTTTCAACGGTGCTAGTGAACCAGTGAAAGAAAAGCGCTGGTTTGTGTACTCACTTACTTCCATAGGCGTCAAAGTTTACATTAGCAGCACTTTCATCCCCGATGAGAGCAGTGCTCTAGAGCAGCTATCCCACGATGCAGCTCTCTCCAGTTTGATGATGGGTCTTGTGGGAAGGTGGGGGGGGGGAAAATCACAGGGCATCCTGGGTCCCTGCACAGCCTCCTCTCCCCAAACACTGATCAGCTCCAGTAGCTCAGCATTGCTCCAAGCAGGGGATTGTTTGCTCCATGGAGCAGACATTGTCACCTGGCCAGATAAGTGAGCACTTGCCAAGAAAACAGGAAGGGGAGTTTCAAAGTTCCTGGGGCTTTACAGGGGGCAGGGTGTATGTCTGTTTACTTGGCATCAGAGCAGCAGACCTGCTGGCCAGAGTGGTCACCTAGGCACTGTGGGAGATCCTGCGGAGGCTAAAAGCTCTGTAAACAGGAAGAACGTGTCTTCACTTGCACATCACTGCAAAAGCATCACCGGTAAGAGCTGTATGCCTCTCATGGAGGTGGTTTTCTTTTTGAAGTGAAACTTCTGAGTTTCACTGCAAAAAGTTATTGGCAAGAATAGACGCTCCCATGATTTTTGTGCAAAAAAGGGATATTTTTCTGCTTTAAGTGGCAAGTGTAGACATGTCCACGGTTATACTGATATAAGAGGGCCTATAGCACTATAGCTCATTCCAGTACAGAAACCAAAACAAACGATTCTGGTACAATATAAACTACATCCACACATTCAGAGTATGAACAAGAGGCTACTAGGCAGCTCTCCAACACCACTTTCTACAAGCCATTACCCTCTGATCCCAGTGAGAGTTACCAAAAGAAACTACAGCATTTGCTCAAGAAACTCCCTGAAAAAGCACAAGAACAAATCCGCACAGACACACCCCTGGAGCCAGGACCTGGGGTATTCTATCTGCTACCCAAGATCCATAAACCTGGAAATCCTGGACGCCCCATCATCTCAGGCATTGGCACCCTGACAGCAGGATTGTCTGGCTATGTAGACTCCCTCCTCAGGCCCTTCGTTACCAGCACTCCCAGCTATCTTCGAGACACCACCGATTTCCTGAGGAAACTACAGTCCATTGGTGATCTTCCTAAAAACACCATCCTAGCCACTATGGATGTAGAAGCCCTCTACACCAATATTCCACACAAAGATGGACTACAAGCCGTCAGGAACAGTATCCCCGATACTGTCACGGCTAACCTGGTGGCAGAACTTTGTGACTTTGTCCTGACCCATAACTATTTCACATTTGGTGACAATGTATACCTTCAAATCAGCGGCACTGCGATGGGTACCCGCATGGCCCCACAGTATGCCAACATTTTTATGGCTGACTTAGAACAACGCTTCCTCAGCTCTCGTTCCCTAATGCCCCTACTCTACTTGCGCTACATTGATGACATCTTCATCATCTGGACCCATGGAAAAGAAGCTCTTGAGGAATTCCACCATGATTTCAACAATTTCCATCCCACCATCAACCTCAGCCTGGACCAGTCCACACAAGAGATCCACTTCCTGGACACTACGGTGCTAATAAGCGATGGTCACATAAACACCACCCTATATCGGAAACCTACTGACCGCTATTCCTACCTACATGCCTCTAGCTTTCATCCAGATCATACCACTCGATCCATTGTCTACAGCCAAGCGCTACGATATAACCGCATTTGCTCCAACCCCTCAGACAGAGACAAACACCTACAAGATCTCTATCATGCATTCCTACAACTACAGTACCCACCTGCTGAAGTGAAGAAACAGATTGACAGAGCCAGAAGAGTACCCAGAAGTCACCTACTACAGGACAGGCCCAACAAAGAAAACAACAGAACGCCACTCGCCATCACCTTCAGCCCCCAACTAAAACCCCTCCAACGCATCATCAAGGATCTACAACCTATCCTGAAGGATGAGCCATCGCTCTCTCAGATCTTGGGAGATAGACCAGTCCTTGCTTACAGACAGCCCCCCAATCTGAAGCAAATACTCACCAGCAACCACACACCACACAACAGAACCACTAACCCAGGAACCTATCCTTGCAACAAAGCCCGTTGCCAACTCTGTCCACATATCTATTCAGGGGATACCATCATAGGGCCTAATCACATCAGCCACACTATCAGAGGCTCCTTCACCTGCGCATCTACCAATGTGATATATGCCATCATGTGCCAGCAATGCCCCTCTGCCATGTACATTGGCCAAACTGGACAGTCTCTACGTAAAAGAATGAATGGACACAAATCAGACGTCAAGAATTATAACATTCAAAAACCAGTTGGAGAACACTTCAATCTCTCTGGTCACTCGATCACAGACCTAAGAGTGGCTATACTTCAACAAAAAAGCTTCAAAAACAGACTCCAACGAGAGACTGCTGAATTGGAATTAATTTGCAAACTGGATACAATTAACTTAGGCTTGAATAGAGACTGGGAATGGATGAGTCATTACACAAAGTAAAACTATTTCCCCATGGTATTTCTCCCTCCCACCCCACCCCCCACTGTTCCTCTGATATTCTTGTTAACTGCTGGAATTAGCCTACCTGCTTGTCACCATGAAAGGTTTTCCTCCTTCCCCCCCCTGCTGTTGGTGATGGCTTATCTTAAGTGATCACTCTCCTTACAGTGTGTATGATAAACCCATTGTTTCATGTTCTCTGTGTGTGTGTATATAAATCTCTACTCTGTTTTTTCCACCAAATGCATCCGATGAAGTGAGCTGTAGCTCACGAAAGCTTATGCTCTAATAAATTTGTTAGTCTCTAAGGTGCCACAAGTACTCCTTTTCTTTTTGAGAATACAGACTAACACGGCTGCTACTCTGAAACCTACATCCACACTGTGGCTTTTACTGGTATAACCATACTAACAAATAAATAAATAAATTATTAATATACATCTAACAGAGAGAGAGTTATACTGGTAAAACCTCTAAGTATAGACTAGCCTTTATTCCCCTTGATGGACTTGCAGTTCTTACTGCTGCAAAATTCTACATCACAGGACTATGTGCTATGTTGGATTAGGCATCTTGTGCCTACTGCTTGCCAGTGCTTTTATTTCACTAGGTCAGACTGAACTGGTCTGGTGTGAAGAGGCACACGAAGGCCCACATGAGCCCCTTGGGCAACACATTGTGATAACAAGCCAACAAACAAACAAACAATCTGTTAGCTTTCAGAGCCATAAGTTCCTTTTCCTCGTCTGGGTCCTTAAGGATGTTGAGTTGCCAAAAGACACAGGCCATGTAGCTGCCAAGAACCATCTCCACTTTGCTCTGCAACCCAGACAGGCCAGTAGGCATGTTGCTACTGCCCTTTCCACAGTGCTCTGAAACCCCTGAAAGGTGAAGAGCAGAGTATGTGGGGCAGTTAATGCACTTCAAGCATCTTTAACCTTCCACAGCTTCTTACACTCATTCTTCCATAGTTCTTGAGAGAGCGGCCTTTCGCTTTTCTCTATCCCACCCTGGCAATGCCCTGTTTCATCCAGCCATGGGTTGCTTTTTGTGGAGAAAGAAAGTACAACTGCTCAGACAGCATACTGCATTATCATTCCCCTCATCCTCCAGACCCCCAAATGACTGTCTAATGTTATGCATCCTTTCACACTACCCGGTGCCAGCAATGGTACCCCCAGCTTTCAGTTAAGAGAAAGAGCCAGACAAACAGGACGAAGTTTTAAAAGTCAGTAGACAAAAGACAGGATGATCTCCTTATGGTTATCCAGATTGTATTTAATGCCAAAAAGTCAGTCACTCTTCCAGCAATGGGAGACAGACAGAAAGCAATGGGCCTCTTCCTCCAGAAGAGGATTCTTATGCAATCTCTCAATTCCATGCCTCCTCTAGCACCTTGACAGAAGTGGATCTGAGATTTGTACCTACACCATTCAAGAATGAGCTGGCAACCAGGCCTCAAGTCTTTACAAATGTGCGGCCTCAGCTGCAAGGATCCTCAAGTGGTAAGAGGAATTTGTTTTTAATCTTGACCTTGATAAAGAGAAAATATTTCCAAAGAATAAAGGGTTTTGTTGTTGTTGTTTGGGTTTTTTTTGCAGCCCTCCCAATAATCTTCTCCAAACATCTGATTTTAAATGTATTTCTGTTACTTGCAAAGAAATCCTACATGCTTGCTATGCAATCAGTTAACAGTGAGCAAAGAGGGTTCCGTAGGTAGAATTCTTCCCCGAAGGAAGGAAAGAAAGAGGTCTAAGGAGTTTAAAAGTAAATTTATTCATGCTACTGCACACAGACCAGACTCTACAGTTCTTTGACTCTCCAGATTCCAGATCACACACAACTTGTGCTGCCTAATGTCACCACATAGGGCCACCCTAAATGCTGACCTGAACAAAACAGACATGAAAGGCACTACAATCCTATATGCCAACAGCTAGCCACACCAAAATCATAGACTCATAGATATTAAGGTCAGAAGGGACCATTATGATCATCTAGTCTGACCTCCTGCACAATACAGGCCACAGAATCTCACCCACCCACTCCTGCAATAAACCTCTCACCTATGTCTGAGCTATTGAAGTCCTCAAATAATGGTTTAAAGACTTCAAGGTGCAGAGAATCCTCCAGCAAGTGACCCGTGCCCCATGCTACAGAGGAAGGCGAAAACCCCCCAGGGCCTCTTCCAATCTGCCCTGGAGGAAAATTCCTTCCCGACCCCAAATATGGCGACCAGCTGAACCCTAAGCATGTGGGCAAGATTTACCAGCCAGATACCCAGGAAAGAATTCTCTGTAGTAACTCAGATCCCACCCCATCTAAATCATGTTCATGTTAGCATTACCTGTGTGCTAGAGTAAGTGCATATAAAAGCAGGTTCTCACAGACCAACTGGGGGAACTGCAGTAAAATAAAGTCATGACTAATAAAATAAGGAAAGTTCTTTTACCAAAAATGTAAACAATTTCCTCATGTGAAGGATATGGGAATTTAATAAGCAGAAAACCACTTGAAGTAATAAGAGCAAGAAATATCTGTTTGCACTGATCATGGTAACAGAGTGGATTTTATAAACTTTTGTGAGGCATTTGACTTAGTACCACATGTCATTCTGATTTAAAAAATTTGCACTATAAAATACCAATACAGCACAAGTTAAACAGATGAAGAGTTGGCTAACTGACCAATCTGACAATAGTCGGGGGTGGAGGGGATGTTTCCACACATTCGTACTAAGTCCAACACTTTTCAACATTTTCATCAATGATCTGGAAGTAAATATAAAATCACTGCTAATAAAATCTGTGGAAGACACAAAGATTGATGGTGTCATAAATGATGAGGACAGGGCAATCAAAGAGTGATCTGGTTCACTTAGTAAGCTGGACTTATTCAAAGCAAATGTGTTCCAATAAAGTCAAATGCAAAGTTATGCATTTAGGAACAAGGAATGCAAGCTATACCTACAGAATCCAGAACTGTATCCAGGAGCACAGTGATTCTGAAAATGATTTAGGGATCACAATGGAAAAGCAACTCAACAGGTGCTCTCAGTGCAATGTTGTGGAAAAAAGGATGTGCAATTCTTGAATGAGGAGAGAAGTGATAAATTGTCAGGAGGTGATTTTACCTCTGCATATTAACAGGTTTCAGAGTAGCAGCTGTGTTAGTCTGTATTTGCAAAAAGAAAAGGAGTACTTGTGGCACCTTAGAGACTAACAAATTTATTTGAGCATAAGCTTTTGTGAGCTACAGCTCACTTCATTGGATGCATTTGGTGGAAAATACAGTGGGGAGATTTACACACACACACACACACACACACCATGAAACAATGGGTTTTATCATACACACTGTAAGGAGAGTGATCACTTAAGATGAGCTATTACCAGCAGGAGGGGGGAGGGGGGGGAGGAAAATCTTTTGTGGTGATAATCAAGGTGAGCCATTTCCAGCAGTTAACAAGAACATCTGAGGAACAGTGGGGGGTGGGGTGGGGGGAGAAATAGCTTTACTTTATGTAATAAACCATCCACTCCCAGTCTCTATTCAAGCCTAAGTTAGTTGTATCCAGTTTGCAAATTAATTCCAATTCAGCAGTCTCTCATTGGAGTCGGTTTTTGAAGTTTTTTTGTTGAAGGATAGCCACTCTCAGGTCTGTAATCGTGTAACCGGAGAGATTGAAGTGTTCTCTGACTGGTTTTTGAATGTTATAATTCTTGGTGTTTGATTTGTGTCCGTTTATTCTTTTATGTAGAGCTTGGCTGTAGGCAATAGATCGTGTGGTGTGACACATCCGATACAGGGTCTCACATAAACACCACCCTATATCGGAAACCTACTGACCGCTATTCCTTCCTACATGCCTCTAGCTTTCATCCAGATCACACCACACGATCCATTGTCTATAGCCAAGCTCTACGATATAACCGCATTTGCTCCAACCCCTCAGAAGAGACAAACACCTGCAAGATCTCTATCATGCATTTTTACAACTACAATACTCACCTGCTGAAGTGAAGAAACAAATTGACAGAGCCAGAAGAGTACCTAGAAGTCACCTACTACAGGACAGGCCCAACAAAGAAAATAACAGAACGCCACTAGCCATCACCTTCAGCCCCCAACTAAAACCTCTCCAATTCATCATCAAGGATCTACAACCCATCCTGAAGGACGACCCATCACTCTCACAGATCTTGGGCCTCAGGCCAGTCCTTGCTTACAGACTGCTCCCCAATCTGAAGCAAATACTCACCAGCAACGACACACCACACAATAGAACCACTAACCCAGGAACCTATTCTTGCAACAAAGCCCGTTGCCAACTCTGTCCACATATCTATTCAGGGGACACCATCATAGGGCCTAATCACATCAGCCACACTATCAGCGGCTCGTTCACCTGCGCATCTACCAATGTGATATATGCCATCATGTGCCAGCAATGCCCCTCTGCCATGTACATTGGTCAAACTGGACAGTCTCTACGTAAAAGAATAAATGGACATAAATCAGACGTCAAGAATTATAACATTCAAAAAGTAGTCAGAGAACACTTCAATCTCTCCGGTCACAGGATTACAGACCTGAGAGTGGCTATCCTTCAACAAAAAAGCTTCAAAAACAGACTCCAACGAGAGACTGCTGAATTGGAATTAATTTGCAAACTGGATACAATTAACTTAGGCTTGAATAGAGACTGGGAGTGGATGGGTCATTACATAAAGTAAAGCTATTTCTCCATGTTATTTCTCCCCCCCCCACCCCACCCCCCACTGTTCCTAAGACGTTCTTGTTAACTGCTGGAAATGGCTCACCTTGATTATCACCACAAAAGGTTTTCCTCCTTCCCCCCCTCCTTCCTGTTGGTAATAGCTCATCTTAAGTGATCACTCTCCTTACAGTGTGTATAATAAAACCCATTGCTTCATGTTCTCTGTGTGTGTGTGTAAATCTCCCCACTGTATTTTCCACTGAATGCATCTGATGAAGTGAGCTGTAGCTCACGAAAGCTTAGGCTCAAATAAATTTGTTAGTCTCTAAGGTGCCACAAGTACTCCTTTTTCTTTTTTACCTCTGTATATGGCACTGATGAGAACCAATACTGGAATACTGAGTCTAAATCTGGTGTCTGCATTTTAAAAAGCATGTTGGAAAAACTGGAGAGGGGACAGAAAAGAGCCACAAAATTATTTGAGGACTGGAAAAAATGCCATACAGTGAAATACCTTAAGAGCTCAATCTGTTTAGTTTATCAACAAGATTGAGAGGTGACAGATTACAGTGTATATGAAGCTTCATGGGAAGAAAATACTGAATACTAAGTGGTTCTTTAATCTCATGGAGAAAGGCGTAACAAGAACCATGGCTAGAAGCTGAAGCCAGACAAATTCAAATTGGAAATAAGGCTCAAATGATTAAGTAGTGGAACAAATTTCCAAGGGAAGTGATGAATTCTCTGTCTCTTAATGCCCTTCTGAAAGATATACTTGAGTCAAACACAAGTTATCAGGCTCAGTACAGAGGAAACTAGGTGAAATGTAATGACCTTAGCCTCGGTGAGTCTATGGTGGACATATGAGGAGCCATGAGTTTCCATCTTCCTTCCTATTCTTACAGCCATTCCTCACCCTACCTTTACTCCAATGTAAAAAAATTAACAAAACCCCAAAACATGTAAATTTGGTACCAATACATTTGATGTTATATCCTCTTCCCCTTCCCAGAATCAGTTCTGAATCAGACTAAGCCTTCCAGGAATCAATTCTGAAGCACTTGGAGAAGAGGAAAGTGATCAGGAACAGTCAGCAAGGATTCACCAAGGGCAAGTCATGCCAGACTGATCTAATTGCTTTCCTGGATGAGATAACTGGCTCTGTGGATGAGGGGAAAGCAGTGGACCTGTTATTCCTTGACTTTAGCAAAGTCTTTTGATACGATCTCCCACAGTATTCTTGCCAGCATGTTAAAGAGGTATGGGCTGGATGAATGGACTATAAGGTGGATAGAAAACTGGCTAGATGGTCGGGCTCAACGGGTAGTGATCAATGGCTCCATGTCTAGTTGGCAGTCGGTATCAAGCAGAGTGCCCCAAGGGTCAGTCCTGGGGCCGGTTTTGTTCAATATCTTCATTAATGATCTGGAGGATGGCGTGGATTGCACCCTCCGCAAGTTTGCAGATGACACTAAACTGGGAGGAGAGGTAGATACGCTGGAGGGTAGGTATAGGATACAGAGGGACCTAGACAAATTGGAGGATTGGGCCAAAAGAAATCTGATGAGGTTCAACAAGGACAAGTGCAGAGTCCTGCACTTAGGATGGAAAAATCCCATGCACTGCTACAGACTAGGGACCGAATGGCTAGGCAGCAGTTCTGCAGAAAAAGACCTGGGGTTACAGTGGACGAGAAGCTGGATATGAGTCAGTGTGCCCTTGTTGCCAAGAAAGCTAACGGCATTTTGGGCTGTATAAGTAGGGACATTTCCAGCAGATGGAGGGATGTGATCATTCCCCTCTATTTGGCATTGGTGAGGCCTCATCTGGAGTACTGTGTCCAGTTTTGGGCCCCACACTACAAGAAGGATGTGGAAAAATTGGAAAGCATCCAGCGGAGGGCAACAAAAATGATTAGGGGACTGGAACATGACTTGAGAGGCTGAGTGAACTGGGATTGTTTAGTCTGCAGAAGAGAAGAATGAGGGGGGATTTGATAGCTGCTTTCAACTACCTAAAAGGGGGTTCCAAAGAGGATGGATCTAGACTGTTCTCAGTGGTAGCAAATAACAGAACAAGAAGTATTGGTCTCAAGTTGCAGTGGGGGAGGTTTAGGTTGGATATTAGGAAAAACTTTTTCACTAGGAGATAGTGAAGCACTGGAATGTGTTACCTTGGGAGGTGGTGGAATCTCCTTCCTTAGAGGTTTTCAAGGTCAGGCTTGACCAAGCCTTGGCTGGGATGATTTACTTGGGGAATCGGTTCTGCTTTGAGCAGGGGGTTGGATGAGATGACCTCCTGAGGTCCCTTCCAATCCTGATATTCTATGATTCCAGGGACAGGGATTGTTTCATCTTTATTTGTAAGGCTCCAAGCACAAAGGGGCTCCCAAACCGAGTTAAAGCCTTTGAACTACTGTATATCGTAATATAAATGTTTACTAATAATCTAATGCAGCATAGCACAGACTCATTGAGCCAGGAGTAGAAGCTCCCATAGGAGCTTATTCCCATATTTGTAGCAGGTTACAAGATGTAGCAGAGAACACTAGCAAACTAAAAACCTCACCTGAATCAAATGTAGCCCAGGACTTGAGTTACAGAAGCTGTGATGTTGTTTACACTATCAAGGCAAAAGAGAGTAAGCTGAACAGAGAGTCGTTTCACTTTTCTAGAGCTCAGTTCTGTGAGATGGTGAGTGCACTTAATTCCCATTGACTGTGACAGAAGTTAAGGGGGTTCCGACTCTTTAGGATCTAGCCTGGATAATTTTGTCAGGGGAAAAGTTATCTTGGCTGAGGATTCTTATGGGAAGATTTATTCATAGTTATCAAATAATTTGATAATTCAGAATGAGAAACTATTCCTAATTGGTCAGAGTAGGTTCAAGAACCAGGGCACAATATCAAACCTAAGTGTGATTAACTAGAAAATGCAGGCACTGCTATTTGTCACAGAGCAGTGACTATGCAGAAGTTAATACTATAAAGGAACATAAAACCCAATGATATCAGTTTAAAAAATTGAGCTAATGCATTTCATAGGATTTGGAGTGGAAAGAACATAGAAAGGATAAAACAAAAAGGGATATCCCTTATTTGGCCAGATCACTATCAAAAACTATGAAGTATTATTTATATTTGGTTGTGACCCACAAGATGGCATGATATAGCTAAAACATCAGGCAAATCCTCCATTTAGGAATATATTCTTACTGGATTATTTCACTATTTCAAAGCTGTTCATGAACTGTCATTCAATTTCCACATGATTCATTGGTTTCATGTTGGTACCATTTGATTAGCTATTCACACAAATTTTTCACACAGGTGTTTGGAAATGGCTGGTCTTTACACTGATTCCAATACCTTCATGCAAACAAGGGTATTTGTGCAGGAAGTCATTTGTTATTCTCCTATTTGGAAAGTTTCACTGACTGAATCAGGGAGCTGGAATGGTCTGACAAGTCACACCATGATTTATAGCCTGCAGCAAATAAGGTAAAAATTTGTCATAAACAAAAAATTATTCATCCAGTTCAGGATAAAATTCAGATAACACACAGTGAAAAGTCAGACAGCTCTGATAACTACTGTTCTAAATATTAGATGAAACAGACCTGTGCTCTTATAATGGGAATTATGTATAAAAGTGGGTTAATGTGCACTAAATAGGAGTTTTTGCACAACAGCATAGTTAAGATTATGTTACAGATTTCAGACTTTAAAAGATTTTAATTTATGATTATGTATGTTTGTGGGGTGGGGGTCTTTTTTGGGTCAACAAAATTCACCGCTATGCAGTGTCTACATTACTTCTGAGGTACCTCATCATCTGTGCATTACCTAGTAATGTATAGAAATAGGTTACTTTACTCGCCAGTAACATGAATAGGAAAATGAAAAGAAAATTGCAGTGGGTCCATTGTAAGCAAAGCTCCCTCTTAAATGTAGCAGAGATAATCACCATGGTAACTTTTCAGTGCAGAAGCCATTAAACCACAGTGTGACCACTTATATCTGTATCTTTTTGCCTTAAGTGGCATATTGTAGTATTATCTAGAAAAATTGAATAAAAGGATTAGTTACATGGTAAAAGCCCATCACTTATTTAGTGGAGTTAGTACAGAATTTTATGATGTTTCAAAGACAGACAGTTGCCAGGATATATCCTGTTGCAAGAAAGGGAAGTTTTAACAGAGGAATGGGATAGCGGACGCTCTTCAGTACCATATATTAGTGCTAGTACTATGGCCTAACTCAATATACGCACTTAGTTTCATGATTTCCAAATTAATCCAGGAATGGAAGCCCAGAACACAAGCAGGAAAGATGTTTTTGCTCAAACTGTAGCTATGTGAATAGGAAAAAATACACCTGACAAATTACCACAAAAGACTTAAAACCTTTTGCCGTGGTTGTCTCAACTAAAGCAGATGTTATGGACCCGCTGTGGTTTTCATCACTGCTGAAGCTATCTGAAAAAGTCCATTATTCTACTACTTCTATTTATCTGGGCATCAGATCGCCGACTCACCGCCACGGCACCTCCTGCTGGTCATCCAGGAATTAGCTCAATTCCAGCCTCAGAGTGCCTCCTGCTGGCCGGTGTCTCTCCTGGCTCAGGCCCTGTATCCCTCCCAGACTTTAGTGCCTCTTTCCCTTGGGGTTCTGCCCACTACAGTACCCCCACACTCTGGGTCTCCCCTCCCAGGGGAACCCCAAACCCTCTAAGCCTACCTCACCTCAGTGGCTACTGCCACTCATTATCTAGCCCCCTTTCTCTGGTGCAAACTGCAGTCTGTGAAGGCCACTCATCACTGGCAAGGGGGTTGGACCAGCTGCCTCTGGCTATCCCCAGGCTGCACCTCTGCAGCCCCAGTACCTGCTTAGGCCTTAAACAAGGTCTCAGCCTGGGGAGTTGCCAGACTGGAGCTCCCCAGCCCCTCTTGCCCTTCCCCAGCACTTTACTCCGATTCCAATACCTTCATGCAAACCAGGGTATTGGCTCTGCCCCCAGGTACCCTGTGCTCCCAGGCAGCTAGGTCCTTCTCACTCCATGACTGGAGTGAGACTGACATGCCTTCTGGCCCTGCAGCTCTTTTATAGGGCCCAGCCTGGCCCTGAGTGGCTACCTCCCTGCCTTTTCCTATTGGCTTTCAGCCCCAGCCCTCTGCCGGGGCTGGCTTTTAACCTTTTCATGGCTGGGGTGACTGCCCCACTACAGTCCTGCTCTGGAGTCAATACTGACTGAGTCTGAGCCTCCACTTCAAGCTCAAGTGCACCTGCACTGACCAAAGGGCAACATTCAGGCCAGGCCATGCCAGGAAGCTGGTGCAGACGTCAGAATCACAAGTGAAGGGAGAACCTCAGCACTTTAAGTGAAACTTTAATAGCATCACTACTTCTATTTATCTGGGCATCTATGTTGCTCACACCAGCACAATACCTGGGCATCTAACAAAAGGATTATCACATCACCAGTCTTAAGTTTGCCTCCAACTTCCACAACACAACATAGTTCCTGAAAAATCTAAGCAAACATTTGCTTCCATCTTGTGCTGAATCAAATTAATAATAATAATAATACGCAACTAGTTGGTATATATATTAACAAATATTTTAGATGCAAGGTATGTGTTTGTAGTCCGTCAGTTCAATGATAACATTTTCATGCTCTCTCTTTTTGTAGATTCTGGAGTGACTGACCTCCAAAACATGACATGCATGCTCATGAGCAAATTGGGCAGACAAAGTCATTGGTGAGCATCTTGTTCGTTATAGCAGTAGTATGACTGCTTTTCCCTTGCAGCTGACAATCGATTATTTGTGTCCTCTACAAAGGCTTGGAAAGCTCTGAGTTTTATGTGTAGCCATGCTGATCTATTTAACGCAGCCTTCTCAAGATCATCCGGTTTTATTGCACCAAAGTGTATGCTGTTCTTGATGTTGTCCTTGGAGCGATTTCTGGGGTGGCCTTGATTCTGGTGTCCTTGCACCAATTCTCCTTGTTTGACTCCATTTGAAATAGGAAAGGAGTCAGTGAGATCTCCATTAAAAAGTACCTGGCCTTGCATACCCTCATGAAATAAATGAATGATCTTTAGCAATTTTGGTGGGCAACCAAGTTTGCTGAGAATCATTCATAAATCCTTCTCTATCGACTGTATCAAATGCTTTTGTCAGATCAATGAAAACACTGAAAAGACTCATGTTTTGTTAAATACATTTTTCTTGTATTTGCCTGATACTGAAAAGCATGTCTACAGTGCTACAACCAGGGATCCGGGGTTTTCCTCTGTTCCCACCGTGCCTGGGAGGCAGATGCGACTGGGGCCACCGCCGTTTTTGCGTTTCCCCCCCACGTGCGCCATCCCGGCCACACACCCGTGTTGAGCTCCCTGAAGCTCCCATTGGCTGCGGGTCCCCGTTCCCAGCCAATGGGAGCTGCAGGAGATGGTGCCTGCAGGTGAGGGCAGCACATGGAGCCCTCTGCTCCCCACCCACTCCCAGAGGCTGCAAGGACGTGGTGCTGGCCGCTCCCAAGAGTGGCATGGGGTCAGGGCAGGCAGGGAGCCTGCCTTAGACCCATTGCACCACTGGGCTGGCAATCCCATGAGCCGGATTGAAAGCCCTGATAGCTCGGATCCAGACCACGGGCCAAGGTTTCCCTCCCCTGGGTTAGACAAACACCTGGCAGGGATGGTCTAGATAATACTTAGTCCTTCCATGAGTGCAAGGGACTGAACTAGATGACCTCTCAAGATCCCTTCCAGTCCTATGTGACCAGAATTTTGAAACAATTAGTGGCGAAATAGGCAAAGCAGGGAATAGATTTTACAATATGATTAACCTCCTTGAAAAATGAGAAATTTATGCAAACAAGATTTGCATTTTGCCTTGACTAATTGCTGATTTTCCCCTGAGAAAACAAACCAATTTTACATGTTTTAAATTAGAAGTTTTAAATCAGAAGATTTAGTCTTTAAAATTAACTGCTTGTAGCAGACTGGGTACTTTAAGTAACCAGCAGTCAATTGGTGGAATTAATTAATTATAGCAGAGGGTCACGGTCAACCACTTTAGCAGAATTTAGGGACTGACTCATTTCCATGATCAATTTGTGTTTATGCAAATAACAGTATACACATGACAAGCATAGTTAAATCATGGTTCTAGGTAAAGTTCATCTGGAATAAGAGTTGGAGGCCCCCAGGGTCAATCAGCAGGGTAGATCAGAATCTTCACACAGCTATTAGTGATTCTTCTTGTAGAACTACAGACAGGGAGGCACAGGCCTAAAAGATGGTTCTTCACAAGGCTTGAAAGTCTGGACAGCCTGTCAGATCTCTAAGACAGTTACAGGTCAGTTACGTCCCCTAACCCATGAAAATTCAGTGTGCAGAGAGGACAAGGGATTGACATGCTAAGGCCTCTTTATATGTGTAATTAGAGGATTCGCCAATGCAGGAAGACAGAAGAGCTAAGAGTAATAATTGTGCAAAGAAGTAGCTGAAAAATTAGAGTTCAGGTCAGATCTCATTGAAAAGATTAAGTTTTTTCCCCCTCACAAAGTTTTAGTTCTTAGGCACATATAAAAACTTGTATAAAATAATTACTCAGAACTTAAGTTTCTCCTACCTCATCCAAGTTTAACTTACTGGCTCATGACTTGTTATTGAAGCCCTAACACCTGACATTGCAACTGCTACACACTGTTATTAGTCCTACTCACATGAGAGCCCCCCCGAACTGAATGATACTACTAATAAATAAGGTTTACAGGATCTATGAGTTTAGGGCCAAAACTTACATTTGGCTCCCACTTTAGGTTCTGATTTCTGCAATCTCTTGACTACAATGGTACCTGCATGAGCTATTGAGAGTGCTCAGGAAGGGCCTACAAGATTGGGCACTTAAAACATGCACTCCACTGAAATGATAGGCTTGTTACAGAGCGCTGTAATTAGTCACTTCCAAATTTGGAAGTCTAATGAGATTTATTTATACAGCAATTGAGGGAAGA
This sequence comes from Dermochelys coriacea, assembly GCF_009764565.3. Lineage (NCBI taxonomy): Eukaryota > Metazoa > Chordata > Testudines > Dermochelyidae > Dermochelys > Dermochelys coriacea. Next base: position 11,183,638 of record NC_050079.1, on the reverse strand, counting down.
CTATTTGCTTCAGTTAATGCATCAATAAATTCCAGGCATAATTTAATGTATTCAGGCAATGGCTGTCTTGCTAATTTGATGGCACTGCTAGTTCTCATTTCCCCACTGTCTGGTATTTAATTCTCAGTGACCTTACTTAGCACTGAAGCTAGCTCAGTGACTGGATGGTGACACATTACTGTCTTTTCTACAATTAAGCTGAATAGTGCATAAAAGGCTGTCGCTCAGTTCCAAACAACACTGGCTCTGTTCTTTCATCGAACAATCAACACAAAACAGTTGCAGACACTTGGAATTAGGCAAGAGCAGGGACATGATTTTACAAGTGGAATGAAAATATTTGACCAAAAATCATTATCTAATTGTGACCACTGTTGTTCAGTCAGCATGTTACATTTTTAGCAAAAAAAAAAAAATTAAGAAAATAGGAAGTATTTTTCAGTGAAGTCCAGTTGACACTTTGAAACCAGTTTTACACTTTATGAATTAACTAGTGTTTTTTAAAAAACCTGTATGTTACCAAGGGTTCAAGCAAACAGTCCATCTGGTTCTCCTCTATCACATAATCCCTTTTCAGAGTGGTTGCCATGTTAGTCTGTATCAGCAAAAATAACGAGGAGTCCTTGTGGCACCTGGACTCCTCGTTATTTTTACATAATCCCTTATAACTCACCGGGCCCACAGCTCCCAACAATGAGCCTTTATTATTATTATTACTACATCCTTCTCATACCAATGTTGACACAAAGGGCAGACACTACTCTTCCATAATTAGAGTTCTTATGATAATCACTTTTAGCACTTGCTGCTTCTAAACTAGTTCCTTGTTTCTCAAGTTCAGACTGATTTGATATTTGTATAGCCGTGCATAAAGTTAAGTTTGTGTTTTATTGACGTTGCTGTGAAAGGTTCTTGTCTACAAGACCCATAATTAGCCTTTACAATTTTAGCTTTACAAAGTAGCCTTTACAATTAACTTTACAAAGTAACATTTACAAATTTGCAAATGACCACAAATATCAATTTTGGTAGAACTGTGTATTTCATGCTGGTGAAAGTTGTCATATTGAGGCTCTATTTCTCCTTCAGGGCTTCCCAGAGCAATAGGAGCAGGTGAAGGGAGGCAAAACCTTATCCCTTGCATCCTACAGATGGGATAACCAGAGGAGGCTGAGGGAATGGTTACTGGGCAGGGGAAACATACTAGGGTTGCCAAAGGTCGGCATTAGCCCCATCAGCCCATGTCCTCTTAGGCCAGCTCTCTGGTACAATGAAGATCACAACACCCAGGATCAGAAGTAGTGCCAGCCCAATGAGGGCCCCAAACAAGAATATTATCAGGACCCCTCTGACCTTCACCCCCGCCCCCAATACACTAATTGCATTATTTCCACAAACCAAAAAATATGCTAACACACCTGTTAAAATATCCACATTAAACAAGACAAATGGTATTTTGGGTGTAATACTAAATCGGAGGCTCCTTGAGCAGCTTGGGTCCCTAAGCCATTGCTTAGTCTGCTTATGTCTGGCACCACCACTGCCCAGGATGAAAGATGTTAGCTGGGGCAAAGTGTTCTCAGTCAAGTGGATGGGCTACAGATCCAACTTGCAGAGGAGATGAGAAGAATCCAGAGCATCTTTAGGAACCTTGCAGAGCCATCCTCTCTGAGAAAGCCTTTCCACCATAAGTGACACTCACAATATGAACAGCCCTTTTATTCCCTCCTCCCAAAAATCCCCCCAAATCTTAAAAACCTACCTCAAGCAGAGTTCTGACTGCATAAGGAGAGAAGTGCTGGAGAGTCAGTGAAGGCACTGGGGAGCTAGTTCCTGATGCTGATTTTACATGGGAGAACCCAGATACTATGATGATGGGCAGCAGGATAAACCCTTAGACAGAGCAGAGATAAACAGATTAGCTCTGTCCTATCAACCCCATTCAGCTCCCCAAAAGCCCCAGCTCTCCCAGCACCCCAACCCTCCTGGGTTGGGCACTAAGTCTGACACCCCCTCTCCCCCGATACACACACACACACAGAGTTCCTCCATGTGGCTGAGTGAGAACCAGCATTGGGGTGGAGGGAAGGGGTAGAGAATAGGCACTGGTGGAAGCAGAGGTTGCAGACTCAACAGGTGACACAGCAGCCTGTGGTGGCTGCCAGGAGACCCTACAGCTGGCACCCTGCTGCTGGTACCAAGTCCAGCGGGATGAATGACGTCCAATCACAATGGGCTGTGGGGGTGCAAGGGACACTCTGCTGCCTCCCCTGTTGTCCAGCATGTTGCGTAACTTAGATCAATCCCCTCCTCCCTCCCCCTCCCCCCCATGTAGACCAGGCCTTAGTGTCATACTTCCAGAGCTTCTGTGGCTGGCTGTTGCTTCCTTCTCTCCGCTTCTCTGGTCTTGCTTTCAGAGTAGCAGCCGTGTCAGTCTGTATTTGCAAAAAGAAAAGGAGGACTTGTGGCACCTTAGAGACTGACACATTTATTTGAGCATAAGCTTTCGTGAGCTACAGCCCACTTCATCGGATGCATTCGGTGGAAAATACAGTGGGAAGATTTATATGCACACACAGAGAACATGAAACAATGGGTGTTACCATACTCATTTAGTTTGACCAATGTACATGGCAGAGGGGCATTGCTGGCACATGATGGCATATATCACATTGGTAGATGCGCAGATGAATGAGACTCTGCTAGTGTGGCTGATGTGATTAGGCCCTATGATGGTGTCCCCTGAATAGATATGTGGACAGAGTTGGCAACGGGCTTTGTTGCAAAGATAGGTTCCTGGGTTAGTGGTTCTGTTGTGTGGTGTGTGGTTGCTGGTGAGTATTTGCTTCAGGTTGGGGGGCTGTCTGTAAGCAAGGACTGGCCTGTCTCCCAAGATCTGTGAGAGTGGTGGGTCGGAGAATGATCACTTAAGATGAGCTATTACCAGCAAAGGCGGGGGGAGAAGAAAACTTTTTGTGGTGATAATCAAGGTGGGCCATTTCCAGCAGTTGACAAGAACGTCTGAGGAACAGTGGGGGGTGGGGACGGGGGGAAATAACATGGGAAAATAGTTTTACTTTGTGTAATGACCCATCCACTCCCAGTTTCTATTCAAGCCTAAGTTAATTGTATCCAGTTTGCAAATTAATTCCAATTCAGCAGTCTCTCGTTGGAGTCTGTTTTTGAAGTTTTTTTTGTTGAAGAATAGCCACTCTCAAGTCTGTAATCAAGTGACCAGAGAGATTGAAGTGTTCTCTGACTGGTTTTTGAATGTTTCTTTCTGCCTCACCTTCACCGCCACAAACCTTCACATAACAATACCCAGAGAAACCCCTCACCCTCCATGCGCACTGCATAGGACATTGTTTTGGGCAGTAACATTTGCCTGTGTACTGAGCAGAGGATGTTCTTGTTTCAGCTAGGTGGTTCCATGAAGGAGTTTAACTGTCTCTTAATCTACCCCAAATGAAGGGTGGCTGTTCTACCCATCAGTTTCAGTGAGAATTAACCCAAACTATAACACTACACAATAAACAGGCAAGTATTTTGCCCTTCATGTGTGGACGTAGTAAGACTTGCCATCTGCCAATATCTCCTACAGTGTGTAAGCAACTCAAAGGGTACACACTGCAGCTGGAAGCATACCTTCTAGCCCCCATGGACAGGCTCCAGCTAGCATGCTAAAAATAGTCATGTGGACATTACAGCTCAGAAACCAGCTCTGGCTCTCAAGACAACCCTGAGTTGGGTCTGAGTTTGGGTGGCTAGCCTGAGTCTGTGCCAGAATCGCAATATCCACACTGCTCTTTTTAGTGCGCTAACTCAAGCCAAGCTAGCAGAAGTCTGTCTACCCAGTGTGGGAGCCAGAGGCTTGTTCCTAGCTGCTGTGTAAACATATCCAAACAGCCAATGCAAAATACATTTATTTCAATTCTATAATCAGCTATACTATTAATGAAACTTCATGCCAGTGTCTGATTAACTTAACAGTTTGAGAAAAGATGGGCCAAGTTATATGACTTCAGTAAAAAAATAAAACTACTGTCACTCAGAAGCAATACTGCCTCAACTCTGCTGTCTTACCTTGCCCTTGTATGATAACCTCTTGCAATAATGGGGGGTGAGGGGGGAAAATCAATTCTACTGCCAATTGTCATTAATAAAAAGCTTGAAGGGTTGAAATCTCAGCAATTTTTCCTAATTTAAAACCTCTTTCTTAAAACTGGATTTTAAATTAAATAACCCCTTAGCAGGACTAGGGGGAATTTATCAAGGCCCTTTAATAGGGATTTATCTTTCCCAGAGAAAGCAAGTAGAGCATAACAGAGAGGACAATAGCTTGTCATTATATTACAAGTGTTTTTCCAAGAGTCTGGAGGCTTAAAGTGCTAATGTACAGCCATCAATTTAACCACAGCCATCAATTAAAAAGTGGTTTGTTAGGTACCTCATATTCCATGTAATTAGGAGATGTTACTCCTATTAACATTCACATACTAGGAAAATGATTCTTTACTCTTATTCACAGGCTGCATGAAAGCTACCAATATGATCTCAATTTTTACTACTTTTTAAACACAGGCATGCTGCTTTTCCCCTTCTTAATGTTGTATGCATTGTTGTGACTGGGGGTATAGGTGCTGGAACTAGGATGCTGGGGGTGCTGCACTCCTTGGCTTGAAGTGGTTTCCATCATATACAAGATTTACAGTTTGGTTCAATGGCTCTCAGCACCCCCACTGTACAAAGTGTTCCAGCACCTCTGCAGCAGGGGCTCCCTCAAGTCCCCTCCAGCACACCTTTTCTTGTTTTTAAAGCATCTTTCTCCAAAAGCTTTGTTCCTACTGCTAAAACAAACACGTCTTTTGTTTTAAGACAGCTGTCTGATCTCCGAGTACCACTGGTCCGGCTCCCAGAGGGGAGAATTACAGATTTCCAAACTCAGTTGGACCTGCAGGGTAAGAACTGTGGATGTCCTCGGACCAGTCTAGAAGTGGGAAATGGCAAAATTCCATTAAGATGGGCCTTATGCCTTTACATAACACCTGAGGAGATGCAGTCAACCCAAAAAGGGGTGCAGTTACCCCTATAACTGTGACAGATGGGATGAAATCAAACAAAAAAACCCTGAGGAATTATCAGAAAAATATCCTAACAAAATCATCTTTTATTCTGAAGAGAAGCAGAAAGCCTAGCTCTTGGGTGATTTAAAATTAGAATGGACAAAGCCATAAAATACAAAGGGAACAATCCAATAGAATAGACTGCAGGACAAGTAACTTGAGATCTTTTCCATGTCTGATTTACTCATCTTTAAAACATCCCTTGTATCAGGTATCTAGCTCCTAGGAAATGATTGCAAGGTTTAAATCTGCTGAACTGAAGACCCTTCATCCTAAAACAAACATCAATTGCTTTAGCACCCATTTAAAATTTCTTTTGTACAATAAATGCTAATATTAACATCAAGCACCTTTTATAATTAAGGAATTGTTTACTCTATTATAGTGCTGCTAATGAGCACATCCTTTACGGATTGCTCAGAAAAGCACTGTAGGACGGGGTCCTTCATGTTGAAACTCAAGATTTTTTACACACTTATAGAAATCAATACATGGGAAAAACTGTACCACTCAAATTAAACACAATCACTTTTTGAGGCGTTTCATTCACATAGCTGAACTGCCTCATAGCTGCTCAGGCATTTACCTCTCCTCATGTATACACTTGAGAATAAACTGCTTCTCAACTCCCTGTAACCTGTTATATTGCTATATTGCTATTCTGATTCTAATAGTATGCCCCAAAAGATAGCAGGACTATGCCATGGGCTGCCACTGTTAGTTGATCCTTCAGTGCAGTGGCGTTTTGCAGAACTCCATATCTGCTTCTCGGGCATAGATACTCCTTTGAGGGGAAACTCATACTAATCATGGACTCTTCCCATTGGTATTAAGGATAAGGAACAAGTTTCCCTGGTTCCGAATAACACCAATTAAATGTCATTGGGAACTTAATTCCTGATTGATCTAGCATTTCACTGTGGGGGCATCAGGTTTCCCAATATGAGCTCAGTAATTTATTAGAGACAAGCCAGCAAAGCAAGTTCTAAACTGCAACAGTTAACACTCCTAGAAACTAAGGGACCCCATCCTTCTCCCAGTGAAATCAAGTTGCCATTAACTCCAGCACGAGCCTGCCATGCTGGCACGTCTGTGTTGCATTGTGCAGGAGATCCTGTATGTACTATCCATGGGGTGCAGGCAGTGCTGGATCCTAATGGACAGAACAAAAATTTTAACCACAATTTCCACTGCCTATATGGAGAACCAGAATTTGGGCCATCAAACAAAAGGTGCTCCATGCTTCCAGACTTTTGAGACCCTGTTGTGAGGTCTGAATTTGTTTGCACTAGGAGCAGTTATACCTATGCTCTGTTTAGGTGTTAGAATTTTGTGAGCATCCAAGAACTGTCAGAAGCCAGCTGCTTATTCTGGGTTTTTGCTGCACTCCTGCCAGGATGCAGCAAGGTCCAAATAGTTTGTGCACTGGTATCAGGTAAATCCCTTCCCTTTTGATAGGGCAATTTAAGGGCTGGAGGGGGGGGGATAGCTGGCAGAATCCAGGTTTTACAGCTATAAAATCCTGCTCTTACCTCTTTCCCTGTCCTTGCAACAGGTGCTCCCCAGCTCTTCTTCTTGGGAGAGCCATACAGACTTTCCCTGTGCAGCTGCTGTTGGATCAGCCTCTTTAAATCAGAACTCATCTTTGCTGTCCTCCCCCTTCCTCACATGCATGCCTGCTGGGGTGGAGGAGTCCGGGGCTTCTCCTTTAAAGGAATCAGGGCCCGGACGTCTCCCCTGTTAACTTAGCTCCATTGCTGTGAGCGCAGCTGGGGACGGAAGGGGGGCGGCAGCTGGATAAGTGTGGGTGGAGAGGGGAGGAGTGGAGCAGAGGAGCTGGAGCAGCGCGGATTGCACTCAAAGCTTCCAGTGCATCTGCAGCCCCTCTGGCATGTGCTCCATTCTCTAGTCCCTCTGCTTCTAGCACATCACCACCAGCACCGCCGCCAGCTGCTGCTGAGCCCCCTGCACTGTCAACAGCACCCAGGAGCTGGGTCAGAGAGCCTGAACAGATCCCCAGAGAAGAAGCCCCCCAGGAGCCCAAACACTGCAACTGGAGGAACCTACATTCTCTTCACCCCCTGGAGAAAGAGTCCAGGCAGAGACACCCCAGAAGGAGGGAGCTCTTTCAAGCAGGGCCACTGAGCACCAAATAACTCAGACAGAGCGCCACTGTGGGCACTGGGTGTGGCCCCTAGCAGGCACCCCCAAGGATCCAGTCTCTCCCCTGTACCTGCCCTGGCTCCATGGAGGTGGAGGAGGCTGTACTGTCTCCTGGGGCTAACAGCACTGAGTGCAGCGTCGGGGCTAACTGGACAGGCACCTCAGTGTGTTGGCTGCAAGTGTCCGGGGGCGGCCCAGAGGTGGTGATTGTGCCTGTGCTCTTCGGGCTGATCTTCATGCTGGGCATGGTGGGGAACACACTGGTGTTAGTGGTGCTGGGGCGAATCCGATCCGGGGGACGCCCTTCACGCAGCGCCACCAACATCTTCATCCTCAACCTGAGCATTGCAGATTTCTCATTCCTGCTCTTCTGCGTCCCCTTCCAAGCCACCATTTACTCCCTGCCTGAGTGGGTCTTCGGCGCCTTCTTCTGCAAGTGGGTTCACTACCTGGCCATGGCAACCATGCTCGTCAGCATCTTCACCCTGGTGGCCATGTCTGTGGACAGATACATCGCTGTGGTGCACGCCAAGCGCTCGCCCTGCATCCGCAGCAAACGCAATGCCTCCCTGGGCGTGGGCATCATCTGGCTGCTGTCACTGCTCATTGCCATCCCTGTAGCCCAGCACCAGGCCCTCATAAGTGGCCACCAGCAGGCACCCAACAGCTCCTTCTGCTGGGAGCAGTGGGCTGATGATTCAGCTGCCAAGCAAACCTACAAGGTGACCATCCTGGTGGTGGGGTACCTGCTGCCCCTGGTGCTCATTACCTGCTGCTATGCCAAGGTGGGTGAAGGGAGAGAAGGGGGAGGTGGGTGGCGGTCTTATAAGGGGTTCCAAAATTGCCAGTTTCCCTTACTTCCTACGCCAGGACTCATGATCAATCTATCCACCCCATATTCCCGACGGATGGAAATAACCCCCACCACTCCTTGTTCCTTTCCTAAAGCTGAGGATACCAATTCCACACCAGGGTGGAAGTGGGTGAAAAGAGGGAAGTGGGCAAAATTGGGGTAACATAACAGATCTCCAAATATTTATTTGCCTATTCCCTCCCCAGGATTGATGGGTGAGGGGACTGAAACAAACCCCACATACACCTTCTCTGGGATTGACAGAGACTTATCCCTTACCAGCCACCCCAACTCCCATGCTGATTCTTGTAGCTTTACAATCGTTTTCCTACTTTTGTAAAATGTTCCTCCCTGTGTTGCTGAGCAAGACCCACAAAAAAGGGAAATACTATTAAGATACTTTTTCTCAGACTGTTAAGCTACAGTATTAGGTAACGCTTCCAATAAAAGTGACTTAAGTTGCTGTCCCTTTAAGATTAACTGAATATTCTACCAGTATAACAAATCTTCTTTTAAAATGTATGCTTGAAATTTCAGTAATAGGATTTACATTAGAAAGAGGCCTTAACTCTTCTACTGTGTTTATAATGAAATCTCTAATCTCTGTCCCTGTGTGTGTGAGGAAAAAAAGCCCTAATATACAATCTTTCAATAAAGTGCTTAGCTTCCCCTATGATAGCTTAAATTGATGCTGGTTTCTTTCCAGTTCATTGCTTATGGTGTGTGTACTGGCAAATGGCATGCGAATGACATTTAATAGATGGATTTTCTTATAAATAATTGATTTAGGTACATTAGTCTCCTGGCTCCAATAGCCAGAGTATAATAATTACCTGGTTACAGCACTGCTGTAATTGTGTTTTTGAAGGTTAATTTAAATTCTGTTAGAGCACTGAATGGAAATTATCATCTTAATAGTTTGTTGGTTTGTTTTGTTTTTTATAGTCCTGCATCTCTTTGAAGTCAGAACCTACAGGTATGTCTACACTTAAAATGCTACAGCTGCCGTAGCAGCTCAGTGTAGACTCTACCTACACCAGCGAGAGGGGTTCTCCCCTCAGGGTAGGTAATCCACCTCTCCAAGAGGCAATAGCTAAGTCAATGGATGAAGTCTTCCATCGACCTAGCACTATCTGGGGACTTAAATCGGCTTAACAGCGCAGCTCAGGAGTGTGGATTTTTCACACCCCTAACCGACGTAGTGAAACTGACCTAATTTTCTAGAGTAGACCAGACCTAGATAAGTAACTTTAAATTCAAGTTTCAGAGTGCCCAGTTAATAGTTATGCAGTAAGTGCCCTATACTGACTGGATGCAGAACTGACAGTGGGGCACTGACCATGTTACATCTTGATGGGACTTATAAATGTAGTTGAGTTAACCTGATCCAAAGTCCATCAAAGATGATGAAAACACTGCCATGGACGTCAACAAGCTTTGGATCATGCTGTTTATGTATAATGAGCAACTCCTTGTCCAATCTTAGCTTTTTTCATAATTTTCCCCAGGAAACAAGCTTTTAGAAGAAACCTTAAGGGTTAAAATCTGGAGCTGAAAATTTCAAAATGTATTTAACAAAGCATTGAAATAGACTTTTGTTGAACTCTAACATCTTTGCAAATCAGTTCTTTTCATTCTTAAATGTTTCTACAAGCTGCAAGTCCATAGACAAACACACACAGCCTGTAATAGCATTTGTGCATATGGTGTCTACTGCTAAATTATTATTATTTTTTTAGGTTTTATATCATCTTCATAAAAAAGTGAAGAACATTTCCAAGAAGTCGGAGAGATCAAAGAAAAAGGTAAAATAAAAGCACTTCCTTAAGTCTGTGGAAGCAATTAATTATAAACTTTATTTCTATCATATCCTGAATATAATGTACTGCGTATGACAGATCTTTAAACTGACTAATGGCTCTATATGCTATATCTGTGATTAGACTGGGGGCAGTCCAGGAGCACAGGTGAGAAAAGAGTGGAAGGGGCAGGAGCAGGGAAGTTCAGCTGAACTTCATTCACCCACTGAAGTGACACTGTCAGCATTTATGTAGGTGAATGGGATGCTCAGATGCCTCACTGCTGGGCTATACACAGTGCAGGGCTCTGGCTTCACCTGCCTCCCTCCTTCCTGGAATTCACTGAAAAGTCAGTAGCAGGAGTCAAGCTCTCTTAATTCGCTGGGAAGCTGAAAGGAGAAATGAATGGGTGGCCCATCCTCCCCCTGGGTTCCTGGAGAGGATTGCAAGGAGCGGCAGAGTTGCAGACCTGACAGGTTTCAGAGTAGCAGCCCTGTTAGTCTGTATTCGTAAAAAGAAAAGGAGTACTTGTAGCACCTTAGAGATTAACAAATTTATTAGAGCATAAGCTTTCGTGAGCTACAGCTCACTTCATTGGATGCATTCGGTGGAAAATACAGTGGGGAGATTTATATACACACACAGAGAACATGAAACAATGGGTTTTATCATACACACTGTAAGGAGAGTGATCATTTAAGATGAGCTATTACCAGCAGGAAGGGGTGGGGGGGAGGAGGAAAACCTTTTATGGTGATAATCAAGGTGGGCCATTACCAGCAGTTAACAAGAACGTCTGAGGAACAGTGGGGGGTGGGGTGGGGGGGAGAAATAACATTAGACCTGACAGGACTCTGTCCCTCTCCTTCCTTCTGAATTCATTGGTGCTGCAGCAGCAGGAGACAGTCTTTGTTCTCCTGTCAGAAAGCTGAGGATGGAGTGAGTGGGAGATCCATTCTGCTTGGAGGAGCACAGGAACCCATACTGATAATTATATTAAGAATAATTCCTTATAGGATATATCCCTGGAAACTAGGTGGGAGGCCTTTAAATCCGAATAAGGGGACACATTATCTCATAAGAAAAGAAAGACATAAGCAAAAACAGGTAGACTTTTCGGAGCAAATTTATCGTTTGCAGAAGCAATATTATTTGACTAATAATGCAGATTTACACCAAGAGATGAAGAATGCAAAAAGAGGATTTAAAAGCACTGATAACAGGGAAGAAAAACAGACAGCTCTCTTATTTGCCACCAAAGGCTTTATGAATGAGGGAACAAATCTGACAGATTACTAGTCAGACCAATTTCCAACAGAAAATCCAGAACAGCCTTAAGGACAAAAAATGGAATACTCCAAAAAACAAGGGTTCTTAACAAAGTGCTAGTGGAATATTCCTGAGAGAAAAATACTAGCAAATATGCAAGCATGGAAGAACTGGGAGCATGTATTGCAGGATTTTAAAATGCCCAGATTGACACACAATAAAAGAGTACAGAGTAGCAGCCGTGTTAGTCTGTATTCGCAAAAAGAAAAGGAGTACTTGTGGCACCTTAGAGACTAAGAAATTTATTAGAGCATAAGCTTTTGTGAGCTACAGCTCACTTCATCGGATGCATTTGGTGGAAAATACAGAGGGGAGATTGATATACACACACAGAGAACATGAAACAATGGGTTTATCATACACAATGTAAGGAGAGTGATCACTTAAGATAAGCCATCACCAGCAGCAGTGGGGGAAAAGGAGGAAAACCTTTCATGGTGACAAGCAAGGTAGGCTATTTCCAGCGGTTAACAAGAATATCTGAGGAACAGTGGGGGGTGGGGTGGGAGGGACTGAAAATTTATTTCAGTCTTCCTGGGCAATAGAGTGCTTACCAAATACCTTCTATCAAGCAGATATAGTTTTGATATCTAAACAAAATAGGGGCTTAGAATCATAGAATATCAGGGTTGGAAGGGACCTCAGGAGGTCATCTAGTCCAAACCCCTGCCCAAAGCAGGAGCAATCCCCAATTTTTGCCCCGATCCCTAAATGGCCTCTTCAAGGATTGAACTCCCAACCGTGGTTTTAGCAGGCCAATGCTCAAACACCTGAGCTAACCCTCCCCCAAACCCTTAAATAACATAGAAAATTCCTATATGTGATATAGGTTTCCAAGAGTGCTAATAAAGAAGCCTGCATTCTAACTATGGATGCAGAAAAGGCTTTTAACTTGGTAGAACACCCATTTTTGTTTAGAAATATTTGATTTTGGGGAACACTTTCAGAAGTGGATTGAAAACTACAAAAATCCTATAGCATGTATTTGGGGAAATATTAAAAAGGCTGCACTGATACCATTCTACAGAGAAACAAGACAAGGGTGTCCCGTATCACTCTTATTATTTGAGGGGCAGTGAAGAAATTCAGGCAATCAGTTTTCTGGGAACAGAAAACAAAATTTCATTACGCTTATGCTTTTTATACAAGATATAAATAAAAGTTGGCTAGTATCACAAGAAATAATCAAAGCTTTTGGTTAGGAATCGATACAGACTAAACTACTCCAGATCAGATACTATTCCTGGGGTTCAGAAGATACCCAATAAATTATAAATCCCCACAGAAAAGTAGTGGATGATACTTTAATGACTAAATATGTAATTTTAATCACCTTAAGTGTGGGGGTGGGGACTAAATATTGAGTCATTAATGAAAAATATTTAAAAAGGCTTGAAAGGTAGGCATTACCATTGACTTTGACAGATAGAATTGTGCATTTTAAATGAATATCCTGCTCAGGGTCTTGTCTCTTTTTTCCAAGGTTCCCTTTACACCTCCCAAAAATTAGTCAGGACATTTTTTGAAAAACCTATTCGAAGATTCCTGTGCTCAAACTGGAAACCAAGAATCAAAACAGAACGGCTAGAATGTCCTGGTGCTACCAGACTTCAAGAGATATTATAGGGTGACACACATTAGACTGGTACAGGAATGGATTTCTCAGAGAAAATCCATCACAAATACAGATAGAATAGAAAATGGCAAAACCCACTGGCATATAATTGTGTGCTGGACTCTTATCCCAAGATTCTGGCACCAATGAAATATCGCCCACTACTTAAAAGTGCACTGACTGGTTGGACATATGTGAAGTACTTGACCAAACAAAAATAAATATAATAAATAAAATAAATAATAAATAAAAAATAATAGAGCTTTCAAAGCCATGTTGAATAAGGAAGATTTTAGATATTGGGGCAAATATCCCTATAATAAGTGGAAGGATTTCTTTATAGATGGGCAACCGTTAAAAACAAATAGATGTCACTGAAATATTTTCTGAAAAAGAATGTGCAATCAGAGGGGTATGGAGGGCGGGAGGGGGTTCAGGGCTGGGGCAGGGATTTGGGGTTCAGGAGGGGGTCATGGGTGCAGGCTCCATGCAGCGCTTACCTCAAACAGCTCCCAGAAGCAGTGGCACGTCCCCGCTCCGTCTCCTATGCAGAGGCATAGCCAGGAGGCTCTGTGTGCTGCCCCGGCTGCAGGCTCCGCCCCTGCAGCTCCCATTGGCTGCAGTTGCCAGCCAATTGGAGCTGTGGGGGCAGAGTGCGGAGCCTCCTGGCTGCCCCTACGTGTAGGAGGCGGAGGGGGAACATGCCGCTGCTTCCAGGAGCCATGCAAAGCCCCGGCATGCACAGAGCGGGGCAAGCCCCCAACCCCGCTCCCTGGCTGGAGCTTGAGGGTTGGATTAAAACCTCTGAAGGGCCGGATGCAGCCCCTGGGCCGTAGTTTGCCCACTCCTGCATTAACCTGTATGTCTTGGCCAAACGCTCATTTGGATAGCTACATGCTGTTTGTCACAAAAATATCCCTGCCATGTCAATTGAATAGCTTCCTGCCCTAAACTGTCTAACCCAGGAGGTGGTTGCAGTGCAGTGGTGTGGGTGACCTGATTTCTCTGTATTATGTGCACTAAGTTAAACTCTCTGGGATTCATCAGGCGGAAAGTTGCTTTTGATGTTAGGAATACAGCAATCATGTTTAAGTATCTCAGGCAACAAAAATTAGGCAATTCAGAGGCAAGATTGAACCATTATTCAGTCTGCACTTACTACATAATATTCCATTGTGTGGAGCAGAATATACGAAATTATTCTGTACAGTGATTCTGGAGCTAATCTAAAGTCCACTATCTACACCATTTTTGGATGTGTGTGTGCTCCCAGTAGTCAATCTTTTATTGATCTTACCTAACCCTGCCTAAAATTAATCTCTGCTGAACTGTTCACCCATGCTTTAATATTTACACATTAGTATCTCAGCTACTTTGTCTGTGGAATTGCCCACCTACAGGAGACAGGACCAGATCCATAATTTTATGAGGCGCTCACTGGAACTCAGTGATTTTGTTATCTATTTTGAATAACTCAAGGCAGTTCACTGTAACTTATATAAGATGATAAGAAAATCAAATTAAGATACTTTACCAAGAGTTCCTCCATCTCTTTGTACTTCTAATACTTTCCACCACAATATTGTCTTTCTCTAGCCAGTAATGCAGGCATTATTGTCCAATTTATTAGCTCACTACAAGTTACTGTTATCAGAATACAGAGACGATGACCTAAGCTAAAGTGCTGCGGCTATAGCAATAAATACTGTGGCAGTATTAGAATCCAGCAAAAGCAGTTCTCCAAACATTTGTTTAATATCATTAAATTTAACATCCCTGTGGTGGGGAAAACACCACAAAAGCCCAACACTGTCGCATTTAATTTCAGAAAGGGGGACTATGCAAAAATGAGGAAGTTAGTTAAACAGAAATTAAAAGGTTCAGTGCCAAAAATGAAATCCCTGTAAGCTGCATGGAAACTTTTTAAAGACACCATAATAGAGCCTCAACTTAAATGTATACCCCAAATTAAAAAACATGGTAAGAAAACCAAAAAAGTGCCACCGTGGCTAAACAACAAAGTAAAAGAAGCAGTGAGAGACAAAAAAGGCATCCTTTAAAAGTGAAAGTTAAATTCTAGTGAGGAACATAGGAGCATAAACTCTGGCAAGTGAAGTGTAAAAATATAATTAGGAAGGCCAAAAAAATAATTTGAAGAACAGCTAGCCAAAGACTCAAAAAGTAATAGAAAAAAAAATGTTTAAGTACATCAGAAGCAGGAAGACTGCTAAACAACCAGTGGGGCCACTGGACGATCGAGATGCTAAAGGAGCACTCAAGGACGATAAGGCGATTGTGGAGAAACTAAATGAATTCTTTGCATCAGTCTTCACAGCTGAGGATGTAAGGGAGTTTCCCAAACCTGAGCCATTTTTTTTAGGTGATAAATCTGGAGGAACTGTCCCAGATTGAGGTGTCATTAGAGGAGGTTTTGGAACAAATTGATAAACTAAACAGTAATAAGTCATGAGGACCAGATGATATTCACCCAAGTGTTCTGAAGGAATGCAAATGTGAAATTGCGGAACTACTAACTGTAATTTGTAACCTCTCATTTAAATCAGCTTCTGAACCAAATGACTGGAGGATAGCTAATGTGACGCCAATTTTTAAACAGGGCTGCAGAGGTGATCCGGCAATTACAGGCCAGTAAGCCTGACTTCAGTACCAGGCAAACAGGTTGAAACTATAGTAAAGAACGAAACTGTCAGACACATAAATGAACATAATTTATTGGGGAAGAGTTGCAGATGATACAAAACTATTCAAGACAGTTAAGTCCCAAACAGACTGTGAAGAGCTACAAAAGGATCTCACAAAATTGGGTGATTGGGCAACAAAATGGCAGATGAAATTCAATGTTGATAAATGCAAAGTAATGCACATTGGAAAACAAAATCCCAACTATATATATAAAATGATGGGGTCTAAAATAACTGTTACAACTTAAGAAAGAGATCTTGGAGTTACTGTGGCTAGTTCTCTGAAATCATTCACTCAATGTGCAGCGGCAGTCAAAAAAGCTAACACAATGTCGGGAATCATTAAGAACGGAATAGAGAATAACACAGAAAATATCATATATTTATGATATATAAATGCATGGTATGACCACATCTTGAATGCTGCATGCAGATGTGGTCTCTTCATCTCAAAAAAGATATATTGGAATTGGAAAAGGTTCAGAAAAGGATAACAAAAATGATTAAGAATATAGAATGGCTTCTGTATGAGGAGAGATTAATAAAATTGGGACTTTTCAGTTTAGAAAAGAGACAACTAAGAGGGGATATGATAGAGGACTATAAAATCATGACTGGTGTGGAGAAAGTAAAAAAGGAAGTGTTATTTCCTCCTTCTCATAACACACCATCTAGGGGTCACCAAATGAAATTAATAGGCAGTAGGTTTAAAACAAACAAAAGTAAGTATTTTTTCACACAATGCACAGTCAACCTGTGGAACTCCCTGCCAGAGGATTTTGTGAAGGCCAAGACTATAACAGGGTTCAAAAAAGAACTAAATAAGTTCATGGAAGATAGGTCCATCAATGGCTATTAGCCAGGATGGGCAGGGATGGTGTCCCTACCCTGTTTGCCAGAAGTTGAGAATGAGTGACAGATAACTTGATGATTACCTGTTCTGTTCATTCCCTCTGGGACACCTGGCATTGGTCACTGTTGGAAGACAGGATACTGGTCTAGATGGACCTTTGGTCTGACTCAGTATGGCTGTTCTTATGTTCCTATAGTCAATCCCTATCCCTTTATCAGATGTGCTTTTCCAAGTCACCTGATGTTTTTGTCAATAGGCACCAAAAGTGCTGGCAGAGCAGGTGTCACTACCCCACAGAGGTGCCCGAACACTGCCTTGGAGCTGCCACCTTCTGGGATGATGGGGTCCTGCCAACAAGTATTCCAGCTGATGTTAATGTTGATGGGTGTTGCTATGGAACTGGATCATTTACTTAAGAGACCACTGCACAGCCAGCAGATGGTAAGGTAACAGAATTTAGGGACCTATTTTACCATCCTTATTCAAGTAAATCTTCCATTGATTTCCATGGAAAATGAGCCTCAGTAAAGAGTGCAAGATCAGGTCCATAGTCGATACAGATTCAGGGTATTGAAAAGCTAGTGTCCTGGCTCTGAAATGCCATCACTCATGAGCAGTCCCTGCACCTTAATATTCCATACAATTTATCAAGTATTGTCCATGGTATTCAGAGCTTGCCAACACAGGTCTCTTACAGTGGATCTACTTGTTCTAAAGCAGATTCAGTTTTAAATGATGGGCTAACACAGCAATACATCGTTTGATGACACTGGTATAATTATAGTGGAAATGCAAAATTTATGAAGGCTTAAAACAACATTCTAGTTGAGTTTTAGACCTGTAGCTCAGCATTTCTACTGATTCAGACAGCAAAACCAGCTGCTGTCCCACCAGTACATAATTTAAAGCTATTGCAGAGATTCTGCCTGTCTTTTATGTGAATAAATTGTTAAGTTGGGGCTTTAATACATAATCATCGTAACCGTTTTCATTTAACTATATGTAGCACTTATTATTTCCATTATATATAGCTACGGTTTTCCATATATTGTGTTCAGTAGCAAACTCACTTCAGGGAAACTTCAATCTGTTTGGGTACTATATGTGCACTGGACAACGCTGGTCCATGATTAGGCAAACAACTCTTTCTACTTAGTAGAGCATCCCCATTATCTTACCTGTGGTCAGCTAGATTCGCATAAATGCTCAAAGTCTGAACTTTCTGGCCTGCTGTGACTGGACATCAGAAGCCAAATTCCTCCTTACATTGGACCATTGAGTTACACTATTTCCTTTCACATAATGCTTTGGCATTAAAATTGTATCATTTGTCCTATTGCAAATTGAGCAATTGCCCCTCTCCCATCTGTGGTGAGAGATTTCTCCAGTTACACTGATTTAGGTTTGTGGTTTGCTCTTTCTTGATATGAAACTGCATGAATTATCTGAGCAAAAACTTATGACCCAAAGCTTATCTCCTGCCCATTGTCAAAGGAGGAATACTGGGTATGAAGGTATAGATCTCCACCCTGCAGGAGGAAAGGTGATGACTGTACACAGCCCAAAGAGACTGAGAATTGGAAAAAGCTTGTATCAAGTCAGTGTTACGTATGTGTGGTGTTTATATGCATTGCGATATTGCCTAGGGGCCCCAGTGTAGCTAGGTGCTGTACGTACATGATCCCTGCCCCGAACAGTTGACAATCCAAGTCTTATTAAGGTACTTGTGTAGACATTTACCTGTTATGTGTGAAATTGTGCAGACTTGAAGGGGTACCAACTGCATCCAGGTTTGAAAACATAATGCTGAGTATAAAATGACTTGTAAACATATCCTTTAGAAGTACTATTTCCCCATGTTATTCCCCCCACCCCCACCCCCCACTGCTCCTCAGACCTTCTTGTCAACTGCTGGAAATGGCCCACCTTGATCATCACTACAAAAGGTTTTCTTCCTCCCCCCCTGCTGGTAATAGCTCATCTTAAGTGATCACTCTCCTTACAGTGTGTATAATACCCATTGTTTCATGTTCTCTGTGTATATAAATCATCTCCCCACTGTATTTTCCACTGAATGCATCCGATGAAGTGAGCTGTAGCTCACAAAAGCTTATGCTCAAATAAATTTGTTAGTCTCTAAGGAGCTACAAGTACTCCTTTTCTTTTTGCGAATACAGACTAACACGGCTGGTACTCTGAAACCTGTCTAGAAGTACTGTAATATACACGACCAGTTTCCTGGGAATTCTGTTTACCTACTGCTTGGGAATGAGAAACTAGCTTAATTTTCCAAAAGTGAAGCTAAGGAAGATCAAAAACTATATTAGAATAATTCTCTTTGGGATCTTTTCCCTCTCATAATTAGCTTTTAAAGCTGCATTAAATTGCTCATTTCAGATGCAAGCTATTTTCTCACTATTAGAAATAACCTATATACTGCTAACTGCATTGTATTATCCATTCCATCTTAGAATTAGGTATTTGTTCTAATAGTGCTTTTATAGCCAGTCCTCTCTAGGTATTCAGGAACCTTCGTACTTACAAAAGTGAACTATGGTGGCTAGTGTAACAGTGACTGGACAAGTTTCTGACTTGAGGTATAGTTCCACCATTTAAAAGCTAAAAGACTCTTTCTTTTACTCTGACCATGAGTCTCTTCTCCTTACCCTAAATTTGCTCCACTCGTCAGTCATAGCTTTGAAAGCTGAATCAGAAACATGAGTAAACAGATGCTATTCAGTAGCTACGGAGGAAATACACAAACCACCTTGCCAATACTCTTTTTTATCCTACTCCTCTCTTCTCTGCTTTCTTACCTTTTGTCAACAGGGCTTCCATTTGCCATGCTATCATGGCAATTTGAAAAGGCTCATAGGACCTAATGAGGCTGGTTATTCTGAAGTTTCAAACAGTGACTGATTAAACTACATGTAGTGTAAAGAGTGGAACAAATAGCAAAGATAGGGTGTGTATGTAAAATGCTCAGAGAGGCACACAAGTGTGGTAACGTCTCACTCTAAAAATGTGTGCCATACCACAGAGTGGCAGCAGTAGCTCCTGCTATAGAAAGTCATGGTGTGGTTGCAATGTACGTCTTCTTGGTTATCCATCACTGAGGGAGCAAAAAGGACAGTGCTTTTGTACCTGTGAATGGTGGATCCCAGCCATGCGGGTGTGTGGTGCTGGAAGATTGCTTTAGGTAAGAAACTACTTTAGACAAGGATTTTAGCCAGGCAAAGCTAAACTGAGACTCTAAAAAGCGTGTTTTGCTTTTGTTTCAGATGTAACTATTTCTGTTGCCACTATTAGCCCTACTCAATATCTCTTACCCTTTGCTAATAAACTTACGATTGGTTCACTAACTGTATGTCAATGCTCTGATGTGATAATGGAACTGATCCCAAATTGTACCAATCAAACAGTGTGTGTTCTATTCCCTTGGAAATAGCGAACCTGATAGGTCTTGTGAGCGTCCAGTGATAGGGGCTTAATATTACAGGGGACACTTCATAGGTGCCTGAGGACTGCGGCACAACAAGTGTTAACCTGCAAGGCAAAGGAAGGGTTAGCAGATCCCTGAGAGATGGTTTAGGTGGCTAACAGACTGAAAGTGGCAGGGAGCTGACACCCAGGTTAGCACCATCTCTCTCAATATGTGTGGGGGCGGGGCAGGGGGAAACAGTGACATACGTCCTGGGCACCTTGAGAAAAAAAGTGTCACAAAGTGATCACCCATTTTCATGCTATTAGTACTTAACATGAAATCAAACTTACTCTTCAATGTGAGTCCTGTCTTGTGGTATGACACCTTTTACTTTCTCATTTTGGTACTCTTCTCTCAGCAAGTACTCTCACATCTCCTTTCTTTTCACAAGCAGGATTGGATTGTTATTTTCTTTCCCAGTTTGATTCAGCCATTTCTCTTATCCCCTCATAAGCAGTCTCTACTAGGCAGTTCTCTCAGACGTTCTTAATTCTTGCATATTCTTTCAAAATGTATTTAAAACATGTAGAGTGTCAGCCACTGGCACAGTAGGTATTGCAAAGAACACTTCACAACAGGCCTTGATAGAAATTGAATTACTTCTTGTAGTTTTTATTAAACTAGCTTCCCTCTTATAAAACTAATTGGTCTGGTATAGCTACAAGCGGATTTATTACAAACCTGGTCTTAAAAAAAAGGAAGAACTCTAAAAGATTAACAGCTTTCACTTTACTATTTTGTTTCAAGCTGTCTGCACAAAGCTGCTTGCTTCATGTCTGAAAGTCTAAGTATAATTTGGAAGCTGCAGAACCTCTAGTTCTATAAAATATGCTTATAATTTCACAGTGATCAAAGCATAAATTGTCTTGATTTATCATATGTAAAATTAGCATAAAAACATGATCTCTTTGAATGAGGTGATAGTTTTATGTCTAGCCTTGATTTGTATCTTCGGTTAACACATTGAGATGGAAAACAAAGTGCAGTCATCTTAACTCCATGGTTAGTAGTTCAACCATCACTCCCTTCTGCCTTGCTGCCTGACTACCATAATTTCAGCCAATATTAGCTAGAGTGGTTTTGTTCTATGTTTTTTTCTTCCCTGTGCAGAACCAGCAAAAATAAAATAAAATAAAATAAAATAAATAATTTTTAAAATCCAACCATCCCTTTTGATTTTGTGGGAAAACAAAGGGTTGGCTTTGTGAACCTTTACTCATGCAAGTCTCACTAACTTCAGTTAGTCTAGACATGATTAGGGGCTTCAGGATCAGGCCTAAAACCTTGCCATGCTTACTAGAGCAAATCTTCACCTGAGGTGGTCAGGGTCTAGTAGCCTACATTACTGTTTAAAACAAAACTCATTGCTAAGTGTCAAGTTTCAATAGTTTACCTAAATTAGATGTTTAACACTGTTAATCTTACAATGTTTTGGACTGTGGATTCCATATGTAATATTCTTTCAGATTAGGAACACACTGAGGGCAGGATACAGCCAATACACCATAAAAGCACATTAAGGAAGATAAGCATAAGGGATGTAAGGAGAGAAGCAGGTGCCAATGGACACCACTCAGAGCACTTACCAATGGAATTTGTGTCCATCATCCCTGAAAAGAAGGCAAGGAGATCAAGGAGAAGAGGCTTAGGCGGGATAGCTGCCTCCATCTCTAACCAAAGAATCAGACCCCTGATTTGACTTAATAAGTTCATGTGCATGAATATGTGCAGGAGGAAAACACTTCAAAGCTACCTAAAAACTGGGTCCTGAGCTATTAAACTTGGCTCTCTAGCCAAACGATCTGAAAGATCAGAAAGAAGTTAAGATTCGGCCTCAGATCTCAGCTGGGCCTCGCCAGTGAAATTCAAATCAATATCTAAATCTGGATGGAGCAAATGTACACAAATCAGAATGGGAGAAGGTGTTTGATCTGGGGTAATTGTTAATAGAGACATTAAACAATTGATAAAATGGTTATTCATAAAATGCTGCTCATATTCTTCAAATAGGCAAGTAAATACTTGACTATTATTTTACACCAGCTTGATAAACATCTTATGTAATAATGGATTTAAGTTGATATCAGTTGTGAAGTACAATAATAGTGCTGAAAGAAAAGGAGTACTTGTGGCACCTTAGAGACTAACAAATTTATTAGAACATAAGCTTTCGTGAGCTACAGCTCACTTCATCGGATGCATTCGGTGGAAAATACAGTGGGGAGATTTATATACACACACAGAGAACATGAAACAATGGGTTTTCTCATACACACTGTAAGGAGAGTGATCACTTAAGATGAGCCATCACCAGCGGGGGGGGGGGGGGGAAGGAGGAAAACCTTTCATGGTTACAAGCAAGGTGGGCCATTTCCAGCAGTTAACAAGAATGTCTGAGGAACAGTGGGGGGGTGGGGTGGGGGGGAGAAATAACACGGGGAAATAGTTTTACTTTGTGCAATGACTCATCCACTCCCAGTCTCTATTCAAGCCTAAACACCACCCTATATCGGAAACCTACTGACCGCTATTCCTACCTACATACCTCTAGCTTTCATCCAGATCACACCACACGATCCATTGTCTACAGCCAAGCTCTACGATATAACCACATTTGCTCCAACCCCTCAGATAGAGACAAAACACCTACAAGATCTCTATCATGCATTCTTACAACTACAATACCCACCTGCTGAAGTGAAGAAACAGATTGACAGAGCCAGAAGAGTACCCAGAAGTCACCTACTACAGGACAGGCCCAACAAAGAAAATAACAGAACACCACTAGCTATTACCTTCAGCCCCCAACTAAAACCTCTCCAATGCATCATCAAGGATCTACAACCTATCCTGAAGGATGACCCATCACTCTCACAGATCTTGAGAGACAGGCCAGTCCTTGCTTACAGACAGCCCCCCAACCTGAAGCAAATACTCACCAGCAACCACACACCACACAACAGAACCACTAACCCAGGAACCTATCCTTGCAACAAAGCTCGTTGCCAACTCTGTCCACATATCTATTCAGGGGATACCATCATAGGGCCTAATCACATCAGCCACACTATCAGCGGCTCGTTCACCTGCGCATCTACCAATGTGATATATGCCATCATGTGCCAGCAATGCCCCCTGCCATGTACATTGGTCAAACTGGACAGTCTCTACGTAAAAGAATAAATGGACACAAATCAGACGTCAAGAATTATAACATTCAAAAACCAGTCAGAGAACACTTCAATCTCTCCGGTCAGTCGATTACAGACCGGAGAGAGGCTATCCTTCAACAAAAAACCTTCAAAAACAGACTCCAGCGAGAGACTGCTGAATTGCAATTAATTTGCAAACTGGATACAACTAACTTAGGCTTGAATAGAGACTGGGAGTGGATGAGTCATTACACAAAGTAAAACTATTTCCCCATGTTTTCTCCCCCCCCCCACTGTTCCTCAGATATTCTTGTTAACTGCTGGAAATGGCCCACCTTGCTTGTCACCATGAAAGGTTTTCCTCCTTTCCCCCCCTCTGCTGGTGATGGCTCATCTTAAGTGATCACTCTCCTTACAGTGTGTATGACAAAACCCATTGTTTCATGTTCTCTGTGTGTGTGTGTGTGTGTGTGTGTGTGTGTGTGTGTGTGTGTGTGTGTGTGTGTGTGTGTGTGTGTGTGTGTGTGTATAAATCTCCCCACTGTATTTTCCACCGAATGCATCCGATGAAGTGAGCTGTAGCTCACGAAAGCTTATGCTCAAATAAATTTGTTAGTCTCTAAGGTGCCACAAATACTCCTTTTCTTTTTGCAAATACAGACTAACATGGCTGCTACTCTGAAACCAATAATAGTGCTGGACACTTGTATCAGTGCAGACCAGCCTTTTCCCTCCACTATCACTTAAATAATGCAGATGGTTGTAGCAGTATATATCAATGTCCTTTAGAAAAATTCTGCTTTTCTCTTTAGAAACTTTCTGGCACAGTCAATATTGCTAAATGTTTGTTGCTCATCCAACATATGCTGTCTCTTTCTGTTCTAGAGATTCTCCATCTGCTGTTTTGCCACCTTTCCTCAGTTCTTCCTCCATTACTTTGTTATGTGTTCTCCCCACACAGTATGGAGTTCCATGGTCTTCTTGTGTCTGCTTCTTCACCGCTGCTCTTTGAATTGATTCTCTTCTTTGACGTCTTGCCTATTATGTGCAATCTGCATCATAGAGTAGGAATAGTACCTGATATTTGGGCAAAGCTGTGCACAGTAGCAAATGTGCGTTAGTTAGATAGCTAGGGTTTATTTTTAGACTCACTGAGATCATTTGAAAAACTGAAACTAAAATTGTTGCATACTTGAGGGCAGCTTTGATGCAAGCTCCCTCCGTCTCCAGATTTATGCTTTATTTGCCTCATTGAAGGGTCTCTGACGTATACTGTTCATACAGCATTTTTGCCAACTCCTAACACTCAAAGAGCTAGAATCCTTTATGTCAATGTACTAGAGAGCTATACATAATATGAAGTACTCTGAACTACAAATGGATCCTTATTGTACAAAGCTTGTTCATCATCCTCTATTCCATTTAGCTTCCACAATGATTAGTGCATGCTCCTACTCATCAAATCATGAAGTAATTGAGAGAAGTTTTCAAATGTAATATTTATGAGCACTCTTTCAATTCGCTTAGATGTTCAGGGTGTACAGCTGATGGCAAACTGTTTACTCAAACACCTTGAATTGAATATACTGAGATTGAGCTAGGTGGGAAGGCCTATGGAAAGCGTGCAAATCAGCAAAAGAGAAATGGAGGTTGTGCTGAGACCCTGTCAGTTATCTACTAGTAGTGAGAGGAAAGGCAAGGTTAAAAACAAAGGGTGAGGTGCAGAAGGTATTACTAGATGTTTTTTAAAAAAAACAAAACAAACCCTACTTAGGTGACCTCATGTTCTCAGAGTGGGCAATGCCTGGATTGGGCGTGCCAGAGGGAGCACTGGGCTTCCCATTCAGAGCTGTATCCATTCTTCCAGTCAGAGTTGGCAGCAACAAGGGCCAGGTTCATTATCTAGGGTCTCCTTTTCAACTATACAACACAAAACAGACTCAAACCCCCACCCAGTGACCTGGGACAATTACACAGCACCCCCTGGGCACCTCTAAGAGGCAATACTTCCCCTCTTGTAAGCACAGAGTCTGAGTATAGCAAAAAACTTTTAATAAAAGGAGGGAAGTAACTCAGCATTAATTTGGGAAAACACCGAACTAGGGCTCAGACACAAACCATGAGCAAAAGACCCACCCCCAAGTAAGTTGGGCAGTGTCCTTTTCCCCTCAGGTCCTTAAGTCCAGCAACCCAAAAGTCCCTTTAACGTGCCTGTCCCTTCTCTGCACCCCACTCACAGTTGCTGTCCTTGGTCAGTGCAAACCGAGAGGTCAGAGGTTCATCCACAGAGTTCACCTCCCACCCTGGGTATAGGGGGAGCGGGTAAGGAGGTACCTTACATGCTCCGCTACTCGGGCACTCACTCGCTGCTCCTCTCCACCAACCAATTGCCACGCCTCTCTGTAGGGCTCTGTTCAGGCCCTCTCCACTGCTCACAGATGTCTTCAGGGCCCACCACTTTATACAGCTCTCAATGATTTCAGCTTTCAGTGGGGGAACCTCATTGCTGGTGCACACTGGGCAGCCTCTTGCATCAGAGTCACTGTCCCACAACAGGTCTAATGCTTAGTCCTTGGTATCAGTGATTTCAGCTCTGGAGCCTGTAACAAGACTCTCAATTGAGTCTAAATTAGCTCTTTTATTACACACTGGAGAGAGGAAGGATCAAGTGGTGCTTATGACCCTTAAGCAGGGCCCACACCACCAGGTACAAGTACCTATCCCCACCATCTCTCAACTCACTAGGCTTTGGAACCCATGTCCCCTGCCTAGCAAGTGCCATTTAGTTAAGGGTCAGTCCCCTCCTTAAGGATATGCCGAGTCCAGTTCTGCTGCCCTCCAGCCAAGAATTTGTCATCCCGACAAATCACATTCCATATTATACCAAATTCATTAGATCCCCCGAAGGGCCTCAGGAAACTC
Organism: Dermochelys coriacea; assembly: GCF_009764565.3. Taxonomy (NCBI): domain Eukaryota; kingdom Metazoa; phylum Chordata; order Testudines; family Dermochelyidae; genus Dermochelys; species Dermochelys coriacea. The sequence continues at coordinate 11,157,643 of NC_050079.1, read as the reverse complement.
ACTATGGCTTTCACAAGCCTGTGAGCTAAGTGTATTGGTTCTTCACTAGTCACATCAGGTGCATCATAAGTTAACCATCTTACTGGCCTTATAACCATGTCCTGCCTATGGAGAGAATGGAACAAACTAAAACTGATTCAGAGAGTGATGCACTGAATTACCACTGACTCTTTACAAAAGCAACGAATGTAATTAGTGCTACCAAAAGAATACAGAACCCTGGTCATGAGGGCCCTGCATGATGATTTTAGACATTTAGGAATGGAGCGGACCCTGGAACTTATTTGTAGTAGGTTCTATTGGCTTCAGATAAGACATAAAACTGGGCTACTCAGCTATCCTATTCATGGTATTTCTATGGCCTCCATTACCATAGTAGTCAAGAGCCTCACAATCTTTAACACATTTAAACTCACAACATCCCTGTGAGGTAGGGCAGTGCTACTACCCCTATTTTACTGATGGGGAACTGAGGCATAGAGAATAAAGTGACTTGTGTAAGTTCATATAGGAAGTAGGGGGCAGAGCAGGGAACCGAACTTAGGTCTCCAAAGTCCCAGGCTAGTTTGCTAACCAGTGGATCTCAGGCCTTCCTCTATTCACATTGTTGAAGAACAAATACCCATTTTGCACATGTACTTACAATGATCATGTATCCATGTTAGGTGTATATTTTTGAAAATCATGTCCTTTGTAATCAGAATCTTTGGACTACAGATCAGGACTGTAACCTCATCATAGCAAGATTAAAGCTAACACTAAAAAAATGTATATAGTACACAGGTTAAAAAAAAGAGTATCTGTACATCTGGTATACAGCTTAGATTATCCACAAATACAAAGTTTGTTTTTAAAGTTATAAGATACATATAGTGCATAATCAGAAATAACCCAAATTTAGGTGAATAAATTTAAGAATACAGTTTAGATATTAGCATCCAAGTATTCAGGTACATCACTCATAAAAAGTTATACAGCGAATTGGTTGTGGAAAGCACATATAGCAATGAGTGAAGATTGTTCCTCAGTAATTGAGAATATAGGGTAGGTTGTCCATTTAGAAAATACAGTCCCTCAGAAAAGTATTTCAGTTACTTTCCCCACTGCGCCTCTCATTGGCACTCCAACTCATCCCTCCTGGTATTGCTGATATCCGGTGACATGTTCTATGTAGATGTCCCTTGACCACCTGATAGCATCCGACACCATGACTTGCCACATTAGTCGAACGTAGCACTGACCGATTCCACATTCTCTCAAAAATCCCTCATTACTGGGGTCCCATGCGCCCAGGGATCTGACATTTAGCACGTGTTTCTGAACCTCTCAAGGTTTAACTATCAAGGTTTCAGCCAGAGGGGCATATTTCTCCACCTTTCGAGCTCAGGTGTTGCGGAAGACTGGGGTCCAGTTCTCAAAGGGCACTGTGACATCCACTATCACGATCTTCTTCTGGCCCTCGTTGGTGATGACGATGTCCGGTTGTAGATGGCTGTCAGTTCCAGGGATGGCAGAGTTCATGGCCACCTTCCCTATGGGTGGCGGGATGGCTTGTGACTTGGATGGCTATTCTTTCCCCAAAAGACAAGCAACTTTTTCCACTTCAGCAAACTGTGCAAAGTCCCAGCACCACCAGACTTTAGAACTTTGCAAGTTATTTGCAGCACTATTCTACCAACTCAGCGTTAGAATCTAGCTTCGAGAGAGCTTGAGTATCTCTCTGGGGAAGGGAAAACAATAAAGAGGGACTTGGAATCCAGTTAAGAAAAGCCATTTTATGTTCGTAAGTACAGTCGTACCAGAGGGCATAGCTATTGTTTTGAAAGGATAATACCAAGTTTGGATAATACCATGTTGTTGTGTATGGTATGTATAGGAACTCCTCCATTTACACAATTCTTTGTTTAAGTAGAGCAGTTCCACTTCATTATTTCCATTTATCTAACTGGATTTAGTATTTTGTTTAAAACTGGTCACCAGAGCTGTAAATGCTCTACACATCTTACTGCTATTAAATCTACATTTTTCTTCCTGAGTTTTAATTAGATTCCTTTCATAACAGTCGGGATTGACATTGTTCAAATATTTATCTCCAATTATCCATCCACCAATACAAGTTCTTTGGGAATTCACTTTATTTGCCTGACCTTATACTTGAAGGACTGCTCTCGAATTCAAGACAGTTGTCCGGTTATGATTGTGTTGGAATTTCATTCAGATCTGAGTTTCTGAAGGTGCACACACTAATACAGTCGCTGTGCTTTTCTGATCTGTGTTGCTTCCACCAACACCCACATAATTGAAACTGAAACATTAATTTAACGTCTGTTTAATTCCCCACAACTGAAGTGTTTTAAACAGTGAATAAAAATCCCCTTCTCCTCAAAGGCTTAGTTTTTGGTCTTGATTTGCAAAGTCATAATTTCACTCGTTTTTCAGGGCCAGTAAGACCCAACTTTTTAAACATAAAAGACAAGCAAGAAAGTTTTTACACATCATGAAGCAACAAAATCAGCATGAGCCTTTTTTTCCCCCACCCAGTGAAAGGGATTTGTGACAACCTGATCATGTTTCTGAAGGACAGAACATTCTCCAGAAAGTGATAGTAATGTATAGTTGTAACCGTCCTGACCGAATGAGGTCAAAGTCAAATATAAGTCAGGTCTGATAACAACAGCTTATTGTAAAATGTATTCTTTCCTTTACTTCTGGAGACTTTAGCTGTGGATCTTGCTGACTGTCAGAAAGTCCCTTTCCAGCTGCCCTCCTGCATAATGCAAGTAAATCCTACAACTCTGTAAACAACATTATATTATAAGACCATGACAAGTCACCGTCTGTACACCACCAAGTGGGCTGGTTAGCAAATTGTGTGCTTGATTCTGCACAATCTCCATGTACATATGTGTTGTGCTCCCACCGAGTGCTTAGAGTAAGGGTCTTGCATCCAGTTCCAGCTTTACTTTGAAATTAGCCCAGAGATGTGTTTCATAATGAATACTTGAGCTCAGCATACTTGACAGCATAAGTCCATCGATGGCTATAATGTAAGAGATACATCTCAAGGTCTTTCTATTCAGATACTTCATTTCAAACTTAGGGCACGGGGGAACTTTGAAGGGTCTCACATGATGGATATTAGTCACTTTACAGTATTGATTTTCAAGTGTTTTCAGTCTCCTATTCCAAAGGCAGCACTCAAGCAGCAGTAGGGAGTCTTTGAGAAGTCACTCCCCTGTTTCATTGGGTGGCACAACCTGGTTTCAGCAAAAAAATAAAAGTGGAGGATCTCAGTTCAGTATGTTAATTTGCAGGTATCTTGAGCAGAGTAGTTTCACAGATCCACAGGGTCTGGTTTATGCCCCATCCTGTAACCAGGCCCTTGGGAGTGACACGCCCCCCCCATTATTGTGCCAAACCCCAATGTTCACACAGCTTTACTGGGGCATGTCTGTGGCCTCCAAGACTGAGCCTAGGGACTGTAGTACTCTGGCTTCACACCTTGAGCTCTGCCCAGTGGGTTCAACTGACACAGACTCCTGGTCAGAGGCTTTTACATGCTTCAGGGATCAATGAACCTCAGCAAGTATTTTCAAAGCAGAATAGGATTTAGTCAACGGGAGCATTGCATCGGAAGGCCTTAGGTTAGCACAGAGAAATAAAGGTTAAGACATAATCCATTCTGGGCAAGCCATTGCAAGCAGCCATCCAAGCTGCTATGGACTCCATTTCAGGCTCTGTCTCTGTCTTTGTCAGTCCAAGGCGAGAACTCTGCATCTCTCTAGAGGGAAGCATTTAACCGCACCATCAGACACCTTCCCCTTTCTTCTCAAGCTGGGGCCTCAGTTCAGCTTCGTTGCAGAGTGTGTGTGTGTGTGGGGGGGGGAGATTTCTTTCCACTTGGTTGTTAGATATGAGTGCTCTGGCCATTGTGGCTTCTGCTGTCTTTTTGGATTCTCCATTGACATAGGTCAATTTTGAGCCGGTTCTTTAATGACCCATTTAGCCTGCCTGTGACAGGTACATGACAACAACTCTGTCTCCTGTTCAGCTCCAAGAGCAGATTTATCCCATTTGCACTGACTAGGTAGCAATGCTAGGTATAGAGAGAAACTGAGGCACACATAGGCATAATAAATATTACAGAAAATTCTCACTGTCACAATAAGGAAAGCTCGATCTCATGAAAATTGGACTGTTCTTGATAACTACATTTTCCAACACTTCCTGTTGAAGTATGTGATTTTTTAGGACTTATTGCTGCTGCTATATTAGTCTGCTTGAAATTGCAGATCTGCTTTCAAATGCTATTGCTGCCCAAGAGAAAAGGTAGCCTCACCTCATTCATTACGGTTTGTTGACTAAGCGTTGTATCTGTTTTCCACCACATCTGATGAATACACCAATGCCTTGTATAGAAAACTAGCAGGACTCCTACAGATGCACCTTTAATGTTTCTACCATTAGGCTTCTTCTCCCAGTATGACTGGCCTTCCTTGGCATCAGACACCTCGTGCTCAACGATTCCATTGTCTCTCTTCTATAGCTCTGTAAGCAGAGTCTGAATGAGCTCTCCGCTGACATCTAGTGATAAGCTGTGGAGGAGGACTTCAAGAGCTGATCCTGTTTGCATGGGTACACCCACCCTGCCTCGGTGCTCAGCATGATGGCATTGCTTGCCCAAATGATCACTTTTGGCTGGTGTTGGATCCCCAGTCTCCTTGTTGTGTGAATTGAGAGCAGCAGAACTGTACTTGGCATAAAACTTTCTTACAGACAGTATTATGGGAATCTGACTCCACATCCTTGTACAGGAACAATAAAATATATGCCAGTTAGTGTTTTATCAAAGTATTAATGGTTACAACTTGCCAAAAATATTGCATTAATTTCTCTCCTTTTTTGTAAGACGGAACAGGTTCTGATGAGGATTTTTCTTAGCCGGTCTACAAATATAGCAGTGCAGATTACCAATAAATCTTTCAATTTTACCTCTATTTTTCATTTAGCGAAGTACAGATGTGTAGAGCTTTCAGACCAAATGCAATATCATTGCTCAGTTCAGTGTGTAGCAAGTAGGTGTGTGTTTTAGTAGCTCATTGTGGTAGGCACACAAATCCAGCAACCGTCATCCCTGTTTCAAAGAGCTTAGAATCAATCTCCATGGAAGATATACAACTGTCTCGGCCATGCAGTTGGTTTATGTGCATGGGTCACATAGCTAGAGGGTTAAACTGACCTTGAGTGAAATGTCTAAAATCTGCACCAAAATGTTCATTGCTATTGTGAATTACCAGATGCCATTCTAGCAAATGGAGCATGCTTGAGATAGTTTCAGACTGCATCAGTCAAAAATAAGGGTAAAGAACAAGAACAAGAACAAAGGGGGGAGGGATAGCTCAGTGGTTTGAGCATTGGCTTGCTAAACCCAGGGTTGTGAGCTCAATCCTTGAGGGGGCCATTTAGGGATCTGGGGCAAAAATTGGGGATTGGTCCTGCTTTGAGCAGGGGGTTGGACTAGATGACCTTCTGAGGTCCCTTCCAACCCTGATATTCTATGATCCAGAATCACAACAATCTTGATAAACCTGCCTATCCTACAGTGCTTAGCTCCTAATATTGTCACTTAGGAAAGGCAGAACATGAAAGGCTTGATCTAACTCCCCAGCTACCTCCATGAAATGATGAGCAATAGTCTGGGATTTAACAAAAGGATGCATGTACTCCCATTCTGAACATACCAGAGCATAGTAGGTTTCTGGAGACTTGAGTGACCTGTTCTGCATATTTAATACAAGTTTTATTTAATGGGATACATCTGTTTAGTTTACATTCTTTGCTCTTTTGTCAGAGTTAGGCTTTTTTTGCATTCAGTCAGTTAATTGTGTCCCCCCAGGGTCTGTTTGCTCTTTGCTTTGCTAATTCTGAGTGTCAGCCTAATCACATGGCAAGAATTATTTTTAAAAAATCAAGCTATTTTTTAAAACCTCCAATTCTGAAATAATTTCGGTACCTTCTGCATGAAATTCTGAAAGTGGAAAAACCAGTCTGTCTAGAAAACAAGTGCTTTAAACACTATTGAAATTCCTAGGCCTTTTTTGCTTTGCCTACGAAGGCTACATGTACACTACAGCACTTGCAACTTGCAGCTGCAGCATTTGTGGTGGAGTCGCTCTAAGCCGACGGGAGAGCTCTCCCATCAGCTTAATAACTCCTGCCTCCATCAGAAACTGTAGCTATGTCAGTGGGAGGAGATCAATGGGGGGGACCAGGTAACAGTTTCAAATATGTGAATATCTGTTATAAAGAGGACTATGACCAATTGTTCTCCATATCCACTGAAGGTAGGACAAGAAGTAATGGGCTTAATTTGCAGCAAGGGAGATTTTGGTTTGATATTAGAGAAAAAAATTCCGACTATAAAGATAGTTAAGCACTGGAACACATCCAAGGCAGGTTGTGGTATCCCCATCACTGGAGGGGGGATACCACAAGAACAGATTGGAACAACACCTGTCAGGAATGGTCTAGATTTACATCAGCACAGGAAGCTGGACTTGATGACAGCTGGAGGTTCTTTCCAGCCCTGCATTTCTATGATTCCCGGTTCCTTCTGTGCCTTGGTTTCCCAATCTGTGAAATAGGGATAATGATACTGGCCTCCTTTAAGTGCTTTGAGATCTATAATTATGATATTATTTTCCTTGAAATGTATATCCAGAGCTAATCCAGATTTTCATCAGTAAACAACAAAATCTGGTTCTTTGTCTCTTTCCTGGAGCCTGATACCTACCCAACCAAAGACTCCATTCCATGTTTTTCCCCAAGACCTTGCTAGGCCAGGACTTGAGTTTCAGTGATTGATGTAGGCATTCAACCATGGTGGATGTGGTCAAATCTGACAATTCATTACATTAATAAATACTTCTTATAGTACTAATGGCTACCAGTGAGCTGGCGTACAACAGCCACATCCTTCCTAGCACTGCTATCCTGATGTCAGACAGTCTAGGTAGGAGCAGGGAGGGTTTCAGAAAATTAAAACATGGCCATTGGTCTGCTGGATGACCTATGGGTTTTACTAGCTCCACCAGTCTTGACTGAAACCATGAGCAAGCCACCATTTGTAAAATGGGTGTCCAGCGCACATCACCTGAGTGACTGCCCTGTAGGAAGACTCCTTGAGAGTTGAGATTACCTTGAGTTCCTGCGAAAGACTCACTCCTGTGGGAGGCAAGTAATGCTTGAATAACAGACTGTAGTACACACAGTGCCTCAGACTTAGTGAGGCTTATTTAATGACTTTGTGACTTTGCACTTCTATGGCAGTTCTCAACAAAGGAGATCTCAAAATATTATGTTACCAAATTACATTGAATATTACAGGATGGTGATCGGCTCAAGGTTGACACTGGAATGCCACAGTCTCTCAGATCTCATCTATATGTGGACACAGACTCATGACATGATTCCTTCCACTTAAATTTTCAGGAGAGCTAGTGCATGTGGGTGCAGGGAGGTCTACTCCTGCGTGTCACAGAGCCCAAATCTGGGTGTAGACCTGCCACTACCTAGATCTTTTGCCATTGCCCCTTGTTCTAGTGTGGGTGGTAAGAACAGCTGTAGCAGCCAAGACCTTGGGGAAGAATCCTTTTGATCCCCCACAAAACCTCCCTGGGTCAAGTCCACCTATTTGAGCTTGGCACTGATTTGAACTTCTGGCAGGAGAAGAACTATTCCACCCTTATGTCCTTTCAATTCGGTTTAAGTATGTCAAAAAAAAAAAAGTAACTAACTCCACTATAAATTTGCTGTTAGGAACGCACTTGTCAGAGTTAAGTGTGAGAGCAGTTAGCAGTCACTTTCCCCGCTACCACCATGTGTGTTCCTCTTCTCTGGACAGACTGACACCTGTGCTGCGTCCCACTGCTTCTGGCATACTTTTAAATATAAAAGAGTTGTGTTGGTTAGCAGTAGGAGGTGTTCACGCTACAGGCCCTCAACAACCTTTTTGGACAACACAGTGCTGCAGTCCCTCTCTTATCAAGTGTTGTAATCATGAAGCACAAGGTTAACAGGCGGAGCATAGTGCTGGGAGCTCATTAGGAAATTCAATGATCTCATCACAAGAATGAAATTGGCAGTCTTGCTTGCTTTCCCGGAAAGGCAGACCAGGGTGGGTTAAATGCTACTAAGGGTATGTCTACACTGGCAGAGTTACATTGCAGCAGTTACAGTGCTGCTCAGAGAGCGCTGAAGAGAAACCGTTGTTGTGTGTTCACAGCGAGCTGCCTGCGCAATAGTGTGTTCACATTTGCAGCACTTGGATGGGTATTCGGAGCGGTGCCCTCTGGCCAGCTATCCCACAGAGCACCTCTTCCTCTTCTGTCGCTAAGAGTTGTGGGAAGGTTGAGGGGGTCTTGTCTCAGTGCCCTGTGATGCATTGCTTCGCATCCCAGCAATCCCTGTGCTGCCATCTGCATTTGGCGCCATCTTTCAGCAGTTTGTGTATTGTGTGCTCTGCCTCTTCGGTCTACAGGAATGGATCCCGCACTGTTGACCAATATGTTGCTTGCTCTCACTAACATGTCACAAGTGGCAGTGAAGTTATTCCTTAAACTACAAAGGCAGGAGGAGTTCGACATTGAACTCGCCACATGTAGTAGTTACGACACGAGACTGCTTGTGCATTCATGGAGATGCTGACCACAGTGGAACACTGCTTTTGGGCTCTGGAAACAAGCACCGAGTGGTGGGATCACATCATCATGCACGTCTGGGATGACGAGCAGTGGCCACAGAACTTTTGGATGAGGAAAGTCACATTCATGAGACTGTGTGAAGAGCTCGCCCCAGCCCTGCGGCACAAGGACATGAGAATGAGCGCTGCCCTGTCATTGAAGAATCACATGGCAATTGCACTGTGAAAGCTGGCTATTCCAGACTGCTACCGATCGGTCGCTAACCAGTTCAGACTGGGAAAATCGACTGTTGGACTCATATTGATGGAAGTGTGCAGGGCCATTAATTGCATCCTGCTCTGAAAGACTGCGACTCTGGGCAACGTGGGTGACATTGTGAATGGCTTTGCACAAATGGGCTTAATAACTCAATAATTGCAGAGGGGCGATAGATGGCATGCATATTCCAATTCTGGCACCAGACCACTGACTACATTAATCGGAAGGGGTATTTCTCTATGGTTCTTCAGGCACTTGTGGATCACCGTGGCCGTTTCACAGACATTAACGCAGGCTGGTCTAGAAAAGTGCATGACATGCATCTTTGGAACACTTGCCTGTTCAGGAAGCTGCAAGCAGGGACTTTCTTCCTGGACCAGAAGGTCACCATAGGGGAAGTTGAAATGCCCACTGTGATCCTGGGAGACCCTGCCTACCCCTTAATGCCTTGGCTTATGAAGCCATACATGGGGCACCTTGACAGCAGCAAGGAGCGGTTCAACAACAGGCTGAGAAAGTGGAGAATGACTGTTGAATGTGCTTTTGGCCTGCTTGTGCTGCCTATATGGGAGACTGGACCTGACCGATGACAATATTCCTATGCTTATAGTTGTGTGCTATATGCTCCATATTTGTGAAGGGAAGGGTGAAAGCTTCACTCATGGCTGGACTGCAGACACTCAGCTCCTAGAGGCTGAATTTGAATATCCAGAGACTAGGGCTATTAGAGGGGTGCAGTGCTGGGCCATAAGGATCAGGGATGCCTTGAGGCAGCACCCGTGGAGGTGGGGTTGCCACCGAGTAGCGCGTCCAGCTCTTTGTAGAGCCAGCAGCTCGTGAACGCAGCACTGGAGTGGCGGTTTTCCTCCTGTGCCTTGTGGCAGGCGTTCCGCAGCTCCTTCACTTTGACCCTGCACTGCAATGTGTCCCGGTCATGGCCCCTTTCGGTCATGCATCGTGAAATCTATCCATAAGTATCATAATTCCTACGGCTGGAGCGCAATTGGGACCGGACAGCTACCTCTCCCCAAATGCTGATGGGGTCCAGCAGCTTGGCATTGCTCCAAGCAGGGGATCGCCTGGTACGTGGAGCATGCCTGGCCACCTGGAAAGATGCGGTGAGACCACTGCATGCGTCACCGAGCAAACAGGAAGGGGACTTTCAAAATTTCCAAGGAATTTAAGGGGTGGGGCTCACAGTTGGTCACCTGAGGGGAGGGCAATGGAGTTCAAACCGATGACCAGAGAGGCAAGAACAGGCATTGTGGGATATCTCCCGGAGGCCAATTGCAGCTCTGTAATCAACCAGGGTGTCTACACTGGCACCATAATGGTGCAGCCCCAGCGCAGGAAGCTGTATGCCTCTCGTCGAGTGGTGTTTTTATAGCGCTGCAACTGCTCCATTTCTGCGCAATAAGTGGCTTGGCAATGTGTACATCTCAGGAGTTACACCGCAGAAAGCTGCTTTACTGCGCAGAAACTTGCCAGTGTAGACTAAGCCTAAGGCTCTCCATCTCTGAGGAGAAGACTGTAATTGGGTTGCTTTTGGTTACCCCTAGCAGCCTATTCAAGCAATTTATACTGAATCATGGCACACATCATCAGTCGGGGCTGAATAAAATGTTCAAAACAGTCTCTAGCTGAGAATTGCCTTTTATGGGATAGCTTCTACCAAGAGTTCATGTGAGACTTTCCTCAGTGGTTTAAAATAAATAAAGTAAGAGAAAGAAGTTAGGGAAAAATCATCTTCCATTACAGAACACATAGCATTCACTATTTCCAAATTCAAAATTAAAGAATTGGAGACAGATGTTGTGGAGGGGACAAACTTGTTACTCATCTACTCATGCCCTCTCTCTCTCTCTCTCTGTAGGAACAGAACCGAACATAAACACATCCCTAATTTTGTTCTTATAGCAAGCATTGGGTGTGCGTAAGACTTACAGATTGATAGTTGGGTTACCTTCCACAGATGGAAAGGGAATTTAGATTTAGTGTGAGACTTTTCTAAAGGGGGTGCTGTCTGTCTGAATGTCCACATTTCTTAAAATCCCCTTGGGCTGGAATCTCTGAGTCCATCTGTTCTTTACTTCCTTGTATTGTTCTGTTCTGTACGGTAGACGGAGAATGGAGAGAGTCTTATTTTCATTTCTTGGCTCACAATAAGTAAGAAATGAGGGGAGGAAAAAAAAGGCTTAAGAGGCTGGTACATGAGAAATTGAAGTACTTAATTGTGGTTCTAAGCTGGGGAGAGAGAGACCCTACTCACCTTGGATGGTAGATCCGAGTTACAGGAACCAAAAATTTATGGCAATAGATATTTTTACTTAGGTTATTTATTTCAGATGTTACATTCAAGTGATTTCAGACAAATATTCAAGAGTGAATAACCTGGCTGAAACATATCGTGGTCTTCATCGGAATTGAAATTTAGATAAAATGAGTACTCCATAGGTCACAGAAAACTTAATCTACTTCCGAAATGGAATACGAATGTCCACACGGGGAGCAATTCCTCAACATCTATTCCAGGCTATTTCATGGTATAGACAAGCCCTGACATAATCACTGCCAGCAGGCATGCTACAATGTTTACTTGGCTTTATCTTGATTTGAATTTTAATAAATACATAAATGCACACGACTCTTTGAGAAAGATTTGCATAGCTTTAATATCAAACTTACATTTGCAGAACATAATGCAGTAATTATAGCTCTTTTAAACCATTTGTGGTCTGGATTAGTTTCCAAGCAGCTGTTCAGTGGAATGTAAATAGACAGCTCCAGGAAGATTTGAGAATCCTTAAGCTTACAGAAATAACTTACATGCACAGCTAACAGCCATCACCTTCAGCCCCCAACTAAAACCCCTCCAACGCATCATCAAGGATCTACAACCTATCCTGAAGGACGAGCCATCGCTCTCTCAGATCTTGGGAGACAGACCAGTCCTTGCTTACAGACAGCCCCCCAATCTGAAGCAAATACTCACCAGCAACCACACACCACACAACAGAACCACTAACCCAGGAACCTATCCTTGCAACAAAGCCCGTTGCCAACTCTGTCCACATATCTATTCAGGGGATACCATCATAGGGCCTAATCACATCAGCCACACTATCAGAGGCTCGTTCACCTGCGCATCTACCAATGTGATATATGCCATCATGTGCCAGCAATGCCCCTCTGCCATGTACATTGGCCAAACTGGACAGTCTCTACGTAAAAGAATGAATGGACACAAATCAGACGTCAAGAATTATAACATTCAAAAACCAGTTGGAGAACACTTCAATCTCTCTGGTCACTCGATCACAGACCTAAGAGTGGCTATACTTCAACAAAAAAGCTTCAAAAACAGACTCCAACGAGAGACTGCTGAATTGGAATTTATTTGCAAACTGGATACAATTAACTTAGGCTTGAATAGAGACTGGGAATGGATGAGTCATTACACAAAGTAAAACTATTTCCCCATGGTATTTCTCCCTCCCACCCCACCCCCCCACTGTTCCTCTGATATTCTTGTTAACTGCTGGAATTAGCCTACCTGCTTGTCACCATGAAAGGTTTTCCTCCTTCCCCCCCCCCTGCTGTTGGTGATGGCTTATCTTAAGTGATCACTCTCCTTACAGTGTGTATGATAAACCCATTGTTTCATGTTCTCTGTGTGTGTGTATATAAATCTCTCCTCTGTTTTTTCCACCAAATGCATCCGATGAAGTGAGCTGTAGCTCACGAAAGCTTATGCTCTAATAAATTTGTTAGTCTCTAAGGTGCCACAAGTACTCCTTTTCTTTATGCACAGCTAAGTGCATTCATCGTGTGTGTAAAATGACCATATCTTAAAAATAAAACTGGAACATTTTTTGGTGACACTTCTTAAAGTCATGAAATAGTTAAACAATAAAAGTACTTTATATTATTTAGAAGTACTGCAAGCATCTGACTCAACAGCAACACATCCCTCTTTCTCAGAATGGAGGATTCCACCTCCCCCACCCCCCAGTAAATTAGTGTTCTGAACTAGCTTATCATAAAACACTGAACACATGTCTAACATTTATTTTGAGCAAAAAAACCAATTTTGATTGGATCCATGCTCATTCAGTTATTTCTTCACTCCAAATATTTCATAACATCAAATACTCATTCAGCTTAGACTAATTGTAAGCAGAGTAAATTCTGCTCTGAATAGTACATCTAGATGAACATTTTGTGGCTATAAAAAAAGTTTGAAATGAAAAGTTGGAAAATAACAGATTTACTGAAATGTAAGACATTATATGGGTTTGCAAAACACACTCATAGCATTTGTTGTGAAGTTTTTTTTGCAAAAGTTAGTACATCAGAAATAAATGGAAATTGCCTCTAGTTGCCCCATATTTTTAAAAGTGACTAGTGATTGTTGTGTGCCTGAAATTTGTGGGTATCCAGCTTGAGACTTAAAAGAGCCCTAATTTTGAGAGGGTTAGTGGTCAGCACTTCTGGAAAATTGGCACCCCAAAATCACTTCACTACTTAAAATCTTGGCTCCTATACATCATTAACAAAATACAATTTTTTTACTTTCTTCTCCCAAAAAAGCTCTAATCCAGGGTATTTCAGTGGAGTTTCACAGTCTGGCTCCTTTTTGCCTCCTCATCAAATATTTCTATTTAAAGATTTCAAATAACGGCAGGAACATAATAAGCCTCTGCCAGTTTCACGTGAAATACTAGAGATTATAGTGATGCTGCTCCAGTGTGCTGAGGAACCGCTAGATATACTAGAAAATTATCCCCTTTCTAGGAAAATAATTACATGTAATCCACTTGAACACATAATAGGGATGTGTGTTAACAAAGAACAGTGAAACTGGATATTGAAGTTGCATCAGGCCAGAGCATTAAATATTATCAAGCCAAAATGAAGCTTGGGTTTATCTGACCTGGCTTTTTAACGGAGCATTGCTTTGCTGCTACATCATTTTTTGTGCTCTTATGACAACTCAATGTCTGTCTGTATATAAACAATGTCGCATAAGGTATTAAGGTGGTTTAAAAAGTGTAAATAATTATAGAATACTAAAATTATGCATTTGGAGGGGAAGATGCCCTACATTTCCCTTTATGGGTTAAAAAAATTGGTTACTTTAACTTAATTTAGACAGCATGTGGTAGAAGGACTGATGCTTTGGGGGTTCATCCAGACTGGTTTGGGATTCTGTCACTGCCTGCCCTGTAACCCTGGGTGCTGTGCAGCTTTGGCTCAGAGCCCTGACACCAGCAGCCTGCTCACAGTGTCCTCACGCTGACTTCCACCACCTTGGCTATTCCTTGCAGGGTGACACCAACAACCCTTCCTGTCCCAAGCCACCCCAAAACAGTCTCCCCTGCAGTATCCATGACCATGCCCCAGAAGTTAAGTTTGCTTCCTCCAAAGTGACAGCACACATCAGCCTGTTAACGTAGGACTTGAGTACCCAGAAAGATAATAGAGAAAATAATGAAGCGACACCTAGAAGATAATACGGTGATAAGTAACAGTCAGTCAGCATAGATTTGTCCAGAAGAAATCATGTCAAACCAACCTAATAGTTTTGGTATTTTTACAGGGTAACAAGCCTTGTAGATAGAAGAGAAGCGGTCAGTGTGGTATATTTTGACTTTAGTAAGGCTTTTTAAACCATCTTCCCATAAACAAACTAGGGAGATATAGGCTAGATGAGTGTTTCTCAAATGCGGCCACCATGGCTGCATGCGGCCACTGCCTCCTGGTTGGTGATGGGGGAGAAATGGGGGCTGCAAGGTGGATTTGGCCCTGTCCCCCCTTGAACCACTAATGTAGGAGGCGATGGGGCTTCCTGCCTCAGCCCTGGTATGGCAAGCAGCAGGCTCTGACCAGGAGCTCTGACCACGCGGCTTTGGCTGCGCAGTAGTGTGATCCATCCCCCAGCCACTGGCCTTCAGGCTCACACACACACCCTTATTGCCCCAGCCCCCGCTGCCACCCTTGGCCCCTCATCCATCCATCCCATCACCCCACCCCCACTATCTTCCTTCCCACCTCCCCATCCAACACTTAATTTGTCCCCCAGCTTGCCAGGGCTAAGTAAGTCTGCTATGAAAAGTGATATTTGCATAGTTGTTAATATCACTTTTCACTGCCTCCCAGCTAGCTAGCAAGTCTCTGCTGTGAAAAGTGATATTAAACATACAAATATCACTTTTCACAGAAGCAAACTTACTAGCTAGCAAGTCTACAAAAAAAAAAACCCACAACCAAAAAAGCAAAAGAAACAACAACAAAAAGACAACATGCAAAGCACCTTATTTGTGTTTCTATTCTGTTTAGGGCCAGTAAAGAATGGAGACAACTTTATGTTATTACTGAAACTGCAAAAAACACCTCTACATAAATTACTGTGATTGGACATGTATATGTATTTGTTTTCCCAAAAGTTAACTAACTATTTTAGGAAAAAATTGTCAAAGCATCCACCAGTGAGAGTTGGTGGCTGCACTCTGAGGCCACCAAAAATTTTGTTGTGAGAATCCCCGGCCTAGATGGAGCTACTGCAAGGTGGGTGCATAACTGGTGGGAAAATGGTTTACAGAGACTAGTTAGCAGTAGTTCACAGTCAAGCTGGAAGGGGACAGAAAATGGGGTCCCATAGGGATCAGTCCTGGGTCCAGCTCTCTTCAATATCTTTATCAGTGATTTAGATAATGGCATAGAGAGTACACAAAAAAAAGTTTGTGGATGATACCAAGCTGGGAGAGGTTGTAAATGCTTTGGAGGATAGGATTAAAACTCAAAATGACCTGGACAAACTGGAGAAATGGTCTGAAGTACACAGGATGAAACTCAATAAAGGACAAATGCAACGTACTTCACTTAGGAAGGAACAATCAATTGCATACATACAAAATGGGAAATGACTGCTTAGGAAGGAGTACTGCAGGAAGGGACCCAAGGGTTATAGTGACTCACAAGTTAAATATGAGTCAACAGTGCAACACTGTTTAAAAAAGAAAAAAAAAAAGCAGCAAACATAATTCTGGGATATATTAGCAGGAGTTTTGTAAGCAAGACACCAGATGTAATTCTTCCACTCTACTCCACACTGATAAGGATCTGTCCAGTTCTGGGCTCCACATTTTAGGAAAGATGTGGACAAATTGGAGAAAGTCCAGAGAAAAGCAACAAAAATGATTAAAGGTCTAGAAAACATGAACTATGAGGAAAGATTGAAAAAATTGCATTTGTTATGCTGAAAGAGAGAAGGGGAATGACATGATAAATTTTCAAGTACATAAAAGGTTTTTACAAAACAGAGTGAAAATTGTTCTGTTAACTTCGCACAATAGGACAAAAAACAATAGGCTTAAATTACAGCAAGGGAGGTTTAGGTTAGCCATTAGGAAAAAACTTAACTGTCAGGGTGGTTAAGTATTGGAACAAATTGCCCAGGGCAGCGTTTCTCAAACTGGGGTCTACGAGGGTACTCCAGGGGGTATGCCAGCCTCGCTGATCAACTCCTCTTCCTCCCCGGTTACAATAAACCAAAACACGCTTTCTAGAGACTAAAACTTAACTTCAGCAGGTTACAATTTTTGTCTAAACAGTTGCTTGCTTATAGTCATTTCTAGTTACTCTTTAGTTTTCCGGTCAAGAGGATCCACTTTTCATGAGCTCAAAGGGCACTGCTATCCCTTTGTTCCCTAGGTGATGGATGCCAAAATAGCCTTTTCTTTCTGCTTATATTTCACAGTCTACTGTCTGTTTCATGAGGCAGGGAGGCTTCCTGGGGATGTAGGCCCCATCCCCTCTTGTGATCATTAAGTGGTCTTCCTTCCGGTTCATTAACTTGATCGCTTTGTTTACCTTATATATAGATGTACTTTTCACCATTCTCTGAGGTTTTACCATTACCTGGTTCAATTTACAGTGAAAACACAGGGAAACAAGAGAAATGCATTCCTTTGCCTAGGACAGGCTGGGATTATACGCTGCTTGCAAAATACCTATTAAGAACATATTTCCAGCACACATCTATAATTCTTTATATACTACCCATACATACATCACTCAATAACATTAATGATCAGGGTATTATCAGTTTGCATATGATACCCTATAGGACACCTTTTAGATACAGATTATAACAGTGTGTGGGGGGCAATGAATGTGTCAGGCCTAATGTGTCCTCTGCAACCGGCACAGCAGAGTTCCCTGGGTCGCAAGGGCAAAAACACACTCCTGTATTTCTGCAAGTGTGAAATACTTGTGGCTATATTCTCACCACTGGTTGATGCAATAGTGCAGCAATGACTGGAACAAATAACTGAAGTTGGGCATCATCGTGATCAATTTCTCAAACACCACTGCCCCTCCTATTTTTTTTGAAGACTCCTGAGGCCAGATTGACTGGCTCTGCGTAGGGGCTAATGGTAGGGAAAACACAAGGAGACCTCCCAAGTCTCTATGCCCCTATACAGGAGTTTACCATAATGTGGCTGGGGAGCAAAAAGCCTTCTGTTCCTTGCTAGCATTCTCCATTTGTGCTTACCTCTGGATGACAATGAGAGGGAAATGTGTCCCCCTAGTCTGTCACCATCCCCATGCTCTGCTCCCTTTGCATAAGCCTGAGGAGCAGGGCTCCCTGCCTGTAGAACTCCAGGCTAAGAACCAGATGTGAGGAGATCAGGGTGTCATTCTCCTTCCAGTGGACCCCTTGAAGTCTGTGGGTAGAGAGAATCCCCAATAGTTCCAAAACCTTCTGGTGGAAAATTGTTTCCATTGACAAACTTCCCAAGTGAACAGACAGAGACTTGAGAGGGATCTCTGTGCAGGGAAAAAGGGCTAGTAACTTTTTAAAATGTAAGCTTAGGCATCTATTGATGTGCTCCCCCACTGCGTTCCAGAAGAGTTCCATATAGTGATATTAAATTAAAAAGTTAACCAACTAAATTAGGCTCCTGGTTCTGAACATTTGATTGAAATTAAAGAGCAGTACAATTTTAACTCCTCCCCCTTATTCATGTATTTTTGCTGCAAAATGGCAAAATAGGTAGCCTTAAATCACTAAACACCTCTCTTTGTGTCACTAATCACCTACTTGTCAAACTCAGGTTTTCTAGAAAAACTCTACCTCAGTCCAAGATATAAGGACGTAATGGTCCCTTCTGGTCTTAAATGCTATAAAATTACAGTACAGCAGATAAGATAACTACAGTAAGTTTTCTAGAGCATACAGTATTGTAAAATTCAAAAGCTTAGTACAATATTTGACGGTTCTCAGAGTACCCAGGACTCTGAGTCACCTTGTTACCCCCAGTCTCCAGCAGCAAGCAGACTTGCCTGTGCTTAAGTGGGGGTCAGCTGCCCGTGGAGGCTGGGAGTTCTGGAGATAGGCACAGGTGGTAGGGGTACCCCGCAGCTCCCTGTGGCAGGAGACAGCTCCTGACCACTGCAGGCTGAAGACACGAAAGTCGCTGGAAGTCATGGATTCCGTGACTTCCGCAACCTCCATGACTAAACCGTAGCCTTAATCATTAACAATATTGCATGATGTATGTATGGTTAGTGCATAAAGAGTTATACAAGTGTCCTGAAAATATGTTCCTTAAATATAGTCAGACTAAGCACTCTAAATAGAGCGTATAAACAGGTTTGTGCTAGACCAAAAAAAAAAAAAAAAAAAAAAAAAAGGAGGGGGGATTCACCAGTCTACCAGATCAAGCTTTGTAAGCCAGAAACAATGAAAACACATTTGCATCTAAGGTAAACAAAGTAATCACATCAGTAGGACGAGCTGGTTTTCAAGAAGATAGCAAGGCCTCTGCACATCAGCATGGGAGAATTTTATTTGGTAATACACTTTAAAAGAAAATATTTGAAAGGTTTACTGGACTATTAAAAGGGAAGAGAACCCCTCATTATCCATTACTTAAGGGACAAGAGGCTAGCTCTCCTGGAATCTTTCAGCCAGGGTGGGGTGAAGATGCTGAGAACTGGTTGTAGATGAGAAACTGCCTTAGACCAGGATTGTAAACTGCTAAGTTTTAGACCCTAGAAAGCATATTTTTACTTTTGTTTTGTTTGTAACCATGTTTCTTTTTCCTCTTGGTTAGTATCACTTAATGTATGATACTGTGAGCTAGTGAGGAAATATCTCCTTCTGCCCTGTCTTATTTGTAATTCAGAATAACCAACTTATTATCCATATCTTGTTTTCAGGGAGCTCAAGGATATTTCAAAGTTTTGGGGAGAAATGGCTTACTGTATAGATCACTGCAGGCTGGCATACCATATGAACTGCTGTACTGAAACAGACCAATTCTCCTTGAATTCTAGTATTCTGTCTCTGACAGTGGCTTAAAGTAGATGTGTTTCTAAGAAGGCACCTTGTATGTTTTCTTGCATTTGTGTGCAATAACCTGCCCATTAGGGCAGTATGTTTCTTCCTAAGTTTATGTGGTTGGCTTATTTTACGATACAGGTTTGTATCACTTCAATTTTGATCCTATATAATGTAACTGCAGATAGAATATACCTGATGCTACAACTTATATAAAAGTCTCATCCTCTCAATCCTGCTAGGCCTTTGGCCTCTCACATGGCAGTAGTTCCACAGGTTATGCATTGTGCAAAGTAAGTCTTCTCCTCATGTCTTAAGTTCTTGTTAATTTCATTGGGTGAAAACAGAACCTCTGTTACCCAAGTCCAAGTGTGTTAGGGCTAGAAGACCATCCTCCCTGTTTAAAGCTTTGTCTTCATCAATTCAAGTTTGTTTTTTTATTTACAGTGAAAATACACACAAGTGATAGAATTTTACAGTGAGCTAAGTGGAGACAACGCACTGGAAGGATTTACCTTGAGGTAGCTAAACAAGGTCAGCACCGTACCTCCATCTGGGCTTGACCTCATCTAGTTTACATGGCAGTAAAATGCAAGTGCCTTGTCTTCTGTTTCCACAGAGGGCTAGCTAACACACAGTAATCACCACCTTGTGCTAAAAAAAACAAAAGCTCTTTTCCTGTCAGTGTGCCTTCACACGTAGGGATGAAGATCCTGACAACTTATTTAGGAGGCATCCGGAAAGCATGAAGAAAGATGCAAAGGTGGTGGTCTATCAGGTTGCATTCTTCCTTCTGAGAATATATTGAACCAGAGTTCCAGCAGTGTATTAAGGGTTATGGTGGCTTGAATTTTTCAGAGAATAAAAAAAAAAAAATCCAAGGTCCTGACCTGAAGCAATTAAATCTCATTATTTAACCTGGGTCTGTTGGTTCACCTCAATTCCATTCCACCTATCCAAAATAGTGTTCCTGTGTTTCATTACACAGCTGCTGCATTTCAGTGATGGGTGAAGTGGTCCACTGCATACAGTACCTATTAGTAAGCACTTCCGAGAGCTTTGAAAGGCAGGCACTATAGATCTGCATAGCGGTAACATTAATGCTCTGCAGACATCAATGAAAAGCATGAAACATAACTAAATGAGGTATTGTTTTTTGGCATTTTGAAAGCATAGGATTTGTCCTACTGGATTTGATCACTGGTCCAGCAGTGACCTGTGCCGCAGGCAAGGGGGAAAAGAAACCTTATAATTCAGGCACAAAACAGATCATCTCCAACACCGGCTGTATCTAACACGTGGCTTTGTCTTTTCTAGACAGCGCAGACAGTGCTACTTGTGGTTGCTGTATTCTTGATTTCCTGGCTGCCGCACCACATCATCACGATGTGGGCAGAATTTGGTCAGTTTCCCCTGAACAACATCTCCTTCACTTTTCGCATCATCTCTCACTGCTTAGCCTATGGGAACTCTTGCATTAACCCCATCATCTATGCTTTCCTCTCGGAGAACTTCCGCAAGGCCTGCCGGCAAGTCTTCACCTGCAAGTTCCTCCTGCGGCCAACTCCTGCTGAGAAGCTTGTGAGAATACGCCTGGAGAACTTTTCTACCACCCACTCAACGACTAATGTGTGACTTGGGCATAAAAAATGAAAATGCATTTTAGTAGAATGTACTGGAAAAAACAGAAGATGGGGAGGGGGGACCCCACTTTTATAGATATGATTCTGAAGCAGAGTGCCTCAAGAGTGATTCATTCATCATGTCAATGGAATCATGAGCCATTCCTTAATGCAGCTGTTAGCATACTTCACACAGAAACAGCTGCTGCTAACCACTAGATTCTATATAGCAGAAATGCTCAAACATACCACACAAGCTCTTAAATACTTCCAGATTCACACAAAGAGGCTGAGGCATAAGTTTAGATGGAAGGTGGAGTTTTATATCTGATAAGAAAATAATTCAGTTGTGTGTCCTGCAAAGAGCAGTCAAGCTGAATGCAAACTGGGATGTGGTTTATTAATGATAAAGTATTTGGAGTGATTGCTTGAAGTAGTTGGGAAAATGTCTTATTGCAAAGTCTCTAATGCTACTGTTGTATCTTAAATCACATCTGGATGTCAGTGTTTCTAGTGTATGTGAGCTGCATTTATTTTTAATTAATTTGCTGAGACCAGGTCTCCCTTCTTCATGACAGGTTTTCCTAGCCCTCTTTGATAGAGTAAAAGAAGCTCAGTGCATTCATGTAACTGACCAGAGTCACAATTTATGTCTCAGAGATCTAAGTATTTATATTTCTCTGCTCTGTATCACCTTGTATATTTCCTGGTTTGAATGTTAGTACCAGTTACATTCAGGAAAACATTACCAATCATTGTCTCTAATGCTGGTCCGTTTAGGACCAGCGAGGGGGAGACAGCGAGATTTAAAACTAAAATTCTTAGGAATATATTGTTAAGTGTCAGTGTCTTTCTGTTCAAAGGTATTGTTTACACAAGGTTCTGTTTGTACACATACTGTGAGCCTACCTTGCCAAAGCATCAACTGTACCATAGCAACCATCATTCTGAGGCCTTTGAACTGAGCATTAGTGCTGTATAAAGCTGGTGTTTGTAAATATACAAAGTGCCATGCTAGTTATTTTTTTACATTGTATGGCTGAATATTTTATTTTTTTCACTGTTATGTAACTTGAAAACATTGCATTAAACATTGTGTTCTGCAATTCAGACTCAGCAGTGTTGAAGTGACCTAAGAGAAGGTGTGTGTGTGGGGGGGGGACTTGCAAGCTGCTCAAGGGACTTAAAATCCTTTTCACAAAACATAACCACCACCTTTATTAAGGTTTTATGTATGGTTTTCAAAGGATTAATAAATGGTTTATTGATTAACCAACGTGCCAAATAGGTTGTTTATAACTACGTATAAAAGATTCTACTGCTATAATCATCTGTAACATACACGAATGTCTGCAACATGGTTATAATACCTGTCAGTCACTTAACCCTTTACCACTTTATAGTTTATACGTTAATATGTGAGCAAAACATCCTTCATAAGTTTACTGGGATCTTAAGACCACACCAAAAAACTAAGGCTCTCTTCACTGTCCCTCATCATAACCTGAGGGCAGAATTATCTTCTCTGATCCACATAGTGGATACCTTATTACATTTCTTCGCTCATTTCCCTTGAGGAACTCTTGATATCAAGGAAATGTGTGTAATGAGGAAGAAAGAGCATTATCTAGTAGTTTCAGGATGGGACTGGAAGTCACGAGTCAAAACTCATGTAACTGAAAGAGACAGGGGAAATTGAGCTACCCTGAAACATGGGGATGCTATATACCTCCATATTGGCTGGTGGGAGCTTAAACTGGTTAACTACAAGAGCCTTAGATAATATACAAGATGTACTATACACAACCAAGATTTGCAACAGTGAAGAATGATGAATTTTGTCCTGAGAACTTAATTCCCCAATTAGACTTTTAGTCCATTGTGTACAATAGCTAAATAATGGGAAGAAGATTCAAACTCTAGTATCAAAAATTCAAAACAAAAGCCTTCACTAAAAGTAAAAAGTCTGCTCCATCTGCTCAGCTGGTAGACATAGCCATTAAACCTAAGGATGACACCACATTCCATTAGACTGGTGCCAACTGAATATAGAAGCTAATGAAGTAAGCTGCTACAATATAGCTTTGTCCCTTGTCTTGTATTAGATCAAAGACAATTGAACACCACATGCATTTCAGGCTCCCTTTTTCAGTGAGCCTCTGACAATGGACTGTAATAGAGATTCAGGCACTAATTAAGTGTCAGCATTTTGCCTTCAGAGACATGTAGTTGCCCAAACAAAAATATACAGACTCCCCCTTTAGCATCAGACAGTCTTGTAATCTTTTAATGGAGCACAAATCACTGGAAACAGGAATCTGAAAAGGAGAAGTTTGAAACCAAATAATAGAATCTAAGGCCAGAAGGGACCTTCAGATCATCTAATCTGATCTCTAGTCTATCAGAGACTACCAACACCTTCTAGCATTCGCACCACCAAGCCAGCAACAAAAATTAGATCAAGGTTAATTACACCCCTAAGATGACTAAACTATTATGTACCACAGGCAGAGAATAGGTGGGACTGAGGAGCACCAATGCTGGAGGCATTGCAGTAACAAGGGATTAAGTGAGAGACCCAGATGATCCTGACAAGCAACCCACACACCACCCTGCAGAAGAAGGTGAAACACCCCACAGGTCACTGCCAATCTCACCTGAAGGAAAATTACTTCCCAACTCCACAGATGGCTATCAATTAGCAGCCAGCTAAGCACTTGAGAGTGTGAATGCTCACTACCACATCAGCACACCCCATCTAGTGTCCCACTGCCAGCTGTGGCCATCTGATGCTTCAGAGAATGGAGATAACTCCAGCACGTATGCTTCAGCCGGTCACCTGAGATTTTGGGATCAGACATAAACCAGAAGAAACCCTCAGGGAAGCCTCCCACCATCATAAGCCACCTTATCATACAATCCCACTCAAACTTGTCCAGCTCTCTCAAAACTAGTTAAGTTGTTTGCCCCAACTCCTCTGAGGAGGCTATTCCAGAATCTCACTCTTCTGATGGTTAGAAACCTTCTAATTTCCAGCCTGAATTTGTTCATGGCCAGTTTATACCTGTCTGTCTTTGTTGTCATTTAGCTTAAAAAGTTCTTCACCGCCTCCGAGGTTTATCCCCCCCACCCAATGTATTAGAGACCAATTATATCCCCTCAGCCTTCTTTTTGCTAGACCAAACAAGCCGTTTCCAGTCTCCTCTTATAAGACAGGCCTTCCATTCCCCTGATCATGACAGCCTCTCTCTTTCAGCCCTTCTCTGAACTTGTTCCAATTTGAATTCATATTTCTTGAACATGTAAGACCTCATTTGAATACTGTGTACGATTCTGGTCATCCAGTATCTTATACAACAGCATTAATACTTTCCTATCTTTACTAGAAATGCCTTGCATGATACATCCTAGGATCACATTTACATTTAAGGGCCAGCTGTAGCTCACGAAAGCTTATGCTCAAATACATTTGTTAGTCTCTAAGGTGCCACAAGTTCTCCTTTTCTTCATCCCATTTCTATTATTCCAGTCTTCAAAGTCATTCAGTTCCTCCTCTATAATATTCTGATTCTTTTCTGTATTGACAATGCCTCAACACACTCCTACTTTTTGTACCAAGATCACTAATGAAAACATTTAATAAGACTGGCCCTAAGGCTACTCCTTGAGGAATTCCACTAGTGACTTCCCTCCAGTCCAACAGTTCACCTTTCAGCACAACCCACTCCCTTCTGCCCATTAGCCAGTTTCTTACCCACCTTATCATTTATTAATCCCCATCTTCTCTAATGTAACTGATTTCCCATGTGATACCACAACAAATGCTTTACTGAAGTCCAACTATATTAACTGCATTTACCATTGCATTTCCCTGATCTGAAAAATCATTAAACTTGATTGGGGTGCTCTATTTATCTTAGAGAACCACATTATTAAATTAATTATTACTACTACTACTACTACAAACTCCAACGCGAAACATAGAATTATAGGCTCTCTTTACGTAGCGTGACTGTAATGGGGTCGCATTCATCTCTTACAAACATTCCGTGTGCCTGCATTCACTCTCTTAAGTTTGTGATGGGTCTTTGGTGACTTAGCCCTCTGGCCAAGTCTCACACTCTGCATGTGAAATAAAAACTCCTTCCGGGGAAACAGTCCAACCGGGGGCCTATCCCAGTACCGCTCAGTTGGTCTCTTTCCTGGTAGCCCTCCCTGGGCTCAGGCCTTTAATTAGTCCTTCAGTCTTTAAAATGGCCTCGGCTCTGACACTGAGCTGTACTCTAGGGCAGGGGCTCTCAACCTCTCAGGAGTCTGATTTGTATTCCGTACCCCACAAGTTTCACTTCACTTAAACTACTTGCTTACAAAATCAGACATAAAAATACAAAAGTGTCAATACTATTACTGAAAAACTGCTGTCATTTTTACCATATAATTATAAAATAAATTGGAAAATAAATATTGTATTTACATTTCAGGGTATAGTACATCAAACAGTATAAACAAGTAATTGTATTAAATTTTAGTTTGTACTGACTTTGCTAGTGTCTTATGTAGCCTGTTGTAAAACTAGGCAAATATCTAGATGAGTTGATGAACCCCTTGGAAGTTCTCTGTGAACCCCAGTTGAGAACCACTACTTTAAGGCTCTCTCTCTGGAGGCAATGTCCTCGCCCTCTCTAGGCCTTTCAGGCCCCAGCTCTCCTGCTGGGCCTCAAAGAGTTCATTTCCCCATATGGGATGCATCAGATTCAAAGCCACTTTCCTAGTGGTTTCTGGGGGGGAGCCTACACCCATTCTCTACTCCAGATCCCAGCCCAGAGATCCTAAAGATAGTTAAAGGGGCACGGCAAACAGGTGCTAAGATGCTGCTATGATTCCGCAGGCCATTTCCTCACAGCCCAGGATGTTCTTCATCCTTACCTCAGGGCCTTGTCCTGGTTGAATTCCAGCCACCAGGCCAGAACTCCTTCAACAAGTCAGGCACACCATCTATGCTCCTCCAACTCCAGCAAGGAACTAACCTCACACTGGCCCTGCAGTCATCTTATACTAGACTGCTGGGCCCTGATTGGCTGCCCCCTGCAGCCCCTTTCTGATTGGCTGTTTCCCACACAACCACTCTAAGTAACTTGGAGGACTCTCTCCATAGCCCTTCTCTGGGGTGAGGTGTGGCAGGGTCACGAGGCCTCAAGCAGGGGGCCCTTAGGGCCTGGTCCACCCTGCCAAAGTGACCATACATCCCATTTTTGCCAGGACAGTCCCATTTTTAAGCTCTATCCCGGACATCATGACATTTTTGGTAAATCTGGTCATTTGTCCCATTTGCTTTTACCCCACAGGGGCGCAGAGGACTGTTCGGGTAAGAGCAAATGGGACAAATGCCCAGCTTTGGGGGAAAAAAAAAAAGTTTTAACGGCCCCTCTGGCCAGTAGCGACACCAGCCCTCTTGGGCCAGCAGCCCCTGCAGGGCTGGCCTGAGCCACCTGGTGTTGCCACTGCCTTCAGAGCCAGGTGCCTGGCCAGCATCCATCACTCTCCAACTGCCCAGCTCTGAAGGCAGTGCCACCACCACCACCAGCATGTAAGTAAAGGCGGTAATACACCATTGTCCCATTTTTAATTTAGGGAAATATGATCACCCTATCTTCAAGCAACAAGTAGCACGTAAGTTCACCCCCTCATCCGTCCCCCACTGGCAGGTAACCTAAAAGTGATGTAGAATGCAAGCTTGAAAGGTGTCTTCCTTTCCCATTTTATGTTGCTACTTCCTCTTAGAAATAGCTGGTCTCAACTTCCTTGAAGGATCAAAATCACATTCAGATCTGAGTATTTCCACATGAAGGTTGAGAAAGAAAATAGACCAAGGCTACACTACCTCAACATCTGCTTTACCTATTCTGTAGATAAAAAGGACTCAATTTCCATAGTCAAGCCAAACACCTTCACCCATGAAAAAAATGCATTCAAAGAAAGTACATTAACACTCTGAAGAAGTCAATTGTTATTTCTGCTACTTTTAAGTAAGTTGCATCTAATAATCACTGCCTACTTGAGGATAATGGGGAATATTGTAATTATGCACCGATACCTTATCTGTACTATGTTCAAGACTATAATAAATCAACTAATAGGTAATTTCTTCAAGTCATGCCTAATTTAAATTGAAATGAAAATTATAAGATTTCAGGAACTGAACAAATGCAATGCAGCCCTTTCTAAACAGAGGAAAATTTAGCATTTATTTATTAGTTGTGGGGTTTGTTACATCTGTTTAGATTTAAAAAAGCATGAAGTAGCAGTTCATACTGATATGCATCAGTGCACCTGCCAGTAACTAATTAGATAGAAGTGGTAACTTTAACACTTTTGTTATGTTGTTTCTTCACCCATATCCTCATTTTGACTCACAAAACTAAGTTTAGCTGATTTAGCCTTCAATAGACGTCATTATCAGCACCCTAAATCCAATTTGAACATTAGCATTTCATTGTTTGTCAGCCGGAGTCAGGTCTGTTTTAGGCAAAGGCTCCTTAATGGCAGTCTCCATCCCAGGGAGACAGGTCCTTCTCCGGGCTGCAGTCTCTATCTTCCGCACCAGATCAACATCCCAACGATGGGTTACAAAACTAACCACAGTCCCAGGCACTGCGCTGCCTACGCGCCCAACCCGCCCCACCCGATGGAGATAGTCTTGCAACGTGGATGGGAAGTCATAGTTGACTACTAGCTCCACACGGCTGGTATCCAGTCCACGGGACGCTAAGTCTGTGCAGATGAGGACATCCCTTTGTCCCTTCTGGAAGGTGGTGAAAATGCCTGCTCTCATAGCTGCAGGCATCTGTCCCTGGAGCCTCAGGTGCTTGATTTTGTGATCATCTAGGATGTAGCCGAGCCAGTTGACAGTGCTGGCATTGTTGCAAAAGATGAGAAGGGCTCCGCTAGAGGGGCCCTGGTCTTTGATGAGCTGCAGTAGCTCAGATGACTTGTCGCTGCCTTTGAGGCGGATGAATTTCTGCTTGACATGGGGCAGGAGGTGGTGCAAGTTCTGGCTGGTGAGAGTGGTGAAGCGGCCCAGATTGGTGACCTTGCTCAGCAACTGACCTAGTCCTTCAGGGAAGGTGGCTCCGACGATCACTAACTGGGTTTTGATGTCCCACTGGTCAGCTACCTCCTTGGGGCTATGGGCAATGGGGGCTTGCATGAGCACCTCCTCCACCAGATCCAGGAAAGTGGAGTCCAGCAGCGTGTCAGCCTCATCCAGTACCAGGCAGCAGAGCCGCTCCAGCCTCACCATCCGCTTCCGCAGCGCCTTGCACAGGGCCCCAGGCGTGGATACCAGCAAGTCGGCATCGGGATCCGAGCGGAGCTGGTTTTTCACGCTGGCCATGCCCCGGCCCCCACCAATCTCCCGCACCCGCACCCCCACGGAACGGCCCAGGGAGGAGGCCACGCTGCGCACTTGCTCCGCCAGCTCCCGGGAGGGCAGCAGCACCAGGCTGCGAGGGGAGGGCGGCCAGGCCGGGCCCAGCGCGGGCCGAGACAGGAGTTTCTGGAACAGCGGGAGGAGATAGGCCAGGGTCTTGCCGCTGCCCGTCTCGGCGGCGCACAGCGCGTTCCCCCCGCGCAGCAGGGCGGGGATGGCGCGGCGCTGCACGGCCGTGGGCTGGGTGATGGAGAGGGACCGCAGGGCGGACACCAGCGCCGGCCCCAGCCCCAGCGCCTGGAAGGAGGCGTCCCCTCCCGCGGCTCGGGGAGGCTGCGGGGCCAGGGCCGGCGCCTGCTCTTGGGAGCGCTCCAGCTGGAAGTAGTCCCCGCAGGCGCGCCGGTGCTTCCAGCCCGCCGAGACCAGGAGCGGCCGCTCCCAGCGCCCCAGCGTCAGGCAGCGAGGCTGGCTCAGCTGCGGCCGCCGGCTCCGCAGCAGCAGCTTCCCCGCCCGCGTCGGAACCACCGGCACCTCCCGGCCCCGCCTGCGCGGCTCCCGAGCCAGCCGCAGCCGCAAGGCCCGGGGGATCCGCACCACATTCTCCGGGGGCTGCGGGCCGCCGCCCTGCACCCAGCGCACCAGGAGGAGTCGCGCTGCGGAAGTCCTGGCCCCGCCCAGCGCCAGCGCCAGCTCCCCGGGGGCCGCCATCAGCACCCCGGCCTTGCTCAGCGCCATCCCGGGCGGCTACCGCGGCCCCGCGCCTTGCTCGAGAAGCACCCACGTGGGGGGCGGAGGCGAAGGGGCGCCCTCTGATGACGTGCCCCACGAGTGCCGGGAGGGGAGGCGCATGCGCAGTGGGAGCCGCTGTAGGCTCGGTGGGCGGTTGAGGCCGTGCAGCGCGAGGGCGAGCGAGGTGCCGCCGGCCAGGCTCAGTTCGGCAGGTGAGCGGAGCTGGCGAGCCCTGGCTAGGGGCGGCGTTAGCCGGGCGGCTCCAGTGTGTGGGGCGCCCTGCCCTGGCGGGCTGGTTCTCCGCGATGGGGATGCGCGCCCGCTCCCTCCCTCCCTCCCTCCCCCCCCCCAGGGCCGGCCCTAGGGCTCCCCCCCGCTCCCCTAATAGCTGCCCCAGGCTCCCCTCCCCTCGCGGCCGGCCCAGGGGCTCCCCCATAGGCCCCCATTCTCATAGCCCCTTGTGCCTCCACACCTACACCCACATCCCCGTCCCCAGGCTCACCCATGGCAGGCCCTGTGCCCTCCCAGGGCTCCCGCTTCCCTCCCTCCTCCAGGTCCGGCTCCTCCCTTCCAGCTCCAACCCCTCCCTGCGGCTGCCCCAGTGCCGCCCCCCCCCCCTTATTGCCATGGCCACCTCCTTGTCATATCCCCCTGGGCTTTTAACATCCTCGCAAATCCTCTCAGCTGCTATAATCTCTCCTTCCCTTGGCCTGCTGGGCTGTTATCCCCATCTCCGGCTGCTTCAGGGGCTCCCGTTTCTCCCCATTCTTATAACTGCTCCAGTGTCTGCTTCTCTCCCTCCCCAACCCCTGGTCTCCTTAGTCCAGGGGTGCTCAGATTGTCAGTAGAAAAGATGCAGGCCCTTGAGCACCATCCTGGGACCAATCCCTTGGCAGGAATCCTTGTTGTTGGGTGGGAGCCAGTACTGAGAAGACCGAGCTGCCCCCTAGGGCACCATGGTGATAGTTTGTAGAGACAGAGAATACCGTGGTGCCTAGCACCTGCCAGGCACTTTCCAGTCACTCCCTGCCTCATGCAGTGAGAACATTTTTTGTCTCTTCCACTGCACTAATGGCTTTTTTTCTCCACCCCCGGATCTTGCTGTATCCGCTTCTAACTAGGAGGCTTAGTAGACACCTCTAACTAGTAGATATCTGCCCAATTTTTAAACCATAGGGTTGTGTTCTTCAGATGCATGCGCAGATGGTAAGCGTTAATAATGCTAATGGATGTTTCATGTATTGATAGAACTCTTATTGACTTATTTGGTAGCAGAAGGAGGTCCCTTGTTTGTAATTAAAATTGGTTGGACATAAGAAAGTGATCTGGTCAATAGGGGCCTCATGCACCACCCATTGAAGTCAATGGAAAAAGATTCATTGACTTAGTGGGCTTTCAATCAGGTCCTGAGAGAGTAACAAAGTATACTACAAAATATCTGAAGGCAAATCATTTTTAAAGGTGATGAAGACAGCTGCAACAACCTCTCCCAGTTTTTATTCGAGGACACTGGCTCCTGGCATACTTGCAACTTTAAAAGTTAGATCACGTGCAGGTGTTATATTACACATTACAAGTTGTTTCTAATTAGCCAGTTCACCTGCATAGTTTAAACTATATATGAAAGGAGCACCCTATTCCAAATATGCTGTTTTCCTGTTTAGTCCAAACTCTAGTTGCCTACTTTAGATCAGTCTTAAGTATATGCTGACCCAGTAGGCAAAGAAGAAAAACTATCCCCCAGATCTCTTACTATGAAATTGTCATCTTGCACTTGTTGCTTCTTTTGTTGTGAGGAACTGCTTGAGAATGTAGATTCTGGGTGCTGTGATTCTTTAGGCTATTCACTCAGGTTCTGCTAATGTGTCAACTTTTGCCTCTGACTGACTTAAAATTAACCAATCAGTTGTGTGAAAAATTGACTTTACACCCACAAGGCAGAGGATTGAAACCCTAATAACGAGAGGCCAATAGGAAAGATGAGGAGGGACTCTCACAACAATGAGATCCCAAGATGAAACGCAATGGCAGGAAAACGTCGGGAGGAATGCTAGGATAGATCAGTTTGTTGTACCAGAGAGCCTCAGCCCCCTACACCCAAAACTCCCCTCCAAGCCTTCAAAACACCCATCCCACCGAGCACCATCCAGCATTAGGGTTGCCTTGGCCAGTGGCTCATACCCTGCACTGGGCTCAGCTGCTAGTCCCAGCTGAGCTGGGGGTGGGGAAGGAGCACAGTTCCCCTTCAGGGAGTTGCTGGGACTGGGTCAGACCCACCCCCATAAACTTTCCCTGGCTGCAGGAAATGCTGAACCCCATCTCCCGCTTCCTGCGCCCATCACTACTTAGTCACGGGGGAGCTGCTCTCCTGTCCGCCCAAGCCCTCCACCCCAGACTCCCGCGCTGAGCTCTCCATACCCCCCTGCTGATCCTCATTGCCCTCCAACACCCAGACCCCCCTGCTGAGCCCTAACCACATTCATCTGGATGCCCTGCATAGTCCCATTGCTCCTGCACCCAGAACCCCACCATCAAGCCCCTGTCCATCCAGATCCTTCCTGCACCCGGCCCCTCCACTGAGCCACTTGCACTCAGATTTCCCCATACACAACCCTCTTATCCCACACCTGGAACCACTCCCCCCCACACACTAAGCCTCTCCACACTTGGATCCTGCTGGGCTGAGCTGCCTGCCCATACCTGGTGCTCCTGGCACAGAGGGGCAGAGCCCTGGGATGTGCCTCACCACCAGGGGTGGGGGGTGATCTCCCACCTCCGTGAAGTCAGTGGCCTGTTTCTCACTGCCGTGCTGGAGCCTCCACATTTATTTATTGATGAATAAAATTTGCAAATTTTTGCAGAATTTTAAAATAGTGTGCACAGAATTTTTAGTCTTTTGGCACATAGTTCCCGCAGGAGTAGTATGTAGCTGACTCCAGCTACTGTAACAGCTCGTTGTGAAAGAGGACACAAGCAAGATAAGGCTGCAGAGCTTGAACTCCACAGTTTCTGTTGCACCTAGCATCACGTAGAAAGCCTAGTGCAGCTGCTGAAGAGTTGGTGTGATGTGATCTCCATAGCTGATGTCTAATGGATGCTTTCTACATCAGCTGAAAGTGACCCTGAAGTATAGCCCTAGCAGAGGAGTGTTGCAGTTCTCCAGTCTAGAAGTCTCAAAGGCTTGGACTGTTTATTCAAATAAATTCCATATCACTTCTTTTAGTCAGATAAACTGAGTTCTACTGTGTATATCAAATACACAAACTAAACTGAAATAACATTGTTAAGGTTGCAAAGTGAAGCACTAGAAGCAAGGAAATGCTGGAGTTAAGGTGTCTGTATAACTTCAATTCACTCTTCTCTTGTGCATATTAATTGCGATAGTCTTTAATTACATGTTCACATGGTATTTTTTTCCATAGGATTCCTACCTCATTTAATGCACATAATGGATGGTACTCACTTGGCAGCTATTCAGTATTTTGTTTTCTCATTGTTCACTATTGCCCATGCCTAATTTATTGCACGTTATTCCAATCCTTCTATGAAGACAGAATTAATAATTCCTTCATGGATTTTTCGATGGCACCTGATCACTATAATGTTTGTGAAGCACTCAGACACTAATGAATTTATTTTCACAGGAGATCTGTGAAATGAGAGGTTATTATATCCCCATTTTACGGATGTGGGGACTGAGATTAAGGTCAAAAGCATCCATAAATTGCCTTGGACTGAGTTTTACAGAGTCCTACATAATGTTATGAACTCTGTGTTCACAGCTCCAATTGACTTCAGTTGTAATTGTAAGTAATCATCACTTTTGCAAATCACATGCTGAAGTCTCAAGTCAAGTATCCAGAAAATAGGCAACACATAATTAGTGACCACCTCTGAAAGGTTTGATTTAAATGAGTTGCCTAACATCACATAGGGACTCTGTGGCAGAGAGAATCCAGTTCACCGGGGCAGCATTCAACTGCCTTAACTATGAAACCATCCTTTCTTTTCCTGCAAGCCCCTGTTCAGTTACTATATACCTTCCAGATTCTGCAACAAATGAAGCAGGTGTCCTACAGACAGCAGTCTCCTTCATTACACACCCCTGATTCATCCACAGAGCAAGTCTATCCTGAACACTGAATGAGGGAGGAATGCTTTGGAAAAAATGGTATGTAATTATGCAATTAAAGTTTGTATCATAATGCATACGCTCAAAGGAGTCAAAGTAAGGTTTCCCAGGCAACCTTAATTCTGGCAGTTCCTAAATCTTGAGAGCTTGACTTTGCAACTATAATGTTTTCATCTAGTGTTTTTGGATTTCTGTGTAATTTCTTAGGCTATAAAAATCTAAACTGCAAAAGTACAAATTCCATCCTGTGACATCTTATCAACCCCTACATGGGTCATCAGTAGAGTTAGAACCTTTAATTCTACCATACACACCTCTGCTACTTGAGCTAATGGAGTAACTGATAGTTGATTGTAATTCTGTCTACTAGTAGTAGAGAGAAATGAGATACTTTGTCAGAGGGTTTCACAAGTATTTGGTGACGGCAGAGGAATGATTAGACTCGGGCAGAAATCTTTGGTTCCATTGCAGTCTCTGTAAGGGAGCGTGTTGCAATGGGCACAGACCCTTCTGCTCATACCATCCAAGCTTTATCCCTTGTGCCTTGTTCCCTCCACCCTATCCCTGTCCTGTTTTCCTCACACAGCCGCTTCCACGCTCCACTTCTCCGGCTTCTCATGCCAGTCTGCTTGCTCAGACATTCCAAACCCTTCCTCTACCTTGTCCCCTGTCATCTTACCCAACCAATCTCAGTTCCTCCCTCCTGCAGCTCCTTGTCTAGTCTGTTTTTCCCATCCTCCTCCTGGTGTCGAGTTGACTCCTCTCTGCCACCAGGCCTCATCAACAATAACTGTGTGCTCCCAGACAAAAGATGTACACCACTGCATGGAAAGGACTCCTCTCTATGAGTGTGCAAGCTGCTTGCACATGCTAGTGTGACCAAGGACAGCTGCTGGTGAGCCTGGTGCCCACTGGAAGCAGTAAAGCCATGTTGGAGGAGCTGACTGGGCTGGGTGCTGGCTCCTGTGAGTGGCATCCCGACGTGCTGCTGTAATTCCTGGTAGAGCCCTGCATCTCCACGGATATCCACTTTATATCCACAGATATCCTCATCCGCAGATATAATTTTGTATCTGCACAGGACTCTAGTTATAAGTACACAGTAGTACTTGTAAGGCTGGAAGTGAAGACTCACCTGTATTTCTATTAGATGGTTGGCTTATAAAAGTCTACTTTGCTCCTTAGCAGTCAAATGAAGGGATTCCTGAAGAAATTCATTTGAGAAAATGTGAGGTTAATCCCTTTAGATAGATCCATTTTCTATCAAAATAAAAAAGCAAGCGGACAACTTTTTTTAGTAATAAATTGTAGGTTTAAAAAAACAACAACATGAATTTTGATGGCAGTGGGGTAAGGAAATATTGATTCTACATGTACACTGGCAGAGAGAATGTTTCTCTCATTTGTTTTGCTTTCTATTTCAGAGCATACAACAGAAGGAATGACTGTGAACACTCCAGCACTCGGTTTCAGAAGCAAGAAAATTCTGGCTCCCATGGTGCGGGTTGGAACATTACCCATGCGTCTTTTGGCTTTGGATTTTGGTGCTGATATTGTATACTGTGAGGTATGAAGGCTAAGGAGATGGGGGAGGCTCTGTTTTCTTATGATATGGCAGTTTTATGAACAATATTGGTTTCTTAGTAGTCATATCCTCATGGATGTTAAAGGGATTAGCATTATTACTCTATGGTCTTCAAACTTTCATGTGTAGCCTTTTATTTTATTTAAAGTTAATTTTGTAATGTGGTATTACACCACCATGGCTTTGGCTCTGGTGGCTACAGTTTCAAGCTTAACAGAGTGAAAGTCACCTCTGCTATTTGCTTCGGATTTAGCTTCTCTAGGAACACATAAGGACCAAAGATAGTGACCACTCGTACATTTACAAGTACAAGTCTGTTTTATAAATTTTATTAAAGTTACAATTAAAGTTATGATTACGCGCATATAAAGACCTATGCACAAGTTACGAGTATAGTTATACTCACATCCTAAACAATATTCTTACAGTCTGGTGGCTGCCTTGCCAATTGATCACTAGTAGAGGGATGGTTCCTGCTAGACTTTTCCATAGGAAGCTCAATTTTTCTAGTCTGGGCAACCTCATTTTATAATATTCTGACTACACCTCATTAGCATTTACACAAATAGCGCACCATGTGTCAGAAAAATGTGACTACCAGGTATCTTGTCGGCAAAAAATTATTTTACTGTTCATTTTTAGCAAGATCACCCATAGGAACATCTTTTCCTTTCATCTTGTGACATGGGGTCATTCTTTGGTCACTTACCTATGTCAAGCATTTCTTAAGTCAGTGGCTTAGTATAGCTAAGCTAACATTTTACAGGCCTCAGCCTGTAGGCCTTGCGTTTTAACCTTACTTACTTAGGATATGTCTACACTAGGAAATTAGGTCGAATTTATAGTAGTCGGTTTTGTAGAAAACGTTTTTATACAGTCGAATGTGTGTGTCCCCACACAAATGCTCTGAGTGCATTTAGTCGGCAGAGTGCGTCCACAGTACCGATGCAACCATCGACTTCCGGAGTGTTGCACTATGGGTAGCTATCCCACAGTCTCCGCCACCCCTTTGAATTCTGGGTAGAAATCCCAATGCCTGATGGGGCAAAAACATTATCGTGGGTGGTTCTGAGTACATATCGTCAGGACCCCCCTTCCCTCCCTCCGTGAAAGCAACGGCAGACAATCGTTTCGGGCCTTTTTCCATCGCAGATGCCATAGACTGGGAACATGGACATAGACTTCTCACAAAGTAGGGGCCCCTGCAATGTGCACATCATGGTGTCAGTTGGGCAGGTTCATGGCGTGGAACGCTGATTCTGGGCCCGGGAAACAAGCATAGACTGGTGGGACCGCATAGTGTTGCGGGTCTGGGATGATTCCCAGTGGCTGCAAAACTTTCGCATACGTAACGGCACTTTCATGGAACTTTGTGTCTTTCTTTCCCCTGCCCTGAAGCGCAAGAATACCAAGATGAGAGCAGCCCTCACAGTTGAGAAGCGAGTGGCAATAGCCCTGTGGAAGCTTGCAACGCCAGACAGCTACTGGTCAGTTGGCATCAATTTGGAGTGGGCAAATCTACTGTGGGGGCTGCTGTGATGCAAGTAGCCAACGCTATCACGGAGCTGCTGATACCAAGGGTAGTGACCCTGGGAAATGTGCAGGTCATAGTGGATGGCTTTGCTGCAATGTGATTCCCTAACTGTGGTGGGGCGATAGACGGAACCCATAACCCTATCTTGGCACCGGAGCACCAAGGCAGCGAGTACGTAAACCGAAAGGGGTACTTTTCAATGGTGCTGCAAGCACTGGTGGACCACAAGGGATGTTTCACCAACATCAACATGGGATGGCCGGGAAAGGTACGCATCTTCAGGAACTCTGGTCTGTTTCAACAGCTGCAGCAAGGGACTTACTTTCCAGACCAGAAAATAACCATTGGGGATGTTGAAATGCCTATAGTTATCCTTGGGGACCCAGCCTACCCCTTAATGCCATGGCTCATAAAGCCAAACACAGGCACCCTGGACAGTAGTCAGCAGCTGTTCAACTATAGGCTGAGCAAGTGCAGAAAGGTGGTAGAATGTGCATTTGGGCATTTAAAAGCACGCTGGCGCAGTTTACTGAGTCGTTCAGACCTCAGCGAAACCAGTATTCCCATTGTTATTACTGCTTGCTGTGCACTCCACAATATCTGTGAGAGTAAGGGAGAAGCATTTATGGCGGGGTGGGAGGTTGAGGCAAATTGTTTGGCTGCTGATTATGCGCAGCCAAACACCAGGGCAGTTAGAAGAGTACAGGAGGGCGCGGTTCGCATCAGAGAAGTTTCATGACTGGCCAGGCTACGGTGTGAAAGTTCTGTTTGTTTCTTGATGAAAACCCACCCCCTTGGTTCACTCTACTTCCCTGTAAGCCAAATGCCCTCCCCTTCCCCCTTCGATCACTGTTTGCAGAGGCAATAAAGTCATTGTTGCTTCACATTCATGCATTCTTTATTTATTCATCACACAAATAGGGGGATAACTGCCAAGAGAGCCTGGGAGGGGTGGTGGAGGAGGGAAGGACAAGGCCGCACAGCACTTTAAAACTTATTGAATGCCTGCCTTCTGTTGCTTGGGCAATCCTCTGGGGTGGAGTGGCTGGGTGGCCGGAGGTGACTGCATTCTTGGGCATCTGGGTGAGGAGGCTATGGAACTTGGGGAGGAGGGCGGTTGGTTACACAGGGGCTGTAGCGATGGTCTGTGCTCCTGCTGCCTTTCCTGCAGCTCAGCCATACGCTGGAGCATATGAGTTTGATCTTCCAGCAGCCTGAGCATTGACTCCTGCCTTCTTTCAGCAAGCTGACGCCACCTACCATCTTCAGTCCACCACCTCTCCTCGCGGTCATATTGTGTTTTCCTGCACTCTGAGATTGTCTGCCTTCACGTATTTTGCTGTGCTCTGTCAGTGTGGGAGGACAGCATGAGGTCAGAGAACATTTCATTGCGAGTGCGTTTTTTTCGCCTTCTAATCTTCACTAGCCTCTGGGAAGGAGAAACATATGCAGCTGGTGGAGGGGGGGGAAAAAAAGGGAGAGTGGTAGTTAAAAAGACACATTTTATAGAACAATGGATACTCTTTCATGGTAAACCTTGCTGTTAACATTACATAGCACATATGTTTTCATTACAAGGTCGCATTTTGCCTCTTATTGAGGGTATGCCGGTTTGGTGTGAGAGATCACTCACACAGGGCGGGCAGCAGAATTCAGCTTGCAGGCAGCCATGGTAAGCCACAGTCTTTTGGCTTCTTTAACCTTCATAACATGTGGGAATGGCTTCAAACAACAGCGCCCTCATTTACCATACGAAGTAGCCATTGGGTTGCCCATTAAAAATGAGTTGTCAATTTAAAAGGAGGGGCTGTTGTTTCCAGGTTCACATGCAGCAGAAACTCAACTAACCACCCCACACACACACACCCAATTCTCTGGGATGATGGCTTCACCCCTCCCCGCATTGCATGGCTAACAGTGGGGAAGATTTCTGTTCAGCCACAGGCAACCAGGCCAGCAGGAACGGGCACCTCTGAATGTCTGCTTACTAAAACCACCCTATTACAACCAGGTGACCGTGAATGATATCACTCTCCTGAGGGTAACACAGAGAGATAAACAACAACGATGTTGTTTGAATGCCAGCAAACACCGGGACCATATGCTGCAATGCTTTGTTCTGCAATGATTCCTGACTATGTGCTACTGTCCTGGCGTGGTAAAGTGTCCTACCATGGAGGACGGAATAAAGCTGCTCTCCCCAGAAACCTTTTGCAAAGGCTTTGGGAGTACATCCAGGAGAGCTTTATGGAGATGTCCTGGAGGATTTCCGCTCCATCCCTAGACATCCCCAGACTTTTCCAGTACCTGTACTGGCCGCGAATGCCAGGGCAAATTAATCATTAAACACGCTTGCTTTTTAACCATGTATCATATTTACAAAGGTACACTCACCAGAGGTCCCTTCTCGGCTTTTAGGGTCCAGGAGCCCGCCTTTGGTGGGTTCAGGGGGTACTGGCTCCAGGTCCAGGGTGAGAAACAGATTCTGGCTGTTGGGGAAACCGGTTTCTCCGCTTCCTTGCTGTGAGCGATCTACAACCTCCTCCTCATTATCATCTTTCTCGCACCCAAAACCCACTTCCATGTTGCCTCCCACTCCTTGGATGGAGTCAAAGCACAGGGTTGGGGTAGTGGTGGCTGCACCCCCTAGAATGGCATGCAGCTTATCATAGAAGTGTGGAATATCTGGGGCTCTGAACCAGAGTGGCCGTTGCCTCTCTCTTTTTTTGGGTAGGCTTGCCTGAGTTCCTTAATTTTCATGTGGCACTGCTGCAGGTCCCTGTTATAGCCTCTGTCCTTCAAGCCATTGGAGATTTTTTTCAAATATTTTGCATTTTGCCTTTTCGAACGGAGTTCTGCCAGCACGGATTCGTCTTCCCCATACAGCGATCAGCTCCCGTACCTCCCGTTTGGTCCATGCTGGAGCTCTTCGGCGATTCTGGGACTTCATGGTCTCCTATGATGATGAGCTCTGCATGGTGACCTGTGCAGGTGAGCTCGCCATGCTGGCCAAACGGGAAATGAGATTCAAAAGTTTGTGGGCCTTTTTCTGTCTACCTGGCCAGTGCATCTAAGTTGAGAGTGCTGTCCAGAGCGGTCACAACTGAGCACTCTGGGATAGCTCCCGGAGGCCACTACCATCGAATTGCGTCCGTAGTACCCCAAATTGGACCCAGCAAGGCCACTTTCAGCGCTAATCCCCTCATCGGGGGTGGAGTAAAGAAATCGATTTTAAGAGCCCTTTAAGTTGAAAAAATGGGCTTCGTCATGTGGATGGGTGCAGGGTTAAATCAAGATAATACTACTAAATTCGACCTAAACTGTAGTGTAGACCAGGCCTCAGATATCTAATACATACTTATCTCTTCTAATTACTGATCATTCTTATACTTCTATAATCCTACAATTGAAATCTATGTAGCATACAATGATTATCTATGATATAGCATATGAGTTAATTATAAAATCACACAACACTCAATAAATGAATGATAAAATGGACCAATTGGCTACACATGCACTCCCTTAATTAAAAAAAATAACATTAAGAGGAAATAGATGACTCAAGATATTGGTAGATATAGAGCCTTTCATTATGTTGCCCTTTGAATCCAGCACAGGTTGGTCATGAAAGTTTATTTGATTACTATTTGGGAGCCTCAATGAAAGGAACAGGGTGGTTTAATTTTAGTTGCAAATGGAAAATTGTCTATGAACAAAAGCCATCACCAGAACTACCTCTAATTTTCCCATTTGTTAGCATTCTTGGAGGAGAGGCAAAGGATTGAAGTGGGCTAGCATTATGGGGTTTGTCTTTAATACTTCTGGGAGTGAGCCTTCCAGGCAGAGTAGAGAGACTTGCGCTATCTTGGCTTGAGTAGCAGTTTCCAACCCCTGTCTCTGAACGCGCTCAGAAATTACCAGGTAAGCTGGCCCCAAAGAGAGAGTGTACACACAGCTTGACTGGTACAACTCGGGATTTGGTCCTTAATAATATTACAACACTGAAATATATTTATAATAAAACTTTATAAGATAGTGAATAAGGCTGATAAGTAGAAACAGAAATGGTTACATATATAAAACAAAACATAAAACGAAATCTTAGATCTACACTTAGTAGTAGTTCCATTTCCTGTGTAATGAAGTTGATTTTCTCCCAAGGATTCAGTCTTTGACAGAGCTGCTGGTTTTCACTCAAAACAAGGATCTGAACTTTCATAAACACCCCCACCCTTCAAGGAATTTCCTCTGTGAATTCATAACAAAAATTTCGCATTTATCGCTCAGTTATGGTTCACTAAACCTTTTGAAATGCTCTCTGATTTTAATCTACTCTTCTTGATAATTTCACATCCCCTTGTTGGTTGCATATACACATGGGGCTTCTATTGTATTGAATAATAATGCTTAGTTTACATCTGAAACAGAGAGGGGTGACTAAACATGCTTTTTCAGGCAAAGAACTTGTTTATGAACTCTACCATGTTACAGATTTTAAAACATATCTTCATTGTGTAAGTGTAACTCCTTATATAGTGTCTATACATTCATTTCACAATGATTAATGAAGGGTGTATCATTTGATACCTTACATTTGATACCTTGCAAGATGCTATTGATTACTCCTCAGGGAACTCCGCGCCAAAAAAAATTAAAAATTATGCACACAATATTTTAAAATTCTGAAAAATGCTGCAAATTTTATTTGTCAATAAATAAATGTGGCTCCAACATGGCAGTGGGGAGGACAGGCCACTGGCTGCATTGAGGTGGGAGATCACCCTGAAGTTCCTACCTCCATCAGTACAGAGAGTCAGCAGTGAGGCTTCGCCTGACCCTGAGACAATGCAAGGGCTGGGCCTGCCCCAGAAACATCCTGGGGCCCTGTTTCTCTGTGCCAGGTGCACCAAGTGTGGGTGGGCAGGCTCAGCCCAGCTGGATCCAAGTGTGGGGGGGATCCAGGTGTGGGATGAGAGGGTTCTGTGTGGGGCAATCTGGGTGCGGGTGGCTCAGTGGGAGATAACAATGCACAGAGGCTTGTTGGGGTGTTTCAGGTACAGGGTCAATGGGATTCTGCAGGGGATCCAGGTGAAGGTGGTTGGGGCTCAGGAGCATGGGGCTGGGTGTGGGGAGATGGGATTCGGTGGGGGGGACTGGGTGTGAGGGGGCTCAGTTGGGAGGGGCTGGGTGCTGGGAGAGTGGGGCTTGGTGGAGTGGGGATCAGTGTGGTGGGGGTCTGGATGGGAGGGGCTCCTTGGAGGGGTCCAGGTGTAGAGGCCTGCTTAACAGAGGAGCCCCAGCTTCTGCTAAGGGGATGCCACTTGCTGGGCTCCAGCTTCCCCCAGCGATTCCCCTATCCCCTTTTCTTCTCCATCCCCCTCCCCCATTCCACCCCCTTCCTTTTCCACTGCCTCTGCCCCCATGCCTTTACCCTCCCTTCCCTCATTTCCCCCACCCCCCCAACCTAGCCCCACCGTGGGCACTTACTGTTGCACAGAATAGAAAACAGGAAGGCTCCCAGCACACAGAAATGGCGCGTGACTGGCACTAGGACCCAGGAGTCAGCATTCAGCTGCAGTCAGTGGGAGCTGAGTGCAGCTTCCTTCAGCTGGGCAGCTCTGTGTTTGTAGAATGAGGGGGGCTCAGTGGCATGTTAGCCCGTGCCTCGCCTTTGTTTGGAGGCAGGCAGCCGCCCAAAAAAACTGCATCCATGGGCGCGCAGTCCCACGGAATCCGCCCACAAGTATATTGATGGATAAATACTATGAAAGCAGTATGTTAGGTGTAGTGAGCTTGTCTGACCTGATAGAAGTTGCTTTTACAGAACAGTGAGCCCTTTGCCAATTGGCATTAAGAAGTTCTGACGATCACACACCCCCTCTTATGATGAAACAGCGTAGTCAGCCACCGGCTATTTTGTAGGCTTTGGGTCATAACCCTCTTGCCTGGACAAGTGTCTGCCACAATATTTTTTCTTCCCTTAATATGCGCAATTTTCATGTCATATTCTTGGAGGGTTATGCTCCAATGTGGCATTTTGGAATAGGTATCTTTGGCTCGATAGTCACACCAACAGAGAATAGTCTCTTCAGGGTTGTGTCACTCACCCCTTATGATACCCTTCAGAGGTCTTGTCTACACAGGGAACTTGGGGAAATTAATCCAAATTAATTAAAAGTGTGAATTTAAATTGGACTAGTTAAACCACATTAAACCCATGTGAAGATGCTCTTATGCAAAATTAAAGTGGACTTAACTTGATTTAGTGTATCATAGAATATCAGGGTTTGAAGGGACCTCAGGATGTTATCTAGTCCAACCCCCTGCTCAAAGCAGGACCAATCCCCAATTTTTGCCCCAGATCCCTAAATGGCCCCCTCAAGGATTGAGCTCACAACCCTGGGTTTAGCAAGCCAATGCTCAAACCACTGAGCTATCCCTGCCCCTGCCCCTGCCCCCAGTTGCACTTCACTTTAGAAGTGAATGTAGTTCATTCTCCTGAATGTCCCTGTGTAGAGAAGACAAATCATTCCAGTTCATGGATGGGGAACTGAGACATAGATGACTTGCCCAAGGCCATGCTGAAAGTCTGGCAGAGTTAAGAGTTGAATGCAGGTTTGTGTCCCAGTCCGGGGAAGCTGCTGAATCAGTTCATA
Source organism: Dermochelys coriacea (assembly GCF_009764565.3). Lineage (NCBI taxonomy): Eukaryota > Metazoa > Chordata > Testudines > Dermochelyidae > Dermochelys > Dermochelys coriacea. Next base: position 11,114,645 of record NC_050079.1, on the reverse strand, counting down.
CTCTAGATGCTCTGCCCAAGCATATCCTTTTATTGGCAACCCATGCCAATTTTCTGGATTGTACCTGCTGGCTTTGGGTTCCTTGGCAAAATAGTGTTGTGGATTGTATGTGATGGCAAAATACCCTTTTAGGCTGGACTTCCTGCAGTCTGGGGTCTTGAAGCTTTGATTTCCAGCACAGAAGCCTGCAGAAAAGAACCTATACATTTTAATTCCCAGGCTGAGACACTTTTTATAGTTACAGCCTGCAGATTTACCATCCAAATTAGAAGCCCTGAAAAATTGATTTTGTAATAGAAATACTGGCAGATCCTCTATGTTGATTGTGGAATGGCCATTGTAATAGCCTTCAAAATTATCACAGGATATGAAAATGTCTTTCTAGAAAAGAAAGGACCGATTACAATAGAGTGGGAACTTTAATCTGTAGATAATATATGCTCTCAGTTCATTATAATCTTCATACAATTTTGTCTTCTGTGTTCATTAATCATTTGGCTTCCTTTTATCTTCTAAAATAGATTCCTTTTCTGTATGATATAGAGTCTGACCTTGACTAGATACACCTCTACACCGATATAACGTGACCTGATATAACACAGGTTCACATATAACGCAGTATAGCAGGGCCCCTCCCCACCCTCCAAGGTCAGGAGTTGGGGGGGCATTTTTGGGGGCCCCGCAGGCCCAGAGTGGCCCGGGGGATTAGCAGGGGGCTGGGAGCAGCCCGCTCCACTTCCCTTGCCCCGGCCCCAGCTGTGTGGCTCTGGGGAGGGAGCTTGGGGGAAGGGATCCCCCCCACACACACTCACCAGCAGAGAGGAGGCGGAGCAGCCTAGCCCTAGCCCGCTCCACTCCACCAGCTCCCAGCCACGGTGTCTGAGTGCCTGTTAGGGGGCAGGGATGTAGATGGGGGTTGGGCAGTCAGGGGACAGAGAGCAGAGGGGTTGGGTAGGGGATGGCATTCTGGGGGTGATTAGGGACGGAGGGTCTCTGGAGGAGGAGGTCAGGGGACAAGGAGCAGGGGGGGCCAAAGCAAGTTTGATGTACTGTGGTTTCAGATATTATGCGGTAAGATTTTTTTGGCTCCTGCGGACCGTGTTATATCGGGGTAGAGGTGTAGTTTGAGCAAAGACAAAAAATCGTATTTGTTGTTGCCTCGTTTAATGGCTGTTGGATAGTGAAGAAATGGAGAAAAGTTGTTAGTAAAATCTGATTCTTTCAGCATTTGAGAATATCTCCAGTAAACTTCAGAGTTTCTCTGATCTAGAGGGGTGGGTCCTGGGCTTCTTATCAAGGTAATGCTCCTGGACTTTGCTGATGAGAGGTTGCCCTCTTTTGTGTCAGCCTCTGCATGATAGGATTAGTCTCCTGGCTATAGGTGTCTGGTCACTTTTTGCCCCAAACTCTAGAATTACCATAGGATAGTTGATTAGATGCGTCACTGATCTAGTCTAGTGTTATAACATTTCTGTACATATGGATATGAAATCTAATTGTGATCATAAACTATTACATTTTACAGTGTTTCTTTAATTTTCATTCATGTCCTCTTGTGCTGTTTCTCTAGAGCTGAACTATAATATCTCATAAGAGGCAAATTAACCAATTTTACTTTGATAAACTTGCTAGTGTATTGTTGTTTTGTTTTTTTAATTCACTTACATATATTTCTGATCTTTATTCTTAGGAGCTGATTGACATAAAGATGGTGCAGTGCAAAAGAGTTGTAAATGGCAAGTACAATATATTTTGATAAAAACTTTCAAGTACCATTTTTCTTCAGTAAATGATGAGAAATGCTTGTTTACTTTGTTGATTTGGTAGCCAGAGACACTTAAGCAGTAGCTACAAGAAGTGTTAATATTCCCATTCCATTGAATAAAGTGTTAGAAGGACACATTTGGGTTAAAAATAAAATAGAAAAAAATTAATTTCATTACTGTTCATAATTACTTATATTATTAAAACTAAAAAGTTAAGATCTAATTTGTTTTTAGCAACTTGCACATAATTGATGAAATCTTAGAAAATGACTTCTTGCTTAAAGAATGAAATGAGTTTATATGTTCTTCAACAACTGGGTCAGTTTGCTCAGCTTACAGAGGTGTTTTTTTTTTTTTTTTGGTCAGGTTTTAGTTCTTTCTGTTATAACAGTAATAAAGTTTCCATAACTGAAATTTAGTTGATAATTTGGTTGGTGTCACATTATATAGAATAGAATAGCTTGCTTTGCAATGGATGTATGCAGCTAACAGGACTGAAAGCATTTTTAGTAATGTGTACAGATAGAATTTGAAGACGAGGGCTCGTCGATTTTTTTGAATGCAAACTGTTTTAATAAAAAAAATCTCCTTTTTGTAATGGAAAATTAGCACGAAAAATGTGGGATTTTTTTTCCAAGTTTTCTGGTTTTCAACTGAACTGGAAAAATAATTAGTCTTTTTTAATGTATTTTTTAAAGTTACCCCCTATTCTCTCCTTTTTCCCCTTCCCCTTTTAGTGCAAAATGGAAAAAAGGGTGGGGAAAAAAGGAGGAAAAGGGTTGGGGGGGGAGGAAAAAGGAAGACAGTTAGAGTGGGGTTGTGAAATGGGGGTTAAAGGAAAAATTAAACTAAGAGAACAATGTTTGAAACTGAAAATTTTCAAAGAAATCTTTCAAACAAAGTTTCTAATAAAGAAAATATTGTTCCATTTCAAAACCTGCAAAATTAAAATGACTTATAAACTCTTGTAGAAAATATTGAAGTCCTCTTAAGTGTACTTCTACTTTTGACCAGATCTATTGAGGAAACATTGGGAGCATTTATGTTGAATTATAGATTCAAATTAACGCATTTACAATTTTGTGCACTTTTACCATTTAAACAGAGGTCATTTTAAGTGCACTCAATGCACTTATTTCCATTAAATGTACGCTGTGTTTTATCTCTACAAATTCAAACTCATTGGTGCTGAATAAACTTCCTCCTTAATAACTTTATATTGGGAGAACTCCAGTGAGCTATATCACCTATATAGTTAGTCTTCTGATTAAGAATATAAGTATTAAAGCTGAAATACAATGGGCTTTGGGTTGTTGTTTTTTATGAGAAAACCTAGAGGCAATTATTAGAACAGACCTTGGAACACACAAACGTTCATGACAGGTTTCAGAGTAGCAGCCGTGTTAGTCTGTATTCGCAAAAAGAAAAGGAGTACTTGAGGCACCTTAGAGACTAACAAATTTATTAGAGCATAAGCTTTCGAGCTGTAGCTCACGAAAGCTTATGCTCTAATAAATTTGTTAGTCTCTAAGGTGCCACAAGTACTCCTTTTCTTTTTATAAACATTCATGTTCGCTGTTAGGATATAGATATGCAGGCCTGCCTGTAAAGGCCTATACTTTAAAAATTTAGGAATATGTTTATTATTTAGCTAGTTATAGAGGTATAAAAGAAAGAATCAAGCCCCCTAGTCTCTTCTTTAATGTGATTTCTCAGTGTAGGTCAGTTTTTTGAGCTCTTGCCTTGGCTGTTTGGCTTGCCCCTCTCCCCATTCATAAGCTGAAAACCTACAATTTCTATACTGTTTTAAGGTACGTAATGGTGAATATCACAGTAATGGTGCTGTACAACCCAGAAAAGCACATGCTGAAATTTTTGACTATCATGTAAACATGTAGCAAACTGGGTCTTGATTTGTTTTGTTTTATAAGTGTTTGTTTTAGTAAGTTAGCTGAAAAGAAAAGATGTACCTGAATTGTTTGAAGACAAAAATGGGGTGATAAAGGTGTACGTCAATTTTTAGGTTTCAGAATAGTCAACTAAAATAGTGGCTTCCACTTTTGTACGGTGCCTAATGCAATAGGTCCTGACTTGGTTGCCCGTAAGGTGCTACTGCAACATGCATTTCAAATAAAGAGTAGGTTTCAGAGTAGCAGCCGTGTTAGTCTGTATTCGCAAAAAGAAAAGGAGTACTTGTGGCACCTTAGAGACTAACAAATTTATTAGAGCATAAGCTTTCGTGAGCTACAGCTCACTTCATCGGATGCATTTGGTGGAAAAAGCAGAGGAGAGATTTATATACACACACACAGAGAACATGAAACAATGGGTTTATCATACACACTGTAAGGAGAGTGATCACTTAAGATGAGCCATCACCAGCAGCAGGGGGGGGAAGGAGGAAAACCTTTCATGGTGACAAGCAGGTAGGCTAATTCCAGCAGTTAACAAGAATATCAGAGGAACAGTGGGGGGTGGGGTGGGAGGGAGAAATACCATGGGGAAATAGTTTTACTTTGTGTAATGACTCATCCATTCCCAGTCTCTATTCAAGCCTAAGTTAATTGTATCCAGTTTGTAAATTAATTCCAATTCAGCAGTCTCTCGTTGGAGTCTGTTTTTGAAGCTTTTTTGTTGAAGTATAGCCACTCTTAGGTCTGTGATCGAGTGACCAGAGAGATTGAAGTGTTCTCCAACTGGTTTTTGAATGTTATAATTCTTGACGTCTGATTTGTGTCCATTCATTCTTTTACGTAGAGACTGTCCAGTTTGGCCAATGTACATGGCAGAGGGGCATTGCTGGCACATGATGGCATATATCACATTGGTAGATGCACAGGTGAACGAGCCTCTGATGGTGTGGCTGATGTGATTAGGCCCTATGATGGTATCCCCTGAATAGATATGTGGACAGAGTTGGCAACGGGCTTTGTTGCAAGGATAGGTTCCTGGGTTAGTGGTTCTGTTGTGTGGTGTGTGGTTGCTGGTGAGTATTTGCTTCAGATTGGGGGGCTGTCTGTAAGCAAGGACTGGTCTGTCTCCCAAGATCTGAGAGAGCGATGGCTCTCAAGGAAACTGCGGAACCACCTGATCAACATCCTCTACAGCAAACAGGGAAAGATTAAGAATGAGCTCTCAAAACTGGATACTCTCATAAAGAACCAACCTTCCACACAAACTTCCTCGTGGCTGGACTTTACAAAAACTAGACAAGCCATTTACAAAACACACTTTGATTCTCTACAAAAGAAAAAGGACACTAAGCTATCTAAACTACTATATGCCACAAGGGGCCACAACAATGGTTCCCGTAACCCACCCAGCAATATTGTTAATCTATCCAACTATACTCTTAGCCCAGCGGAAGAATCTGTCCTATCTCGGGGCCTCTCCTTTTGCCCCTCCACCCCCACGAACATGATACAGTTCTGTGGTGACCTAGAATCCTATTTTCGACGTCTCAGACTCAAGGAATATTTCCAACACACCTCTGACCAACATATTAACCCACAGAGACCTTCCTGCCAACACTACAAAAAGAAGGATTCTAGGTGGACTCCTCCTGAAGGTCGAAACAGCAGCCTGGATTTCTACATAGACTGCTTCCGCCGACGTGCACAAGCTGAAATTGTGGAAAAGCAGCATCGCTTACCCCATAACCTCAGCCATGCAGAACACAGTGCCATCCACAGCCTCAGAAACAACTCTGACATCATAATCAAAAAGGCTGACAAAGGAGGTGCTGTCGTCATCATGAATAGGTCAGAGTATGAACAAGAGGCTACTAGGAAGCTCTCCAACACCACTTTCTACAAGCCATTACCCTCTGATCCCACTGAGAGTTACCAAAAGAAACTACAGCATTTGCTCAAGAAACTCCCTGAAAAAGCACAAGAACAAATCCGCACAGACACACCCCTGGAGCCAGGACCTGGGGTATTCTATCTGCTACCCAAGATCCATAAACCTGGAAATCCTGGACGCCCCATCATCTCAGGCATTGGCACCCTGACAGCAGGATTGTCTGGCTATGTAGACTCCCTCCTCAGGCCCTTCGTTACCAGCACTCCCAGCTATCTTCGAGACACCACCGATTTCCTGAGGAAACTACAGTCCATTGGTGATCTTCCTAAAAACACCATCCTAGCCACTATGGATGTAGAAGCCCTCTACACCAACATTCCACACAAAGATGGACTACAAGCATCAGGAACAGTATCCCCGATACTGTCACGGCTAACCTGGTGGCAGAACTTTGTGACTTTGTCCTGACCCATAACTATTTCACATTTGGTGACAATGTATACCTTCAAATCAGCGGCACTGCGATGGGTACCCGCATGGCCCCACAGTATGCCAACATTTTTATGGCTGACTTAGAACAACGCTTCCTCAGCTCTCGTTCCCTAATGCCCCTACTCTACTTGCGCTACATTGATGACATCTTCATCATCTGGACCCATGGAAAAGAAGCTCTTGAGGAATTCCACCATGATTTCAACAATTTCCATCCCACCATCAACCTCAGCCTGGACCAGTCCACACAAGAGATCCACTTCCTGGACACTACGGTGCTAATAAGCGATGGTCACATAAACACCACCCTATATCGGAAACCTACTGACCGCTATTCCTACCTACATGCCTCTAGCTTTCATCCAGATCATACCACTCGATCCATTGTCTACAGCCAAGCGCTACGATATAACCGCATTTGCTCCAACCCCTCAGACAGAGACAAACACCTACAAGATCTCTATCATGCATTCCTACAACTACAGTACCCACCTGCTGAAGTGAAGAAACAGATTGACAGAGCCAGAAGAGTACCCAGAAGTCACCTACTACAGGACAGGCCCAACAAAGAAAACAACAGAACGCCACTAGCCATCACCTTCAGCCCCCAACTAAAACCCCTCCAACGCATCATCAAGGATCTACAACCTATCCTGAAGGACGAGCCATCGCTCTCTCAGATCTTGGGAGACAGACCAGTCCTTGCTTACAGACAGCCCCCCAATCTGAAGCAAATACTCACCAGCAACCACACACCACACAACAGAACCACTAACCCAGGAACCTATCCTTGCAACAAAGCCCGTTGCCAACTCTGTCCACATATCTATTCAGGGGATACCATCATAGGGCCTAATCACATCAGCCACACCATCAGAGGCTCGTTCACCTGTGCATCTACCAATGTGATATATGCCATCATGTGCCAGCAATGCCCCTCTGCCATGTACATTGGCCAAACTGGACAGTCTCTACGTAAAAGAATGAATGGACACAAATCAGACGTCAAGAATTATAACATTCAAAAACCAGTTGGAGAACACTTCAATCTCTCTGGTCACTCGATCACAGACCTAAGAGTGGCTATACTTCAACAAAAAAGCTTCAAAAACAGACTCCAACGAGAGACTGCTGAATTGGAATTAATTTGCAAACTGGATACAATTAACTTAGGCTTGAATAGAGACTGGGAATGGATGAGTCATTACACAAAGTAAAACTATTTCCCCATGGTATTTCTCCCTCCCACCCCACCCCCCACTGTTCCTCTGATATTCTTGTTAACTGCTGGAATTAGCCTACCTGCTTGTCACCATGAAAGGTTTTCCTCCTTCCCCCCCCTGCTGCTGGTGATGGCTCATCTTAAGTGATCACTCTCCTTACAGTGTGTATGATAAACCCATTGTTTCATGTTCTCTGTGTGTGTGTATATAAATCTCTCCTCTGCTTTTTCCACCAAATGCATCCGATGAAGTGAGCTGTAGCTCACGAAAGCTTATGCTCTAATAAATTTGTTAGTCTCTAAGGTGCCACAAGTACTCCTTTTCTTTTTGCAAATAAAGAGTAGTGACTGCATGAAAAGGGTAAAGAACTGGACTAGAAACAAGGAAGAGCATACGTATTAATGGACCGGATGGAACACATTCTGTATAGATTTATAGTTAATATAGTCCTGTTGGCTCTAATGAATTTTGCTGTGTAAATCATTACAACATGACCCAGTTTATGTTAACAGTTTGAATGAGAAAGGCTTAACTGACCCTTCTGAAAGCAGATAAAATTGAGTCTACAAGTATATGCTTTCAAGAAATGAGATTCATCCAAGTGTGAAGTATCCCCACAATGCTCTATACACCTCTTCTGCCCTTCAAAGTGGATCTTAAGAGATAAAGGGGGACTGGCACTTTCATCCTAAAGGTGTCAGGTGAAATTGGCAATTATGATTTCTAAGGAATTTGTATATGGTGTGGTGTATTAGTATACTTTGTCTAAAATTATTCTTATTTTTGCTAAAAGACCACATTTGTTTTCCTTAGTTGCTGACACCAGATGTCAGTCTATTTCATCTGTATTTATAATGATGCTTCATTAGGACATTCTAGGTGGCATCTGTCAGCTAATCATGTGAAAACTGCTGCTGCATAATAAAATTCTTTAATGTTCCAACTAAACCTTGGAGTCAGTTTGCTAATTTTTATATTAGAGAGTTATTGGCTAGAAAATTGTATTTTTTTCCCCCAATCAAATTTCAGATTAATGGAATTCAAGCCAGAAAAGGCAATTGTGATCCTCTAGTTTAATCTCCTATATAACACAGGCTGTAGAACTTCCTCAAAATAATTCCTAGGGCATATCTTTTAGAAAAATATCCAATCTTGATTTTAAAATTCTCAGTGATGGAGAATACACTGCAACCCCTGGTTAAATTGTTCCAATAGTTAATTGCTCCCAATGTTAAAAAAATTTCTGCCTTTTTTACAATTTTGAATTTGCCAGGCTTCAGCTTCCAACAGTTGGGTCATGTTATACCTTTCTCTGCTAGATTGAAGAGCACATTATTAAATGTTTGTTCTTCTTGTATAAACTTCAACCAAATGACCCCTTAATCTTCTCTCTGTTAAACTCTAGGTTGAACTCTTTTAGTCTCACTATAAAGCATGTTTTGTAATCCTTTAATCATTCTCGTGGCTCCTCTCTAAACCCTCTTCCATTTATCCACATCCTTGTTGAATTGTGAACACCAGAACTGGACACGGTATTCCAGCAGCGGTCACACCAGTGCCTAACACTGAAGTAAAATAACCTCTACTCCTACTTGAGATTCCACCATTTATGCAGTCACAGCTTTCACTTTGAACACCTGGAGTTATGGTTTTCAACCTTTTATCCTTCTGCTAACCCACACTGAATCACTTTTTCTTTTCTGTGATCCCATATTTACTACTTGCAGCCAGTCCTCAGTTGCACCTCAGAATCCTTTGTGCCATTTTCCGTGAGAACCAGTATCGTGTTTTATGGGTGCGTTTGGCACCTGAGAACTGCTTTCAAGTGGTTAAGGAAAACTGGATGAGGAGAGCCATTTGCTTGTGGCTATGTTTTTAGAACCTCTCACCTAGATTAATGAACATAGGCCAAATTGAGCCTTGGCGTAAGTGGGTGCTATTCCCATTGATACCAAAATGGAACTGCTCCTACTTAAACCATGGTTTAATTTGGGCCGATGATGGGTGTAGAGAAGAAGACGTTTGAGGTATTTGATCCAGCACACTTTAATATAGGAATATCAGCAGTTCTGAAAAGGTAAAATTAGTTATTGTATTTTGATATATAATAATCTATAAAAATATTCAGTCTGAACGAGTAGAAAAATAAACCATTGAATCAATGTTACTTACAGCTTTTCAGTGGCTTGTCTGTTTTTGTCTTGATCATGGAGTTAAATTCAATTGTTTAATACTAAAATGAATTCACTGTATTAAATTCAAGGCTTCATAATGCATGTGCAATTCTCATTAAGACCTTTTATCAAGAAAATTTTAGAATCTGACAATTTCTGTAGACTAATACAAGTCACTGTTTTGCTGTACATGCCTCTCTTCACAAATGTTTTAGAATACTGCCGTAATCCTTTTGGATTTAGCACATGGATTTTGCAGTAGTAATCTCGGCTGCAGTCCTTCCCAGAGGACTTGGCAGTGTTTTGGAGAGAGGAAGAATGCTATGTATGCTTTCAATAAATTACACAAATTTGAGATGCCATCAGGTTAGCTTGGGCTCAGAATTTTTTCTAAAAACAAGATTTAAAAAAATTGATTTTTTTTCAATTGGATTCAAGTCATTTTAATTCTAGTATAGGGTGACAGTAGGAGATGCCTGGAGTCCAGCATTCTCCTAGGGTATCCATAAGCAACACTGCAGTGTTATGCTTAGTGATTGAGAACTGGAGAGTGAAAGTGACTAGTTCACATGCAATGTGCAAGATGAGAGAAATTAATGAATATTAAAGGTTCACATTTTAAAATACTTCTCGCTCTTATTAGAAATTGAAAGAAATTAAACCTATTAACCTAAATGTTAACGCTCCAAGTGTCTTTGACATAGCTTACAAAGTCAATAATAAAACTAGTGACTGTTGTTTACCCCAGGAATTACGCATCTTTACACAGGCTTTAATCCTTAAGCCTCTCCCTCTCCAGAAGCCTTGGCATGGCCTGAAAATCAACAGACCTATTTTTTGTTTTATTTTTTCCAGAACATAGGCTAGATTTTAAAGCTGAGGCTGCCTCATAATGAAGGCTCTACCATCAGCTTCTCCTCTAAATCAAGAGAGATTCAGTTCAGGTTCTTGTGCTGATTGTGGGTGGATCAGTATGGCATGAGAGAGAGACATGGACAGTCCCTCAAGTAGTCAGATTGTAAGACATTTAGGGCTTTTAAAAACCAAATCAGTACCTTAAGCTGGACTAGGAAACTAGCCAGTGCAGAAGATAAGAGTCCATGTCAGTTCCTGTTGGTAAGCACAGCCTACCAAATAGGCTGCCTCTGGTTCTGCATCAGTTTCAGCCCCCTGGTTGGCTTAAGGTGCATTGCAGAAGGTTACAGTTATGTTAGTAGCATTGACCAAGGAATTTTAAAACATACATATTTCAACATAACATTGTCTTTAGAAAAGCTAGCCAAAGTGCATCACTAAGAGACAGAGCAGAAGAACTGCTCTAGCCATTCAGGGAAATAACTCATTTATTTCTATATCTGCTTTCATAAACAAGTTTTGTTAAAATTTCAATAACATCAAGTTAATAGTTTAGACTTGTGAACTAGGACATTCAGCAGTAAGTCTTGCATTTCACGCCCTGATTCTAAAACCACTGTTTTTTTCACAAATATCTGTGTGAGGGATGAAGCATTGGTTGTAACGCTTAATTGTCCGTTCTGTTAGTTTGTATGACAACCTAATGAACTTTTCAGTCTAGTTGATTTTGCACATATGACTCAACTCTGCATTGTTTCTTGATAAACTTTGATTCTAACACTGAGGTGTACAGCTTTATTTGGTAGAATTTCAGTTTATATGCACATTGTATATTTTTAATTACTTCACCTGGCTTATTTTGTGATTATATTTAGCTATATTATTTTCTCCCATTTTTGTGTCTCTATCCTATTTCATGTAGAGGTGCTTGAAACAGTGGACTTTGTAGCTCCGAACGAAAGAGTTGTTTTCAGAACCTGTGTGAGAGAGAGAGATTGTGTTGTCTTTCAAATGGTAAGACACGAAGAACAGTTACATTCTGATATCAAAGTAGATTAATTTTACTGGCACTGTACTGTTTAGATATGTCTAAATGTAGCTCTTTGTCAGATGTTAAACAGCTCCCAGATTTCTCAACCGGTGTTAATCTTTCTGGACTCTAATTTCACACTGATTGCATTGCAAGATTTCTAAACTAATTGTATACAAGCATACACAGAATAGGTGACCAATGTGTATATTGTGGGCCACAGATGTAGCTTATTTCTACACCATGTTATCTTAGCTATGTGTTCAAACATACTAGAACCAAAACTAAATTACAGTGAAATGTGATCTTACCATCATTTGTAATTTCACTAAATAGAACTCATAGCTAGACATCATTTGTGTTTAGTAGTTTTAATAACATTTAACACTTTTTTTATCAACATTTTTTGTTTTTCTTGTTCATTCATTCAGTTAACTGGTTCATTTGCATGTGTCAATCCTGTAAATAACAGTGATGTTTAACATTTCACATGCCATACAAGTCACAGAAGAAAGAAGGACATTGTTCCCGCCCCAGATAATATAAGTTTTAGACATCGCAAGCAAGGTTTGGTGGGCAAGGATTATAGAGCTACAGTCACACAGTTCTCAGTTTAGGCATATCTGTGTCATGGTGGTTCAGCTAAGATTTGCACATTTATAAGAAAAAGGGACAATACTTATTGTGAATATAATGTTTTTATTAGATTAAAACAAATTCAGTTTTGACTTTTAAAATGCAGGATAACGTGTGTGTTATATAGTGGGCCCTGATCCTGCAAAGATTTAAGTACATTCTTAATTTCACACCTGATGAAGTGAGCTGTAGCTCACGAAAGCTTACGCTCAAATAAATTTGTTAGTCTCTAAGGTGCCACAAGTACTCCTTTTCTTTTTTGTGAATACAGACCAACACAGCTGCTACTCTGAAACTGGCTTCAGATTTGTCTTTAACTGACTAATTTTGCTATTGAGTAGTGGATCTCTGTCATATTATACATATACCCACTCTAAAAAGTATATGAAGTGTGTATATCTACACGAGGGGTGGCCAACCTGTGGCTCCGGAGCCACATGCGGCTCTTCAAAAGTTAATATCTGGCTTCTTGTATAGGCACCAACTCCGGGGCTGGAGCTACAGATGCCAACTTTCCAATGTGCTAGGGGGTGCTCAATGCTCAACCCCTGGCTCTGCCACATGCCCTACCCCCACTCCACCCCTTCCTGCCCCCTCCCCTGAGCCTGCAATGCCCTCGCTCCTCCCCCTCCTCCCCAGAGCCTCATGCACACCACGAAACAACTAATCAGGAGGTGCGGGGAGGGAGGGAGAGGTGCTGATCGGCGGGGCTGCCGGTGGGTGGGAGGCACTGGGAGTGGGGTTGGGGAGCTGATGGGGGACTGCTGACGTATTACTGTGGCTCTTTGGCAATGTACTTTGGTAAATTCTGGCTCCGTGTCAGGCTCAGATTGGCCACCCCTGATCTACACAAAAGCATTTATTATAAAACAGAATCAAGTGAACAAATATTAATTATATCCTTTTTGCCCCACAGGGATCAGCAGATGCTGAGAGAGCCTTGGCTGTAGCCAAGCTTGTGTAAGTTCTCATAGAATCTTATCTGAAAATAATTTCTTTCCCTGTGGCTTGCTGGGGTGTAATTTAATTTGTAAAGTTTTATCCAAATGCAGCTATCATTTGAAACCAGGCACTGATGCAGTTCGATGTATTTTTCCCTAGTCTTTTTTATTTGTATTAGTAGTAGTAGAGGGAGGGAGGTAGTTATAAGTCTTTCAAGGGGAAATTAATATTTTTAGAGGTCAGAAGTAAGGTATGAGAGTCCTGTGTGATTAGCAGAGCTACTAGGGTAAACAAAAGTTCCACTAAGCATTGAAGGAACTGCTCAGCAAGTTGCAGCAGATTTCACCATCTAGAAAGATCAGTGGGTGAACAGCATGAACAGGCTGTACTCCTGCTCCCATTAGCAGTAATGATTTTTTTTCAAGGCAGTAGCTGCTCAAGCAATTACTTTTCATGCTAGTGACTGCTGTGCAACTTTGTAATGGGCATGCCAGGTCTCTGTCCTCAGCGTGTTTTTTTTCTGGATGCTGCACACCTGCTGATAAAGCCCTATTGACCAATTTCTTGTGTTCTTTATGATTTTTAAAGCTCTCAACCAGATGTGTGTTAAATACAAGAAAAACAATAGAAGTTTTGTTTCAGTGGTGAGGAATATAACTTTTAAATCCACATAAGAGCACCTGAGAAATCATGAGAAATTTTTCTTATTTATTTATGAAAAATGATATAAAACAATATTTTGCAGGGTTTGAGTTTGTGGGGAGAACATCCTAACTAGGTTTGTTCCCTAAGACTCAGTAAGAGTCTTTGAATTCTTCCATAAAGGCAAATTAAATTCTTATATACGTATTGAAATGGTTTTGGAGACCACTGTATAAATATACACAAAATTTACCCTAGTGAGGAGATAAAAGAAAAGATTCAGAGGTTTGGAAAAAATCTCCAAACTTCAAATTCTCATCTAAACCTCTTGGGGATGGAAAATGCACTCAAGCAGGCTCTCTGGCAAGATGCTTTTTTCCTTTTCTAGTCTGAAATATTTGTGGGGATTTTTTGTTCTTTTCTTTTCAGAGAGAATGATGTAGCTGGGATTGATATCAACATGGGCTGTCCAAAAGAATATTCTACTAAGGCAGGTTGATTTTAATCCTTTTAAATGTTCTCTTTTCCTGCTTACAGGCACAGGATGCAACACATATTCTGCTTTTCTGGTTCCGGCAAGTTGTTATTTGATTTTCTCTGTTCTGAATGTTCAATTATTTAGAGTTGCAATGAGTCATTCTATTCTTGGCTGCAACTGTGATCTCTTAACATTCAAAAATAAGGGCAACTGTATTTGTCCAGACCATTAGAAGCATCAGGCCAGCCATTTTATTGTTGCTCCCTTTTCCCTGATTTGTTAGTCAAAATTTGGGGCCTTGCAGGCTGTTTTAAATTAGCAGGAGAATGAAATTCAGGTATTTCTTAGGTGCAATCCTGCTTTTGTACAAAAAATGTATACGCAGTCATCTTTCCCTGAACACAGTAGGAACAAAGAGGAGGCAGTTTCCTTGAACAGAATTTCAAGTCTCTTTCCAACCAGTATTCTGCTCAAAAAGAATCTCTCTCTCGGCTTTCTCCTAGGGCCATGTTAAAAGTGTTTCTCTCGCTGTCTGCTGGCTTACCTGCTATTGTGCCCCTACCCTCCTCCACTGCAATTCAATCAATCCCCCTGTTTCTATTATCACTAAACAAAAGGGAATTTCGTTGCTCCCTCACTTAGGCTGAATGAAAGGCTGCCAGAATGCTCTCCAGCATGACATCATAATTGGAAGGTTCTTTTCAGCTTAAACAATATTTCATCTTTAGGGATGCTGCGGCTTCAGAAAGCTGCACGTGCTGGCTGTTCATCAGGCCAACCTATTGACAGGAATAATTAGCTTGTTGCATGAACAGAAAAGCAGGAAAGCTTTGCTCCAAGTAGATGTAATGCTTCTGGGGATAGGGGACAGAGGTGTTAAGTGACCCCTGATTTCAGTGCATCTCAGTTCTCTGTTGGAGGAATACAAAACCCAAAATCTTAGCCTTCTGGTTATCGTTGTTGGCTAAAGAAATTTAGTTTGGTATTTCAACTTCCTTTAAGTGAAATATATTGGGATTTTGGATCATTTCTATTGTAGCAGGGTGATGCAAAAGAGTCTGACTTGCAGCATCCCTTTAACTAGATATCAGAATTAGCATTAACATTGACTGGTATTTTAATTGCTGTTACCACTGTCAGTTATAAAAGAAAAAACTAATATTTATTCCACTCTTACCATGAAAAAGGAACACCTCAAAATGCTTAATATAAAAATTATTTTATTAAATAAAGAGATAGCAAATAGAATTAATGCTGTCATTCTCAGAACCAAAAATCTATTTTATTGAGGAGAAAAATTTCATGTTTGTATTTACAGCTTATTAATATTAAACAAATACCAAATATTCATTAGTACCAAATGATGCTGATTAGTTAAATCACACAAATAATCTATAACAATAAAATGATTGCTAAATAACCAGTTAACTGGAAATCAATGATATTTTAAAGACAGTAAAACCACAACATTTGAATAGAATATTCAATTTCATTAAAATATAATTCTTGATCAGTTCCTATTGTCCATATGACGTTTTCATATGTTAATCTATTTATGGTTATTTATAACAGGGTAATATTTCTCCTGTGGAATTATATCAAGGACAGAAGTAACAAAAAAGTTAAATATAGATTATATATTTTGTATCTGGAAATCAGATTTTGATACCTTTGAGCAGTTTGTAGCTGAATTGTGAACAGTATTCTTTCTGCTATAAAATTGGAAATAAATGTGAATAATCATAATTTTTAGGATATACACGTTAGCATAGTTCAGAATAAAATTGGTACGTCTCTTTACAAGAGAAGAATAGATAAAATATTTTTTGTACACAATAGTGGTTTTCATGTTGAAACTATAATAAGAAATTTACCATCATCTTCAGTTGTTGAATTAAATGAATATGTTGTAATCAGAGAGAATGTTTAAGATTGATAGATTACACAGACAGCTGGTAACAATGCCTATAGTCATTGTTTTCTAATGCTTTCTAATTGTAAGACTGTTTTCAGTTGGAAATTTCAGGTTGAAATGTTCTATGCTGGTCATCTGCCTCAACCAGAATATTTTTGGAAAGTTCCATCGAAAAAGATTCAGCTATTTCCAAGAACAAAGTTAGGAGGAAGTGTTTTGCTAATATTAAAAAAAAAACCAACCTACCAAAATAAAACCACCCCAAACCAACCAAATTTGTTGAGAAGCATTAGTTCCATGCTTGGAACAGGGACTTAAAATTTGGCAGGGGTCACCTTGGCATCCCCATGATCATTCACCCAAAATTGGCAAAGTTATAAACCTCCAAAAATCACCATTTGCACATGTTCAGTAGGGATTTGTTAGTAGCTGGCAACAAAATTTCCTGAACATTGCATCTGCAGGGCCTGAGCAGTACTTTCCCTGCAGTTGCTCTTCCTGGCTGCTGTGATCCCAGTCCCCAGATCTGAAGGCACAGATGCACTCTACTGTGTTCTGAATGCTTTCCTGCTGTTGCCCAAGCAAGATGGAGAAGGATAAGGAATCAGCCTTACTTAAATGCAGGTGAAACTGGAGCAGAAGGGGAAATGGGGATGAACAGGGCTGGAGAGACTATAAGTTCTGAAATACTCTCAGAATTGAGCCCAGAATTCCAGAGTGCCGACATTACTCTCTTGTTTATCAGATAGCTGTGAAGCACGCTGGAAAAGTTCATAACTCATCCCCTTCTAGTGGGTAGCCCACATATAACAACCTACTATTAAGGTACCAATTGCTCCAATAGCTCAAGTAATAGAGCTCTGTACTGTGAATCTAAAAGTCCCAACCCTGCTTACGATCTATGTGAGATGACTGATATGGTTCCACATGATGGAATTTGCTTTTTTCAATTTTCCTTTTTTAAAAACTGAATTTTTAAAGTTTGTAATTTTCTGTGGTATGAGAACATTTAGCCCACTCAAAAGTTAGGAAACTGCAAAATTCAGGTTGCTTGTGCAACCTTAATTTGGCTCCCTTGTTCATGTGTTATGACAGTCTTTTAATTACATAATCTATATTGGTCTATTCCATGGTAATTGTAAGATCCTTCTTTAAATATACAGGTGTCGTTTGAAGAGTATCCACAAGATATTTTAATTTTGCTGGGGACTTATTTAGGTTTTGTATTATTTTCAGATAATGGATATGTGTTTTTGGGTGATTGTATGTTGGAAGGGGAAGGTTGTTGATGAGTTGTGGGGTATGAATTCTTGTAGGTATAAAAAAATTTCAGTGTCATCAACTTAAGATGAGATTTTAAACCAATTTAGTGAAACCAGCACAAAAGACTATATGAACATAGACAAATCTTGTGTGCTTTGGATATTTTGACCTCTATCCAGCAAAATACATAAACATATTCTTAATTTAAGTATTTTGCAAGTTTGCTCTTATGTTTTACTTAAAGGACATGGTCTTGAAGGGAGGCTAGTATGGATATTTAATATTAATATATTTAATATATAATAAATAATATATTTCACTGGTGATTTCCTTGATTTTTAGTGGTGACATGCCCAGGAAACTTAATTTTTTTAAAATGTAGAAATATATGTCACTGAATATAAAAGAATTCTGTAAATTATGACCTGCAATATTGACTACTACATTTTAAATAGAATTTTAGTTAAATCAACCTTACAAAACATAGTTTCCCACTTTCCTGAGGCAAATAAATTCCTTGATGGATGAGTATAATATCCTTCCTCCTTGGCATAGTAAAGGTGAGTGGCTCAGATTTAGATCGAGGCAGGTAAACTTTAATGACAGTTTTGTAAGCCTGAGTTTGTGTAACTGGTTAGTTTTAATAAATATGTTGGGGATGAACAAATCAAAACACTACCCCTACACATGCAACATTAAAATAATCCTACATCTTCTTAAATTAAATTTTTAACTTTTTGACATTTCTAAACCATCTGAAGTATAAATAGAGCTTTTAACAGGCCATGTTGCTCCATTTTAATGTCAGGTGCACAGCAGAAGAAAATGCAGAAATGTTGCAGCGATTGTCATAGCAAAGAGCTGAAGCTCACACAAAATGACTTATGACTTCATTCCAGAGAGAGAGAGAGCCTGGTTACAGTGTTAAAACACTATATCCTGCTGTCCTTAATGCTGTTGGCATAGTTAATAAACCTCCTGTGAGATGTAGCTTTCAGGCTTCATCTTGCAGAGACTGAAAAGACAAAGCAACTTCACAGGTAATAATTAAACATTGTCATTCTGTATAATTTATATTAGAATGTGGAGTATTCTACCATATGATTATTATAATGTTGGGATAAGTGAGTGTTAAATCTGGACTTAACCTGCAGATCAGTGTTCATTTAGCTAGAGCCATATTAAAAAAACCCTTAACTATTTTCATCTAAAAGCTTAAGACCATCAAGCCTATAACAGCTGCCTCTTGCTCTCTGACTTGCAGACCAAGGTAGCTCATACAGTAATTATGTTTACAATGAAGCATTTTTTAAGCATTAGGTAAAAATATAGTTTCTGTGGTATTTTATTATAGCTAGCCAGTTAATAGTCTTAGAAAGCTGTTTGAAATCAGACCTTCTAGTATTCCAGCTGGTTTGAAAACATAGCCAGTAAAGTGGGGAATAATAAAAATGCCAACGCTCACATTGCCAAACATGTCCCTGTAATGTGTATTACCTTGATATTGCATAGACTCTATTTTGCAGTGCAGGTAGAGCTCTTTTTTCTATTTTTCAAGCAATAGGAATAGGATACTTATGTCTGAAAGGACTCCTGTTTTCCGGAACATTTCTTTTTGTCAGGCTGTTTGAAAAGGAAAGGTGTTTATTTTAGGCCACATGACCTTAGTGAGATGGAAGAAAGGTAGAGTTGTGCTGTGCAATAGGTCTGTTTTATAGTAGATGAACCAAAGAAACATAGTGACCTTCTGCAGGGGATATTAATGGGGAATAGTGCTTTTTCCCATCCAGAAAATTGTGTTCACTGTGGACACTGATTACTTAAGGAACATAAGAATGTAGAAGTTGCTTTGAAATAAGGCATCTTAACTTAAACACTCCAGTTAGTCCCTTATCTAGGCTCTGACTGTGGTCAATATCATATGACTCAGAAGACCATGCAAGAAAACTTACAGTGTAAAACTATAGAGTAACCAGTTCCTAGGGAAAGTTTCTTCTTAACCCCTTTTGGTCACTTGTTGGCTTATCCATTGAAGCATGAGAGTTTATATCCCTTCTAAAAGTGTGTTTTCTCTACTGTAACTGTGGATAGTCTCATCTATATAAATGTCTAATCCTTTTGTTTGAATTCTGCTAAACTCTTGGCTTCAACAATACCATGTGACAATGAGGTCCACCAGTAAATTATGTATTCTCCAAACAAATACTTTCTTTTATTGTTTTTAAACTTGTTGCATTTTAATTTCATTGACTGTTCCCTTGCTCTTGTATTGTGAGAGAGTAGATCAGAACCTCTCTATACCGTACATTATTTTGTGTGCCTTCCTTTTCTTCATCTTCTCCCTAAACTAAACAGTCCTAATCTTTTCTGTGTCTCTGTTTTCATCACCAGTCTGACTATTACCCAATCCTCCCACTCCCACCTCCACCCATTCCTGCTGTGTTTTTGAAATAAGATGGTATTTTCTCAGCACAGTATTTTGGGCCATGATGCATCTTTGAGTTACAAAATGGCATTATAATATTGTCAGTGTTTTCTTTTACTTAATATTTTCTTCTGTATCTTAACTAGAACACAGAAACAGTAGAAAACAGTGTTTCCCTGTAAAAACTTGCATATCCTTCTAATCATGATGAAAGTACAAAAATATTAAAAATTTTGCAGGAGGGAAATACTGAAAAAAAAATTATTTTCAGAAGATGCAAAAAAATGTTTTGGCATGTTCCCCGACAGCTTGTCACAGTGGACAGGCAAGACCAGCAGGAAAACAACCGGAAACCTGCCTGGTTTCTGGAGGAAGTTTTGCCGCAATCAGTGTGTTCCTGGTTTTGATTTCAATGAATCAGATTTTTCTGACAGAAAAGTATTCCATCCAAAAATTTCCAAACTGATCTAATGTTAACGCTTACAGATAGCTAACTGGGTGTCTGTGTGTATATAGACAGGGTGATCGAGGAAGAACATCCAAATTAGAGGAGTGGAAAGTTATATTTTAAAAATATTAGTAGTTGTTTTGTGCTGCCACTTCCTTTTGTGTAGGTACGTAGTATGGGAGACTGTATTGGGATCATTGGCATTTAGGGCTCATTGATCAATTGAATGGTGCTAGGGAGAACATATGAATGAAATTTATCACCTAATAGGAAGAAACAAAGCAATTCATGCTTACATGAAAACGTTTTTCTTGTACGGGAGGATTTTGTTTTGCTGTAGTTTCCCGTTGGGCAAGATGCTTCTTACAAAATGAAGAAAGTGTTGATTTTTTTTGAATGTTTCCAGTCTGTAATTTATTCTATTGCCATGTGTTTCCCCAGGGAGGTATGGGAGCAGCGCTGCTGTCTGATCCTGACAAAATTGAGTGTGTAAGTATCCAGTTTGTTGGTTTAATTGTGCCTAGGAAAATATGGTGCTTATGTACAATAATTGAGTAATTCTTGAGCTGCTGGATTTATTGCAGTGAGAGAGAATTGTGTGAAAAGCAGATATGGGAAAGTAAGGGATGGAATAATGTCTAAAGTTTTGCAGGTTCAAATGAAATCTGCTTAGATTATACTGCTGGTTTAGTTCCCTATATAGCCACAGGAACAACAATATTGCTGCGACTTCCTTTGCAATTTTTAAACTTGCACCTTTTGGTGCTGTAGTTGGATTTTCTGTTTTTCTGGTCATTGACAACCTTTTATTTTTAGTTTAATTCTAGCACAAAGCACAGCAAACACTTTACAACAGTCCCTGCCCCTGAGTAGCTTTACAATGTTTAGTTTTCAATGGCCTACACATTGGGAGAGCTCTGCAAGAACTCTTATATAGCCTTAAGATTTGGCTCAATGAGGAAAACTGAGTATATCCAAGTGAAAATATAACGTTCCTTAAATGTCAGTCAGATTGCTTCTATATGATAGCAATCAACCTTAGCTGATGTGTTTAAATTATAGTTCCACATGCCAACAGAAAGTTACAAATTACCTTTTGAGCAGTGACATTGAATGGCCTTGTTCGGCTCTCCATGTGGCTTTTGTCAGGTAAGGGTTTGGGCAGTGGACTCCTCTTTTCCTCTGCCTCAGGCAAAACGTTTAGATGTAGATCACAGGAGTACACACTGAACATATGGTTTGGTATGAAGAAAGGATGCTGTTGGGATCCCTCCTGAAAGTCAGAGTGTAGTTCCTTTCCATCCAGTAGTTAGTTAGGAGTGGGGTGACAGACAGGAAACAGGCGGTGGAGTAGGAGGGAGCTTTCTCAAGCAAGTGTATGGCTCCATTCAAGGCAAGAATTAGGGGAATTAAGTACACTGGGGCTATCCCTTTCTCTTCCAGCAGTCGGAGGAAGCAGAGCAAGGAGACTGATCTGAAAGCACCTTAAGAAGGAGATCAATATCCTTATCCTCATTTTGCAAACTGGGCACTGAGGCACAGAACAGTGACGTGCCATGGCAGAGCTGGGAATAGTACATAGATCTGAGTTCCAGTCCAGTGCTCTACCCACTAGGGGAATGTGGAAAAGACCAGAGTGGGAGAGGTTGCAGTAGGTAAGGCATGAGATGAAGTTTTACACTCATGGACTTTAAGGCCAGAAGGGACCATCATGATCATCTAGTTTGACCTCCTGCGCATTGCAGGCCACAGAATTCATCCCCACACACTCCTGTAAGAGACCCATAACCTCTGGCTGAGTTACTGAAGTCCTCAAATTATGATTTAAAGACATCAAGTTACAGAGAATCCACCAAAGGTTTTAACAGTAGTAATAGAGAGAATGTGGAGATAAAACTGTCAGGATTTAGTGATTAGTACTTTTGCGTGTAAGGGAGATGAGACCTCAGTCCAAAGTGTTTAATCTCACACAACCAAAAATGTGTTGCAGTCCTTATATATCCAATAATTTTGTCTCTGTCCAAGTCAGAGCACTCTTCTTGTCAGAGAAGATGCAAGTTTACGCAAGCAAGCTTCATAGGCTGATAAAAATGTTGTCTATTTACTGAAGGGCAGATGGGTTGATTGCTTCTAAAGTGTGTTGCAAGAAGTTCTTCTACTTTTATTGCTATTGGGTGTCTTCAATTTAGATGCACAGGTTATCTTTTAATGTGTAGTGTAAAAACATTTTTCTCATGTCGGGTGACTGAAGGGATGACTTAGTAGCAGCTTGCCATTGCCATTTAAAATTATAACCTTTGCACCTGTTATCCTCAGTATATGCAATCAATACTTCTTACCAGGTATTTGAATGAAAGCTGTTCCTCAATATTTGACCTTGATCCAAAGGCTGGCCTAAATAGCTCCCACCCTGTTGTTATGGATGTTTGACCTAAGGACAATGGACTTCAAAAAAAGCAGACTTGAACAAACCCAGGGAGCTGGTAGGTAAAATCCCATGAGAAGAAAATTAAAGGGAAAAAGGAGTTCAGGAGAGCTGGCAGTTTCTCAAGGAGACAATATTACAGGCACAGCTGCAAACTATCCCAATGCAATAGATAGGAAGAACAGTAAAGGCCAATATGGCTCCATAAGTAGTGCTTTAATGACCTGAAAATTAGAAAGGAATACTACAAAAAGTACAAAAGAGTAGCACAAGCATGTAATGGAAAAAATCAAAGACTAAGGCACAAAGTGTGTTACACCTCGCAAGGGACATAAAAGGCAGTAAGATGAGACTTTTTAAAATACGTTAGGAGTAAAAGAGAGACGAACAAAAGAATAGGTTTTCTACTTACTGGGAAGGAGAGCTAATAATTGATGATATCATGAAGGCTGAAGTTTTTAATGCCTCTTTTGTTTCAGTCTTCACTAGAAGGATTAATGGTGATCAGATACTAATATTAAAAAGGGGGAAGGAACATATGCTCAAGCCAAAATAAGGAAAGAACAGGATAAAGAATATTTAGGTAAGTTGGATGTACTCAAGTTAGCAGGGCTTGATGAAATTCATCCTAGTGTATTTCAGGAACTAGCTGAAGCAATCTCGGAACTGTTAGCTTTTACTTTTGAGAACTCATGGAGGATGAGTGAAGTTTCAGAAGACTGAAGAAGGGCAAACATAGTACCTATCTTTTAAAAGAGGGACAAAGAGGACCTGAGGAATTATTGACCTGGAACGATACCGGGACAAATTATTAAACAATGAATTTGTAAGCTTCTAGAGGATAATACAATTATTAGGAATAGCCAGCATGGATTTTTCAAGAGCAAATCATGCCAAACCAACCTAATTTCCTTCTTTGGCAGGGTTACTGGTCTAGTGAATAAGTGCAAATAGTAAATGTGATATATTTTGTTTTTAGTAAGGCTTTTGACACAGTCCCACATGACATTCTCAAAAGCAAACTAGGGAAATGTGGTCTAGATGAAATTACTATAAAGTTGATCCACAACTGGCATATAAACTTTAACTAAATAAATAGCACCATTCCATATAGGGACCCTTACATATTTTTCTTTCAAGTATTGTTCAAAGGTCTTTATATGTTCAACAGAGCAAGATTTACTCATGTTGCTTCTGTAATAGTATTTATCCCCTCCTTTCTTTAGATTCTGAGTACCTTGGTTAAAGGAATTTGTAAACCAGTGACCTGCAAAATCCGAATCTTGCCTTCGGTAAGAATCTGTTTTATAATGCTTTGTTCCAGTTAATGTTAACCCTGGGAGCCAGATACCATAGACATTACAATGAAACTTTAACTGATTTTAACCCACTGGATTTTAACCCACTGGATAGAGAAACGTACTTTTATTCTGAAATAAGAGTGTCCACACATTAACGCAATAGGACAATTCCATGGGTAGATAAGCCCAACGTAACTGACAATGAATTTCTTAGAGAGGCAAGATGGTTGCAGTAATATCTTTTATTGGACCAACTTCAGTTGGTGAGAGATACAAGCTATCAGCCTTACACAGAGCTGCTCTTTAGGTCTAGGTAATGTACTCAGTGTCACAGTAAATACAAGGTGGAACAGATTGTTTAGCATAAGTAGTTAACACATATTTCAAGGGACCATTCATGGTGAAGAATTTTGCTGACTCAACCTCAAAGAATTTTTTCACAACAATGAAGATGCCACAATTACCACATCCCTACCAACAGTCATAAGAAAAAAAAATCACCTGACTGGACATCCCACAGCGGACCACCACATTCTTACTCATTACATTGATTGCTTCCGGAAAAAAATTGACAAGGGTATCCTTAACATACATCACATCCGCCACAATCTTTCCACTGCTGAGAGGACACCTGTACAGTCTCTGAAACTCAACCACCAGATAGTGATTAAACCAGCAGACACAAGGTTCACTATCGTAGTCCTCCATTGTGATGCATTCTTTAGCAAGGCCAACCAGCAACTGTCTGACTCCACCTACTATCAGGAACTCAAAGTAGACCCTACACCACAGTTTACCCAGGAATTTAAGGATGTCATCAAATCCTTCCTCAAATAATTCCGAGAGAAACTCTACAACCTCATCGCCATGAATGCACCTCAGGAGATCTTCTGTGTTTTTCCCAAGATACACAAACAAGGAAACCTAGACAGATCCATCTCATCTGGCCTTGGCACTCTTACTAAAGAAATATCGAGACTCATAGAAACCATCCTCAAACCACTCACCACACAAAGTGCCGGCTTCCTCCAAGATACTACTGACTTTCTCCACAAACTCCACAGCATTAACAGTCTCACTCAGAACACCTTCCTTGCTGATGCAGTTGGTTAGAATTTACTTTTTAGTCACTAATTTCTTTTGTATTGAATAGAGTTTTTAAGCTCCAGTAGTCAATTTGTCTTCCCTTTGGTAATTGCATCTGGTTATTTTGCAAATTACTGCCTAATTATGTGCATAGTTATTGTGACTGCACATGCAAATTGAATGTATGTATATATGGACAAATGTGTAACTAGTTGTGCAAAAATATCTGATGTATGTGCAATCAGTGATTGCATGCACAGATTAGGCCTGTACACATTTTTAAAATCATGCATAAAAAGTATTAAAGTAAAATCGGTGTATCTTCAACAATCTTCATAGATTCCAAGGCCAGAAGGGACAATTTTGATGATCTTCTCTGACCTCTTGTGTAGCACAGGCCACAGAACTTCCCCCAAAATAATTCCTAGAGCATATTGTTGAGAACTACACCCAATCTTGATTTTAAAATTATCAGTGATGGAGAATCCACCAGAACCCTTGGTATGTTGTGTGACAGGTTGGATCACAGAAACCCTTTTGGGGCTGTCAACTGATGTGCCAAGACTACTTCTCCCCCTGTTTTCCCTGCCAGTTTGGGACTCCAAAACCCTGCTTGGTGTGCCAGACACGCCGGCTACAGACACAGACCCAGGTCTGAACCACATCTCTCAAACTGCAGGCTTAACTGAAAGCAGCTTAAGAAATGTTCCTGTCTCTAACACTCAGATGCTCCCAATGGGGTCCAAACCCAAATAAATCCATTTTACCCTGTATAAAGCTTATACAGGATAAACCTGTAAATTGTTTGCCTTCTATAACACTGATAGAGAGATATGCACAGCTGTCCCCCCCCACCCCCGGTATTAATACATACTCTGAGTTAAATAATAAGTAAAAAGTGATTTTATTAAATACAGAAAGTAGGATTTAAGTGGTTCCCAATAGTAACAAACAGAACAAAGTAAATTACCCAACAAAATAAAATAAAACACACAATTCTATGCCTAATACAGTAAGAAAACTGAATACAGATAAAACCTCACCCTCAGAGATGTTCCAGTAAGCTTCCTTTTACAGACTAGTCTCCTTCTTCTAGTCTGGGTCCAGCAGTCACTCTCA